>NW_027361834.1:2400000-3100000 GCF_039654945.1 Dendrobates tinctorius | reverse complement strand
AAAGCCTACAAGACATAAAATGAGCAAAAGCCCTGCTGTAACTAAATAAGTAAAAAGCAAAAGTGCATTTAAATAAGGCTTGATTCACACTTCAGTTTTTGTCCATCAGTCAAGATCCGCCGTTTTGCAAAAAAAACGGATCCGCCATTTTGTTTGGCGGATCCGTTTTTTTCCCATTGAGTTGCATTACCGGCGGATCTTGACGGATGGCCATCCGTTGGATCCGTTTTTTTGCGGATCCGTCAAAATTTTGCCGTCCGCCGACATGCCCGAACGGAGCATGTAACGTTTTTTCGGCCGGCAGGATCCGCACTTTACACTGCGCATGCCCGAAAGTCTTCATTCAGCCGGAAATTTAACCCTAAAGTCTGTTCTGGCGGCTGAACAAAAAATTCCCTCTCTCTCTCTCTCCTCCCTGGGCTGCGGTTCCTTTAAAATTCTTCATTCATCGGATCCATCAAAAAAACGGTCTGGTGGCATCCGTTCACATCAGTTAGCAACGGATGCGCTTTTCGCCATTTTGGCGGATTTTAACTGACACAAAAAAACTGAAGTGTGAAACAGGCTTTATACAGAGTTCTAAGTAATACTGTTTTTGATCAAAAATAGTATAAAAGCCATTTCACCATCGACAAGGTGACTCGGGTCTCAACCAGTGGACACCAGTCAAGGGAAGCCTTTAAATACAATTTCCAGCTCAGGGGAGGGATGCCACACCCTGGCTTGCACAGAATGCAAAAATACAAAGAAAAAACACAAACATTTTAGCTTGGTTTGAGTTGGTAATTGGTATACATGCAGCACATAAACGCATGTTCACATTGGCCATAAAGCATACAAAACCTACAAGAGACAAAATGAGCAAAAACCCTGCTGTTACTAAATAAGTAAAAAGCAAAAGTGCATTTAAATGATACAGAGCTCTGCCAGTCTGTATCTTTGTTGTCCCCAATATCTGCTGCTTGACCTTGTTGTAGTCGACTGCCGTCTTAGAAATTTTAGGATGGAGGCAACATGACGCTCACTGTATCCATCTGCTAGTAAAGCTAGAATTGAGCCGTTCTTTTCCTCACTCAAGACTTTTCTTTTCAACTCCTTTGGCATGGTTAAAAGTTATTTTTTCATTCCTATTACTTTTGGGATATTACTAGCACTTGTTTTGCCATCCAGCTTGTCCTATTGCAAGAGGATTGTGAAAACCACAGCAGGGTTTTTTATACTTTCCTTCGTTAAATAAGATTTGGTTCAGGTGATCAACTAATCAGAAGCACATTAAGTAGAATGAGGTGTACCTTGGTTGGAATTCAATTGACATTGGAATGGAATGGCTGTCAGACATATAGAGAAGCTGATTTTTTTTTAATCTGTGCAGTGGTCACTTAATTTTTGCCAGAGCTGTATATTACATACAGTAGATTTATAGAAGAAAAGCCGGTAATTCAGCAGTCGCGTAGTGTAAAATCACAGCAGGAGCCGACAGGATAGAAGAGATGGATTACATAGAGAATAGGTAGATATATAGAAGTCAGTGACAAATACAATTAGTACAGTGTGTGCAAACTACTGTACATGTATTTAATTAAAGATTATTTTTCTGAAAAAAAAAAAAAAAAAAATGGCGTGGGCTCCCGTGCAATTTTCGTAATCAGCAGAGGGTAAGCTGGAGGCCAATGTTTCCGTTTTTTTTCTCACGTATGGGTATGAGCCCTTCGGTGGTAAAAATACACTTTTTCATTCCTGTCATGTCACTTTGTATTCATTCCTGAAAATTACCTGAAGGGTTAATAAACTACCCAACAATATGTCGAGGGGTGCTGTTTTTAAAATGGTATCACTTTTGAGGCTTTCCCAATATATAGGACCCTCAAAGTCACTTCAAAACTGGATAGGTCCCTAAAAAATAAATTTTGTAAATTTCCTTGAAAAAATGAAAAATTACTACTCCATTTTTAAACCTCCTAAAATGCTAACAAAATAAAATAGCATTTTACACATGGTGCTGATGTAAAGCAGACATGAGGGAAGTGTTAGTTATTAAGGTTTTTCTATGATATGACTATCTGGATTAAAGGGATAATCATTCAAAGTTTGAAAATTGCTAATTTTTTAACTTTTTTCTCAAATTTCTAATATTTTTTGTAAATAAACACAAAACATATCGTCTGAAATTTACCATTATCATCATATATTATAATGTGCCAAGTAAAACAGTCTCAAAATCATTGGGATTTAAAGCGTTCAAGACTTATTGTTATTATTTATTCACATAAAGTGACACTGGTCAGATTTCAAACATTTGGCCCAGTCACTAAGGGATTAAAGGGGTTGTCCACTACTCGGACCACCTCTTCTGAATCCCTATGTTTCTCCCCAGTAAAATAATAACACTTAGGTCATGTTCACGTGTTCAGTATTTGGTCAGTATTTTACCTCAGTGTTTGTAAGCCAAAACCCGGAGTGGTGACATGTTTCTATTATACTTTTCCTCTCATTGTTCCTCTCCTGGTTTTGGCTTACAAATACTGAGGTAAAATACTAACCAAATATTGAACGTGTTAGCATGTTCCATTGGTGTCAGCACAGGCTCTCTCGAGGATCGCTTGACATTATGTCATGCTACTCCTGCAGCCAATCAGCACTAGCTTCACTCTCCTATAGACAAATCAAGACATCTGGAAGAAGTGAGAGAACAGCAGCAGCGCTCACTTCCTTTGGATGTCACTTACTTTCATAGGAGAGGAGAGTGATGCCAGTGCTGATAGGCATAGTTATGACCACGGGTGAGTATAAGGGCCCCATCACATACAGCGACTCACCAGCGATCCCGACAACGATATGATCTTGTCATGATCGCTGGTGAGCTGTCAAACAGGCAGATCTCAGCAGCGATCAGGACAGCGACACGCGGGTAACAAGCGACACACGTTGCTTAGTTACCCGCTGTGTACGTTAAGATACCAGCGCGCTGGTGCAGGGAGCTGATAAGCAAGTTTACCTTGGACACCAGCTCCCTGCACCAGCGCGCTGGTATCTAACGTACACATCGGGTTTCTAAGCGCCGCGCGGCGCTTAGAAACCCGATGTTTACCTTGGTTTCCAGATCGCTGGTCTCCCGCCTGCCACGCGATGCGTGCTGGCCAGCGGGAGACCAACGATCGAAAAAATGTCCAGGCCATTCGAGCACAATCAGCGATATCCGGCAGGGGGGCCGGTCGCTGATAAGTGTCACACACAGCGATCTCGCTGGTGAGATCGCTGTTGCGTCACAAAACTTGTGACTCAGCAGCGATCTCACAGTGTGTGACGGGGGCTTAAGCCTGGGGTCACACAATCCTATTTCCTCTCTGCGAGAGAATCGGACCTATTATGTAAATGACACTCTTCTCCAAGTTTGAGAAGAATGTCATCTTACTGTGATCTGTTTCTCTCGCAGGAAAGAATCGCAGCACAGGTGCGGAGAAGATGGAGAACTTAATTTGTCCATCTACTCCATTGTTTGTGTTTGTGTAAATCAGACGACACTTGCATGATATCCGATGTTTTACACGCACCCATAGACTTTATTATGCATAATCGACGTGAGAAAAAAAGTAGATTGTCACTGCCCCATAGCATAACATTGGTCTGTGTTCTATCCGATAAAAAATTGGATAGCACTCGTCCGAGTTATACAGCAGTGTGAACAAGCCGTAAGTGTTATTTTACGGGGGGAAGATGTAGGTATTCAAAAGTGGTTGTCAGAGTAATGGACAACTCCCTTAAGTTCTGTACATAAATAAACCATTGACTCCTAATGAAGAGAAACATAGATAGATAACAAATAAATTTATTGAACCTATTAAAATACATAAAATGCTACCTGTATTCAATACAAACAAACATACCCCAGGGGAGTAGCACAATACAGGAACACAAAAACCTCAAAAGATATTATAAAATTCCCTTGAGCACACCATATATAAAGTGAAGTAATAAACAAGTCAATTTGCATATGGAGAAAAGGGCCCAAAAAGTCTTATTGTTACTTAGCCAACGGCATTAAATTACTAAGGTGCCCTCTTTCCTATAATTGACCATATATAATAAAGCCATACCACAATTATATATATTGCAAGTCGCATAAGTGCCAATGATCTGGAAGGGTGTACTTACTAAAGGGAAAAAGAGGTGATTGCAGCCCGTGGTACTGTCCCCGCGCCCCAACGCGTGTTTCGCCCACTTGCTTCTTCCGGGGGCGTAACCCAATGAGTTAGGGAGGTGATTTTATATGGTGAAGGACCAATGGAAGTAACGGTGTGATGATGAGTCATGAGTCCGCTTAGAGATATCCACGGCGCACGCGCGAGTTATACTGCTCCATAGACGTAAATAACCACTTCCAGACAAGCGCTTAAGTGAATAGCGTGACGTGACTCACGCCTATCACCATGGCAGCGCTGTCGGAAGTGCTTGGAGAGACAACCCCAAGCGCGTGCGCACCATCTCACGGCTCCATTATACCTGATGGTGAAAAGAACCAAATGCGCCTACATCCCAATAAGACACCGAAAGAAAGGGAAGAAGAAAAGAGAAATCCCGCAATTGCCCGTGCTTAAGGAAACATTTTAATCATAATAATACATCTTATAATAAAAATAAGTGAAAAATAAGTGAAAAATAATATGTGTTATACCGATCATAATTTCAATGAAAATCATACCCAATACTACTATGCTAGTGAAATAACTATAAATGAATTATTACATATAGACAAATATAGTGCTACAATACCTATATAAAGATATTAATACAATTAAAGTGACCAGTGCTATACTCATGACAAGACCTAATAATGAATAGAAAACCCTATTTCTATCCAAATAAAATTACAGTTCATGTAATAAAGTGCCTAAGTGACTAAAAAAGAACTTAAGTACCACCCATTGTTAAAATTCATCACATAATGCATTGAGGTGCAAATATATATATATATATATATATATATATATATATTTATATTTAATCATGATAAAACTAGTCCATCAAAATAGTTCACTCCAGGATAATTCCGAAATGGATTTCCATCGTGTACATAATCTTCTTCCCTTGTGAAAAATGCAGGACGACCTCCAAATCCTCCTCCAGATGATTTATAGCCATACATGTGTCCAAGTATACACTATAATAATTAGCAAAACATAATTAAAATAAATTAAAACCTTAAAGAACTATAAATATATACAACCCAACCCATAAAAATACCTCATATGAAACTATCTCAAAGAAATGCTGAAAAACCCAAGGTTTCATTAAGTCCATTAGGATTAAGAGTGCCCAAACGGAATATCCACCTACTCTCACATTGTGCCAGAATTTTAGCCAAATCTCCACCCCTGGAGCCCAAATTAACTTGATCTATAGCTTTAACTTGTAATCCCGTGGCACTGCAGTTATGATGGAGTTTAAAATGTCTCGGGAGTGGTTTTAAAGAAGAGATCTCATCCACCTTTTTCGCTTTCTCTATATCCCTCACATGCTCTCTAGTTCTTACCTTCAATTCTCTTGTAGTGAGTCCCACATAGATTTTTCCACACGGACACTGTGCATGGTAAACCACTCCTACTGAACTACAGTTGAGATGTTTTCTTATCCGAAATTCACGAGATCCATCCGCATTGCAAAAGGTGTTAGTTTTAACATGATTTAAACAACCCTTACAAAGGCCACAGGGAAAGAAACCTGGCATTCCAATATCCATTGCCTTCCTTGAAGGTTCAAAATGGCTATGAACCAAAGTGTCTCTAAGATTGCTCAATCTCTTTGCAACAAAGGAAGGTTGCTTGGGTAAAATATTGGATAAAACCGGATCCACCAAAAGAACATCCCAATGTTTGCGAATGATACCTTTCAAATCATTCCATCTATTACTATATGTACTGATGAAGCGTATTTGATCCGTTTCTTCATGTTTCTTAAGACAAGGAGGTCCATATAGTAATTTATCTCTAGAGGTTTTTACTGCTCTCAGATAACCCTTTTTAATCATCCTTTTGCTGTATCCTCTTTCCGTGAATCGCCTGGTGAGATCGATAGCCTGTTTTTCAAAATTACTTTCATGCGAACATATTCTTTTTGCCCGAAGGAATTGTCCTACCGGTATTCCACGAATAGTAGAAATCTGATGGGACGAATCTGCAGATAAAAACGAATTAGTGGCCGTGACTTTTCGAAAAATGTCAGTATTGAGTAGACCATCGGGATCAATTTTTAATTTTATATCCAAAAAATCTATCTCCCTACCATGTTGAAAACTCAATTTTATATTTTTATTGTTGTTATTAAGATGATAAAACAAATTCTTCAAATCATCCACAGATCCATCCCAGAAAAAAAGTACATCATCAATATACCTCATCCAGTTATGGACATAGTCCATCTCCTGGATGAGGTCCCCCTGAAATATGTCTCTCTCCCATGCCCCCAAAAATAAATTCGCATAAGAGGGGGCACAAGAAGCCCCCATCGCTGTACCCTGTGTTTGCAGATAATGTTTGCCATTGAAAATAAACACATTATGTGTTAATAAAAACTCAAGCAAGATCATAATCAGTTCTATCAAAGAACTATCCAGCGAACTGGTCTTTAGAAAAAAATGCACTGCACTTAAACCATCTGAATGGCGGATTGATGTATACAGGGACTCCACGTCGGCCGTCACAATCAAAGTATTATCATCTAGACATAGTTGGTCCAATCTCTGCAAAGCCGACGTGGTGTCCCTGATATAAGAAGGTAACTCAACAACCAAAGGCTTGAGAAAATAATCTATAATGTGTCCAATCAATTCACAGGGTCCATTGTTACCTGAAACGATGGGGCGACCCGGGGGGTCCATCGGGTTTTCGTGTATTTTCGGTAATAAATATAACGCAGGCAATTTTGGTTTATTGTTACGAATATGGTCCAACAGTTTCTTAGATATAATTCCTTGCATAAAAGCTTTGTCCAAGATTTCCACCAACAAATTCTGAAAGGAGGAAAGTGGATTAAACGACAGCCTACGATAACATTCAGAATCGTTTAATAATTTATTGGCTTGATTTTCATATTGTACCATTGGCCAAATTACTTTATTACCCCCTTTGTCGGAGGGTTTAAAAACTACATCTTTCCACAATTTCATTTCATCAATGGCTTTCCTCTCCACCCTTGTTAGATTAGAGCCACCTTCTTGTTTTTTAGCCAAAAGTTCAATGTCATGTGACACCAATCTAGTAAAGATATCTACCGCGGGGCATAACCCCAAAGAAGGGAATGTTTTGGACTTAACAAATGGATGAGTCGGGATCATACTTACCTCTGATGATACCCGATTTTCTTCCTCCAAAGAAATGAGGGTCTCTAAAGTCTCTTTTTCTTTTTCAGTCATAGTCATAACATGTTCTTCAGGTTTGGCAGCATGAAGTCTTTTCAATATTAATTTTCTCGCAAACAAATGGGTGTCTTTCACCGATGTGAACGCGTCTAATTTTTTGGAAGGGGAAAAGGTTAGTCCACGTTTTAACACTGACAACTGTGCCTGGGTCAAAACCCTATCTGATAAATTAATTACCTGATATTGGTCCCTAGTATGTCTTCCTTTTTGTGCTTTATGAAACATTTCTGGAAATTTTCTTACTCGTTCATTGCCTTTAGAATTAAACTCTCGTGATGCTTCCATATCACTGTTGGATGCATTACTTTCCGATTCAGAATTACTAGAGATAACTTTGCGGACATTGCCTACCTTACTCGGGAATGTTGCGGTCCCTAGACCAAGTGGCCACTGTTTCCGATGGGCTTGACAGTCTTTCACAAGGACGGGGTCACCAATCCTCAGATTAGGTCTGGTAGATTGCCACTTCGTCCGTGGCTGCAGGGTAGACAAGTATTGTTTGAGCCACACAGCTGTCCCCAGAATGTATTGGCAAGACTTTGTACCTGTCTCCATTGGTGCTTGTAGAGGTCCTTAGCGTCAAATCCTCCTGGAGGGGCACTGGATAGTCCTGTTTTCTGGAGTCATTGTATGAAGTGTAGATACCTGAGGGCAGATTTCAGCATCTGAGTCCTCTCTCACTAGTTCAATGGTGTCTGGAAAAGCTTCCTCAGTGTACAGTAATTTTGGTCCTGAGAGCTATGTTGTGCTCCCTAGTTGACTTGCGTCAACTGCTCTAGTTGCGTGATCTGCAGGACTTTGGTGTGTGGGAATGTAATGCCACTATTTTGGATGAACTGATCTCCTAATTCGTAGCACTCTGTTGACAAACATAGAATCGTCTAGTTTCATTGTGGATGTATCCAAGGACTACTTTGCTGTCTGAGTAGAACTTGGCCTGTGTCAGGTCGATGTCCATCTTGGATGCGATGAACTCTGCTAACTCGACGGCTAAGACTGCAGCACAAAGCTCTAACCTTGGTATAGTGTGCTCTGGTTGTGGAGCAAGTTTGGCCTTCCCCATAACGAATCCAATGTGGCTCTGACATTTGGAGTCTACTGTTTTGAGATAGGCAACAGCAGCAATAGCTTTGACAGAAGCATCTGCAAATACGTACAGTCCTTGGCTTTGTATTTCTGTAGATGGCATAGGGGTGTATGATCTTGGCACATTCATGTTGGAGAGGGCTGCTAAAGAGTTCTTCTATACTTCCCACTGGATTCTCTTATCAGGTGGCAGAGGAGCATCCTAGTTGGATGTCTCCTTAGTTAAGTCTCTTAGTATGGCTTTGTCTTGTATAATAACAGGATCTGCAAAACCCAAGGAAACACAAGCTGTTGATGGTAGACAAGACACCTCTACGTGTGAAAGGCTTTTCTTCCTGGCTGACCTGCAAGGTAAAAGTGTCTGACTGTAGATTCCAGGGAAGCCCGAGGCTGCGTTGCATTGTTGTGGGGTCTGACCCCAGGTTCAGGTCTCTAAGACTGTTACACAAGTCTTATGAAGGGAATGCTTTCATGAGTTCTTGGCTGTTTGAGGCTATTTTGTGAAGCCTGAGGTTAGAGCAAGCAAGCATCTCCTGTGTTCTCCTGAGAAGACTGATGGCAGTCTCATTTGAAGGCATGGCTTTCAAACAGTCTTCAACATAAAAGTCTCTTTCTATGAATTGTCTGACATCTGATCCATATTCTGTTTCTCCTTCTTGAGCTGACCTTTTGAGTCCATAAATGGCGACTGCAGGTGAAGGACTATTGCCAAAGATGTGCACTCTCATGCGATACTCTGTGACCTCTTTAGTAGGATCATTGTCTCTGTACCAGAGGAATCTTAGGAAGTTCCTGTCTCTCTCTCTCACAAGGAAACAATGGAACATTTGATGGATGTCAGCGATAAAAGCAATGGAATCCTTACGGAAGTGCATAAGTACTCCCAGCAGTTTGTTATTGAGGTCTGGTCCTGTCAGTAGAACATCATTCAAGGAGATATCATCATACTTAGCGTTGGAGTTGAACACAACTCTAATCTGGCCCGGTTTCTTAGGGTGGTATACTCCAAACATGGGTAGGAACCAGCATTCTTCAGAGTCTTTGAGAGTGGGAGCTAGTTCTGCATGGCAGTTCTCAAAGATCTTTGACATAAAGGAGAAAAAGTGATCTTTCATCTCCGGTTTCTTTTGCAGATTATGTTTAAGGGAGGAGAAACATTTTAATGCTTGATTTCTGTTGTTTGGGAGACATGGTCTGTGGGTTCTGAAGGGAAGAGGTGCGACCCAGCTGTTGGTCTCATCTTTTACAAGTCCCTTGTCCATTACCTCTAAGAACAACTTGTCCTCTACCAACATTGCCACTTTGTTGTCTTGCTTAGATCTCTGGAAGACTGTGCGCCCCAACTGATCCTCATAGCTTCCTGACACCATACTGCTGTCATGAGTAAAGTCTATTAAATGATTGGGTAGTTGGATGCTGTGTGGTAGTTCCTTGACATGGAACTCGTTGCAAGGTTGAAGCAGAGATGGGCGCCCTTTCTGCAATGTATTTGTTAGCATACTTGTCATAGAAGATGGGGAGTGCATATGTCCCAAGCATACGTTTCCTATTATGACCCATCCTAGGTCTAGCCTTTGGGCATAAGGAGCATTGTGGAGTCCATTGATATGACTTCTCACTTTATGAACCTGTAGGATATCTCTTCCCAACAGCATATTATCTGTGCCTGATGGTCAAGTTCCGGTATAAGGTGTGCTATGTGTTTCAAGTGAGCGTGATGGATTGCCACATCTGGCGTAGGTATCTCAGATCTGTTGTCTGGGATCTGGTTACACTCAATGATTGTAGGTAGTGGTAGGCAGAATTGTCCGTCTAAGGACTCATTTGGTAGTCAGTAGTTTTCCTGCCGGCTGTTGTCACAGTACCTGCACATGTCTTTAATGAGTAGGGAGTGCTTGGCCCTTTGATGTTGAATAGGTCAAAGAATGTTGATCTAGCCAAAGATCAATTACTTGATCATCCAAGATAGCATACAGTCTAAAGGGGGTTTTACACATAGCGATATATGTTGTGAGTTCATTTTTCCCTTCACCAGTGAGGTCTGATGAACTCCTTCTTCTGGCGAAGGAAGGTAGTGAGGCTGATTACCAAACAGCTAAGCAGGTAGATGATGACTGGGTCACAGGAACTGATGACTGGATATAAGGCAGCCGACGCCCTGCTGCCTTGCTGGTGATTTTCCTGCTGGATTCTTGGAGACCAGTCTGATTTCTGCTTCTCAAAGCTAAGTTTTGCTCTGCTTTTTGTACACTTTAGTTTTGGTTTTGTTTGCCTTGTTTTTTGGAGTTCAGCCATTCCCGGCCGGGGGTGAGCTGAATTCCATTTTTGTCTCTGATCTGTTTATCTCTGGCTCTGTCTTCAGAATATACCTGAGTGCTGATATAGTCTTTTTGAAGCCTAGCGACTTCAGGGCCTGTTTTTCCTATCAGTCTGTTGGTACATTTTTGGATAGGGTTTTTTGCGGATTGCAGACAGCAGCTTTTCTATCCTGTCCTATTTAGTTAGCTTGGGCCCCATCATTTGCTCAACCTATCTTTCTATCTGTGTTAGTGTTTTTCATCTTGCTTCACAGCTGAATGTAGTTCCAAAGCTTTACTCACATTTCTGGCGTACACAGGTGCCCGCTTCAGTGCCGTGTCCTCCAGGTAAGGGGCTCAGCCAACTCCCAGGCAGATGGAGCACACCCTTCCAGCACTCCCTTCCATATGTGCCTTTACTGGACGTCTCCTTACTAGCGCTAATCTGAAGTACTTGCAGTTATGAATTACACTCAAGTTCCTCTTTATTGCTGTTACTTAGAACTCCACTCGCATGACAGGTAGCTGTAGCCTACTTCAGGGACTCTGTTGTGAGTTCATTTTTCCCTTCACGGTTGAGGTCTGATGAACTCCCTCCTCTGGTGAAGGAAGGTAGTGAGGCTGATTACCAAACACCTGCTCAGCTAGATGATGACTGGGTGGCTGGAATTGAGGACTTGATATAAGGCAGCCGACGCCCTTCTGCCTTGCTGGTGATCCTGCTGGATTCTTGGAGACCAGTCTGATTCCTGCGTCTCAAAGCTAAGTTTTTCTGCTCTGCTTTGTACACTTCAGTTTTGTTTTTGTTTTGCTTTGTTTTTTTGGGAGTTCTGCCATCCCCGGCCGGGGGTGAGCTGTATTCCATTTTTGTCTCTGATATTTTGATCTTTGCTCTGTCTTCAGAATATACCTGAGTGCTGATATAAAAAAAGAAAAGAGAAGCCAGCGTTGCCAAGGTCAGAACGCATAACATAAAGTGCATTTGCACATAACATCTAACTGTATTCAAAATGAGATATTTAGCAAAAAAATTGATCAATTCAATTGAGCCACCCCGCCGCGCCAAGGCAATCTCATGTGGGGGGTCCTACTCTACGTTTTTAATAAACACTGTGCCATTACGGCCTCCTAGATACATTAAAAGCAAGACCACTTTAAATGCAATCCGTACCTGAGCATTTCTGGATCGCTCCCATGATGCCAGAAAAGGCAAGTGCGGATGAAGGCCAACCAGGTCTGAATGCAGACGTGTCAGGTTTAGCCTCCACACATTGCCTGACCAGCAAGCATAGATGAAGGGCAATGCAGGTTCAGATACAGGTGCACAATTAAATAAAGCTTGGGGCAGGGTGGGGCTGCTGTGTATGTGTGCACAGCAGCCTAGATCCATCACAGTGAACACAGAAAAAATGGCGAACACAACCCAGCGCGCACGGCAACAGTGGTGGTCAGTCACATACCAATGTACAAAAAAAGAAAAGAGAAGCCAGCGTTGCCAAGGTCAGAACGCATAACATAAAGTGCATTTGCACATAACATCTAACTGTATTCAAAATGAGATATTTAGCAAAAAAATTGATCAATTCAATTGAGCCACCCCGCCGCGCCAAGGCAATCTCA
The DNA here is from genome assembly GCF_039654945.1 of Dendrobates tinctorius. Classification (NCBI taxonomy): domain Eukaryota; kingdom Metazoa; phylum Chordata; class Amphibia; order Anura; family Dendrobatidae; genus Dendrobates; species Dendrobates tinctorius. The sequence continues at coordinate 3,087,583 of NW_027361834.1, read as the reverse complement.
TGTGGGGGGTCCTACTCTACGTTTTTAATAAACACTGTGCCATTACGGCCTCCTAGATACATTAAAAGCAAGACCACTTTAAATGCAATCCGTACCTGAGCATTTCTGGATCGCTCCCATGATGCCAGAAAAGGCAAGTGCGGATGAAGGCCAACCAGGTCTGAATGCAGACGTGTCAGGTTTAGCCTCCACACATTGCCTGACCAGCAAGCATAGATGAAGGGCAATGCAGGTTCAGATACAGGTGCACAATTAAATAAAGCTTGGGGCAGGGTGGGGCTGCTGTGTATGTGTGCACAGCAGCCTAGATCCATCACAGTGAACACAGAAAAAATGGCGAACACAACCCAGCGCGCACGGCAACAGTGGTGGTCAGCCACATACCAATGTACAAAAAAAGAAAAGAGAAGCCAGCGTTGCCAAGGTCAGAACGCATAACATAAAGTGCATTTGCACATAACATCTAACTGTATTCAAAATGAGATATTTAGCAAAAAAATTGATCAATTCAATTGAGCCACCCCGCTGCGCCAAGGCAATCTCATGTGGGGGGTCCTACTCTACGTTTTTAATAAACACTGTGCCATTACGGCCTCCTAGATACATTAAAAGCAAGACCACTTTAAATGCAATCCGTACCTGAGCATTTCTGGAACGCTCCCATGATGCCAGAAAAGGCAAGTGCGGATGAAGGCCAACCAGGTCTGAATGCAGACGTGTCAGGTTTTAGCCTCCACACATTGCCTGACCAGCAAGCATAGATGAAGGGCAATGCAGGTTCAGATACAGGTGCACAATTAAAAACGTAGAGTAGGACCCCCCACATGAGATTGCCTTGGCGCGGCGGGGTGGCTCAATTGAATTGATCAATTTTTTTGCTAAATATCTCATTTTGAATACAGTTAGATGTTATGTGCAAATGCACTTTATGTTATGCGTTCTGACCTTGGCAACGCTGGCTTCTCTTTTCTTTTTTTGTACATTGGTATGTGGCTGACCACCACTGTTGCCGTGCGCGCTGGGTTGTGTTCGCCATTTTTTCTGTGTTCGCTTTGATGGATCTAGGCTGCTGTGCACACATACACAGCAGCCCCACCCTGCCCCAAGCTTTATTTAATTGTGCACCTGTATCTGAACCTGCATTGCCCTTCATCTATGCTTGCTGGTCAGGCAATGTGTGGAGGCTAAAACCTGACACGTCTGCATTCAGACCTGGTTGGCCTTCATCCGCACTTGCCTTTTCTGGCATCATGGGAGCGATCCAGAAATGCTCAGGTACGGATTGCATTTAAAGTGGTCTTGCTTTTAATGTATCTAGGAGGCCGTAATGGCACAGTGTTTATTAAAAACGTAGAGTAGGACCCCCCACATGAGATTGCCTTGGCGCGGCGGGGTGGCTCAATTGAATTGATCAATTTTTTTGCTAAATATCTCATTTTGAATACAGTTAGATGTTATGTGCAAATGCACTTTATGTTATGTGTTCTGACCTTGGCAACGCTGGCTTCTCTTTTCTTTTTTTGTACATTGGTATGTGGCTGACCACCACTGTTGCCGTGCGCGCTGGGTTGTGTTCGCCATTTTTTCTGTGTTCACTGTGATGGATCTAGGCTGCTGTGCACACATACACAGCAGCCCCACCCTGCCCCAAGCTTTATTTAATTGTGCACCTGTATCTGAACCTGCATTGCCCTTCATCTATGCTTGCTGGTCAGGCAATGTGTGGAGGCTAAACCTGACACGTCTGCATTCAGACCTGGTTGGCCTTCATCCGCACTTGCCTTTTCTGGCATCATGGGAGCGATCCAGAAATGCTCAGGTATGGATTGCATTTAAAGTGGTCTTGCTTTTAATGTATCTAGGATGCCGTAATGGCACAGTGTTTATTAAAAACGTAGAGTAGGACCCCCACATGAGATTGCCTTGGCGCGGCGGGGTGGCTCAATTGAATTGATCAATTTTTTTGCTAAATATCTCATTTTGAATACAGTTAGATGTTATGTGCAAATGCACTTTATGTTATGCGTTCTGACCTTGGCAACGCTGGCTTCTCTTTTCTTTTTTTGAGTGCTGATATAGTCTTTTGAAGCCTAGCGACTTCAGGGCCTGTTTTTCCTATCAGTCGGTTGGCACATTTTGGATAGGGTTTTTGCGGATGGCAGACAGCAGCTTTCCTATCCTGTCCTATTTTAGTTAGCTTGGGCCCCATTTTTTGCTTTACCTATCTTTCTGTCTGTGCTAGTGTTTTCATCTTGCTTCACCGTCATTATATGTTGGGGGCTGCCTATTGCTTTGGGGTCTGCTCTGGGGCAGTTTAGATTTCCCCTTTCTGTCTTTAGGCTAATTTAGTTCTCCGGCTGTGATTGAGGGGTCTAGGGCACCGTAGGAACCCCCCACGGCTACTGCTAGTTGTTGTGGATAGGTTCAGGGGTCTGCAATCCGATAGCTGCCAACTTCTCTGGTTTTCTGGACTTAGCTATTATTTTTGTTTTTTCCTCCTTCGGTGACTCATCCATAACAGATATCGCTAGCAATATCGCTAAAGTGTCAACGAGTTTGTGACGCAGTAGCGATATTGCTAGCGATATTGCTAGCGATATCGCTATGTGTGATACTTACCTCCGACTGGCTCCCCTGCTGTCTGTCACTGATCGCGCAAGATCGCGCAGCTCCATTTCTCGTCGGGCGCTTCCTGCTGGCGCTGACGAGCGACGCGTGGACGCGGACGGGAGGACGTCAGGATCGCCGCATCTGAAAGGTAAGTAACGACCGCTGTATCGCTGCTGCATCGCTGCTGCATCGCTGTGAGATCTGCCTGTGTGGCAGCTCACTAGCGACCATTTAGCGATGCACCAGCGATCCTGACCGGGTCGTATCGTTGTTGGGATCGTTGGTGCATCGCTAAATGTAAAGGGGCCTTTAGGGCCCCGTCACACATAGCAACTCACCAGCGATCCTGACAACGATATCAACTTGTCAGGATCGCTGGTGAGTCGCTACATGATCGCTGGTGAGCTGTCAAACAGACAGCTTCACCAGCGATCAGCACCAGCGACGCCGAGCGTGCGGCGTCACTGTGTACTTTAGTTACCAGCGTGCTAATGCAGGGAGCTGGTAACTAAGGTACACATCGGGTTTTTTAAGGGGCATGCGTCACTTAGAAACCCGATGTGTACCTTGGTTACCAGCTCCCTGCATCAGCGCGCTGGTAACTAAGGTACACAGAGGGTTTCTAAGCACAGCGCGCTGCTTAGAAACCCTGTGTTGACCTTGGTTACCAGCGCGCTGATCGCTGGTCTCCCTCTTGTCACACGCAGCGATGCGTGCTGGCCAGCGGGAGACCAGCGACCAAAAAAATGTGCAGGGCTTTCCATCAACGATCAGCGATACTGGCAGGGGGGCCGGTCGCTGATAGGTGATGAGATCGCTGTTGCATCACAAAACTTGTGACTCAGCAGCGATCTCGCTAACGAGATTGCTATGTGTGATGGGGGCTTTACAGGTTTGTCTCTATGGCCCTTTGGGTAGACTCTGATGAGGCATATTTTTGAACAGGACCTGCTGTCTATTGTCCATTTACAGACTTCAGTACAATGTGAAGTGATCTCTGACGTAGCTGCATCAGTGTTCCTTTCCTCCCCGCCATGTTCACTGTCAGCTGGTGTGTTTTGTGCACTCCATGGAGCTGGCCAGGGTGTAGAGCAGTGTTATGATCTGTGGTGCCTCACTCTGTGCATTTTACACTGACCGTACAATCCTTGGCGAGATGAGTGGTGGATGAGCAGCACTTGTAGCAGATACCGTTCTCTTTCAGGAAGCTTCTGCAATCTGGCATAAATTTTAACCTGAAGGCTCTGCATTTCAGGAAAGGATGAGGCTTCTGATGGAGCGGGCACTGCTTGTCAGGTTCTTGTACCTTTGTCTCTGATTGAGAGCGGCCTGCAGACCTGTAACTGGAACTTGGAGAAGAAACATAAGTCTTGTGCACTACCATAGATGTTCTGTGTGGATTTGCAGCTGGTGACGGTGTGGCATATGACATTGCAAAATCAAAGCTGGGATCATTTCTGATTGTTGCTTGTTCGTGTATAAAGTCTACAAAAATGGAGAAGGGAGGGAATGGAACACTGTGTTTGTATTTGTACGTGGAACCACATGTGAGCCACTTCTGTAGATTGTAGGGCAACGTTAGGACTATAGGGTTAACACCTTTGGCTGTGTCAAGAAAAGCAAGTCCTTGCAGGTCACCTTCACATTCGGCAACTAGGACTTCCTTTAGCAGGTCACTTAGTTCTCTAAGTTTCTGGAGACCTGTGTTAGATATTTTAGGAAAGTCATCGATTCTTTTGAACAAGGCTCTCTCTATTACCTCTGCTGAGTCGTAACACTCATCCAACCTCTTAGAGATCTCTTTGAGGCCAATTTGAGGGTGGTTTATTTTAATGTCTCTGATCCTTACTGCGTTTTTGACTGACTCGTCTCCTAGGTATTTGACTGAGAGGTTTATCTCTTCCCTGTGTTGTAGCCCCATGTCTCTAGTGACATTTTGGAAGGAAGCTTTCCAAGCTCTGTAACCTTCAGTGTGGTCAGTGAATTTCATGAGTCCCTTGGCAACCTGATCACATTGTGTGAAGAACCTAGCAAATTCTGTTGAGAACCAGTTGTCAGCAGAGTATACTGGTGATGGGTCACCCTGATAGTGATGTGAGGTGCGTTCATACCTGTTAGTATCCTCAGGGTGGCGCCAGCCGGTGTCATATTGCTTCGGTCTGACGTGTGGTGGGTCAGCAAGGCGATTCACGTTGGATACCTGGTGGGGGGGCAAGGTAGTCATTAGCAGAATTGTTTTGCTCCACGTTTTCCTGGAGCTTAGCCTCATGATGACTCTCACTCGCGTCACTGGATGTGTCGTGTTCTTGGTTATAGTTTGGATCAGGAAGTTCATTAACATACTGAGATGTGCATTGTGGCGAATCTTGCAGTGGCAACTTCAGACTTGACGTACTGCTTCGGCTATGCAGCTCAGGGTTGTGCGTGGCTTCTAGTGATTCTGCTTCGGCAGCTTCTCTTTTTACTGCTAGGCTCTCTAAGGCGGCATCCATGCGTGCCTTCTCTAACTGCGTCTTTCTTTCTTGCTCATCTCTCTCTAAGCATAACCTTCTCTCTTGCTCATCTCTTTCTAAGCATAACATTCTCTCTTGCTCATCTCTTTCTAAGCGTGACTTTTCTCTTTCTAAGCGTAACCTTCTGTCTTGATCCTCTCTCTCTATGCGTTACCTTCTCTCTTGGTTCTTCTCTCTCTATGCGTGACCTTCTCTCTTGGTCTTCTAAGCATGCTTTCTCTAATTTAAGTTCCATCTCTTCTACAGCAAAGCTTGCTCGCATTTTGGCGGCAACAGCATTTGCGCGGGTAATGGCGACTGCGCTGCTAATGAATACAGTCTTTGAGGAGACAGATGTAGCAGATTTTGTCCTGTGTGATTTGTGGGACATGATGTCTTGGAGGGATGCTTGACTGTGCAGAGATTGCTGTAGCTGTATTAGTCTCTGTGTAGCCGGTGACTTGAATCTCACTAGGTGGGTGGCTGCGATTTCACTAGTTCCTGAAAGCTGGATGGAAGGCTGTCTTTTCCCTGAATTCCACTAGCTGGATGGCCGCGGTTTTACAGGCCCTGCAGGATGGAAGACTCTTCTTTCTCTGAGTTCCCACTAGCTGGATAGCCGCTGTTACACTGCAGTCCTGCAAGATGAAAAACTGTCTCTTCCCTGAATTCCCACTAGCTGGATGGCCGCTGTTTCACTGTTCTGTCCTCACTGAATGAAACAGATGTCATTGCAGCTTATACAGGCAGCTAAAACGCTATACTGGGGTCCAATAAGGAGACTGTAGGTTGAATCTGTGCTTTCTTGAACATGATGGTATATTGATACGCTGTGAAACTACAAACAAAACATATATGCATACAATCAATACTGAGTTCATCAGGGATTCATATATACATAATACATCATCTGCACTGATTGCTAACCAGGGGAGAACTAACTAAGCAGGGTAGTATGAGGCAGGAATTGGAAACATAAGTACATACCAGCGATCCTGTCACAAGGGGAGAAGAGAAATGAGATGCTTCCTGAATGCAGGCAGAAGGAAAAATGGTGGACTGGAGGTAAAATGGGGGCTGAACTAACCATAATCATTTGCAAAAGGCTACCAAGGTGCATTGCAACCTTACCAGAATGCACTGCAGATGGTGGGAAATAGCAAAGTGAAAGTAAACACACAATAACACTGCGGTTATGACTCTGGTCACTAGATGGAGCCAGAAAAGACTGTAAACATTAACAAGCAGATAATCGTGGATTGTGAATTAAATGTCGGAGACAGAACAGGCAATATAGCACAAACTGTGATATAACCTTTTTTGTCCTGTAAGAAAGATTTAGGGTATGTTCCCTGTGGCCTTTTTTTTCTGCAGCTAAAACTTGGTAGGAAAAATGCTGCTATACGCTTGGCAGCATAAATCATAGCTATTTCCTGCATTTTCAAGACATACAGTATTACATGTGGGATTTGTCTATAGTGCATGGTAATAAAATTAGTTTTATTCACCAAGAACGCTGCAAAAGGATAGCACAAATATTATTTGGTGTTTTATTTTTTCATCGTGTTTGCAGTTTGTCATTGCTTTCAGTGGGTAAAAAATGCTGCAAAAAGCTGCTAAATCCTGAAAGAATTGACATGCTGCAGATTTTCAAAAATGCTGAAAAATTCAGTGATTCTTTTTTTGAAATCACTCACTCGCGAATTTGTAGGACGGACCACCCCAAATTCACAGTGTTCAGTGTGGGAGCAAACAATGAGAAGTCCGATACTCATTCCTGCACTAAAGATGGTAGCCTCACAGCTGGAAAAGTACACCATGAAGGCCTTGTAGCGGCAATGCAAGAAAACATGTCATAACTGCACATTAAACACCTGCATATTTATATCTGCTGTTATTTAGAATTGTCCAAGCTTTTACGCAGTGTTCACATGCTGTGTTTCTGCATTTTTTTTTTTCCTCTGGGTTTTTTATGCAAATTAAAAGCTGCCTTTTACAGTACCAGCAAAAGCTATGAGATTTCAGAAATCCCACGCACATGCTTGGTATTTTTTCCTGACTGAATTTGAGAACTGCAGGGGTTTTTCAGTCTGCTGCATTTTTAATTCTTTCAGAATTTTTGCAGTGGGTTTTTTTTCACCCATATAAAGCAATGAGAAAGTGAAAAATATATATAATTTCTACTGCATTTTTAAGTGTTTTTGGTGAATAAAACTAACTTTATTAAAAATTACTGTAGACAAAGCACAAATGTAATCCAAACACAAAAACGCTGCAAGAAATACCAAAATCGCCTAGAAAAACATTGAAAAAATGCAGGAAATTGGGCCTTTTGAACGCAGCATTTTTAGTGCCAAGAGAGCAGGTTTTGGTTGCCGCTGCAAAAAAAAAACCAGCAAAAGCTACGTGTAAACAGCCTTACATGTGAAAGAACCAGCAAAGTCAGGACAGATATACATACGTGATCAAAATTGTTGGTACCCCTCGTTTAATGACAAAAAAAGCCCACAATGGTGACAGAAATAACTTGAATCTGACAAAAGTAATAATAAATCAAAAATCTATGAAAATTAACAAATGAAAGTCAGACATTGCTTTTCAATCATGCTTCCACAGAATTAAAAAAAATAAAAATAAATAAAACTCATGAAATAGGCCTGGACAGAAATGCTGGTACCCTTAACTTAATATTTTGTTGCACAACTTTTTGAGGCAATCACTGCAATCAAATGATTCCTGTAACTGTCAATGAGACTTCTGCACCTCTCGACAGATATTTTGACCCACTCCTCAAGCGCAAACTGCTCCAGTTGTCTCGTGTTTGAAGGTTGCCTTTTCCAGATGGCATGTTTCGGCTCTTTCCAAGGAAGCTCAATAGGATTTAGGTTAATGCTCATAGAAGGCCACTTCAGAATAGTCCAATGTTTTCCTGTAGCCATTCTTGGATGTTTTTAGCTGTGTGTTTTGGGTCATTATCCTGTTGCAGGACCCATGACCTGCAACTGAGACTAAGCTTTCTGACAATGGGTAGCACATTTCTCTCTAGAATCCCTTGATAGTCTTGAGATTTCATTGTACCCTGCACAGATTCTAGACACCCTGTGCCAGATGCAGCAAAGCAGCCCCAGAACATAACAGAGCCTCCTTCCTCCATGTTTCACAGTAGAGACAGTGTTCTATTCTTGATATGCTTCATTTTTCCATCTGTGAACATAGAACTAATGTGCCTTGGTAGAAAGTTCAATTTTTTTCTCATCTGTCCATAGGACCTTCTCCCAGGAGCTTTGTGACTTGTCAAAATGTAGTTTGGCAAATTCCAGTCTGTCTTTTTTATGATTTTTTTCAACAATGGTTTCCTCCTTGGTCGTCTCCCATGCAGTCCACTTTGGCTCATGCAATGATGGATGGCGCGATCTGACACTGATATTCCTTGAGCTTGAAGTTCACCTTTTATCTGTTTGGGAGTTTTTCTGGGCTTTTTTGTTACCATTCGTATTATCCGTCTCTTTGATTTGTCATCAATTTTCCTCCTATGGCTACAGTCCCATGGAGCTTAAATTTCTGAATAATATGTGCAACTGTAGTCACAGGAACATCAAGCTGCTTGGAGATGGTCTTATAACTTTTACCTTTAACATGTTTGTCTATAATTTTCTTTCTAATCTCCTGAGACAACTCTTTCCTTACCGTCCTCTGGTCCATGTTGAGTGTGATACACACCATGTCACCAAACAGCACAGTGAGTATCTGTAGCCCTCTATACAGGCCATTCACTGATTCCATGATTGTAGACACCTGTGATGCTAATTAGTGGACACATCTTGATTTAACACGTCCCTTTTGTCACATTATTTTCAGGGGTACCATCATTTCTGTCCAGGCCTATTTCATGAGTTTTATTTTTTTTTTTAAATTCTGGTGAAGCATGGTTAAAAAGCAATGTCTGACTTTCATTTGTTAATTTTCATAGATTTTTTTTTATTTATTATTACTTTTGTAATAATAGATTCAAGTTATTTCTGTGACCATTGTGGATTTTTCTGTCATTAAACGAGGGGTACCAACAATTTTGACCACGTGTGTACCACTATTGTGGTTAGCACTGTTGCTTTGCTGCACTGGGTTCTGGGTTTGGATATAACCCAGACCCCAGTCTGTCGTGTTTCTCCCCATATATGTTTCCATTTTTTCCCACATTCCTAAAAACGTTCTAATATGTTAATTTATCACTTAGATTGTGACCCCAGTGGAGACAGCGAACCACCTTATCAATGATCATCTTGTTCAGGTGTCCGGAATAAATGAATTAAATAATAATAAAAATAATAATTAAAACAATTACTAATAATTATCACTTATAATTACAAAGTAAAGATAGCACATGTGAGCTAATCCATAGAAAGTAATTGGGCCACAGGCAGAAACCAAGAAAGCACCAGAGATCCATGACTTCATCCACGGAGTAGCGGAATGTTTTTTGGCGTGTCTAACTTGTGGAACATGTGGTTGGGTGATCACACACACGCTAACTGAGGTCAGATGAAATGCATTGGTGATCATTGTCCAACCACACTTAGCAGCGATCTGATCAGCTGTGGCTTATTTCATTTTTGGCATTGTTGTTACTTTTAATACCTTTTATTTTTTTTATACTAATCATTATATCAGAGCATGTAAAGTCATCTGTAAGTAAAACTCATTGATCGTTGGGTGAAGACATTAAACATGTGCGCATCCTATCAATCCGATACAGGAAGATTGAGGTTTCCAACTCGGCTGCCTATAAATAAAAATTTTACATTGAAGTATGCAAAGGAAAACTGATTTTAAATGAAAGCCAAATGCTGAGCACCATGCTTCGCCTGCATTAGAGGAGTGCGAGAATTCCAGCGTGCCCACATTACAATGACTGCACATCTCCGCGAGTATCACATCCAGCTGCTAATAGTTTATTTGCTTCACAGCCATAACTGCAAGCAGCTGAGCAGGAAATGACGCGTAAACTTAATTACAAGAAGCAGCATGTTGTTTCTAGTTGGAGTTTGCTTGAGGAATCGAATTAACAGTATCAAAGTTTGTCGTTCATGCTGTCATGGATCACATTCAGAGGTATTATGTGAAAGCTGATTCATGTTTTCACCAGCCCTAGGACACATGCAGTTTGGTAAAATGGATAAAAACAATGTTTTCTAAAATATGAGCTTTTTTTGCAGTCTGTATTTACGTTTTGTATAGAGGGTTTAGCACAGCGGGTTGTATAGGATATCTGATACGGCCCTCAGTCCAGGTAACGTGTTTTCAGCCGCAAAAAAATATTTTGCATTCAGTTACCTTACAGGTGATGGTTTTTCGGATTGGAGTCACTCTACTTAACAGACCATCATAACGACTTCTCCTGCATGCGACTAATCTCTGCAGAGTTTGCAGTGCAGATATCTTCTGCTCTTCACTTTTTCAGTGCATCACCACACTGAAACCCTAAAAATAATGGTTTCACATAAAGTGCCATCTGTATAAAAAAATGTACAACACTGTGCTGCCTGAATAAAAATATGTACAACCCTGTGCTGCCTGAATAAAAATATGTACAACCCTGTGCTGCCTGAATCAATAATATACAACACTGTGCTGTCTGAATCAAAAATATACAACACTGTGCTGTCTGAATAAAAATACACTCACTGGCCACTTTATTAGGTACACCATGCTAGTAAGGGGTTGGACCCCCTTTTGCCTTCAGAACTGCCTCAATTCTTCGTGGCAGAGATTCAACAAGGTGCTGGAAGCATTCCTCAGAGATTTTGGACCATATTGACATGATGGCATCACACAGTTGGCGCAGATTTGTCGGCTGCACATCCCTGATGCGAATCTCCCGTTCCACCACATCCCAAAGATGCTCTATTGGATTGAGATCTGGTGACTGAGGAGGCCATTTGAGTACAGTGAACTCATTGTCATGTTCAAGAAACCAATCTGAGATGATTCGAGCTTTATGACATGGCGCATTATCCTGCTGAAAGTAGCCATCAGATGTTGGGTACATTGTGGTCATAAAGGGATGGACATGGTCAGCAACAATACTCAGGTAGGCTGTGGCGTTGCAACGATGCTCAATTGGTACCAAGGGGCCCAAAGAGTGCCAAGAAAAAATTCCCCACACCATGACACCACCACCACCAGCCTGAACCGTTGATACAAGGCAGGATGGATCCATGCTTTCATGTTGTTTACGCCAAATTCTGACCCTAACATCCGAATGTCGCAGCAGAAATCGAGACTCATCAGACCAGGCAACGTTTTTCCAATCTTCTACTGTCCAATTTCGATGAGCTTGTGCAAATTGTAGCCTCAGTTTCCTGTTCTTAGCTGAGAGGAGTGGTACCCAGTGTGGTCTTCTGCTGCTGTAGCCCATCTGCCTCAAAGTTCGACGCACTGTGCGTTCAGAGATGTTCTTCTGCCTACCTTGGTTGTAACGGGTGGCAATTTGAGTCACTGTTGCCTTTCTATCAGCTCGAACCAGTCTGCCCATTCTCCTCTGACCTCTGGCATCAACAAGGCATTTCCGGCCACAGAACTGCCGCTCACTGAATTTTTTTTCTTTTTCGGACCATTCTCTGTAAACCCTAGAGATGGTTGTGCGTGAAAATCCCAGTAGATCAGCAGTTTCTGAAATACTCAGACCAGCCCTTCTGGCACCAACAATCATGCCACGTTCAAAGGCACTCAAATCACCTTTCTTCCCCATACTGATGCTCGGTTTGAACTGCAGGAGATTGTCTTGACCATGTCTACATGCCTAAATGCACTGAGTTGCCGCCATGTGATTGGCTGATTAGAAATTAAGTCTTAACACACAGTTGGACAGGTGTACCTAATAAAGTGGCCAGTGAGTGTATGTACAACGCTGTGCTGCCTGAATGAAAAATGTACAACGCTGTGCTGCCTGAATAAAAAATGTACAACGCTGTGCTGCCTGAATGAAAAATGTACAACACTGTGCTGCCTGAATGAAAAATGTACAACATTGTGCTGGCTGAATGAAAAATGTACAACACTGTACCCCTGGCTGAAAATAAATCCTCAAATCCAAACCCCTGAATAAAGATATTCCCCCAAATGGTACCCCCAAATTAATATATGCCCCATAGTAAGCCCCATGAATAAATTTAACTTTAGTAAAATGCCCTTTTTTGTACTGTACTGTTTATTTTCCACACTGTAGCCCACAGTAAAAATATCACACACATTGTACCCCTATGTATAAATATGCCCTACACTGTACCCCTGTGCAAAAATTAACACACAATGCACCCTATTAATAAAAATATAACCTACAATGTGTCCCAGAAAAAAAAATATCCCACTTGGTTACGTGAATAAAAATATGTCTTACAATATGCCCCAAAAGTGTCCGATGAATAAGAACCGTGCTCCAAAAATGTGCCCCTCCCAAAAAAAAGTTGTCATCACAATTTGCCTCTTTAAAAAAAAAGCAAAATAAATAGCCAACTTTGTGCCCTCTGAGTAATAACATAACCCCACGGTGGCCAAGAAAAAAAAACTTTGTGCAAATTCATATTTTCCCGTACTGTGCTCTCTGTATAAATAGGCGCAATAATCAGGAAACATTTACTAATAGTTAAAAGATATATCGCAAACCTGCTACTGTGACGCATCGACACTGGTTAAATGCTCAGCGTACTGGGGGTGGCAGAACATTAAGGAAATCTTAGGTCCAAAAGAACTTTTAAGCCTGAGATTTTTTATTTTTTTTTTCTTACTTTTTAACTATATTGTGAAGCGGAGCCCAGGTTAATGGAGCCATATTTGCTTTATCTTTCTTTTATTACAGTGATTGACAACTTAACAAGCCAGACTTCCAGGAAATTGAATTGCGGGAACAAATGTTTACATCCTCAGACAATATTATGGCTTTTTATCGAGGGAGAATTGACTGTCTGGGGTTTTTAACGCAATATTTTCAGTCTCGGAGATGAGCTTTGCTTTGTGAACAGCTGATGCTAGTAATATGAGATGATTTGCTGTAAAGTAATAGCTTAGCATATGCTGGCCTTTGAGAAACCATAAGTAATTCATGCGTTTTATGTACCCTAAGCCAGAAAACTAGAGGCAGACACAATATTGTGAAAGTAAATGATATCTACTGATTGTATCATATAGTGAAAGATGGGATAATGTTATAAGATGCAGGAAATCAGATACTGTACCATCAAAACTCATTTGGTTGTTGCCCAGTTTGAGATGGCTTGTCCTCAGCATAAGGGTCATTGAGGATTTTTGTTTCAGATTTTCATACCAATGACCTTAAATACAGTCCCCTATTTTGCAGTATGTTGTGATAGAATTGATGGAAAGTATGGAGACATATTTTGATTTTTCAGTTTATTTTAAATTTGCTTCCAGCGTGAAATGTTCCAAAAGAAAGGATTGTAGAAGCCCCAATGTCAGGATGTCTGTACTATAGGTGGCGCACAGCTCGGATATATTATAGCTGTGTCAGAGGTGGTAATATGCTCTCTGGCCACTGGGTTGTCACAAACAATCTGGTTGTTTTTTTTTCGTTTGTGTCTTTTGTTAAAAGAGGCATGGAGTCTGGTCTTGAGTTTGTATAGATAGGGCCTCTAGTCTGAACCCTGTATAAATGAAGGGTTTGGTCTGGGCTCTGTGTAGATGGGCCTGCGTGCTCTGGGGGTGAGGCTGGTCTAAGGTTTGAATCATTGGGGAGTCTGAGCTGGAGTCTAAATAGATAGTTTTTCTAGTCTAGAGTTTATATTGATGCAGTGTCCTAGGGTCTGTATAAATGAGGACATTGGTCTGGACTCTGTGTTGATATGGTGGTGTGGTTGGGTGCAATATAGATGGGTGGGAGCAAACCTAAGCCCTTGGTTATTGGAAAGTCTGGTTTGGAGTGTGAATAAATTAGGTGTCTGGTCTGGAGATGGGGTGACGTGTCTTGGGTCTTTATAGGTGGGATGTCTGGTCTTGGGTCTGCACAGATGGCGTGTCTAGTCTGAAGTCTATATACTGTAGATGAGTGTCTATGGTCTGGGTTCTGTGTAGATCATTGTGTATGGTCTGATTTCTATATATATATAGGGAGTCAGGTCTAAAAACTGTATTAATGAGGGATGTGGTCTGGGATCTATACAGATTGCGATCTAAACATCTAAGGTTTTTACAGAATGGAGACTGGTCAAGGGTCTGTATAGGTGCGGGGCTCCGTTCTGGGATCCTTAAAATCTTTATAGATTTGGGTCGGTTTTGGGGCCTGCATAAATGGAGGTCTGCTCTGGAGTTGGTATAAAAGGTCTGATTTATAGTCTGTATTTGTTCAGGAGGTCTGGAGTGTGGTCGGTATTCATTTTGTAGTGTGATAAAGAGGGATATATGAATTATGTGAGATTTATTTTCTATAAATTGGGATCGTGTCCTATGTGTGAGGTACAAGAAAAAAAAATTGTGATTAGAGGATGTCAGGATGGCTGGTAGTGTGTAATCATACCAACCACTGCCGGCACTTTTAGTTTAGACCTGATGACATGGAGAGCAATGTTGAAATGAAATGAAATGAACGTTTTTTTTTTATTAATCCAGTTATATCAGATCTTTCTTGATATATTCGTTACCTCTCAGGACACTGGCGATGTTAATGCTCTCAGTAATGTAATTAAGGCTACCTAATCATTGTGAGCCAGTGTAGTACATTTTTTTTCTTCATTAGATAAGTAATCTCCCATCGGGAAGATTTACCACTAGATACGTTATCTCTTGTTAAGTACAGTAAGTAAGTAATTGGTATAGTGCATGCTAAGCATACTTAAATGTGGAGAGATACGACATAGAAATATCTTCTGATTACATTTACATCTGACATAGCAGGATTTGTAATCTCAGCAAATCACTGATAATTTATCATTCTCAGCAGCCGGGCCCGCAAACAATTATGCTATTGTTGAAAAGAAGAAAAAAAAAATAGTACGGTAACTGAAAGCTGTGATGTAGTGTTTAATAATGCCTTTTAATTAACTCTAAATAAATTATTGAACGTAGTGCCACTTTCTCAAAATCCGCAATGTATGCAAAGGCTCCAACCATTGTGATAGTGAGAACAATACACACTACACATGTGGGAGCGGTGCCCAATGTGATCCTGCAAGAGCATGCCGGGGTCATATGGTAAATGAGCATCATTACAAACTGATTTCTCTATAAAAAAAATAGATAATGGGAAATAATGGGAAATAACACTGTACTGGGAAAAAATGAGAAAAGCGTAGCTTGTCAAGAAGTAGGTCAGAGCGCCTGTTTATCTCCTACAGACAGTATGTGTACTTTTTATGGCATTTTCAAGCTTGGAGCATATCAAACACAAAATGTTATTATAGTTCTGGATGTTAAGAAGTGACTAACGGTTGTCAAAATATTTCAGTGCATTACATGGCAAGTGTTCAACTCTGTGTGAATGGCTTACGATATTTTAGGAGCATCACACATGGAGGGAAATAGAGCAGATTTTTATTACAGAGGTTGATTAATTTAAAGAGGTGGTATTACCAAAATAACCCCATTTGGCTGAAGGTGTGGCTTTTTTAACCCGTAGTAATGAATTCAAATCTGTTGTAGAAGCTGCCTCTATTCCTTTGGCTGCTTCATGGGAACCGTAACATTATGTGGTGACAGTCCAGATGAATGGTCAACCATGTAGTGTCAGTTCTGCCACAGCATTAGTTGCTCTTACTACCTTCTAGTTCAGCATTCCCCAACCTTTTTTTTTACCTTGAGAGCCACATTCAACCCTGAGAAATGGTCATGAGCTATATCCAGCGTCCCCCCCGCAGTAATGAGACACAGAACCCACTAGGATCACTGTGATGTTAGCCAAAGATTCCTCACCTAAACTATGACCTTTTGTCCTCCTCTCATATAGGCAGTATATTTTCATCCAAGGGTTCTCACTTTACCCACATTCGGTATTCCCACAGAGACACCACACTGTTACGGTCCAGCTTCAAGTATCTGGTCTATCAGTGTCATCTTATCTCCAGTGTACCATATTTGTCTCCTCCCTTGCCCTAGGCCAAGAGCTGCTCTTCTGGGTTACTTATAAAAGTCACCGCCTGGAGACCTGCTCTTCACAGCTGTTTACTAGCTCTAGTGCTACTGCACCAAGCTGGTAGACAGCACAATCCTATTATATTGTAATAACCTGCAGGAAACGCGGGATGCAGTCACGCACGTGGAGGCAGAGCAAGGGTTAAACAGGTTTATTTACAGGGGGATGTGCTCCACGCAGGGAGTGAGGGTATGTAGGGTGATGGTGAGGAATGGGGCGGAAATTGAAGGTTGGCATGGTAGGTGAGGGACAAACGAGAATTTAGTAATAAAGAGGTTAAACTTGTCGGACTGTAGTCTTCCATTGAGTACAGGGTCCCAACGGTGGCACTGGCAACAACGGCGTGGGACGTCTCGTCGCAGTCTCTGACAGGCGGGAATCCAATGGTGGCACCGACAACAGTGGCACATGCAGTCTCTCAAGTCTCTGTCCACGATAAAGAAACAGCCTCCTGGGAAAACAACAGGATGCTGGGCGGTGAGAGGGGGTACTGCTCTCACCACTCTTAGTCACAAGTCCACACTCAGAACGTGTCACCGCAGGGACAGTCCCGCGCTCCTCAGTCCAGCTACTACTCTCAGGGGCTCAGATCTGTCACTGCGCACGCCAGGCCTGCACGCACTAGCGACTGTCTCAGGCTTGTCAAGGGAGTCTCCTCCGATCACGGAGGCTGGCAGGACCAAGTTTACACAGAGGGCGCTCACCGCGTACTGTCTGTTTGTTTCATTCCTCAGCAGGAGGGCTCTTTTGAGTATGCGGTCACTCTTGGGCAGAGTGGGAGTGGTACTCATTGTCATCTAGTGTACGGCACCTGGTTTATCTCCCCACGCTCGGCTCTTCTGGCACAGCTCCACTCTGCTGACACCGCTATTTCCACCAGCACCACAGCTCCTATTCTGGACAGCAGCAGCACGGCTTGTCACCGGGCCAGCACTCTCAGGAGGAGTAAGCAGGGCGCGCTCTTCTCTGCTCTGTGCGCTGCACTTACTTCGTGCCAACTCCTACAGCGTGCGCTTTTCCTTCTTATAGCCCTGTGTCAGTGTGCTCTCCCCCACCCCCTCTTGTCAGCAGGAAACTCTGTCTCTCCTCTCCTTCCCTCCTGCAGCAGGGGAAGGTCTGCCTCCCTCAGGCTTCCTCCCAGAAACAGAGGATGCAGCCCCTTCAGTTCTGGACCAGGCATGCAGGTACCCACGGGCAGGGGGTTGGACCAGATGGCCCAGGAGGTCCCTTTCAACTCTACGATTCTATGATTCTATGGTCCGGTCCACCTCCTTGCATTATGACTGACTTGCGTTTTTATGTTTCACCAGTTTGCCCCTCTAAGTTTTAGCTATGATGTCTTCTATACACAGCACTCTCAAACAGTTGGTATTTTTGTTTCTTTCTCTGTTTTGCATATGTTCAGCAACCGCACAGAAGAAGCAGTGCATGGTATATCTCCATCATGGAATGATGTTAAAGGGAACATGTCATGTCCTTTGTAGCATGTGAAGTGTCCCCAGTGCTTGTTAGGGGTGCATTGCGCATCACTGCCACATTGTTCCCATTAAAATCTCCCATGTAATCCTTCTAAAAGACCACTTTATATGGTTATATCTTATCTACTCGTTTAGTCATAGGGGTGTGCTTCATTGCATTAAGTCAGGCCTGTTCCTGCCCATGCAATTTGAATTGTTCCCGGGGTTGCGCCGACGTCACTGTATATCTCTTGCTTGCGCAGTATTTACTGTTTTCTGCTCTTATGCAGTGTGTATTGTGGGAGCCGTGCTTGCGCAGTATGTTGCTGACCCGCACTTGCACATTGTTTATCGGCGATCCACACATGCGCCGTGACGAGTGGCTCCCTGTGCATGCACAATGAAGCTGGTTTTAGTTCCCAGCTTCACTGACTGAGTGTGCTCACTCAGGGAGCTGCTCACCACGGCCCATGCACGGATCAACAATGGACAATGTGCAGGTGCGGTTAAGCAACACACTGCACAAGCACTGCTCCCACAATACACACTGCGCGGGATATACAGTGACGTCGGCGCAACCCAGGGAACAGTTCAAATTGCTTCGGCAGAGACAAGCCTGACTGAACGCAATGAAGCACACCCCACCCCTATGACTAAATGAGCAGGTAGGATATAACTATATATAATGTTTTTTAGAAGGATTACAGCGGTGATTTTAATGGGAAAAACATGTTAGTGCACATTGCATCACTAACAACGCATTGGGCACACGCTAGAAAGGACATGACAGGTTCCCTTTAACAGCAAGATGACCATCAGCATTATCATGTTCATAATTTACCATTAAGGGTATGTGCACACGTTGCAGAAAGTTTCTGCGCAAAAGCTTGAATCCCTTCCCAGAAACCGCACCTATTTTTCTGCGGCGGGTTTTGTGCGTTTTTTGCGCGGTTTTGATGCGTTTTTGATGCGTTTTTTACCGCAGCGGTTTCTAAAAGCATGGGAGAAGCCTAAACCGCGGAAAAAAACGCAAAATTAATGTGCATGCTGCGGTTTTTACCGCGATGCGGTTTTTTCGCGGTAAAAAACGCATCAATGTGCACAAAAAGTGCAAAATGCATAGGAATGACTGTGCACCTTATTTTTTGCGGTTTTATAGCGGTTTTATAGTGAAAACCGCGGTAAAAACCGCTAAAAAAACGCTGTGTGTGAACACAGTCTTAAAAACATTTTCAAAATATAAAGAAAACAAAGAAGAAAAAAAACTATATAACAGGATTTAAAGGGAATCTGTCACCCCCCCCCCCGGACGTATATGACCTATTAATATGGGCATAAACGTAATAGAAATGTTACACTAGTCCTACCTGTATGCCTCGTATTATTGGTCTTGTTGTTGAGAAATGTTATATTCTTTCTGTATTTTAATGAGTTCTTCCAGGACCTGGGGCGTGCGGTGCTTGGAAGAAATCCCTGCCTCCTCTCTTCAGTGTAATACTACCCAACTCCCATGCACATATGGTGCCAGAATCCCGCGCCTGCCCCCTGCACTCCCTAAAAAATCCATACCTCTTCCTACCTTCTATGGATTCTGCACTCAGGTATCTTTTGCGTAGGCGCCGGTAAATCACTGTGACCTCCGGTGTGCGCGCCGATCAGGTGCTCTCCCCACTTCCTCCATGTATAGTCTTTGCTAGGAACCATGTTCACATGATGATGACTATGCAGCAATGAAGTGGGGAGAGCACCTTATAGTCGTGCACGCCAGAAGTCACTGGAGCAAAAGTCCCCTGTGCAGAAGATCCCTAAATACAATGCCCATAGAAGAGAGGATGAGATATGCATTTCTGAGGGAGTGCAGGGCTCAGGATTTTGGGGCCTTAACTGACGTACATGGGAGGGGGGTAGTATTACAATGAAGACAGGAGGCAGGGATTTCTTCCAGGCACTGCACGCCCCGGAGCCTGGAAGAAAAAATTAGCATACAGAAAGAGTATAGCATTTCTCAACAAAAAGACCATTAATACAAGTATGAGACATACAGGTAGGACTGGTGTAACATTTCTATTACCTGTATGACCATATTAATAGGTCACATACGTCCTGGGGTGAAACATTACCTTTAAGAAATTAATTTTTAACACACTCTTGAACTATTGAACTGCACACTGATTTTCCAAACCGTGAGAATCTAATCAGATGAAAAATTTGCTCATGTCAGTTTACGTAGGTTTCACACCAACTAATTTTGCCTTGATTATTTGGAAATGGTGACATGAAGGAGTTAAATTTAAGGTTCATTTCCATCCTGAATGGTATTCACTCACAGCCTGATTATTTTTTATAACGAATTCAAATTCTCACATTATCTCCACTTTTCTCAATTGAAGAAAAAACTGTTATACTTCACTACATCTTACTTTGAACAATACGCAAAGAGAGAACATTGCATAATCATGTTCAAGAGCATCTTGAGCACAATGATTGAGTAGAAAAACGAGCTAAAAGAGTGACTGTATGTGCATAGAAGTATTGATCTATATGAACCATAGATACAGCAGTCACACCTAGTCCTGGTCTCTGGGTGCAAGATCCTTCTGTCACAAAAGTTGATATCAGCTTTGTAAATAGTAGATGGGAGGCCATGTTATAAAATTTACTATATATTAACTAATATTAGCCAACAGGCCAGACCGCATATCAAATATAAGGGTTGAGGGTCACTTGGGTAATAGTGATCACAAAATAATAAGTTATCAGGTGTCTTTTAATAAGATGTGTAGAAGAGGGGTAACTAGGACACTAAACGGATGAGAGATGATCTTGGTGCAATTAACTGGGACGATATCCTGAGACATAAAAACACACAAAGAAAATGGGAGACGTTTATTAGCATCCTGAATAGGACCTGTGCACAATATATACCGTATGGGAATAAACATGTTAGAAATAGGAGGAAACCACTATGGCTAAATAGAGCTGTAAGGGGCGCAATAAGAGATAAAAATAAAGCATTTAGAGAATTAAAGCAAGTAGGTAGTGATGAGGCATTAAATAAATACAGAAGACTAAATAAATTCTGTAAAAAGCAAATCAAGACACTAAAGATTGAGACAGAGAGACTCATTGCCAGAGAAAGTAAAAATAATCCCAAAATATTCTTTAACTACATAAATAGTAAGAAACTAAAAAATGATAGTGTTGGCCCCCTTAAAAATAGTCTGGACGAAATGGTGGATGAGGATGAGGAAAAAGCCAATATGCTAAATGACTTTTTTTCAACAGTATTTACACAAGAAAATCCCATGACGGATAACATGATCAGGGATAAGAATTCTCCATTAAATGTCACCTGCTTAACCCAGCAGGAAGTACGGCGGCGTCTAAAAATCACTAAAATTGACAAATCCCTGGGCCCGGATGGGATACACCCCCAAGTACTGCAGGAATTAAGCACAGTCATAGATAGACCATTATTTTTAATCTTTAAAGATTCCATAATAACAGGGTCTGTACCACAGGACTGGCGTATAGCAAATGTGGTGCCAATATTCAAAAAGGGGACAATAACTGAACTCTGAAATTATAGGCCAGTAAGTTTAACCTCAACTGTGGGTAAAATCCTGGAGAGATACTATACTGGAGTATCTGGAGAAGAATAACCTCATGACCCAATATCAACATGGGTTTACAAGGGACCGTTCCTGTCAGACTAATCTGATAAGCTTTTATGAAGAGGTAAGTTCCGGACTGGACCAAGGGAATGCAGTGGACGTGGTGTACATGGACTTTTCAAAAGCTTTTGATACGGTGCCACACAAAAGGTTGATACATAAAATGATAACAATGGGAATAGGGGAAAATATGTGTAGGTGGGTTAAGAGCTGGCTCAGGGATAGGAAACAAAGGGTGATTATTAATGGAGCACACTCAGACTGGGTCACGGTTAGCAGTGGGGTACCACAGGGGTCAGTTTTGGGCCCGCTTCTTTTTAACATATTTATTAATGACCTTGTAGGGGGCATAGAGAGTAGAATTTCAATATTTGCAGATGACACTAAACTCTGCAAGGTAATCAATACAGAGGAGGACAATTTTATATTACAGGAGGATTTATGTAAACTAGAAGCTTGGGCTGATAAATGGCAAATGAGCTTTAATGGGGATAAATGTAAGGTCATGCACGTGGGTAGAACGAATAAGATGTATAATTATGTGCTTAATTGTAAAACACTGGGCAAAACTGTCACTGAAAAAGACCTGGGGGTATGGGTGGACGACAAACTCACATTTAGTGGCCAGTGTCAGGCAGCTGCTGCACAGGCAAATAAAATAATGGGATGCATTAAAAGAGGCATAGATGCTCATGAGGGAACATAATTTTACCTCTATATAAGTCACTAGTGCGACCACACTTAGAATACTGTGTACAGTTCTGGTCTCCAGTGTATAAGAAAGGCATAGCTGAACTAGAGCGGGTGCAGAGAAGAGCGACCAAGGTTATTAGGGAACTAGGGAGTCTGCAATACCAAGACAGGTTATTACACTTGGGGTTATTTAGTTTGGATAATCGAAGGCTTAGGGGTGATCTTATTACAATGTATAAATATATGCGGGGACAGTACAAAGACCTTTCTAATGATCTTTTTACTCTTAGACCTGTGACAGGGACAAGGGGGCATCCTCTACATCTGGAGGAAAGAAGGTTTAAGCATACTCACAGACGCGGATTCTTTACTGTAAGAGCAGTGAGACTATGGAACTCTCTGCCATATGATGTTGTAATGAGTGATTCCCAACTAAAATTTAAGAAGGGACTGGATGCCTTTCTTGAAAAGTATAATATTACAGGGTATATACACTAGTTTCCTTAATATTGCGTTGATCCAGGGAGCTAGTCTGATTGCCGTATGTGGAGTCGGGAAGGAATTTTTTCCCCAATGTGAAGCTTACTGTTTGCCACATGGGTTTTTTTTTGCCTTACTCTGGATCAACATGTTAGGGCAGGTTAGGACAGGATATGGGTTGAACTAGATGGACTTAAAGTCTCCCTTCAACCTTAATAACTATGTTACTATGTTACATTAAAAAAAAAGGTCAGAAGTTTGGATTGGAGTGGTGCAGTATTATATTTTTTAAGCTGTTGTAAGCATTCTTTGCCTATCATAGAATGTTAGAGTTGAAAAGGACCTCCAGGGTCATCGTATCCAACCTCCTCCTCAATGCAGGATTTACTAAACCATCTCATACAATTTTTGTGTCCAGCCTCTGTTTGAAGACTTCCAATGATGGACAACTCACCACCTCTTATGGCAGCCTGTTCCATTCATGGACCACCTTCACTGTCAAAAAGTTTTTTCTAATATCTAATCTGTATCTTCCCCCTTTCAGTTTCATTCCATTGCTTCTCCTGTTTCCATGTGAAAATGAGAATAATGATCCCTCTACACTGTGACATCCCGTCAGATATTTGTAGACAGCTATTAGTCTCCTCTTAGCCTTCTTTTTTGCAAGCTAAACATTCCAAGATCCTTTAACCGTTCCTCATATTTTGCAGTCCGCTCACTAACATGGTAGCTCTTCCCTGAAATTACTCCTTTTTTCAATGTCTTTTTTAAAATGTGGTGCCCAGAACTGTGCACAGTATTTCAGAAGAGGCCTTACCTAGGAGAAGTAGAGGGGGATAATTGCTTCACATGATCTAGACTCTGATTCTCTTAATACATCCTAGCACTGTGTTTGCCTTTATTGCTGCTGCATCACACTGCTGACTCATGTGCAGTCTGTGATCAATTAGTATACCCAAGTCTTCTCACGTGTGCTGTTGCTTAGTTCTATTCCTCCCATTCTATAAATGTAATTTATGTTTTTCTTGCTCAGATATAGAATCTTGCATTACTAAAATGTTAAATAACATTTTATTAGCCGCTGCCCATTGTTCAAGCTTATCTAGATCCTTTTGAATCCTTTCTCTGTCTTTTCTAGTGTTACCTATCCCTCGTAGCTTTGCATCATCTGCAAATTTGATTTGTTTACCTTCAGTTCCCTTATCTAGATTATGTATAAAAATGATGAGCAACACTGGGACCAGGACAGAGCTTTGTGGTACCCTACTTGAAATACTCTTCCAATTGGATGTGCAACCATTTATTATCACTATTTGTGTACCATCACTGAGCCAGTTATGAATCCACCTAACCATAGCCTTGTTAATCCCATACTTCATCATTTTCTCAATAAAGATAGTATGAAATAATTTATTAAATGCTTTGCTGAAGTGGAGATATACTATATGTAGCACATTTCCATGATCCACCCAGTCAGTGATTCCACCATAGAAGGAAATTAGAGCCCTTTCTGGTTCTTGTTATTTACTATATTTGTATCCAAGTACTTACATACATGCTGTTTAATCTTCTTTTCTTTTTGGAAGATAGGGACAACATTTGCCTTTCTCCAATTTTCTAGGATTTTTCAAAGATTCTGGCTAGTGGTTCTGCAATTTACTCTGCTATCTCTTTCAGTACCTTAGGATGTAATTCATCTGGACCAGGAGATTTCAATTTGCTTAAATTATCTAAGTTCTCCCTCACCATCTTTCTGTTTATATATAGTGTGGATTCTTTTATTCCTTTGATAGCACCCTGAAGATCAGTTGATGTTACCATTAGTTTCAACACAGATGCATTGCTACAGGTGTATAAAAACCATCCCTTAGCCATACAGTCTGTTTTTGCTAACATTTTTGAGAGAATGAGTAATTCTAAAGACATCTCTCAATTTGAGTGTGGTACTATAATAGAATGTTACCACTGTAACAAGTCAGCTTGTGAATTTGTTCCATGCTAAATATTCCATGAGCACATGTGAGTGGTATTATTAATAAGTGGAAACCACTAACAGCACAAAAAACCGTCAATGGAAGCTTCTATGACTGAGCAGCTGCATTCAAGCCTTACACCACTAAGCACAATGCTAAATGTCCAATGGAGTGGTGTACAGCACACCGCCACTGAACTGTGGAGTAGTGAAAATGTGTTATGTGGAGTGACAAATCACACTACTCTGACAGTCTGATAGATGAGGCTTGGTTTGGTGAATGCCAGGTGAATGTTATCTGCCTGACTGCATTGTGCCAGTTTGGTGATAGGGTGGTAATGCTATGGGGTTATTTTTCAGGGATTGGTCTAGGCCACTGGTTTCAATGAAAGGAAGACATACTTCCAGGCTTGGACTGGCCCTCAGGGGATCAATTGAATACCCTGGTGGACTCCTAGGTCCATACAGGCATAGTTAGCGGAGTTTGGTGTGGAAGAACTTGATCGTCTTGCACTGAGCCATAACCTCAACCCTACCAAACATCTTTGGGTTGAACTAACAGAGAGATTTGGATCCAGGCCCTTACATTCATCATCGGTATCTGACCTCACAATTGCTTTTTTGGATGACTGGACAAGAGTCCGAAAGACAACCTCCACAATCTTGTAGAAAGCCTTCTTAGAAGAGTGGAAGCTGTTATAGTTGCAACTAGTGGACCCTACTGATTTAGAATAGAATGTCCTAAAAGCTCCTGTACATGTAATGAGTCGCGGTCCCAATGCATTTGTCCTTATAATCTACACACTGTCAGTAGCCTATACACCTCACTCTCAAAAAGCATCTGGGGAGGCACAACGTAAAGGTGAATACTTTTACTACTGTATCTCTTTTAACTATCAGTAGATGTTTGCTTTCTACTAGAACCAGCCTCACTTTTGTCTATGAGTTGTTTGGTATTGTTGCTCATTCCTATTTTAATTAGTGCTGCTTTCATAATCAGCTAAATAAGAACATTTTATGCCATCTTTGTATCCACATAAGCATTTATTTGTGGCATTAGGGATTCACCGATGGTAACATTGTAGATTAGGCAGACTCTAGGCACCACCAGGCATTTTGAACACCTGGCACGGCAAGTATTCCAAAATGAAAAGCTTGTTATTCAAATTAGCAAGAATGTAGCTGAGTGGGTGAACAGTCATGCTTTCTCTTCCTATGAAAGGGACCATAGGGGTTTTCACATTTAACTAACAGAATTACAGAAGTACAGGAATCGCTTTAATAGACATCAAAGGGAAACAGACATGGGTCTGCACCTGTGCTCAGATCAGATGTGCGTAGTCAGGCACTATTTTTAAGAACACTGTAGGTGCATACATATTTAGAAGCATGGCTAAAAAAATTATATAGGGATACTAAAGTCCTTTCTGATACATAAGACAACACCAGTATTTCTTTTATAGATATTTGTTCTGTGGTCCAAGTGCTTCAAAATTAACCTCATCCTCCCCACACTAACTAGAAATTATCTCTAAATTTCTGTCCATATGGTTACACAGATCCGTTAGTATTCTAGCATATACATTTATCAAAGTATTAATCTGGCTGATCATCATCATTATTATTATCAACAGCAGGACACCATGGGCATGCCATCAACTACACAGCATGAGATTGACTATGACCCACATGTCATCGGGAACCTCCGCCAGGAAGCAATTACTTGTAGATGGCAGTAGTCCTGAATATTGTGAAATGAGATACTGTAATATCCCACTATACCAAAGAAAGTTTTGTTGTTTGCAGTAACAAACAATAATTTTCTCGGGGCTTACTTTTCACAATGGTCGTGTCAGGTCTCATGTTTTCTCTAGTAGAAAGCATGACCATTTAAGAGCAATGATATTCCCTAGAATCAAAATAAAAAACTATAGATCTCAATGCTGATGAGCGGTTGCAGCTAAAGATCGACACTTTATTCAGATAAATATTGAACGAGTATCTTGAAATTACTTTTCTTTTGCTTGGATAAATGGTACAATATTCTCCCCAGAGTTGGTAAATTGGAGAAGTCAATCAACGGTTCTGTTAATTAGCCATCCGTTGTTCTCCCATTTCTAACTGATACATTTTTTTCTTGCTGGATACATTAGAAATGGAAGACAACGGATGGCTAATTAACATTTTCCATAGACTTCAATGTAAAAAAAATGGATCCAGCAGAGATCAGTTTTTGAAATACGAACTAAAAAGTTGTGTCTATTGCTGGATCCAGTCTAACGAATCATTACTGGACATGTGAACATAGTCTAACATACAATGGCAGATAAAGAGTATGGTACTTTAGATATTTGAGAAG
The DNA here is from genome assembly GCF_039654945.1 of Dendrobates tinctorius. NCBI lineage: Eukaryota > Metazoa > Chordata > Amphibia > Anura > Dendrobatidae > Dendrobates > Dendrobates tinctorius. Next base: position 3,060,709 of record NW_027361834.1, on the reverse strand, counting down.
TTTATGGTGTTTCTTAAAGCGAACCTGTCAGCAGGATTTTGCTAATTAATCTATAGATCTGTCTGGTCGGCACTATTTTACTGATTAAAATTATACCTGGGATGTAGAAATCTGTCTTGTGGTTCTTGTGTAATCAGTGTTAGAAGTTTTCAGTTAATGAGATGCCCGTGCTCTGGGGCAGGACTGTAGACAGAGTCTTATCTTCCTGCTCTAAACCAGAGAAACCAAGGAAAGATCTGCCCACAGGCCGCCCCGAAGCACAAACATGTTCCTCATCATAGAGGCAGACTGTGTTTCTGGCCTGTGGGGTTATCCTTGTTCATAGTCATAGTGTCATAGTGTTTCATTTCATTCAATTTTCAATTGTCAACGGATAGTTTGTGCTGATACTGATGCACCCTGAGCCTGCAAGACAGCGTGAATTTCTTTGGAACTTGATTGGTGCTGCTTATCCACCATCTGGACTATCCCGTGTTGCAACCTTTCATCAATTTTTCTCTGCCGTCAATGTCCAGTGAGATTAGCTACAGTGCCATGGGTTGGGAACTTCCCGATTAAGTATTGCATCATGGACAAAGGAACACTAAGATCTCTGAAGCTGGACTTGCAACCTTGAGATTATTGATATTGTTCAGCAATTTTGGCTCTCAGTTCCTCAGTTTTCTTCTCCTCTTTCTGTTCTCTATGCTCAGTGTGTCACACACAGACACACAATGCAAAGATTGAGTAAACTTTTCCCCTTTTTATCTGGTTTCAGGTGTGACTTTCAAATTGCTCACACCTATTACTTACCAAAGGTAATTTTCAACAAGCATCACATTCTTGGAATGAAGTTTACCCACAATTTTGAAAAGTTATAAACAATTTTGCCGGCCCCTTTTTGAGGTTTTGTATGAAATTATGTAAAATTTGCCCTTTTTCCTCTGTTTTTTTTGTGTTATTCCAATACACACAAAGGAAATAAAGATGTGTGTAACCAAACATGTAATTGCAATAATTTTCTGGGAGAAATACTTAATTTTCTTGAAAAATGTCAAGGGTGCCAACACTTTCAGCCATGACTGTATATCCAAGACAAAAAAAAATCACCATAAATATGCACAGCAGAAAAGTGTTCAAATGGTGGCTTTAATAGCAACATCAACGACCATTTATGCATATATTCACATAAGATCTTAAAAAAGTGCATTTATACAATGTGTGATATATAGATATATGATATATAATAACCAACCCAAGGTTAAGGAGCTCAATTACATGCCACACAAGAGATGCAGATGTATATACATAAAGGGATGCAAAAGGGCAAAAAAAACTACCACTAATAAATAAGCTCCATAAATATGGGATCCAGTATGCTAAAGAATATCTTATCAGTGGGGATAAACCCAAACTATAAAAGTACTGTCATGTACACAGACACATTTGAGAGGCTGGTTTGGGACAGAACCTCGTGACATTCCCATATCCCTGAAGTGTTCATGATTAGCTTTACGTCTTGTGTGGATGGCTTTAATTTATATGAAGGTTAATAGGACATGCATCAAATTGTAGAAGCATTATCTGACTTCCTCTCATGTGCATGGGGCCTTCTTGTAGTATCTATAGTTCACTTAAACGTAGTCTGTCAGTCTGTAGGCTGGTTTATATCCTAGTAAATAATCTACAATGCTAAATATAGGATTTCACGATGTGGTCCATCATACCTGTGTGGATGCAGATAAATTTAGCAATGTAAACAAATTAAAGAGGTTGTCAACTACTTGAACAACTCCTTCAATGCTGCAGCCCCCACAAAAAATAAACCTTATACTCACCTCCTGCACTGGTGCTGTTCTCCCAATGCTATTGTGACATTTTTAACTCACGAGCGTTGCAGCCAATCAGCAGTCGTTAATGGGCTAGAGCGCTCACAACTTGCACACATGTTTCGTCCTAAGGAAGTGTGGGCGCTGCAGTCCATTAGTGTCACCTAATTAGCTGCAGTACTGACATAACATAATAATGTAATGAGAGCGCTGATAAAACTGGGGCTAATATCACTGGAAAGGAGCCAGTGGGGGAGTTGAGGAGCACCCTGGTACCTATTTTAATTTATGTAAAAGAGCTGGCAAGTGCTCTGCTGGTGGTCCCAATTCCTACAAGTGCTCCTTACCCCCTCACTAAACCGGTCCTGTAAGTGTCACAACAGTGCAGTGAGTGCAATCAAGATGAACTGGGAGGGAGTAGGCAGGCTTAGGGAAGAGGACTAAAGCACTCGCGGGAATTAGGACCACCATCACACCACTTGCCGGTTCATTGATATAATTAAGCAAAGTTCCTTTTCTTTAAATAGGTAAAGTGAAAGTTTGAACATGTAATAAAGTTCCTTACCAAGCGCTGTAGATGGTTTAGTAGAAATATACTTTGTTTCCTTTAAAAGTGTAGTCTCATCAAGAGAACCATAGGTCCTATAATCTCTAAGACCCATAAGAGAGATATATCATGTTATAATATATTGCCTCCATATAATATTAATAACTGATGATCAAAGTGATCCCTTTATTGATAAAACCACCCTTCTAGGCCATAGAAGCAACCATGAAAGCCTCCAGGTAGAGGCAGTGAATGAGGTGTAGATATATTGCTTGTTCTAAAACAGGAAAGTCGTGTTGAAGCCCAGATATGTAGTAAGGAATGAACTTAACAGGTGATGTAGATGGAGGCTCACGTAATCCCCAGTTAGATTATTTTATATATCCTTTCTATCAGTGGCTGAAATTTCCCAGGCGTCTGCAAATTTCATCTGTTCTTTGTTTTTATCATTCCCAGCTGTTTTAAGTACTCTGTATGGATTCTCTAGGCCTCAGCTTTATTTCTGTTTATCTATTTCTTATTTTTTCTTTACCTCCTGGGTATTGCTTGTCTCCGAGATACAATGCATCAGCAAAGTAGTTTATTTTCCTTAGGGTCTATTTAGGAGCTATAGACAAATGGGATCCACTCTTAGAGACAGGGTGTGCAGAAATAACAGGTCATTTTCCAATGCAGTATTGGCGGCAAATGACTCATTAAAGTCGTGCCTTATTACAGCAGGGTAATGAATCAGCCTTTCCATCAGACCTTTTGCGCTTTCAGTTCACATATTAACATAGATTTTTATAATAATGGGTGCAGAGTGGCTCGTCTTCTTCAGATCATCAAAAAAGAATAATTCTCTGGTCCCTAACAGCACATAAAGCAAGATGACATTGGACATCTGTTGACTCCGAGCACTTACACAGACAATACACTTGTATTTGTTTCACTTAAATGATGTTATCCTATATAAAAATGTTGCAGAGCTGAATTTACCATTTTAGTCTTTGGGAAATTACTACACTGCATCATTAATGCATCGTAATGGTTGTCAGACTCAGTATAGTGGGTTAAGTTAACAGTACCATGCAAAACTGAGATACAGACAAACTCCGTTCTGCTACTAATGTCTGTTTTTCAAGCAGAAAATATTATCACTAAGTGCCAAATCACAATCTTCACTTTTCTAATGTAAGTGACGCTTGTTTTTTTTAATGTTGTATATATAACACTTTAATTGATTAAATCCCATATTTCCATCATACTATTTTTTTTTTATTATTTCTTTATTTTATCAAACAGTAAATGACAGACATATCAGGAAGAAACAGTATATAAAAAAAATAAATAATAATATTAAAAAAAAACATTAAAGAAAAAACTCAAAAACAAGTAAGAAAAAACAAGTAATTGTTGGGATACTAAACTTGTCGACACCAATGTAAGCTGAAAAAAGTGGGATAATGAAACAAAAAATAGTAGACCATTAAGTTGTTAGGGGAGAAAACAAGAAGTGTAGGATCGGGAGTACCTTTGAATGGGTGTGATGTGGAGGGAGTGATTTTTGATAAAGGGTCAGAAATGTTCTTTTTCCAAAGTGACCAAACTTGGATGTGTGTGGGGGTTCCAGCTAGAAAGCTCCTTGAGGCGGTTTAACGAATGTATTTTAGTTATCCATTCTGAGTGAGTAGGGGGTGTTGGTTGCTTCTAATGCAAGGGATTTATCGTAAGTGTTTTGTATCTCCTAGAAGAGGTGCCAACAAATCGTTTTTACTAAAATTAAAGTTTTGGGAAGGGTAAGATAGCAGGTTGTCTGCAGGTTTTTGGGTGTGCGTAATTAGACTTAATTCACGTAGTGTTGATTCTATTTCAGCTCAAAATGGCTCTATCTTAGCACAGAACCAAAATGTGACAAAGTAAAACCTTGTGGGTAGAACATCTTCATCAAGAGTTTGAGTCTGTAAGCCGTAAATGGTGCAAGAATTCAGGAGTTCTATACCATCTGGACAGTATTTTGTAAGAGTTCTCCTGTAAAAGTGCATTTGGAGAAACTGTCTCACACTAGTTTTTAAAGGTATGCAAGAATGTGAATTCTCTGCCATCATTACACTGCTTAGAGCACATATAACATGCATGTACCATAGTACATATTATTTGTACTGATCCACATCAATGCTGTTGACTTTGTACATGCCAATCATAAAATATTTTAAAAGCTGAGTTTAACTACATCTTTGAATTTCGTGGGTTACCGACCTTAGGCATTTGTGGCATAATCCCACGTTTCCTATGCTGTTTTTGTTAGGCAGCGGTTGCCAGTGCCCAGAAAAAGGCAAGTACTGTTCCTCTTAACAAAGTAATAACACTCAATGAGGGCCCGCTTGAAGCAAATAATGCCCCTGAGAACCTCTTAAGATAGTAATACCTTCTCAGCGCTCCATTAAAAAGTAATGATGCCCCCTGAATGCCCTCGTCAAAAGTAATAATGACACCTTTGAGTTACCATCTTAGAAAAATGAAGGCTATATTCATCTAATCCAAGTGTCTGAGTCCTCTTCTCCCATAAGAATTTTTTCTCCAGTTCAATCATCCCTGTGTTTTCCACTGTTCTACTCAACTGCTGCCAGGATACTATCTCTGTGTCTCTGAACAGAAGACCCACGAGTATCGCCCACTTGTGATTTATGCACAAGAGGTTTAAGGTGACCTTCTGTGTATTCACATTTCATAGAATCATAGAATCATAGAATCGTAGAGTTGGAAGGGACCTCCTGGGCCATCTGGTCCAACCCCCTGCTCAAAGCAGGATTCGCTAAATCATCCCAGTCAGATGTCTGTCCAGCCTCTGTTTGAAGACTTCCATTGAAGGAGAACTCACCACTTCTCGTGGCAGCCTGTTCCACTCATTGATCACTCTAACTGTCAAAAAGTTTTTTCTAATATCTAATCTGTGTCTCCTCCCATTCAGTTTCATCCCATTGCTTCTAGTCTTTCCTTGTGCAAATGAGAATAAAGTTGATCCTTCTACAATGTGACAGCCCTTTAGATATTTGTAGACAGCTATTAAGTCTCCTCTCAGTCTTCTCTTTTGCAAACTAAACATTCCCAAATCCTGCAACCTTTCCTCATAAGACAGGGTTTGCAGACCGGTCACCATTCTGGTCGCTCTTTTCTGAACTTGCTCCAGTTTGTTGATGTCTTTTTTAAAATGTGGTGCCAAAAACTGGACACAATATTCCAGATGAGGTCTGACCAAAGAGGAGTAGAGGGAAATAATGACTTCACGTGATCTAGACTGTATGCTTCTGTTAATACATCCTAGAATTGCATTTGCCTTTTTTGCTGCTGCATCACACTGTTGACTCATATTCAGTCTGTGATCTATTAGTATACCCAAGTCTTTTTCACATGTGCTGTCACTTAGCCCTATTCCTCCCATTCTATATATGCTTTTTCCATTTTTATTGCCCAGATGTAGTACTTTGCATTTCTCCCTGTTAAAAACCATTCTGTTAGTTGCTGCCCACTTCTCCAGTTTATTTAAATCTTTTTGAATCCTCTCTCTCTCTTCTCTAGTATTAGCTATCCCTCCTAGCTTTGTGTCATCAGCAAATTTAATCAGTTTACCCTCAATTCCTTCATCTAAATCGTTGATAAAGATGTTGAACAATACAGGGCCCAGGACAGAGCCCTGTGGTACCCCACTTGAGACATTCTTCCAACTGGATGTGCAGCCATTTACGACCACTCTTTGGGTCCGATCACTAAGCCAGTTATGAATCCACCTAACAGTTGCCTTGTCCATTCCATACTTAATCATTTTTTCAATAAGGATTGTATGAGAGACTTTGTCAAATGCTTTGCTGAAGTCAAGATATACTATATCTACAGCATTTCCTTGATCCACCCAATCAGTGATACCGTCATAGAAGGAAATTAAGTTAGTCTGACATGACTTATTAGTTACAAACCCGTGCTGACTCTGTTTAATCACTTCATTCTTATCCAGGTATTGACATACATGTTGTTTAATAATTTGTTCAAAGATCTTTCCTGGTATAGAAGTCAGACTCACCGGCCTATAGTTACCTGGGTCCACCTTCTTCCCCTTTTTGAAGATAGGAACAACATTTGCTCTTCTCCAGTCTTCTGGCACTTCTCCTGTTCTCCAAGAATTTTCAAAGATTATAGAGAGGGGTTCAAAAATTTCTTCTGCTATCTCCTTCAGTACTCTGGGGTGTAATTCATCTGGACCTGGAGACTTGAATTCATTTAGGCTAGCTAAGTGTTTCCTCACTATCTTTCTGTTTATAGATATCCTGGATTCTTCTATTCCCTTAATAGGACAGTGAATAACAGTTGATGTTACATTTCCTTTCTGAGAGAAAACAGATGCAAAATAGGAATTTAAAAGTTCAGCCTTCTCAACATCCTGTCTTACCATTTCATCATTTTCATCCTGTAAAAATCCTATAGCATCTTTGACTTTTCTTTTACTTTTGACATATCCCCAAAATCCTTTATTATTGCTTTTGAAATCTCTTGCAAGCCTCAATTCATTTTCAGCTTTAGCTAATCTGATTTGTGCCCTGCAGGTTCTGCAGACAGCATTATATTCTTCTTTAGATATGCCTCCCTCTTTCCATTTTATAAACATTTTTTTCTTCCTTTTTAGCATGTGCTTAAGTTCTGTGTTCATCCATCCTGGTTTCCTTAAATGCTTCCTATTCTTCCCTCTTTTCGGAATTGTTAACAACTGTGCTTTGAGAATTTCATTTTTCAAGATTTCCCATCCTTCCTGGACATTTTTGTCTTTAAGGATATCCAGCCATTGGATCCCTCCAATTCTCTTTCTGAATCCCTTAAAATCTGCCTTTCTGAAATCTAACCTTGACGTCTGAGTCTTCACAGGTCTTCCGCCTCTAGTTATCCAAAATTCTAAAATAGCATGGTCGCTACCTCCTAGGGTCCCAGCCACTTTTACCTCCTCAACCATTTCCTCCCTGTTTATAAGGATTAGATCCAAGGTAGCAGTTCCCCTTGTTTTCTCCCTTACCTTTTGGAAGATAAAGTTGTCAGCAAGAGAGGATAAGAATTTCCTTGACCTGTTAGTTTTGCCTGAGAGAGATTCCCAACAAATGTCTGGATAGTTGTAATCTCCCATGACAACTATGTCATATTTTTTGGAGAACTTGGCCATTTGATGCATAAAGAGTTCATCCATAGCTTCAGCTTGCACAGGCGGCCTGTAGTAAATGCCTACAATGGTGTCCTTTCCATTGTTCTGTCCTTGTATTCTTACCCAAACAGTTTCCACAGAACTCCCAGTCTCTGAAGCTTCAATCTCTGTGCAGATATACGCGTTTCTAACATACAATGCGACACCCCCTCCTCGTTTATCAAGTCTGTTTCTTGCAAATAAGTTGTATCCTTCTAGTCTTGTATTCCAATCATGTGTATTGTCCCACCAAGTTTCAGTGATTCCAATGACATCATATTTCTTTTCCTGTGTTAGTAGTTCCAATTCTCCTTGTTTGTTGCCCATGCTTTGTGCATTAGTATAGAAACATTTTAGTTTGTGATTGGTTTCTCTTTCTCCAATATTTTTATTAATTAGATTCTTTCGTCTTTGTTCTTCCTTTCCACTTCTAATAGCAGAGTTCTCAATAGCATTTGTCAGGTGTATGGCTTTTTCTGGTCTTTTGCTTCCCTTCCCATGTTGTTCTAGTTTAAAGCTCTCCTTACAAGTGTAGCAAGGCGACTTCCAAATACATGCTTACCAGTCTTCGTAAGGTGCACCCCATCTCTAGCAAGTAGTCCATCGTATAAGTAGTTCACTCCGTGATCCAGAAATCCAAATCGTTGCTGACGGCACCATCGACGTAGCCAGTTGTTCACCTGCAGAATCTTATTCCACCTCCTTGTTCCATGGCCATCCACTGGGAGGATGGAAGAGAAGACCACCTGCGCTCCCAGTTCTTTCACTTTCTTGCCTAAGTCTTCAAAGTCTCTGCAGATGGTTTCCAGGTCGTTTCTTGCAGTGTCATTTGTCCCCACATGTAGTAGCAGGAATGTGGGGACAAAGGCAGGGATGTCGCCAAAGGCACCAAGCATTTAGTTCCCTAAAAGGATTTTTCTCTTTTTCTTTGGTAGGTTTCTATGGTCCTCTTTACACTACTTCTTAATCTAAATGGAAATAACAAGATTGGTTGAAGGTTACTGGGCCATAAAAAGGAGGTTGTCAAAACAACACCCATTCTCTGGTAGCCCTCTCTACAGCTATTGGCTGTACCTTCACCTTACACTCTTCCTGCTTTGTCCCTTCACTCCTGTACCTTTATGGTAAATCTCCCTTGTTTGAAGTCTTTATTTAGAAGGCACTAAAAAATATAGGATGACCCTCTTTACTTTATAATACAGTATTAGGCAGTAATTCAGACGTCCATGATCTTTCTCTTAAGCAAAAATGGTCTGATTTTCATCAGTGTTTTGGATACAGTTTTCATCAGAGTTTGGTCAGTGTTTCAGTTTTTACAATCAGTAATTCCCTTGAATGCAGGAAAAAAAGAAATTGCAATGCTTGTTCTCCACATCGCAGTGTTAAAAACAGAATACATGGCATCTGTGTTCTGTCCATGATTTTCACTGACCCATAGACTTGTATGGGGGATTTTCTTCCTCAACTCAGATCAAAATTTGACATGGGTTCATGATTTTTTTGTTTGCGAAAAAACATAGATGTGTAACCAGCCCCATAGATTATAATGGTTATGTTTTGTCTGTGAAAAACACGGATAGAAAATGCATGTGAAAACTGGAGGCCTGAATGAGGCTTGACACGCAGAGTCAATACTGGGGTGGGAAGAGCAGGTAGTTTGTCAGTTACTGTTTCATCCAATAGCAGCAGAGAAGGAAGTGGTGTCAACATTATTCAATGGCCGTTGGCTTGATATCAAGCCATGGCGACTTGTTGAATGAACTATCCACAGGAAGAGTGACCTTGTGCAAGCCTAGATAGGTTCACTATGGTTTCTCCTCCATTATCTTGATTATATCAAGCCAATGGGTTGCTGGTCTTCCTCTTTGCCTTATTCCTGCTATTCTTCCGATCCTGATGTCCTTCTCCATTGATTGCACTCTTCGTATAATGTGTCCAAAATAGGCAAGTCGTAGCTTGGTTATCCTTGCTTCGGGTGACCTGTGAAAGGGGGCAAGATTTTGGCAACGTCTCCTGTTCAGCACAGTATTATGAAAATAACAACGAATACCCTAAGATAGAGGGGATATGCACAACTCTATAGCATGGGATAGCAGGCACCAAAACTCCCCTGCCTCTAACACCCTTCCCCACTTACCAAAAAAATTTCACAAAGCACATGGTGTGAAGATAAAAGGCCGCGGTATTTATTAATGGTTACTCAAAATGAAATATATTTAAACAATAAATAATGGTTACACAAATATTAAATATATTAAACCAATAAATAGCAATAAATTTCATTACTCCATAGACAATAAAACCATCCAGTCTCCACCCAGAAAACTGGGCGAACACCATGTAATAAATACCACGACAAAGTTAACTTAGGGAGGGCGGCTGGGCAGCTGTAATTAACTCCCGGCTGCTGTAATTCTTCTGACAGGAATGCAGTGTTTAAAGGTACTGTCACACTTAGCGATGTACCAGCGATCCCGACCAGCGATATGACGCGGTCAGGATTGCTGGTACATCGCTAAGTGGTCGCTAGTGAGCTGCCACACAGGCAGATCTCACCAGCGACATCGCTGGGGACGGGGGTCGCTACTTACCTGTCACACTAGGCGATCCTGCGTCCTCCCGCCCAGCTCCACGCTCGTCTCTCCACAGGAAGCTCCGCAGGAAGCTGACGACGAGAAGCGGTCCTGAATGTTCTTGCGCGATCAGCGATAACCAGCGGGGAGCGGGTTGTAGGTAAGTATCAGACACAGCGATATCGCTAGCAATATCGCTAAAACGTCACAAGTTATAGCGATAATGCTAGCGATATCGCTTAGTGTGACAGGCCCTTAAGAAGTTCTCCTTGGCGCCGAAATCTGTTAACCAATCAGACTCCTGTTGCTCATTTCTGCCTGTCACCTGAGGACTAGAAGAACCAATCACCAAAAGGTAAGTACCATTAACATAGCAAATCAAAGAGGTGGAAGATATGAATAAACCTTAAACATTGAGAGAACTAAGGGAACATGCCAAAACTGAACTCTAATCCAGTTAACAAATAGAAAACATGGGGGAGCTGGTGCCGCAATCCCATGAAGCCCCCACGCTACTCACAATAGAAATCAGAGCGTGTATTTAGATTTTTATTAATTATATTATTTTAAAACCATATAAAATATGCATGAATAGTGTCAGAGGCTGCAATGCCATGTGTTGGTCACAGGAGACCATTCTACATATTATACCTTAGTAATACCTATAGCATGTACAATACACAGATATACATATAGATGGACTTGATTTCTCAAATGCAAAAAGTTCATGTAGTGTAAAGTGCTGCCAAATAGCGTGCATAAAGAGCACAACAAGAAATTAAGAAGACTTACGTAAGCTGGGTATAATGGAGGTGCTTCCGCTGCCCCCAGCACACGTTTTCGTATGGTCACTTTCTTCCCTATTTTATGAATTGTCAAAATGTACCCAGAGTTTCACTTTACATTATCGTCGAAACTTAGAAATGTCCTAAATAGTGATTGGGCATGAAAATGCTTGCATACTCAAATCGAGCAGGTCGGACACTTGGATGGGCTTGACTTGAGTACCGAGTATAATAGAAGTAAATGGGAAACTCGAGCATTTTTCTGGAAGACCCTAACAGAAGGGCTGGGGAGGCAGGAAAATCGCTGAAATGGATGGAAACAGTGCTCAAATGAAATGGAAACAGCAAGGAGAAGACGTCTGGATGCATCTCTGACTCCCAGGTAGCTGCTGGGAACAATGTTGTCAGAGTATTAGTGCACTTTTGCGGACTGACAATAAAACATACAAAATCGAAGATAAAATGGATTTTACAGGATAAAATGTTAGGAAACATTCCTGTATAATGACTTGTAAATAACACAGTTAAAAAGGGGGAAAAAACACTCCTCCTCCACCCCTTAACCCCTTCCTGACATCCGACGTACTATCCCGTCCATGGGACCCGGGCCCCTATGCCCATGGACGGGATAGTACGCCTACCGCGATCAGCGGCGCCCACGTGGTGAGCGCCGCTGATCGCGGCCGGGTGTCAGCTGATTATCACAGCTGACACCGGGCACTATGTGTCAGGGGTGGTCAAACATGATCGCGGTGTACCAGGAGTTAAAGGGAAACATTGGCAGGGAGGGGGCTCCCTCCGTGCTTCCCTGAGCCCCCCACGGCAGCGCAATGTGCAGCGCTGCTGCGGGGGGCTCCTTTCCTCCAGGCCCCCGAATCCAAGATGGCGACGGGGGCCTTCGGGGGCCTGGAGGAAGCTGGCTTCCTCAGTGCCTGCAAAGCGCAGGCAAGAGGAAGTCTTCTTCAATGCCTGTGACAGATTGCTGATCTGTCACAGTGATCTGTGATGTGACAGATCAGCGATCTGTCACAGGACAGTGATGTCCCACCTGGGACTATGTAATAAAGTAAAAAAAAAAAAAAAAAAAAAAAGTGTAAAAATAATTTTAAAAAAAATCGCCAAATAAATTAGTAAAAAAAAAAAAAAACAATAAATTCATTTTTTGAAAATAAAAAAACCCCAAAACAATAAAAGTACACATATTAGGTATCGCCGCGTCCGTAACGACCCGCCCTATAAAACGGTCCCATTAGTTAACCCCTTTAGCGAACCCCTTAAAAAATAAAAATAAAAAACGAAGCAAAAAATAATGATTTATTATCATACCGCCAAACAAAAAGTGTAATAACGCGCGATCAAAAAGATGCATATAAATATCCATGGTACCGCTGAAAACGTCATCTTGTCCCGCAAAAAACGAGCCGCCACACAGCATCATCAGTGAAAAAATAAAAAAGTTATAGCTCGCAGAATAAAGCGATGCAAACATAATTATTTTTTATATAAAATAGTTTTCATTGCATAAAACCGACAAAACATAAAAAAACGACCTAAATGAGGTATCGCTGTAATCGTACTGACCCAAAGAATAAAACCGCTTTATCAATTTTACCGCACGTGGAACGGTGTAAACGCACTTCCCCAAAAGAAATTCATGAAACGCTGGTTTTTGTTCATTCTGCGTCCCAAAAATCGGAATAAAAAGCGATCAAAAAATGTCACATGCCCGAAAATGGTACCAATAAAAACGTCAACTCGTCCCGCAAAAAATAAGACCTCACTTGACTCGGTGGGTCAAAATACGGAAAAATTATAGCTCTCAATATGTGGTGATGCAAAAACTATTTTTACAATAAAAAGCGTCTTTTAGCGTGCGACAGCTGCCATAAATAAAAACCGCCATAAATAGTAAATCAAACCCCCCGTTATCACCCCCTTAGTTAGGGAAAAATAATAAAATTAAAAAAATGTATTTATTTCCATTTTTCCATTAGGGCTAGGGCTAGGGCTAGGGCTAGGGTTAGGGCTAGGGCTAGGGTTAGGGCTAGGGTTAGGGTTAGGGCTAGGGTTAGGGCTAGGGTTAGGGCTGAGATTAGGGTTAGGGGTGTGTTGGGGTTCGGGTTGGAGTTAGAATTGGGGGTTTCCACTGTTTGGGCACATCAGGGGCTCTTCACATTGCGTCTGATCTCAATTCCAGCCAATTCTGAGTTGAAAAAGTCATATGGTGCTCCTTCCCTTCCAAGCTTTGCCATGCGCCCAAACAGTGTTTTACCCCCACATGTAGGGTATCAGCCTACTCGGGACAAATTGGACAACAACTTTTGCGGTCCAATTTCTCCTGTTACCCTTGGGAAAATGAAAAAATTGGGGACTAATTGATCATGTTTGTGGAAAAAATATGATTTTTTTATTTTCATGCCCGGGCATTATAAACTTCTGTGAAGCCCTTGCGGGTTCAAAGTGCTCACCACACATCTAGATAAGTTCCTTAGGGGTTCTCGTTTCCAAAATGGGGTCATTTGTGGGTGTTTCCACTGTTTAGGTACATTAGGGGCTCTCCAAAGGCAACATGACACCCGCAGACCATTCCATCAAAGTCTGCATTCCAAAACGTCACTACTTCCCTTCCGATCCCCGAAGTGTTCCCATACAGTAGTTTTCTCCCACATATGGGGTATCAGCATACTCAGGACAAATTGGACAACAACTTTTGGGGTCCAATTTCTCCTGTTACCCTTGGGAAAATAAAAAAAATGGTGACTAAAAGATCATGTTTGTGGAAAAAATACGAATTTTTTATTTTCACGCCTGGGCGTTATAAACTTCTGTGAAGCACTGGGGGGTTCAAAGTGCTCACCACACATCTAGATAAGTTCCTTGGGGGGTCTAGTTTACAAAATGGTGTCATTTGTGGGGGGTTTCCACTGTTTAGGTACATCAGGGCTTTTCCAATCGCGACATGGTGTCCGATCTCAATTCCAGCCAAAAACGTCAAATGGCGCTGCTTCCCTTCCGAGCTCTGCCATGCGCCCAAATAGTGGTTTACCCCCACATGTGGGGTATCAGCGTACTCAGGACAAATTGCACAATAACTTTTAGGGTGCTGTTACCCTTGGAAAAATAAGAATTGAGGGTGAAAAGATCATTTTTGTGGAAAAAATATGATTTTTTAATTGTACGGCTTTATGTTATAAACTTCTGTGAAGCCCTTGGGGGTTCAAAGTTCTCACCACACATCTAGATAAGTTCCTTAGGGGGTCTAGTTTCCAAAATGGTGTCATTTGGGGGGGTTTCCACTGTTTAGGTACATCAGGGGTTTTCCAATCGCGACATGGTGTCCGATCTCAATTCCAGCCAAAAACGTCAAATGGCACTGCTTCCCTTCCGTGCTCTGCCATGCGCCCAAATAGTGGTTTACCCCCACATGTGGGGTATCAGCGTACTCAGGACAAATTGCACAATAACTTTTAGGGTGCTGTTATCCTTGGAAAAGTAAGAATTGAGGGTGAAAAGATCATTTTTGTGGAAAAAATATGATTTTTTAATTGTACCGCTGTACGTTATAAACTTCTGTAAAGCCCTTGTGGGTTCAAAGTTCTCACCACATATCTAGATAAGTTTCTTGGGGGGTCTAGTTTCCAAAATGGGGTCACTTGTAGGGGGTTTCCACTGTTTAGGTACATCAGGGACTCCCCAAACGTGACATGGCGTCCGATCTGAATTCCAGCCAATTTTGCATTGAAAAAGTCAAACGGCGCTCCTTCCATTCTGAGCTCTGCCATGCGCCGAAACAGTCGTTCCCCCCCACATATTAGGTATCAGCGTACTCAGGACAAATTGCACAATAACTTTTGCAGTCCAATTTCTCCTGTTACCCTTGCTAAAATAAAAAAAATTGAACCTGAAGTATTTTTTTGTGAAAAAAAGTTAGATGTTCATTTTTTTTTAAATATTCAAAAAAATTCCTGTGACGCACCTAAAGGGTTAATAAACTTCTTGAATGTGGTTTTGAGCACCTTAAGGGGTGCAGTTTTTAGAATGGTGTCACTTTTGGGTATTTTCTATCATATAGACCCTTCAAAGTGGCTTCAAAAGTGATGTGGTCCTAAAAATAAAATGGTGTTGTAAAAATGAGAAATCGCTGGTCAACTTTTAACCCTTATAACTTCCTAACAAAAAAAATTTTGGTTCCAAAATTGTGCTGATGTAAAGTAAACATGTGGGAAATGTTAGTTATCAAGTTTTTTGTGTGCCGTATCTCTGTGATTTAAGGGCATAAAAATTCACAGTTGGAAAATTGTGAAATTTTCCAAATTTTTGACAAATTTCCGTTTTTTTCACAAATAAACGCAAGTTATTTGAATGAAATTTTACCACTAACATGAAGTACAATATGTCACGAGAAAACAATGTCAGAATCACCGGGATCCATAGAAGCGTTCCAGAGTTATGACCTCATAAAGGTACAGTGGTCAGAATTGTAAAAATTGGCCCGGTCATGAACGTGCAAACCACCCTTGGGGGTGAAGGGGTTAAAAGCTGGGGCATCTCTAACCATATTTCCCTGTCGTCTATTACTACAGTAGATTACATAGTAAAGGGTGAAATAAAACTATACTCACCAGTAAATGTAATTTTAACATTTTTCTACCTTATCTGGGCATGTGGTGTGTGTGACATGGTCAGACACATCCTATTTAACTTTTGAAGAAAGGGCTCTAAAACTCACAAAGCCTATGCAGACAATGCAATAACTGGTAAAAATTAGAAGGAAGAGGAGCTTTGAAACACCATGTGTTAGACATAAAGGAAGGTCTCATATATATTCTGATAAAATTGTTAGGTAGTGGGTCTTTTAGACTCATAAAACCCATGCACTAAGTGCAAGAGCTGCCAAACATTAGGAGGGACTGCAATACATGGAAGACACGTAGAGGAGGGCCTCAGTAAACATTTTTTCCCATTTTTTATGGAGTGGGGCTCTGAGACTGGTAAAGCTTAGGCACTAAGGGCAAGGGCTGAAAAACATTTATCCCTGGGGGTATATAAGAGAATTGCAGAGGTAGGCCTCACACAAATCCTGTAAACATTATGGAGGAGGGCTTCATATACACCTTGGAAAAATTATGGACTCGGGTCTGATGATGACCCTCTAAAAATTCTGAGCGTTTCACCTCATCCATGGCATCGGCCTCTGCATGCACCATCAGCAGCATGTACACTTCCACACCCCTTACCGCACGCCTTGCTCTTTTTAAATTAAGTATATAATATGTGTCTGCAAATGTTCCGATATTAATAGGAAAAAGAAAATATGTAGCCCTGAAAAGGACTTTTGTTTTTAGGATGCAGCAGCAGTATACCTGTAGAAGGACTGTAAAGCTGCATGCCCACGATCAGTAATGCTAGCGTTCTGGATACAGCATTACTCGATTAAATGACTTGCGTACCCAAAAACCCCAATAATTGAACAAATATCGAGCAGTAGCAAGCACGCTCGCTCATCACTAATCGTGAACTCATGTTTGTCCTTGAACGTACAACAGTTGTGGATGTGAATAACGAAGGCAAATAACACCGTGCATTAACTGGGCCTCCGTTAGTAGCAAAACCATTATAATTTGTGATAACAAAGAAATAAAACAGATGTTTAGATCATTGCCAATGCTCATGGTAATGATTACTCTGCGGTGTTCATTATTTCATTATTTAGAACTCTCCTTATAATATCTTACACCTTTCAAACCCAATAATCCTCCTCACAAGATAAAACCGAGGCTGTCAGCTTCTCAGTTAATTAATTGTGCTAGGGGCATGTCGATATAAAAGCCTGGCAATGTGCTTGCTATACTTTGTTGTGTTTTACTTACTTTGTTTTTATATTTTGCCCATTCTGCTCTCCCATGGTACTCTACTTTGTTATTTATTCTGCATAAATAAATCCTTTAATGACACATCTAAAGATTCATGATTGCTCATATTTCATAGGAGCTCCACCACCAGACCAGCCAAAATTACCATCCTAATAGTTCTCTTGTTTTGTCCGTCTGGGGTGGGATGGTTGTTTTATAATAAAATAAATTCAAAAGCAATTAAAAATAATATGAAAACAGCGAATAGTTGGAGGCGCAGTTATAACTAGATAGGCATTTCCTGAAGGAAATACATGGTGCTTGAACAGCGCTGCCAGCTTTACAGCAGTGTATCAGGTGTCGACTGTAAGAAAGTAAAGTTAGAATATGAATGTTGTGTATAGCCACTTTGGCACATTCAGCACCTCAGTAGCCATTTTGGCCACTTGGTAGCCACTTTGTCACATTCGGCACCTTTTTAGCCACTTGGTAGCCACTTTGGCACATTCGGTACCTTTTTAGCCACTTTGGCCACTTGGTAGCCACTTTGGCACATTCGGCACCTCGGTAGCCACTTTGGCCACTTGGTAGCCACTTTGGCACATTCGGCACCTTGGTAGCCACTTTGGCCACTTGGTAGCCACGTTGGCACATTCGGCACCTCTGTAGCCACTTTGGCCACATGGTAGGCACTTTGGCATATTCGGCACCTCGGTAGCCACTTTGGCCACTTGGTAGCCACTTTGGCACATTTGGCACCTCGGTAGCCACTTTAGCCACTTGGTAGCCACTTTGGCACATTTGGCACCTCTGTAGCCACTTTGGCCACTTGGTAGCCACTTTGGCACATTCGGCCCCTCGGTAGCCACTTTGGCCACTTGGTAGCCACTTTGGCACATTCGGCACCTCGGTAGCCACTTTGGCCACTTGGTAGCCACTTTGGCACATTCAGCACCTCTGTAGCCACTTTGGCCACTTGGTAGCCACTTTGGCACATTCAGCACCTCGGTAGCCACTTTGGCCACTTGGTAGCCACATTGGCACATTCAGCACCTCTGTAGCCACTTTGGCCACTTGGTAGCCACTTTGGAACATTCGGCACCTCATTAGGCACTTTAGCCACTTGGTAGCCACTTTGGCCACTTGGTAGCCACTTTGGCACATTCGGCACCTCGGTAGCCACTTTGGCCATTTGGTAGCCACTTTGGCACATTCAGCACCTCGGTAGCCACTTTGGCCACTTGGTAGCCACTTTGGCACATTCGGCACATTGGTAGCCACTTTGGCCACTTGGTAGCCACTTTAGCACCTCGGTAGCCACTTTGGCCACTTGGTAGCCACTTTGGCACATTTGGCACTTCTGTAGCCACTTTGGCCACTTGGTAGCCCCTTTGGCACATTCGGCACCTCGGTAGCCACTTTGGCCACTTGGTAGCCACTTTGACACATTCGGCACCTCGATAGCCACTTCGGCCACTTGGTAGCCTCTTTGGCACCTCGGTAGCCACTTTGGCTACTTGGTAGCCACTTTAGCACATTTGGCACCTGGGTAGCCACTTTGGCCACTTGGTAGCCACTTTGGCACATTCGGCACCTCGGTAGCCACTTTGGCCACTTGGTAGCCACTTTGGCACATTCGGCACCTCTGTAGCCACTTTGGTCACTTGGTAGTCACTTTGGCCACTTGGTAGCCACTTTGGCACGTTTGGCACCTCGGTAGCCACTTTGGCCACTTGGTAGCCACTTTGGCACATTCGGCACCTCGGTAGCCACTTTGGCCACTCTGTAGCCACTTTGGCACATTCGGCACCTTAGTAGCCACTTTGGCCACTTGGTAGCCACTTTAACACATTCGGCACCTCTGTAGCCACTTTGGCACATTCGGCCCCTCAATATCCACTTGGTAGCCACTTTGGCACATTCGACACCTCAATAGCCACTTTGGCCACTTGGTAGCCACTTTGGCCACTTGGTAGCCACTTTGGCACATTCGGCACCTCTGTAGCCACTTTGGCCACTTGGTAGCCACTTTGGCACATTTGGCACCTCGGTAGCCACTTTGGCCACTTGGTAGCGGTAACGGTTGTGCTGTGAGGAAAGGCTAGAACAACCCGGAAGTGGACCCTCTGGGTCACAGCTCCAGAGCCCCCCGGGGGCGAGCTGACCAGGTGGAGCCACCCCCTATACAGGGAGTGTTAGGGGCAGGCCCACAGGGGATGGAACAGTGACAGCCGGAGCCAAAGGGGCGACTGGGGTGAGCACCAGGGAGACTACAGTGGAGAATCCGAGCTGCAACTGAAGAGAGGAATACAGGGACCACGGAGCGAGAGAGATGTGAGGACCAGGAGCACCTGCGGATGGCAGAAACTGGAGGCTGCAAGAGAACGAGAAAATAAACAATAATACAGCGGACAAGAGGGTTCAGAGCAGACAGACAAGGGAACCCGCAGGCACGAGGTAAACCAGACAGCCTGTCAGAGGTGGTAGTACGGAGGGAGACACAGGAGCAGGGACAAAGACAGGGACACGGAGCAAAGCAGGAGGTGGAGAACACAGAAGCTATCAGTGGTAGCGCAGGCAGACAGCAAAGGTAGCGGTAAAGGGCCTGAGGACAGGGCGAGCGCTGGCAGTGAGGACAGCGTCACCGCATAAGATAATCAGGCGCCTTACCTGGCCTGGCGCCGAGTAGAAACAGTTGGTGGGCGCCGCCATGTTGGGGGCAGAGCCACCGCGTCACTGTTCCCTGAAGTCTGAGCACCGGGTGAGACGTCAGGCGCAGGTGCGCAGGAGCGACGCCGAGGACCCCGGATGTCGGGAGCAGGGACGCGCTGTGGAGGCGCACGGGACCGCGCTGGTGAGTAGCGGCGGCGGTGGAGGGTGTGACAGTACCCCCCCTCAACTCCCCCCTTCCTAATGCAGGTGAGAAATCGTCTCATGATAAGAGGAGCATTAATGTTTTCTCGAGGTTCCCAAGATCTCTCCTCAGGTCCAAAACCCCTCCAATCGACCAAAAACAAGGTTCTCCCCCTAACTGTCTTCATGGCGAGTATATCCTTCACCTCAAAGATATTGTCAGAACAACTAGGTTGGGGATTTTGAGAAGAGGCTGAGTGGAAGCGGTTAAATATCGCAGGTTTGAGGAGTGATACATGAAAGACATTGGGGATTCTCAGCGAGGCGGGCAATTTCAACTTGTAGGCCACGTCATTGATATGCCTTAAGACTTCAAAGGGGCCATTGTAACGTGGACCTAACTTATAGGAGGGAATCTTTAGTCTGATATACCGTGAGGATAGCCAGACTTTATCTCCGGGGAGATACGGAGGAGCGTCCAAACGTTTTTTTGTCGGCATACCTCTTCATTCTGCAACTGGCTCTCTCAAGAGCCTCCTTGGTGTCCCTTCAAATCTACGAGAAGTCCACAGACAAGGAGTCCGCCGCCGGTACACCCGAGGTGGGGGAAACGGGAAGGGGGATGCCGGGATGTCCAAAAACCACAAAAAAGGGAGACTTGGAGGAGCCTTCACTGGGATGATTATTGTAAGCGAATTCAGCCCATGGGAGAAGAGAAACCCAGTCATCCTGGTGAGCATTGGAAAAATGCCGGAGGTAGGAAGTCAGGACCTGGTTGACTCGCTCAACTTGTCCGTTCGACTGGGGATGATAGGCTGAGGAGAAATCGAGTTATCTTCATCAATCCACAGAGAGCTCACCAAAAATGGGAGGTAAACTGAACTCCTTGATCCGAGACAATATGCTGAGGGAAGCCATGGAGTCGGAAGACGTGGAGCAAGAAAATCTTCGCCAACTCAGGGGCAAAAGGCAGGCTTGGCAATGGAACGAAGTGGGCCACTTTGGAAAACCGATCAACGACCACTAAGATAACGGTACATCTTGAGGAGGGAGGTAAATCGATGACAAAGTCCATAGCGATATGGCTCCACGGGGTCGTAGGCACGGGCAACGGATGTAAGAGTCCCGGAGGAAGGTGTCTAGGGACTTTGTTCCTGGCACACGAGGGACAAGAAGCGATGAAATCCAACACGTCCTGGTGAAACGAAGACCACCAATAGTGGTGGGAGACGAGAGAGAGAGTTTTCTTGACTCCAACGTGTCCAGAAAATTTAGACGAATGACCCCAACGCAGGACTTTCGGTCTGTCTCCACTATGAGCAAAGGTCTTACCCGGTGGTGGAGAAAGTACGCTTAGTGGAGCCACGGAAAGGATTTTGGCCGGATTAATGATATGCTAGGTCCATCTTCCTTGTCCACTGACAAAAATGACCGGGATAGAGCATCGGCTTTGATGTTCTTATTCCCAGGTCGAAAGTGGAGTTCAAAATCAAAGCGTCCGAAAAACAAAGACCATCGGGCTTGCCATTGGTTGAGCCTTTGGGCAGACTGGACGTAAGCCAAATTTTTATGATCCATGAATATGATAAACGGATGGACGGCTCCCTCGAGAACATGGCGCCACTCCTCGAGGGCCAGTTTTATGGCCAATAGTTCTCGGTCTCCAATGGAGTAATTATGTTCCGGAGCGGAGAAAGCTTTAGAAAAGAATCCGCACGTGACCAAGAGACCAGAGGAGACTTTCTGCAGAAGGACTGCTCCTGCTCCCACTGAAGATGCATCAACTTCGAGGATGAATGGTCTATTGGCATCTGGGTGGTGGAGCACCAGAGACTTTGCGAACTCTTGTTTCAGGGCTTCAAAGGCCGCTTCAGCGTCAGGGGGCCAGGAGTTGGGGTTGACCCCTTTGCGGATGAGAGCAGAAATAGGCTTGGTCAGTGACGAAAAATGAGGGATAAATTGCCTGTAATAATTGGCGAAGCCCAAAAAGCGCTGGATTGCCTTTACTCCATTACTTGTACAAATCCCCTCCGAAATGTAAAGTGCTGTGGAATATGTCAGCACTATAGAAATAAAATTTATTATTATATTATTATTATTACTCCAAGGGGACGTGGCCAATTGAGGACAGCAGAGACTTTCTCAGGGTCCATTTCTACGCCTGAACTCGAAACGATGTAGCCAAGAAAAGGCAACGAAGCTTGCTCAAAGAGGCATTTCTCCAATTTGGCAAAAAGGTGATTCTCCCTGAGTTTTGAAGGACTTGGCGGACGTCTCGACGATGTGTGCACAAGTCGGGGGAGAAGATCAAGATGTCGTCTAATTAGACCATGACACAGACATAGAGAAGATATCGAAAGATGTCATTGACGAGTTCCTGGAATACTGCAGGCGCGTTGCAGAGACCAAATGGCATGGCTT
This sequence comes from Dendrobates tinctorius, assembly GCF_039654945.1. Classification (NCBI taxonomy): domain Eukaryota; kingdom Metazoa; phylum Chordata; class Amphibia; order Anura; family Dendrobatidae; genus Dendrobates; species Dendrobates tinctorius. Next base: position 3,038,670 of record NW_027361834.1, on the reverse strand, counting down.
AATACTCGTAATGACCGTCCCGTGTGTTGAATGCGGTCTTTCACTCATCCTCGGACCGTATGCAAACAAGGTTGTAGGCTCCTCGCAGATCAAGCTTGGTAAATACTCGTGCTCCCCTCAGGTGATCAAAGAGTTCAGAGATGAGTGGCAGCGGGTATTTGTTCTTCACCGTGATGCGGTTTAGGCCACGATAGTTGATGTATGGACGAAGGGACCCATCCTTCTTTTTCACAAAGAAGAAGCCCGCTCATACAGGAGATGAGGATTTCCAAATGAAACCTCTGGCCAAGTTATCCTGAACGTACTCCGACATGGCTTGTGTCTCGGCTAGAGAGAGAGGATAAATCCTTCCACGAGGAGGAGTGGTGCCAGGAATGAGCTCGATGGGGCAGTCATAGGGTCGATGTGGAGGAAGGACCTCAGCTTCTCTCTTGTCGAAGACATCCGAGAAGGCACTATACGCAGACGGCAGTCCGGAGGGAATGGGGAGAGGACGGGGAACACCTATGGGATGCACCGGCAGCAGACACCGAGCCCGACAGGACTCCTCCCAGCGCAGAACATTGCCATTATGCCAATCCAAGGTGGGCTCGTGGAGCCGCAGCCAAGGAAGACCGAGGAGGACAGGGTGGGAGATACCAGCTAAAACATAGAACGTAATTTTCTCTTTGTGCAGGGCCCATATTTGCAGCTCAATCTCTTGCGTAACCAAGGTAACGGTCTCTTGTAAGGGGTTGCCATCCACAGATGCAAGGATCTGTGGATTCTCCGGGGTCCTCACGGGGACAGAAAAGTTGGTGACCACATAGAGCCTAATGAAATTTCCAGCGGCACCCGAGTCCACGTAGGCCGCCAAGGAAACTCGCTTATCACCGACATGCAAGAGGACAGGTAAAGTAAGGGGTTGAGAGGTATCATATACACCTAGGGAGGCCTCTCTTACCTGACCTAGGCGGAGAAGTTTTCCGGACGTTCCGGACAGGTTCGGAGCAAATGAGACCCACTGCCGCAACAGAAACAGAGACTCTGGGAATTTCTCTCCTTGCGACGCTGTTCGTAGAGCCTTAGGCGGTCCACTTGCATCGGCTCAGGCGTGGAAGCAGAAGTGAGAGCCCTGGAACAGGAACTGGGTGGTCTGCGAGCAGATGGCAATGGGCCGTATGTCTTCTCTCACGAGCCCATTCCTGGAACCGGAGATCGATCCGAGTGGCCAGAGAAATTAGATCATCCAGGGCAGTGGGGGTATCGCGACCAGCAAGCTCGTCCTTTATACGACCCGAAAGACCCCACCAAAAGGCTCCCACCAGGGCCTCGTTGTTCCAACCCAAGTCGGACGAGAGGGTCCGAAACTGGATGGCGTACTGGCCCACGGTTTGAGAACCCTGGCACAGACTGAACAGGGACTCCGTAGTAGAGGCTAGACGGCCTGGTTCGTCGAATACCTGATGAAAAGTATCCAAAAAAAACGACAGCTGGGTAACCACAGGGTCGTCACGCTCCCAGAGGGGATTCACCCAAGCCATCACTGGGTGGGGCTTTTCAGAAGCCATTGGCGCACTGCGCCTTTAAGACCTTGAATCAGCGATCTGTCAGCTTCTATTAGCTAATACGGGTCATGTGTGGAAGCTGCATTTGCTTAGCTGCCATCTTTGTAAGGTCACTTCACCTGTGCTGTGGCTTCAATCCATGTCAGTTGGGGGTCATGGAAAGGTCGCCATTAATTCCTATGGGAAATTTTTTGCTTAAAATGCGATATTTTTTTAAAAACTACAAATCGGATCGACTCCAAAAATACATAGCACACATGTCCCCACCGAGGGCTTTGAAACGCCGCCTGAACGGGGTCTCTGCGCCGAGCGGTTCGGGCCGCATTAATTGTGGAAAATGCGGAGAAGAAGTAGAATAATAATACCGTATATACTCGTGTATAAACCGACCCGTGTATAAGCCGACCCCCCAATTTTGCCACAAAAAACTGTGAAAACTTATTGACTCCATATGTAGAAAAGGTCGCACTCAGCAGGATAAAATATAGCTCCTTTATTGACACATATTTACATGTCAGGTCAGAGTAGAGTGGCAAGAGTGTTCACAAGCTGACAACGCCCGTTTCACGCTGTTCTAGCGCTTCCACGGGTCCTTATTGACTCGTGTATAAGCCGAGGGTGGAATCCATAGACTATGCCCCCATATGCTGCTCCATAGTTTATGCCCCCATATGCTGCTCCATAGAATATGCCCCCATATGCTGCCCCATAGAATATGCCCCATATGCTGCTCCATAGATTATGCCCCCATATACTGCTCCATAGTTTATGCCCCCCATATGCTGCCCCATAGAATATGCCCCATATACTGCTCCATAGACTATGCCCCCATATGCTGCTCCATAGAATATGCCCCATAAGCTGCTCCATAGACTATGCCCCATATGCTGCTCCATAGAATATGCCCCCATATGCTGCAAAAAAAAGCCATACTCACTTCTCCTGGGTCCATCGCCGCTGTCTGCCGCTTCTTGTGTCAGTGACTGTTCAGCCAGCAGAGGGGCGGCGCGCACTAATCACGTCACCGCGCCCCCTGCTGCCTAAACGTCACTGACACGGGATGCAGCAGAGACAGCAGTGAGCAGCGATGGACCGGGGGAAAGGTGAATATCGCTATACTTACCTGTCCTGCCGCGGTCTCTGCAGCCTCGCTCGCTTCTCCACTGTCTCCCTTCCCTTCCTGTCTTCAGCGGTCACGTGGTACCGCTCATTACCACTCATGAATGTGCGCATATTCATGAGTGGTAATGAGCGGCACCACGTAACCGCTGAAGACAGGAAGGGAGACAGTGAAGAAGCGAGCGAGGCTGCAGAGACCGCGGCAGGACAGGTAAGTATGATCACTGACACCCCCGCTCCCCCTCCCCCGCCGACACCCAGGTATATGACCCGTGTATAAGCCATGAGGGGGACTTTCAGCCCAAAAAAATGGGCTGAAAATCTCTGCTTATACACGAGTATATACGGTAATAAAATATAAGAAATCGGATTACAATATGTTGCTTGAACCTAGAGGTTCAAGAACAATAACAAGGAAGGTATAAGCAGCAAAAAAAAGGGACACCACCACAAAGATGTCAGACAAAAATCAAGTAAAGAATAACAGTAATTTGCGCTATAAATACCTTCCAAAGTGAGGAGTGGGGTAGTCAATACGTGGTGTATGAGGTACAAGGATGTAAGTCCGCAAGGACAGGGTCCTCTCTTCTCTGCACCAGTCTATCATTGTAAATTTGTTTACTGTTAACGATATCTATAGCTTTGTATGTAACCCCTTTCTCATGCACAGCACCATGGAATTAATGGTGCTATATAAATAAATAATAATAATAAGGATATGTCCCCATGAAGTCGTAGAATAAGTGATTTCAAAGATAAGGCAATTTCAGTCAAGCATTGATTAAAAAGCTATAACAATATGTATAAACTCACTTAGTTCGGCTGATAGTCAAGCTTACCTGGCAGGGATACAACCAAGAAGTTTGTGCCCACTAGTCAATCTAGGTCATCCGTAGGAGAGTTTACAATCGATGGGAAGGTGGTTATAATGAGGTTATTACCTTTCCCCCGTTGGTGGGGTAGTGGTTGAATCATGCACCGACAGGGAGAACCTCCGGTGATGTCTGCGATGTTCGAGGTGGTGGCTTGTTGCAGCTGATGAATCTGAGTTGCGAAACACTGTCCCAGCCAGTGACATGCGCTCCGTGCGGCTCTACTCCATCAGTGTGCGGGAATCCAGGTGTAAGGGAGGGACAGGACTGTAGTCGTGACCTGTATTACTGTAGCAGCTGTGTCCAGTCCTTCCCCTACATGAAACAATACTTTTCTCCTCGGCATACCTGCATCTCCAGATTCAGCTTCACCCGGGCACTTCCCAGGCCATAACGGTCCCTCTTCTAGGCAACCCCCATCAATGGAGACACAGTACGAGACAACTTTTAACACTTTCTTTACTTAGGATTTTGCACGTTACATCCACAGCTGGTACATCATAACATTTGCTTGCTTCCTCATCTTTCCCTTGACAGACCTCAAAATTAATCAGTGGGATTATATATTCAATAATAACACCAGAAGCACAAAAAGAATAACCCCTAAAATTTAGCTTTTAATTCAATGACTAAAAACATTAGTGAAAATGACTAAAAGAAGGAGTAGTAGAGGACAAAAAAATGAAGGGAGAAAAAATTGTTTTTAGTTCTCTTCAGTATTCAAATAATGGGCCAATGGCTAAGTTACCCTAGTCAGCCCTAATTTCACCCTTCCTAGCCGCGGAGGTTGGCACCCTAGTTGTAGACGATATGGCGCCCCCGCTCAACGTCGGTATCCCTAATAACCCCTACGTCTCCCTGCATATACAAAAAGGGACACAAAAAAGAAACACACACACACTTACAGTACTGAAAGAATAAAGAGACAAAAAATGGTCTCATAGATAATACTAAATTGCTATGAACTTATCTCGTAGTATTTCTAATAGTATAAGAACCCCAAAAAGACTTATCTCGGAGTCAAAAGAATATAATGGGGTTAATATCCGGCAGCTTAGAGAAGGACTTATCTCGTAGTCACAAAAATGCTAATAAGCTGCAAATGGCAGACCCAATTACCAGATAGCAAAATTAAAAAACGGCTACAAGAAAAAGCACATCACATTGAATAAATATTGCACACTAGAGGCAGTGAAAAAAAGCCTATATAGCACTTGCGGCAGCCATTACCTTGCAAGTAAGGGCAGAATCACCCTAATACAGTAAAACATAATAAGGCTACCATATTCATCTCTGATTATACAGCGTGGTACACCAATATTCAAGTAGCAATGCATACAAAGTCACATAGCATAATTGCTCAGTAGATTAAATCTAAATAGATAGTGCCACCGCAGGATCTGCCAAAAATAATGTACAACATTATACTTATCAGCCACTTGATGCATATGGAAACCCGACGCGTTTCCCCCTCTTAATCCGCTGAGGGTTCATCAGGGGTCAAAAAGTGGGGTCTCATTACCCCTGGCCGAGAGAGCAATACAGTGTGCGGCTTTACTCCAAGCGCGTTCGCCGCCATTGTTTAAAGATGCCGCGCCGATATAGAACGCCCACTTCCGGTTACCAAAATCCAAAATGGAGGTCTAAACCGGAAGGGATCATATTGAGGACGGACATGCGGTGCAGCAGTTACCATAGACGCCGCGCACCTTACTAGACAGCACGGATAGAAACAGGGATTCACAAAAAGGTGCCTGAAACAAAATAGGGCAATACATCCCTCTCAACAGAAACACCATATCTCGCAAACAATATGCGGCCGATCAATTCAACAGCCTCACTATTCAGAACGCCCAAAACTTCAAGAAAATAGATAACAATAATCCTCAAAAGGCATGGAGTAGAATAATTGTATCCCTACATAGAATAAATGAAAAATAATAAAAAATTCCAATAGTAATAATATACCGACCAAATTATCAAAAACCCTATAAAGAGCTGGCTGGGAAAATGTGAAACACACTGATTATAGATAACTACTGAAATTTAGCTGTTCATTAAGGCCTTTTGGACTCTGTGATTCAAGCCAAAAAATCCAGCGTGTCTCACGCTGTAGGATTCTATTATCCCAATCCCCCTGTCTGACTGCGGGCTGCACTCTCTCTATAACACGAAAATTAATATGTTTATCATCCCCTCCATGCACCATATTGACATGACGGGCTAAGGGGGTATCTCTTTTGTGTCTAATATCCCCCAAATGTTCACCTATGCGGACACGTAATTCACGCTTTGTTTTGCCAACATAGTCAAGGGGGCAAGTACAAGTACACAGATAAACAACTCCAGTGGTTTTACAGTTTGCAAAGCTTTTCATTTCATAAATCCTCTTTGTATAGGCACTACAGAAAGTATGGGATACACAGATATATTTGCAAAAGCTACAGTGTCCGCACCTAAAGGTCCCAATTGCTCTGTTCCGCAACCACGTTTCCTCTCTCTTCTGAGGTTCCAGGTGGCTACCTACCACCCGATCCCTTATTGACCTACCCTTCCTAAATGTAACTGATGGACCCTGGGTGATACAATCACGTATGTCATTATCAATTTTCAGGATAGACCAATACTTCTCCAAGATGTTCATAACTTTACCAGATTGGTCATCGAAGGTACCTATCAATCTAGTGATTGCATTGGAGTCCTCCCTTACCCTCGGAGTCAACAATGACGTCCTGCTTACTTGTTTAGCATGCTTATAGGCCGGTTCAATCACCCTTGTTGGATAACCCCTGCTCCTGAACCTCCTCCATAGATCACTCGACTGCATTTCAAAATCATTCCAATCAGAGCAGTTCCTCCGAACTCTGAGGAACTGACCCCTTGGGGTTATCTTTTGTTCCTACGACCAGGTTTGACCCATTTGTATGGGTTAAGGATATTAATCTATTTACACGAAAACTTAAGTGGAAAAATTTTTTTGCTTTGAATGATAAAAACAAATGTCAACAACTTGGGATAACGGAGGAGGAACTCCCTGATGTAATGCTTCTGGCTGATTTGTTTGAGGAAGGACAGAGAGATATTGGGGTGGGCCCTTTTTCTGATTTGAAACCAAAAAGTAAAAAGAGGCCACCAATTGGTGATACTGGGAGTATTGATATTTTTCAACAGCTTGTCTCGGCAGAGATTTGTAAGATTGACTCCAAGAGAGATAGGGTTCCACCCAATCTCTCCTTTCGTGAGAGAAAGGCTCTGGAAGAACTTGGTGATAATGATCGGATTGTATTGAAGCCCTCTGATAAAGGGGGCAATACTGTTATCCTCAACAGAGACGAATATATTCAAATGTGTATGAGGATTCTCTCTGACAAATCAACGTATGAGCTGCTCAGGAGTGATCCGACGAAGGAGTATAGTCTGAAATTGTCAGTATTGCTCAACAAGGGACTTGATTTGAAGTTGATCTCAAAGAATGAGTTCAACTTCTTACTACCCAAGTGGCCAGTTACAGCTACGTTTTACTCCTTGCCTAAGATCCATAAAGGGTTCGATCCCCTTAAGGGTAGACCAATCGTTTCGGGGATCGATGCCCTTTGTCAGAATTCCAGCAGGTATTTGGATCAATTGTTGAGACCATTTGTGCTATCTCTCCCATCATATTTGCGAGATACTATGGACCTCCTTAATAAACTTGAAGGAATTACAGTGGATCCAGGTACGATACTGGCCTCTATTGATGTTGAGGCTTTGTATAGCAGCATTGGCCACACAGAAGGTCTAAAAGCTGTTGAACATTTTCTCAAGGGGATGGGTATTCACTTTGGAGCACACAACAATTTCCTGCTGGAACTTCTTCAATTTGTATTGTGTCATAATTTCTTCCTATTTAATGGGAGATACTACCACCAGCTCAGGGGCACAGCGATGGGGAGCCCTTGTGCCCCTACCTATGCTAATTTGCTCCTGGGCTGGTGGGAGGACACTCAGGTCTTTGGGGACGAGGATGTCGTCTGGTCCCCTAGGATATTATTCTGGGGTCGGTACATTGACGACATCCTCGTCCTCTGGGCGGGGTGTGGAGAATCATTCAGATCCTTTGTTGATACCCTTAATAATAATGAGTTGCGTCTTTTCTTTACCCATGAGGTAGGTGGAGATCAGATCACATTCCTGGATGTCAATATTTCTATTTCTTCAGATGGCTTGCTTAAAACCAACCTGCACCGAAAACCAACCTCAACTAACAGTCTCTTAAGGTGGGAAAGTCATCATCCCCCCCCTCTTAAACGAGGTATACCAAGGGGTCAGTTCCTCAGAGTTCGGAGGAACTGCTCTGATTGGAATGATTTTGAAATGCAGTCGAGTGATCTATGGAGGAGGTTCAGGAGCAGGGGTTATCCAACAAGGGTGATTGAACCGGCCTATAAGCATGCTAAACAAGTAAGCAGGACGTCATTGTTGACTCCGAGGGTAAGGGAGGACTCCAATGCAATCACTAGATTGATAGGTACCTTCGATGACCAATCTGGTAAAGTTATGAACATCTTGGAGAAGTATTGGTCTATCCTGAAAATGGATAATGACATACGTGATTGTATCACCCAGGGTCCATCAGTTACATTTAGGAAGGGTAGGTCAATAAGGGATCGGGTGGTAGGTAGCCACCTGGAACCTCAGAAGAGAGAGGAAACGTGGTTGCGGAACAGAGCAATTGGGACCTTTAGGTGCGGACACTGTAGCTTTTGCAAATATATCTGTGTATCCCATACTTTCTGTAGTGCCTATACAAAGAGGATTTATGAAATGAAAAGCTTTGCAAACTGTAAAACCACTGGAGTTGTTTATCTGTGTACTTGTACTTGCCCCCTTGACTATGTTGGCAAAACAAAGCGTGAATTACGTGTCCGCATAGGTGAACATTTGGGGGATATTAGACACAAAAGAGATACCCCCTTAGCCCGTCATGTCAATATGGTGCATGGAGGGGATGATAAACATATTAATTTTCGTGTTATAGAGAGAGTGCAGCCCGCGGTCAGACAGAGGGATTGGGATAATAGAATCCTACAGCGTGAGACACGCTGGATTTTTTGGCTTGAATCACAGAGTCCAAAAGGCCTTAATGAACAGCTAAATTTCAGTAGTTATCTATAATCAGTGTGTTTCACATTTTCCCAGCCAGCTCTTTATAGGGTTTTTGATAATTTGGTCGGTATATTATTACTATTGGAATTTTTTATTATTTTTCATTTATTCTATGTAGGGATACAATTATTCTACTCCATGCCTTTTGAGGATTATTGTTATCTATTTTCTTGAAGTTTTGGGCGTTCTGAATAGTGAGGCTGTTGAATTGATCGGCCGCATATTGTTTGCGAGATATGGTGTTTCTGTTGAGAGGGATGTATTGCCCTATTTTGTTTCAGGCACCTTTTTGTGAATCCCTGTTTCTATCCGTGCTGTCTAGTAAGGTGCGCGGCGTCTATGATAACTGCTGCACCGCATGTCCGTCCTCAATATGATCCCTTCCAGTTTAGACCTCCATTTTGGATTTTGGTAACCGGAAGTGGGCGTTCTATATCGGCGCGGCATCTTTAAACAATGGTGGTGAACGCGCTTGGAGTAAAGCCGCACACTGTATTGCTCTCTCGGCCAGGGGTAATGAGACCCCACTTTTTGACCCCTGATGAACCCTCAGCGGATTAAGAGGGGGAAACGCGTCGGGTTTCCATATGCATCAAGTGGCTGATAAGTATAATGTTGTACATTATTTTTGGCAGATCCTGCGGTGGCACTATCTATTTAGATTTAATCTACTGAGCAATTATGCTATGTGACTTTGTATGCATTGCTACTTGAATATTGGTGTACCACGCTGTATAATCAGAGATGAATATGGTAGCCTTATTATTTTTTACTGTATTAGGGTGATTCTGCCCTTACTTGCAAGGTAATGGCTGCCGCAAGTGCTATATAGGCTTTTTTTCACTGCCTCTAGTGTGCAATATTTATTCAATGTGATGTGCTTTTTCTTGTAGCCGTTTTTTAATTTTGCTATCTGGTAATTGGGTCTGCCATTTGCAGCTTATTAGCATTTTTGTGACTACGAGATAAGTCCTTCTCTAAGCTGCCGGATATTAACCCCATTATATTCTTTTGACTCCGAGATAAGTCTTTTTGGGGTTCTTATACTATTAGAAATACTACGAGATAAGTTCATAGCAATTTAGTATTATCTATGAGACCATTTTTTGTCTCTTTATTCTTTCGGTACTATAAGTGTGTGTGTGTTTCTTTTTTGTGTCCCTTTTTGTATATGCAGGGAGACGTAGGGGTTATTAGGGATACCAACGTTGAGCGGGGGCGCCATATCGTCTACAACTAGGGTGCCAACCTCCGCGGCTAGGAAGGGTGAAATTAGGGTTGACTAGGGTAACTTAGCCATTGGCCCATTATTTGAATACTGAAGAGAACTAAAAACAATTTTTTCTCCCTTCATTTTTTTGTCCTCTACTACTCCTTCTTTTAGTCATTTTCACTAATGTTTTTAGTCATTGAATTAAAAGCTAAATTTTAGGGGTTATTCTTTTTGTGCTTCTGGTGTTATCATCTTTCCCTTGCTCTTTGTCACTTCTGTGCAGTACACGCCTGGACCGGACCATCTTAGACTGCTTCCCAGTTCCTTCATGGCCTGACCTTGCTATGATGACATTTCCTTCAGCGTGTTTCGCCCCAGACACTAATTCATCAGTCACTACGTTTGGTGGCCCCTGGTGAAGCATCCGGCCCGTCTGTACCGATCTCGTCGAAGCTCCAACCACCTTCATCTCCTTAGTCCAGCCAACTTCTGCCCTAAAAGCATTGGCCCAGGTGATGAGGCGCCACATCTTTCCTTTCCTGTTCTGGCCCACTGCTAAGACACGCAGTGGCCATGGGTAAAGTGGGCTATAACTACTTAACGTTACGTGGCTGCCTAGCTGTCCGGGCCTATTGTCCATGTGGACCCTTGGGCACCCTGGCCTCATCTGACTTAACTGCCCTTCAGCACTAACCTTAACTCCCAGCAGCCCCTCCTACAATTAACCCTCTAAGAACATCCTATCAGGCCCCACTAGTATGCCCCCATCTACTGGCCCGCAACATAATTACATCTACTCGGTCTATGGGGGAACGATGTACTAAGAGTGCCCTCCTCTAATGTCCCAAGAAGGATGCACTAGCTTACCCTAACTATACATAGACAACAGACACATAATACTATACAATACACAATGGTAACACATACATGTGGCAATACCATTAAAGACTGGCAATAATACATATTTCTATGTAGCAGTACCGCAGACGTTAATCAGAAACATTATAATACAGCAATATATACATAGTAACATAGGAGGGATAACTCTGTGGAAGGAAACAAGAAAACATCACATTTCACTTACTTGCACTGGCGCCGAGGTAGTCCAGCATGGTCGTAATGTCTCGTGGTCCTTACCACACTTATTACTACATCTAGTCATGTGTACCTCACATGACCACCTATGTCACGCATTTCCTGTCTGCTTCTCAGACATTGTGACCACGCTAAAAATAATATGAGATAACCCAATATCCTTTGAACAACAGCTTTTTCCTTATTAGTGTAAGTATTAGTGTATTAGCGAAACAGTGGTGGAGTGCGCATATCATAGGTGAGGAGGACTTCATAGTCTGCACATATCATTGAGAAGACTCTTAAAGGGCTTGTCTAAACTTAATGACAGCACCCAGCACCAATACCTATCATCTCTTTCCAGCCCTGATGCCAGGATGTAAACCATGAACAGCACAACTCCATTGACTGTGTACTGGTTAGAGAGCTGCACCTCAGCTTCTATTGAAATGGAGAGAAGTTGAACTGCCGCATTCAGCAATGGCCACTACACCGTGAATGGAAATGGCTCCACTCACTGTTTAACATCCAGCTGCCGCCAGAGCAGAATAGGTGTCACTCCCAGTGTGGGAAGACTAAGTGCAACACGAAGGGATGAGGGGAAGGAAAACCAGGCTCTAGGGAAAGGGTGAGTGGAGACCCCTAGGCAGATCTGATAACACCCTACCTACCCTACCGTCCCTAAATTGGTTCCTCACCAATTGCTGAGCAGGAACCTAAGCCCTGTATCTCCATAGAGCTAGGCCCTGATTAGGAAAGGGATGACCATAGGTCAATCCCCACTGTAAACTAAAGACTAAAAGGTAGACAGACAAGGGGAATGAACATAGCTTGAGCATACTCAGAGAGGAAACACCAAAACATCCTCAAACAGCTCCAGAGAGGAAGTTGGCCAACTGCTATAGCTCCAAGCCTTCACAAGAGAAAAAGAGAATATTACCAGCAACTCTGCAGCAGACTGGGGATTTCTAAACCCCCAGGTCCATGTGTGTCAACTAGAGCCAGAGGGAGGTTGCCGCTGGGTCCAAGAGTCAGAAGGATTAAGGAGGCGTCTGTAATGCCAAACACAGAGACCTTCTGCAGCCAGATGCAGAGCAACAATCTGTTGAATCTGACACACCTGTGACAATAGGGATAGATCATCAATATCATAAGTATGTATAACCCTTTTAAGAGTTCAAGTAAATGACACATCTTTATAATCAGGGTGTCTGTCTCTGCTTTATACTTTCCTCTGATAGGGTTAAATCCAGCAAAAGTAGGTATAAAATTTAACTTTTAAAAACTTAATAAAAGTTCCCTAATAGGGAATGTATAAAAACACCAACAACACTACCACCAATTCAAAAAGTGCTTTTTGGACTTAATCCAAGCCCTACGGACACGAAAACACACAATGCTGTATAAATAAAGACTATGAACAATCTCACCAATGGGTCAGCAGACAATCCCGAGTAGTTCTATTAAAAGAGATTGTTCAATTAGCATTGTTCTTATACCCTGTGCCACATTATTGTATTTTGTAATGAACCTAACTATATTCTTTTTTTTTTTCCAACAAGGGGTGAGAAATTGATCATACAGTGAGTATGCTGTAATCACTACCCGGCACTCTAAATGGCAACCTGCTACACAGCGTGTGGGTGTAGAGCAGGCTGTCAATCAAAGTGCATGGTAGTGACTACTAGTATAGTATGTGGTACTATAAGCCAAAATAGAGAATGGAGTAGCAGTGGGGGTTTCTGGTGTTGGACCAGGGCAGTGTTAGTATTGTCTGTATTTTGTATGCAATCATTTGGAGACCACTTTTTGATGGTGGAAAAAGCCTTTAAGTCAATTTTAATGGACTCCTGAGAGATGAATCAGGGGAACGGTATATGCCATACTTTCTTGACCCTACCAAGTGTTATCCCCATCTCTTTCTGCAGAGAATGAAGAATAGATCCAATGTAGTTTCTTCTTTACTTGTAAGGTGGCCATTCGATGATTTCTCATTGCTAACTGCATCGTGATTCTTTATTTTCATGAATGGTTTTCTTATTTAGTTCATTTAGAACTGGCAGAGTGTTAAGTGTTTACACACCGATTAGCAAGAACAGGTGAACTTGGGTGAGATTGGCAGAATAAATTACCGGTACCGTAGCTGGGTTATGCTGCCATGAACAACATGACTTTTATAACTGGTATTTCTTCTTTGCTTTGCTTGAATGTAAAAATAACACCTTGAGAAAGCAACATAATTAACACTTCCAGTATCTCACAGGGGATTCCACCTTTAGGAGCTGAAGGTTAGATTGATTATGTAAATGTTAAATGTAATTATTGTAAGAAGAACTCTAGGGACATGTGAGAGCAGTAATTGATCCAGTCGTTTGACTACTACACGCTGTTTGTAATAGTAATATTACTTTAGATATACGGCACCTCTTCTCAGCAGAGACCCCAATGCTTTAAACCTATTGGCTTAACACTTCATCTAGCCTATCTTATTCTCATAGCTCATCTCATATTCCATTTGTCTCTCACAACCATCTTACCTTCCTACATCTTCGATATTTTATTTTTCTTGACCAATGTCATAGTTGGCATTGCTTTAATAAAGAGGCATCAAGAACAAGAAAACTGGACCTTGAAACTAGGAATATTTTGGGCTGTTATGGAGCAGGGATATCAAATATTTTTTTTCTTGGTTTCAATTTCTTAAGTTTTCAGATTGGGGGAAAAGGAATGTGATTTCAACTTTGTTGTTTTTTTTGTTATATATATATATATATATATATATATATATATATATATATATATATATATATATATATATATTTTTTTTTACTTCTTACTTATTTTTTGTCACCCTAGGCAGTGTTTCCCAAACTCCACTTCTCGCTGCCCCCTAACAGATCATTTATTCAGGATTTCCTTAGTATTACACAGGTGAGAAAACCTGTTGCATTTTTTGATGTCTTGACAAATCATTTTATCACCTGTGCATACCAAGGAAATCCTGCAAACATGATCTGTTGGGGTTCATGAGGACTAGCGTTTGGGAAACACTGACCTAGGGGACTAGAATCTGTGGTAGTTTCTGTCCCCACTGTTCCACCAAAACTGTACTGACCAAAATGTCTGCTGCCTATACTCCTCCTTCTAGACCTGTCCTCTGCATTTGACACAGTCGACCACTCACTCTTACTACAAATCTTCTCTTTCCTTGTTGTCAAAGACCTTGCCCTCTCCTGGATCTCCTGATACATTTCTAAATGCATATTTAACACCTCCCACTCCCACACCATCTCCTCATCCCAACCTCTCTCTGTTGGTGTCTCTAAAAGCTCTGTCCTGGGGCCCCTACTAGTCTCAATTTATACCTTTGGCCTGACACAACTCATAAAGTCTCATAGCTTCCATTACCACCTGTACACTGACAATACTCAGATCTACCTCTCTGGCCTAGACATCACCTTGCTGCTGTGAAGAATCTCAGAGTATCTATCAGTCAAATACTCCTCTCACTTCCTAAAACTCGGTGTGAGCAAAACTGGACTCATCATCTTTCCTCCTTCTCACCTACCCCGCTACCCAATCTATCTATAACAATTAACGATACCATGCTCTCTGCAGTACCGGAATTGTGCTGCCTCGAAGTAACCCTTGACTCTGTCCTGTCCTTCAAACCGCATATCCAAGTTCTTGACGCCTCCAACTCAAAAATATTTCCAGAATTTGTCTTTTCCTAAACCCTGAATCTAATAAAATGTTAGTGCATGCCTTTATCATCGCCAGCCTCGGCTACTGCAATATCCTCCCTTCTAACACTCTCTGACCTCTCCAGTCAGTCCTTAACTCTGCTGCTCGACTAATCCACCTTTCTCCTTGCTGCTCCTCTGCTTCTCCTCTCTGCAAATCCCTTCATTGACTCCCAGTTCCTGAATGTATCTGGTTCAAACTGCTAACACTGACAAAGCTGTCTGTTATCTGTCTCGTCCATATGTCTCCAAACTAATCTTTTGATATGTTCCATCTTCCCAAGATTTCCTTCTCTCTTCCACACTCATACATTCCTCACCGAATTACCTCCAAGATCTCTTTTGAGTATCCCTCATACTTTGTGCCTCAACAGATTTGATTATCCGCCACACTCATAAGCTTCAGACAAGCTTGGAAACCCATCTATTCAAGAAAGCTTACAACCTGCAATGACCACACTACCACCTCACCACCACCAGAGCTGCCGCAACCCCCTCTAACCTAGTATCTCTCTCCCTTCTGTACGAGTCTGTCACAAATTATTCACCGCAATTTATATTTGTATTTTGTGTGTAACCCCTTCTCTTATACAGCACCATCATTGGTGCTCTAAAAATAAATAATAATAGTTTGAGTGCTTGTATTATGTACTTCAGTATATTAGTAATTGAGCATATAATAAAATGAATGGTCTCTTATAAAACTACGTCATGGGCTGGGCTTCATATCAGTACCAAGATAGCAGAAATGAGCAGCAGTCTCCTGGGTGCCATAACTATCCATTTAGAACCATTTAAATGCTGCTTCCATTCCAACTATGAGGAATGGAGCAATTACATGACACATCCATTCATTTCAGTGGATGCCCTCACACTGTACTGACTACCAAAGTCATACATGCACCCGACATGGGACAAACATCTACTTCTGATATTGGGGAAGGGTTAAATATTCAGATGCATGTTTGAATTATGCTTCTTTCATTGCCTAAGGGACTGCTGGAAAAAGTCTAGCACGCGGCTATTTCCAGCAATTCCGGACAATGAATAGAGCGGACGGCCAAGTATGCTCACCTCTGCTCCATTCAAAACTTGCAACTTTGGGTCAACACCTTTTGGGCTCACTCACGTATAACTACACCTGGTGCTATCCTATGTTTTATCAGATAGCACTCAGACCAATATTATGCTATGGGGCATGCAGATCTGCTGTTTTTTTTCGTGCTGACTTGGCATGAGAAAACAATCACTGCATGCTACGCGTGGCTCACGAATTCTGATCATGTGCACCCATGCAAGTCTGTGGGTGCATATGAAGCATCAGACTGCATTCTGATATCATCCGCGTGCAGTCTGACATCCGGGACTCGGACAATGGAGAAATTAGGTTCTCCATCTTCTCCGCACTTGTGATGCGATTTTCGCATGCGAGAGAATGAGATTACACTAATATAACACTCGGCTCGAATTCCGATCACAGAGTTTGGGCTGAGTGTCATTAGCATAATCGGCCCGATTGATATGGCCGCCTGACCGCAACCTAAATGTGTGAGAAGCAGACTAACTGAATAACATTAAAACATGTCAGTATAAGGGTAGTCCATCCACTGCCTCAGATTATGGGTGTTGCTGTTGGAAGCCCTAATCATCAACTATGAGGAACGGAGCAATTACATGGCACATCCATTCATTTCAATGGGTGCGCTGCTGTCCGTACCCTGTACTGACTACCAAAGTCTTACCGCATAAGGACTGCAGCGCACCCACAATACCTCCAACCAGTGTAGTTATTATGGGGCGGGTGAGAGGTGGTTGGGGAGTACCAACATATTTTGTTTTGTATAAATAATATACATATTAAAAATATAATGGTAGAATTGCATTAATAGTACCATGGCAGGTTTTTTTTATATACCTTTAGTATCACGGGTTTGATCAGATAGCTCCCTAAACTGTCTTTCTAGTGATATGCTTATGTCGTTTATACATACAAATATTCTTTATAAATACCTATAATTAGGTTGATGCGTAAATTTTGCTGTAGTGGTTATCTCTTCCAAGCGGTCATTAGAGCCCCAGGAAGAGCTCTAAGCATGCCTCTAGTTAATGTACAGTGAATGAAGCTGCCTGTAGCATAATGAATAGAAAATTATTCTTACATTTAATGTGAAGACTCAGCAGGACATACGGTCATATAACCCGCACCGCAGTCTCCGGTTAGACTCCATACAAAGACAAATAATGCGATTATAGAAGAGCGTAATCTTCTATGATTAAAAGCAGACTCACCCGAGATGTTCATTGTGTTGGGTTCTTTTGTTTGTCTTCAACTTAATTCTTTCTTCTTTTGGTATGCTGTATAATTACTTTTCTTTATTCTGGTGCATGGCTGGTGCTCTACCTTGTTACCACGAAAAAAAAAAATAAACAATGATGCATGATTAATAAAGAAAATTAGGGGAAATTCAAGGTTGAGGTTTGAAAGCAAACCTGAATTGCTGACATTTTTTAGGTGCCAGTTTTGTTCCCACGCAAAATGAATCTCCCCCCCCCAAAAAAAAAAACTGTTTATAAGAAAAGAAAAGAAACAAAACCAAGTTTAGATGACTGTGGTCCTCCTTGATTTTTATATGGGGATACGTAATTAGTGAATCAGAGGTTGGATTGATAATGTTTCTTTCACTTACGGTACATAGATATTCATAAATTTTCTGTTTTGTTTATTTTTTTTGTCGTGGACATTAAAAAAAGAAAGTGACAAGAGGACGTGTGGACATATTGGTTGTCACTTTTGAATTAGCTTCTCAACAACTAAAACTGCCATTCTGTCAGCATGCGCTGTCAATTATATAGAAGCAATTTACCGTCAGCTGCTGAGAAGATTGTTTAAAGGTGACAACCAATATGACTGCACTTGCTGTTCTCATTTCTGCAAAAATGTCCTCCAAAAAAAAAGTCAGAAGACGTTGCAATGTATTCGTAAATAAAGAGCACATAAGAAGACAAACTTTGTAGTTCTGACTACTGATTTTCTGATGGCGGGTATTTCTTTATGGAATGAAATCCTGTTTAACAGTATTCACTTGAGATTAGCGTCTTATGCAGCTTGTCTTGTCATTCTCAGAAACTTAACTGGTGATCAAACAACTGAGGAATACAGCTTGGATATAGAACCTTGTATGTCTTCTGACCAACAACCAGACCAAAAACTGATACCAGACTTGGTAAAGAGGGTAAGTAGCACCTTAATAACTTAGTAATTTATTATATTGATGCACTTGTTGGGCTGTGTGTTGTCGTCAGTCTCTTTCCAATTGGAGCTTCTAATTTTCTTACATACAGGCTATTTCTCCTTTGTTTTTATTAGTTTACTCAAGTATATAGCACCAATAATTTCACAGCACTCATCAGACATAATCATCACTGTCCCCGTTGGGTTCATAATTTGATCCCTATCAATATGTCTTTGGAGTGTGGGAGGAATTTGAACCCAGGGTCCCATCGATGTAAAGAAGCAGTGCTAACCACTGAGCCACTGAAGTGCCCTGAAACCAATACACCTGTAAAGGGACGGACCAGTCTAAGCAGTATACTATCCCAATAATGCGAAGCAGACATGCTCACCGACCCTTCATTGTTATATAATATAGTATAATAAGATGTTACTTCTTTTCCTGCAAATACATATGAAGCGCCCCCTGGGCTGTGGCTTTTACTCGTTACCGGGCCGGTGTCTTAAAGGGATGTGTCGCGGTGGTAGTGACCCGGTCCGTGGACCTGAGTGTCCATGTAAAATAAGAGGATTCATGCTGAACAAAGTTTATATGTAGATAAGTTTGTGACGCCACCTGTGGTATTGTCACGGGGGCTAAGTTCAACTAAGGCTGAAAGACCCGGGGCCCCTGTGGTGTCCCTTTACTAGGGGAAACCCTGTCTGACCCTCAACCCAGGGTTTTTGCTGAAGGTGCAAATGCCTGAGCCTCCGACCTTTCCTTATCTCCTGCTCAGCCCTGCACTTAACCCTCCACCCTCCACCCAGTGAGAAGTCACCACCAAAGCTCCCACACAAATAATGACAGACAGGGAGAACTTAAACTGCACTGCGCCGCACACACACAGGAATAAACAGTAATGTGAACAGGGCACAACTAAACACAAATATGGGAAGGAGAAAGGATAACGACGGATCATACGACACCAGATATGAATCTCTCTCTCTTGAACACCTCCACTCCAGACCGGAACCACTTGGTATGAAACACAAGCTATAATCGGCGACGCCCATAGGCCAGCATGACTATTTAAAGACCGTGGGCGTGACTAACCATCCAACCTGGTCTCCAGCAGGATTAACCCCCGAGAGCCTGAAGATCAGGCCGGCGCCACTGAGGCTATAGTGGCTGGAGGTGGAACTACCTCTGCCTGCCGGATGCTGTGGTGTGAACAGCGTCCGACATGACAGTACCCCGTCTTCTACGAGGGACCCCAGGGCCCTCAAGACTCATAGGACCCGGCTTGTCCGGATGACGACGGTGAAAAGAACTGACCAGCCGATCCGCATGTATGTCTGAGGCTGGAACCCAAGACCTCTCCTCTGGACCATACCCCCGCCAGTGCACCAAATACTGAAGAGTACGGCGTACTACTCGAGAGTCCACTACCTTGGCGACCTCGAACTCTAACTCGCCATCCACCATGACTGGAGGTGGCATCGGCGTTGTGTCCACAGAGCCTACCACCTTTTTCAATAAAGCCCTGTGAAACACGTTGTGTATCTTGTACACTGCGGGAAGTTCCAACCGATAAGCCACTGGGTTAATGATGGCAGAAATCCTAAAAGGCCCAATAAACCTTGGACCCAGTTTTAAAGAAGGGATTTTGAGTTTTATGTTCTTCGTAGCTAACCACACCCATTCACCCACACACAGGTCCGGACCTGGCACGCGTCTACTGTCAGCCACCCGTTTGTACCTGGCACTCATGCTCAACAAACGCTGTTTCACCCGCCTCCAGACTGATGACAATTGGGCTCCTAGCTGATCCTCCTCCGGGACACCCCCGGAGTCACCCTGACGTAAGGTACAAAACTGAGGATGTTGACCGTACACACAAAAGAATGGAGACTCTCCTGATGACTCTTGGCGGTGATTATTTAATGCGAATTCGGCCAGAGGAAGGAAAGTAGACCACTCCTCCTGGTTGTCGGACACAAAGCATCGTAAATACTGTTCAAGATTTTGGTTCATGCGCTCAGTTTGTCCATTAGACTGTGGATGAAACGCCGATGAATGTGACAACTTGATCCCCAACCTTGAGCAAAAAGCTTTCCAAAACCTCGCCACAAATTGCGTACCCCTATCAGATACTATGTCAGACGGTATTCCGTGGAGTCTGACCACCTCCTTCACAAATACCTGAGCCAACGTCTTAGCATTGGGCAAAGAGGACAACGCCACAAAATGCGCCATCTTTGAAAAACGGTCAACCACCACCAGGATGACCGTGTTCCCTGCCGAGGCTGGCAAGTCAGTGATAAAATCCATGGAGATTTCTGTCCATGGCCTATTGGGTACCCCCAGAGGCTGTAGCGTGCCAGCAGGACGGGTTCGGGGTGACTTAGCCCTAGCGCACGTGATGCAAGCTGCCACGTACGAGACCACGTCCTGCCGGATTTTGGGCCACCAGAAACGACGCGATACCAGCTCTAAGGTGCCCTTCACCCCTGGGTGACCAGCCAGTACCGAATCGTGGTGTTCCTTCAACACCTTAGGCCGAAGATGCAGGGGTACAAATGATTTGTTGGCGGGAAGTCCTGGTGGTACCTCCTCTTGGGCCTCGGCAATCTCCGCCTCTACCTCAGTCGTGAGAGCCGAGACCACTACCCCTTTCTGGAGGATGGGTACCGGCTCTTCCCGAGGTTCTCCCCCCGGAAAACACCTAGACAAAGCATCCGCCTTGGTGTTTTTAGCCCCGGGACGGTACGTCACAAGAAAATTGAAACGAGTAAAAAACAATGCCCAGCGAGCCTGCCTAGGAGACAGACGCTTGGCCGACTCCAGGTAGAGCAGATTCTTATGGTCGGTGATAACTGTGACCTGGTGAGCCGCCCCCTCCAAGAAGTGTCGCCATTCCTCAAAAGCCAGTTTGATGGCCAACAACTCCCTGTTGCCGATATCATAATTCCGTTCGGCCGGCGACAACTTCTTGGAGAAGTAGGCGCATGGATGCATCTCGCTCAAGGACGAGCCTTGAGACAGTACTGCCCCCACTCCCACCTCCGACGCATCAACCTCTACCACAAAAGGTTTAGACACGTCTGGTTGCACCAGAATGGGGGCTGAAGCAAAACTATTCTTCAGACGCTCAAATGCACGTATAGCCACCTCAGGCCAGTTCGCCAGATCGGCACCCTTTTTTGTCATGTCCGTGAGCGGTTTGGCGACAGTCGAAAAGTGTTTTATAAATTTCCTATAATAATTCGCAAACCCCAGGAACCGCTGGAGTGCTTTCAGACTCTCCGGCCTCTCCCATTGCAACACCGCTTGCACCTTAGCGGTGTCCATTTTAAAACCAGCTGCGGACACAATATATCCCAAAAAGGGCAACTCCTGGACAAAAAATAAACATTTTTCCAGCTTAGCATAGAGCTGGTTCTCCCGGAGCAACTGTAACACCTGCCTAACATGCTGCAAATGAGTGTCCCGATCGCTAGAATAAATGAGGATATCATCCAGGTATACAATCACAAATCTCCCCAGGACATGAGCAAAGACATCATTAATAAAATGTTGGAAAACGGCAGGCGCGGTGGTCAACCCAAACGGCATAACCAGACTCTCAAAATGACCCTCAGGAGTGTTAAACGCCGTCTTCCACTCATCCCCCTGACGGACCCTTATGAGGTTATACGCCCCCCTGAGGTCCAGCTTGGAAAACCATTTTGCCCCCGCTACCTGGTTGAACAAATCCGGGATCAACGGCATTGGGTAGGGATCACGGATAGTAATCTGGTTTAACTCTCGGAAATCCAGACACGGGCGTAACCCCCCATCTTTCTTCTTAATGAAGAAAAACCCCGCGGCTACAGGCGAGGACGAAGGCCGGATGTGACCTTTGCTCAGACTCTCCGCGATGTAGTCTTTCAGAGCTTGTCTCTCAGGACCAGAAATATTAAACATCCTGGCCTTAGGTAATTTGGCCCCGGGTTTTAGCCTAATAGCACAGTCATAGGCTCTATGTGGAGGCAGTTCTGAGCAACCCTTCTCAGAGAAAACATCCGCGAAATCCTGCAAAGCCTCCGGCAGGCTGGGCGTCACGGCGGACACACATGTGGCCAAGCAATTGTCTTGGCAGAAACCACTCCATTGTACTATGTCCTGAGTTTTCCAATCAATTACCGGGTTGTGCCTGGACAGCCATGGAAAACCCAGGACCATTTGAGCTGGGAGATTACGGAGGACCCTACATGTAACCGACTCAGAATGTAGGACCCCAATGTGGAGTTTCACCTCTGCCACAAACTCAGTAATCTCCCCTTGAGGGAGGGGAACAGCATTAATGGTCACCACCTGTATGGGGTGAGGAAGTTTTTCAATCTTAAACCCGGCGGTGTGTGCAAACTCCTCATCTATGAGATTGGTGGCGGAACCGCTATCCACAAACACTGATATAGGTAGCTCTCTGCCGGCGACAATAACCTTGGCAGGGAGCATACATTGAGATACCATCATGGAGGATATGCATACGCTCAGTTGGGTCTCCTCCATACCCTCTGAGCTTAACAGTTTTCCGCCGGTGTGACCCTCTTAGGTAGTACCGGGCAAACGTTAACATAATGACCACCTTTACCACAGTAGAAACATGCTCCGGACTTCCGGACTCCCGGAGCGCGAGGCCGAACCTGTGCCACGCCAGCAATCTGCATAGGTTCAGGGGACTCATCTACTTCAACCACACCTGCACCTCTGTTTTCCCCCAGAGGTAGCGTCTCCTGTGCCCCCTGACGAAAACGGCGATCAATACGTATCACCAAACTCATGGCAGACTCCAATGATGCCGGAGTCTCATACATCAGGAGGGCTTGTTTCACCCTCCCTGATACCCCATGAATAAACTGGCTCCGCAGTGCTGGGTCATTCCACTGTGTGTCTACAGCCCAGCGGCGAAATTCCGAACAATAGTCTTCTGCCAAGCGCTCCCCCTGGCGGAGGGCGCGGATTTTAGATTCCGCTAGAGCCAGTCGGTCAGGGTCATCGTAAATGAGCCCGAGGGCAGAAAAAACATTATCGACCGAATGAAATGTAGCAGAGTCAGGTGGTAAGGAAAATGCCCATGCTTGGGGGTCACCACTCAGTAATGACAACACCAGCCCTACTCGCTGGGCCTCATTACCTGAGGATATTGGCCGCATGCGGAAGTATAATTTGCAGGCCTCCCGAAATACGACAAATTTGCTGCGATCGCCTGAAAATCGTTCTGGCAGCGGAAACTTCGGCTCTGCACCGATACCTGCAGATGCCGTTTGCACCTTTGCTACTACCAGGCCATGCTGCTGAACTGCCCCATTCAACTCGGAGACCTGTATGGACAGCGCCGCCAACTGGCGGGTTATGGAATCTAATGGATCCATGGACTCCTGAAAAATGTGGGCCGATTATAATGTCACGGGGGCTAAGTTCAACTAAGGCTGAAAGACCCGGGGCCCCTGTGGTGTCCCTTTACTAGGGGAAACCCTGTCTGACCCTCAACCCAGGGTTTTTGCTGAAGGTGCAAATGCCTGAGCCTCCGACCTTTCCTTATCTCCTGCTCAGCCCTGCACTTAACCCTCCACCCTCCACCCAGTGAGAAGTCACCACCAAAGCTCCCACACAAATAATGACAGACAGGGAGAACTTAAACTGCACTGCGCCGCACACACACAGGAATAAACAGTAATGTGAACAGGGCACAACTAAACACAAATATGGGAAGGAGAAAGGATAACGACGGATCATACGACACCAGATATGAATCTCTCTCTCTTGAACACCTCCACTCCAGACCGGAACCACTTGGTATGAAACACAAGCTATAATCGGCGACGCCCATAGGCCAGCATGACTATTTAAAGACCGTGGGCGTGACTAACCATCCAACCTGGTCTCCAGCAGGATTAACCCCCGAGAGCCTGAAGATCAGGCCGGCGCCACTGAGGCTATAGTGGCTGGAGGTGGAACTACCTCTGCCTGCCGGATGCTGTGGTGTGAACAGCGTCCGACATGACAGGTATCTGGTCAGAAGGGGACCAGCGCTGCAGTGCAGATCCTCTGGGACAGATGGTGTGATGCAGCAGAGGTGTGATGCAGCAGAGGTGTAATAGCTCTCCACAGGCAGAGCTGTAGTCCCAGGGCAGTTGTGGTAGATGTTGAGGTAGATGGTGTAGTCTTCAGGCACAGAGATGTAGCAGTGCCGAGTAGGTGACTCAGGAAGAAGGCAGAGACACAGCTGAATGTAGTTCCAAAGCTTTACTCACATTTCTGGCGTACACAGGTGCCCGCTTCAGTGCCATGTCCTCCAGGTAAGGGGCTCAGCCAACTCCCAGGCAGATGGAGCACACCCTTCCAGCACTCCCTTCCATATGTGCCTTTACTGGACGTCTCCTTACTAGCGCTAATCTGAAGTAACTCCCAGGCAGATGGAGCACACCCTTCCAGCACTCCCTTCCATATGTGCCTTTACTGGACGTCTCCTTACTAGCGCTAATCTGAAGTACTTGAAGTTATGAATTACACTCAAGTTCCTCTTTATTGCTGTTACTTAGAACTCCACTCGCATGACAGGTAGCTGTAGCCTACTTCAGGGACTCCTTACAATCATGTCCCAGCTCACACATGTTGCTACTGTGTCGTCGAGTCTTAGTTGGAAATAAAGAATTTACAGCTTCTATTCCTCCTGTTTCTGCTGTAGAATCATTAGCATCCACACATCCTCGAATACCGGCGCCCGGACCTTTGGCGCTTAAACTAATCCTTCTGTTCCTCTCCTTCCCAGCAGCTCCAGCTCACAGGAGGCTGCTGCATAAACGTCCTCTCACTCTCTACCCCTGTGGGGAACTGATCCTGACTTCCTATCAGTTCTCCCGCTCTTTATTGCAACCTAAGCTCCACCCACCTCCCAGCACCCTTCATGAACCAAGCAGGGGTCATACTAGAGGGTGCCCTGCTGTTCTAAGGTTTCTGTGCTGGGTGCAGGTGCTGGAGTCTGGTCAGGTGTCTCCATCTTACCTGGGTAGTGGGGTGCTACACATCAGGAGGAGATGCAGTACCTCTGTGGCAACTGAACCCTCACGGGCACCACACATATATATTTAAAGAGCATGTATTAACTCTCCTAATATATCTGTTTTAGCATATGATTACATTCCTGCTGAAATATTAATTCTGGAACATATTTTCTTAGACTTCTACAAAAAAATCCAAAGGATTGTGATAGTTTGGAAATAATAATATGAGGCAGACTCTCTGATGCTAACCCCCGAGGGTGCTGAGAGCTCCTGTGGTCTGCACCAGTACTCGAATTGATGATGAACCCTCTAAGTTTTCTTTCATGAAGATGTCTCCCATCAAATTATGTTAATAATACACTACCTGCTGAAGAGTCTCCTTAATTTGTTTTATTCATCCTGATTACCTCCATCACTAGAATTAAGACCTCTAAATTCATACTCACCAGCTCTAATCTGAATGGATTCAGCACTTTTAGCGCTTTTGTGCCAGGACAGGAAGCAGTGAAGTCCCATTCCACTCACCCGACTGCTGCGACCAATCATAGACCTCTTCAGGACATCGTCACTTCCTGCCCTTGTGTAGATATTCAGAGTGGATGGAGGCACTCAGCACGCCTCATTTTGATCATTTTTAAACCATCCATCTGCCTGAGATGTCTTTTGAGATTTTGCTTAGAAGTCAGACAACACATTAAACAAAATTCCGACACTGTCCAAATACTTCTAGAGTCAACTTTATGGAATCTTTAAGAGGCTGTTAGTTTTCAGTAAATGAAAAATATGCTCAATCAAGTTCATCATTTTGGGTCATTATCCATCTGTACTGTGAAGTGTTGTCCCATCAGTTGTGCAGCATTTGACTAAATCTCAGGTCAATTTTTATCTCTTTACATTTGAAAATTCATCCAGCTTTTTCTATCCATAGTCACCTAATCAGTCAACATAAGTGTGCCAGTTCTATTGGTAGTCAATCATGTCCATGCCATAACACGTCCTCCATTTTGGATTTGTAGTCCTTCTTTTCATTCTTCTTACTGTTCCAACATCATTCTGGTACAGATTATTCTGTGCTTAAATTGTCCAGAATTTCTAGTTACAGAACTGGGTGGTTATTTTTTTTCTAGATATTCTGGCCTTTCTGTTCTTGACTGCTACCAATGTCTTACATCTTGAGTTAAACCCTGTGGATTTACATCCATGAAGGTGTTTTGATAGTAGACTATAGTAATTATACATTCTCTCTTAGAGAGTACTCTTGTATTGGTTAAATGCGCTTGTATTATTTTATTCCACCAAATGAAGGCCTCCTTCACTCTCACTTACATCTCTTTGGACCTATTGTTGAAAGTTCTTATATACGGCTGCTAACAACGAGAGCAAAATCAACTCCAGATGCCTTATTCCTGTCATTTTTCATGAAATAATAAAGAAAGAGGCCACATGGACCATAAGAACTATTATTGACAATTGACGGAATACTGTTGAGCTTGTGAAAATTGAAGGGCTATGTAAAAAACTGGCTGTAATTCCTAATGGTCAATGCAATATTTTTGTAAACCCCATGAACTAAAGCTGAAAGTCTGCACTTCAATCATCATGATGGATCTATTTCAAATCCCTTGTGGGAGTGTAGAACGCTTAAGTTATGAAAATGTTGTAACTGTCCAAATTTTGTGTGTCTGATAGTATTCCTTAGATTGCGCAAAAGGCAATACGGCTGTAGAATTACTATATAAAACATTTTTAAAAGCTTTAAAGCTGAACTGAGTTATTATAACTTTAGCAGGATATTGTCATTGCAGTCAGCACTTATCTCAGCTAAATTCGCTGTGCAAGTGGAACGTAGCTTGTACTGAGCTACTCAGGAAGTGGTAAATTAATGTGAACTTTTAAGGCACGTTAACTGCTACATGTATACTTGTGACCGTTCAATAATAATCTTAAGGTTATGTGTAGTGATCCAGTCCAGAGTGTGTCTGTCCCTTTAAGTAATACTGAATTGTGAGTAGCTTCTGTACACTGCTGCTCACTCTCTAACTGGTCTTCTACATTATTTGTGAGCTGTAATTCTCCATTTCTAGTCACCTTCATTTTAGATGCAATGCATTTCTCGTTTGCTGTGTTCTGTCGTCATCTAATGGTGAAAGTGTACAATGACTGAATTATTGTTTTGTAAGGATCAGAGATGTGAATTCGGTCTCCTATTGGCCAGCTCCTAGTCACATGGTCAATAGGAGGAGCTGTTTTTCCAGCAAGTCTACAATGTTCTTTAGTCTGAGGGATGCCTTCAGGGAGAGCAGAACACACGTTGAGGAGGTTTTTACCTCAAGATCTCCTGCAGGCGTAAAAGCCTAAGTTCCCTCTAACCTGTACAGACATCATTCTATTTATGACAGGATTCACCACATGTAAAGTATTGCTGACAGGATTCACCACATCTAAAGTCTTTATGACAGGATTCACCACAGTTTTCTACATTCACCTATAAGTACTTGTGCACGTGCCGTGGCACATTGTGGAGATATAATAGAAGGAGATAACCCAAGTAAAGGTCTGTAACCTCTAATTGCTGCGTCTACCTCCCTCTGTATCTAAGTTTGAACTGTAATTGCCATGAACTACCCATGAAAGACTGTTCCTTATTTGTTCCAAGTTATATTTCCCGTTCCTGCTGAAGTAAAAGCAACTGTTATCCCCGAGACCGGTGTGTGTCATAATTCCTTCGGCTGCGGACACCGTGTGGGGGTGGATAGCAGGGAACGTTCGGCCTCGTCATTACATGTACAATTCAGAATTATAGATCCATGGAGGTCTTACACATTAGCACAGCCAGTCGCACAAGCCTCATTGGACTCCATTATATCTCCCAAGCTATTTTCCTACATACGGAGGTCAGGAGCACATGACAGAATTTGTTTTCTAACTCATTCATATAGAGTTCAATTAAAGGGAACCTGTTGCCAGTTTTTGAGCCTCTGAACAAATGCAACCATGTCTATCTGCTACTGTACAACATTACACAGACGTGTATATTGTCTCCTGACTCCCCCTGCATACCCTCAAAAATAACATTTGAATTGCTCCCGCACTGCATGTAAATGAGGATGGTGAAGTCCGATGGGCATCATCACTGCTACGTTTGTGCCTCCTCTCTGCTCCTAATCGCTGTCCTCATGCTCTAAATGATGTGGATGATTCGTCCTGTGTCATCCACATAGAATAGCAAAATCGCGCCTGTGCAGTAGCATCTTTGGCCCGCGTTTGTGCACTTTGCTTTTCCCCACTGTGAGCAGAGCAAACAACATCACCGTGCAAATATTTATATATATATATATATATATATATATATATATACAGTATAAAACTTTATTATGACAATTTACATAAAAACAGAAAAATAAATATAAATGTTCTAAAAATAAAAAGGGTAGTGACACCTTAGTACCACATTTGGGCAGAGTCATAATTAGTAAGTCCTTATGGATGCTTAAAGGAAATCTGTCATCTATTTTTTTGCATATAAGATGCGGCCACCGCCATCAGGGGCTTATCTACAGCATTCTGTAATGCTTTAGATAAGCCCCCGATGTAACCTGAAAGAGATGAAAAACGAGTTAGATTATACTCACCGGGGGGGCAGTCCGGTCCGGGTCCGATGGGTGTCGTGGTCCGGTCCGTCGCCTCCCATCTTCTAACGATAACGTCCTCCTCCTTACTTCTGCCACGGCTCCTGCGCAGGTGTACTGCTCTGCCCTGTTGAGGGCAGAGCAGAGTACTGCAGTGCGCAGGCGCCAGGAAAGGTCAGAGGTCCGGCGCCTACGCACTGCAGTACTCTGCTCTGCCCTCAACAGGGCAGAGCAGTACGCCTGCGCCGGAGCCGCGATGGGAAGCAAAGAAGAGGACGTCATCGCTAGAAGATGGGAGGCGCCGTACCGCGACACCCATCGGACCCGGATCGGACCAGACCGCCTTCCCGGTGAGTATAATATAACTCGTTTTTCTTCTCTTTCAGGTTACATCGGGGGCTTATGTACAGCATTATAGAATGCTGTAGATAAGCCCCTGATGGCGGTGGCTGCATCTTATATGCCCAAAAATAGGTAACAGATCCCCTTTAATAGATAGCAGAAGGCCTTTTTTCAGAGAATATGAATGTTAACACCAAAACGTTTTCTCCACTCATGGTTAGTGGTTGGTGAAGCCATGCTCCCTGCATGCCCCTCTGCCCTCAACAGGGCAGAGCAGTACGCCTGCACCGGAGCCGCAATGGGAAGCAAAGAAGAGGACGTAATCGCTAGAAGATGGGAGGCGCTGGACCCGGACCGCGACACCTATCGGACCCGGATCGATTACATGTGCATAAATGCAGGGGGCATGTATACACATGTAATCGAAGTACATGTATCAAAGTATGAGGCAGTTATAACATGGATGAATGTGACACACATCTCTATTCTCTTCATACAGGTAACCAGCTCTTTCAATCTCTGCTCTAAATCAACTCCTGTGTTTCTCCACTCCATTCAGTGTCAGCAAGCAGTTAATCCTGAATGCTATATATGTGTTTTCAACTATGCCAGCTTATATCTGGTATATAGTTATTTCAACTTACTCTGCTTGTCCCCTTATGTTGTGAGGTCAAGCAACTTTTCAAAGTGCTTTATGATCCATGTAGTGCTGGACATCTGTTTTTCTGACCACAACATTTTATTGGGTCCTGCTGTCTCAATTTAGTTTGATTGATTAACGAGAAGAGAGAGAGCAAAAGCAAAAAAAAAAAAGATCTAAGCCTTAGCCCCCTATATATTCAGACATAGCTTGGGGGAACATTTATGCAGGGGGCATTTATGCACATGTAATCGTAGTACATGTATCAAAGTACGAGGCAGTTATAACATGGCAGTTAGACAGGGCAGGAGACAGGAAAGATGTTTATATTCATCTACTCCTTGTACATTTGGAATACAACAAATATATACCATATGCATTTGTGCAATTTATATCCTGGCTGCTGCATTCACACACATCCACCGCCCTGGCATTTACTCTCTACACTCCATCCATATCGGCCCCTCACTCCTTTCCTCTCCTATGTATAGCACTCACGCTCTTTTCACATTGTTAAATTGCACAGATCCAGTCAGTCCCACCATTCAACATCTGAGACGCTCTCACAAATCACTTAACCATCTGCTCACTCTTTCTATCCTCCTTCTCCTAGTCGCAGGAGACATTGCTCCCAACCCTAGTCCCCCATGATATAGAAAGTCAAACCCCCCAACTGCTACACTCAGTAACCCCTCTAATCTTATTAATATTCCCTGAATGCCATCAGTCTCTCTTAATTGTGCACTTTGGAATTCTCGCACAGTGTGTAACAAACTCTCCTTCATTCATGACTTTTTCCTTTCTAATTCTCTTATCCTCATGGCTCTTACTGAAACCTGGATCCAGCAGTCAGACACTACCGCTGCTGTTGCTCTTTCATACGACGGTCTACACTTCTCTCATACCCCAAGATCAGACAATAGAGCAGGTGGAGGCGTTGGTCTGCTCCTATCACCAAAATGTACCTTTCAGTTTATCCCTCAACTACCCTCACTAGTCTTCCCTTCTTTTGAGGTCCATGCCGTCAGACTCTACACCCCCTTCTCCATGCGAGTGGCGGTGGTGTATCATCCTCCCGGCCCTTGTCAACAGTTCCTGGATCATTTTGCCACTTGGCTTCCACATTTTCTCTCCTGTGACATCCCTACCCTCATCATGGGAGATTTCAACATCCCCATTGCTCTTCCCCTCTCCCCATCTGCTACTCACCTTTTATCTCTAACCTCCTCGTTTGGCCTTTCGCAGCTTACTAATTCTCCAACGCATGAAGACGGAAACTCCCTTGACTTGGTCTTCTCTCGGCTTTGTGCAGTGGATGATTTTGCAAACTCCCCTCTCCCACTCTCTGACCACAATCTTCTTTCATTCTCTATCAAGAACTGCCAGGCTGCTCAGGTCACCCCCACTGTCCATACTTATAGAAGCATACAGGCCATTAACACCCAGAAACTTATGAAGAACTTGCAGTCTTCATTGGCCCCTATCTCCTCCCTCTTATGTCCTGATTCTGCATTGAAGCATTACAATGAAACACTTCAAAGTGCCCTGGATGAATTTCCTGCAGCGGTGCTCCAGGTGCGCCGTAAGTCTGTGGAGAAAATCCAATCTGCACAAAGATTTCATCCATTATAAGTTTATGCTTAGAACATATAACACTGCGCTTCACCTCTCCAAACAAACCTATTTCAACACCCTCATCACCTCACTGTCCAATAACCCTAAACGTCTCTTTCACACTTTTCATTCTCTACTCAACCCAAGAGTACAGGCCCCAACCATGGAGCTTCGAGCTGATGATCTGGCCAATTACTTCAAAGAAAAAATTGACCAGATCCGACAGGAAATTATCTCCCAGTCACCTCATACCATGCACTGTCCTCCCTCCCCTACTGCATCTAGCTCACTCTCTGATTTTGAACCAGTCACAGAAGAAGAAGTAAGCAGGCTCCTTGCATCTTCTCGCCCAACCACTTGCACCAGTGACCCATTTCCGTCACATCTCCTCCAGTCCCTTTCCCCTGCTGTCACCCCTCACCTAACTAAAATATTTAACCTCTCTCTCTTCTGGTATCTTTTCCTCCTCATTTAAGCATGCCATCATACATCCACTACTTAAAAAACCATCCCTCCACCAAAACTGTGCCGCTAACTATAGACCTGTCTCTAATCTTCCCTTCATCTCTAAACTCCTGGAACGCCTGGTCCACTCCCGTCTTATCCGCTATCTCTTTGATAACTCTCTTCTCGACCAATCGCAGCTACCGTCTTTCTATCTTCAGTTCTCCGTTCTAGGTGACGTCACCCAGACCACGCCCCCTCCACACTCCGACACTTTCAGCGGCGTTCTTCGGCCGGCGCACGCCGCGTGCATCCAGACTTTGAGGAGGGTAGGTGGGTGCCATTCAGGGGAGGACACTCTCCGGTTCCCAGCCTCCCTCCATCTTGTACACTTAATCCATCTTACGTGTCGGCACGATCCTGTGTGATCATCGGTATGTAACCTCTCTCTTCTGGTATCTTTTCCTCCTCATTTAAGCATGCCATCATACATCCAATACTTAAAAAACCATCCCTCAACCAAAACTGTGCCGCTAACTATAGACCTGTCTCTAATCTTCCCTTCATCTCTAAACTCCTGGAACGCCTGGTCCACTCCCGTCTTATCCGCTATCTCTTTGATAACTCTCTTTTCGACCCTCTCCAATCCGGTTTCCGCTCTTTACACTCTATTGAAACTGCCCTCACTAAAGTCTCTAATGATCTACTAACAGCTAAATCAAATGGTCATTACTCCATGCTAATTCTCTTGGATCTCTCTGCAGCAATCAACACTGTGGATCATCAGCTCCTCCTCACTATGCTCCGTTCCATTGGCCTCAAGGACACCGTTCTCTCCTGGTTCTCCTCCTATCTCTCTGACCGCTCCTTTACTGTATCTTTTGCCGGTTCCTCCTCCTCTCACCTTCCCATTACTGTTGTGAATCCTCAAGAATCGGTTCTAGAGGATTCACCTCTTCTTCTTGTACACTGCACCAATTGGTCAAACAATCAGTAGATTTGGTTTCTAGTACCATCTCTATGCTGATGACTCCCAATTATACGCTTCTCCTGACATCATGCCAGCCTTTCTAGAAAACACCGGCGATTGTCTAAACGCTGTGTCTAACATCATGTCCTCACTATATCTGAAACTGAGCCTGTCAAAGACTGAACTCCTTGTGTTTCCTCCTTCTACTAATGTACCTATACCCGACATTGCCATTTCCGTGTGTGGTTTTCATTACTCCCCAGCAACATGCCCGCTGTCTTGGGGTCATACTTGACTCCGAGCTTTCCTTTGCCCCCCACATTCGATCACTGGCTCGCTCTTGTCATCTGCACCTCAAAAATATTTCTAGAATTCGACCTTTTCTTACTTTTGACTCCGCAAAAACTCTTACTGTTTCTCTTATTCATTCTCGTCTCGACTATTGTAACTCTCTTCTAATCAGTCTCAGTCTTACCAAACTCTCCCCTCTCCAATCTGTCTTGAATGCTGCAGCCAGGATCATATTCCTCGCCAATCGTTACACCGATGCCTCTACCTTGTGCCAGTCATCACACTGGCTACCCATCCACTCCAGAATCCAGTACAAACTTCTTACCCTCACCCACAAAGCTCTCCATGGCTCAGCACCACCCTACATCTCCTCCCTTGTTTCAGTATACCACCCTACCCGTGCCCTCCATTCTGCTGATGACCTGAGGTTAGCATCCTCAAAAATCAGAACCTCCCATTCCCGTGTCCAAGACTTTACACGTGCTGCGCCAATTTTTTGGAATGCACTTCCCAGGTCAATGCGATTAGTCCCCAATCCCCACAAGTTTAAGCATGCCCTGAAAACACATTTATTCAGACTGGCCTACCGCCTCAACACATTAACCTAATCTATCCCTGGGTGGCACAGTCAAAAGTTTTACCATAACCAGGTTTCCCACATCATGTTCCCACATGCTTTATGCATCCATTAGCCCTCTGTGTCTGTACTGTTACACACTTAACATTATGGCTGGTCCAAGCAATCAGGGCAATTGTTACCACCCACCTTTCTTGTCTCCCCTTTTTCCTCATAGATTGTAAGCTTGCGAGCAGGGCCCTCATTCCTCTTGGTATTTGTTATAATCTATGTTATTATTGTTATGCTGTAATGTCTAATGTCTGTACAAATCCCCTCTGAAATGTAAAGTGCTGCGGAATATGTCGGCACTATAGAAATAAAATTTATTATTATTTATTGTCAAACTACTGTGTTTTCTCTTTTTAAATCATAATACTCACCGGGGCTTGCGGCGGATGCGACGCTTCCGGCAGCGCGGCGGGAACTGGAAGATGGGGAGTCAGTGTCCGACATTGCAAGTCTACGTCCACCGCCGGTGCATCTGTGTGGATGAAGCATAATGCGTCATCAATATCAATCAGAGCTAGAAGACGGTATTTAGGAGCAGAGTGGAGGCACATTCATCAGAACGAACCATCCTCATTTAAATACAAAACAGGAGCAAATCAAATGGTATTTTGGGCTTTTGTAAGGAGGAGTCAGGAGACAATATATACGTTTGTGGAATGCAATACAGGAGCAGATAAAGGTGGTGACTTTTGTTAAGAGGCTCGAAAACTGGTGACAGGTTCCCTTTAAGAAACCTTTTTATATAATCATAGACAAATAGAGGGCACATACAATTCTATGGAGCCGTCTTACATTGCATACCGGACCCATAATACTTGTGCATGTGCATTGTATATATAACTTTTAATTTGGGTCTTAATTTTGCTGGGTAAAGCTTTTCCTTACTTTTGTCCAAGCTATTAAGCAATGATTGATTAAAGCTTGTACCTGCTCCCCATAGTGAAGGCAAAAATAAATCTACCCTATTAACTCAATTTCTGAAGAATATGGTTCATATTTTCGGTGTAATTATGTTTTGCACTTTGCAATGCAGTACTTGATTTTTACAAGTATTTTGATCCCCTAAGCCATTTAGTTCCCTCGGCAAATATAAAAAATTGGTCTTATATAAGAGACCGGTGATGGACAATAGCATGTCTTGTTCTCCTTTGCCTTTTTGTTCATTTGATATCGCTTGGCATAATTCAGAGCATGCTTATTTTCCAATGATTGAGGTAATCATGTATCTCGGTTCTATCAAAAAAGGGATTTCAAATGATTTTTTTCTTCAGTTATTCAGATGTCCAATTATGTCTATTTTTAGGATGGAGCCATACAAATGCGTGATTCAAAGGCATGAGGTACAAAAATGCAAATAAATGGGGCTGTCTGACCTTCTCGCTTCGGCTCTTGAACAATTTCACAACAAAACAGCACAGCTTTATTTTGCAATAACCTTCATTTTGGTTACTGTTTGAACCAAGTTAAATGCGCACATTGATAAGCTGCCTAAATTGCGTTTTTCATATTATTCTCAAAGATTCGGCTGGATTTGAAAAGCTTTATAGAAAAAAATAATTTAGCTTTACATTGAAAATCTCCTCAGGAAAGAAAAAAGTGTTTTCAACTTTCAAGAGAGAGATTTGTAATATACGTACTATTGGTACACTGTGCCTCTGTGAGAAGGTGCCCGCTTCCATAATGAAGTGTAAAAATGGTAATGATAGTCTTAATTTACAGTGGAGCTGTTTGTTTCATCCTGTAGCCTACAGGGATTATTTTGTATACCAGTCTTTAAGTGCCTTCTCAGATATGCAAGAAGGAAATACAAATTGATCTTATACTAATCAGAACAGATTGTGGGTTAGACATAACGACAAACATTTCAAGGATTCGGAACACATGGTGATTATCTACCTTGCTGTTATGACTCAAACTGGTGCGGTGAACTAAATTTAGTATTATAAAAAAATCAGCTTTTTGCTTTTATATTTTCTGCTGAAATTCTGTTCCATTTCCTTGCATATTTGCCCTGGATGAAATATCCTTAAGCCCTCTTTCACACATCCTCGTGATTCCTGTAGAGGAAAAACGCTAGCGGTGATCTCATTGAGATCACCGCAGTTCATCATCCCAGCTCACAGTGAACTGAGCGTGGGAACGTAGATTCAGTGACCAGCGGTAACCTCTATGATATCACTACTCGTCACTGAAGCTGTGTTCTCAGCAGCTCAGTGCCTCCTGCTTTTCAGCCTGGTCATGCCACCCCGATCAGTTTGAAAACAAGATGGAGCAGAGATGGATTATGATGTGGGACAGTATGGATTATCTTCATGTCGGACAAGTGAGGGATATGGTTGTTTATTATTTTTGTTTTTTTATAGGGGACATGCACTTCAATGGATTTTAGGCGTAAAGTTGAGCATAACTTTGTTTTTTATTTTTAAATAAATATGTAAAAAAGGGTGTTGAGTTTTATTTCAAATAAATTATTTTATTCTTGCTGTGTGTTTATTTAAAAAACTTACTATGAGGTTAGTAATAGGGGCATGTTATTGGCGCCTCTCCAGTACTAACCCCTGGGCTTGATGTCAGCTGACAATTCAAAGCTGACATCAACCCCAACCCTATTACCCAACTTTCCACCACCACAGGGCAAGTGGGAGGAGTGAGGCTAAGCGCCAGATTTGGTGCCTCTTATGGATGCATCTTTTCTGGGGCGGCTGAAGGATAATGTTGGTGGTCTGAGGGGGGCAATGTCTTTGACCCCTTCCTTGTGGGTTTGAATTTATAGGGGACCTTACTTCATTTTTTTCTGGGGTCCCCCGTAAATTCACCAGTAAAGGCTAAGCAAACAGCTGTGAACTGTTATTAATATCCTAGGAACCCTTTGGGGTATTGTCCCTTTTCCCAAATGATTAACAACAGCCCCCTGCCATGGGCAATCCCTCTGCTGGTTATGAAAATTACACAGGAGTCTACGCCATTTTTTAAATTAATTCTTCATTTTACACTGGATGTACACAGCAGCTGCTGAATACAACTCCCATCATTGTCGCCTGGTCGCGACAATGATCATGAGAGCTGTCTTCAGCAAACAGCACATGGGCACAGCGCGAACTGTACCGCTTTTTCCCAAGTGCCGGTACATGTCATGCTGATAACACACGGATGTCATCTGTGTGTCATCAGTTTGCATGTGTGCAGTATACATTTTGTACGTACTGCTGATAAAAAAAAACTGACATGTCTGCTGTTTTTTCACATGGACACATGGTCTGTGTGAAAAATCTGACACGTGCGCACCACCATTGAATACAATGGGTGCGTGTGTGTCCTTATTTGCGTTTCTTAAAAAATGAACTACATACGGACACAAAAAACGGACGTTTGAAGGGAGCCTTAAGGAGTATTCTGACTGGAAGACGCTATCACGTATCTATAGGATAGGTTATAGATCGGTGTGGATAACCACTGGGACACTGACTTATCGCCAGAACAGCACATTTTTATCCATCTTAGAATGTAATGTTAGTGTGCATACTGAACCATAGTTCATTCTTTATGAGGCTACTGCAGAGCTGTATTCGCTTCATAAGTCACATAGAGAACAAATGGAACAGAAGTCGAGCATGTGCATTGCAAGGGATAAAAGTGTCCCCATTCTCATGATTGGTGAGGTGCCCAGCAGTCGAACCCCAATGATCTAGAAGTTCTACCTATCCTGTGGATATCCTGTTGAAAGGTGATAACTTCTTCCAACTGGTATACCTGTTTAATAATATTTCACATGGGACAGATACACCTTGGAGTTTTCATCTGGGTTTGTGGGTGAAAATTCTATAATACAAGTAGAATTTGTACCTATGATCATCTATGGCGATGTTCACATGTTGAAATTTTTTTTTTCTTGGAATGAGTGATCCGCTCAAAAGTACAGAGACTTTTCTAATATTGAATGGAGTGTCAGCTAAAAATAACGAATGCAAGTCTATGGGTCAGTGAAAAAATCGGAGAGCACTCAGATGTCAGCAGTGTGCTGTCCATTTTTCACGGGCTGTTTGATAGGAGAAGCTAGGGATACTTTTTTCCACATTTGAGAATAACTGATAAAACTTGGACCAAACTCTGATGAGACTCTGATCTAAAACACCGATGAAACTTGCATCATTTTATTTGTGTGAGAAAATAACTGACATCTAAATGAGTCCTTAATACAGTTAAAAAAAAGACATGTTCATCAAGTTCAACTCTCCTGGTGCTTCAGTAGCTCCTTTCATTTGTTCCCTGTCGTTCTCTGTATAATCCGGTCTCCAGAATTGCTTACAGTGGTTACATGAGAGGAAACATCATCGCAAGAGGCCACGTTTAAGGATGTACCAGAAAAAGCTAAACCTTTAAGAGTGGCCAAATCAACAATTTGGTAGAGAGTTTATGTTCTACCGAGCTTCCGAAAACTAAAAGACCTGGAAGAGAAATCCTCTTTTTGATATCCAAGTCAAGAACACTTTCAAAAAGATAGGTGAATCATTGTC
Source organism: Dendrobates tinctorius (assembly GCF_039654945.1). NCBI lineage: Eukaryota > Metazoa > Chordata > Amphibia > Anura > Dendrobatidae > Dendrobates > Dendrobates tinctorius. Next base: position 3,000,624 of record NW_027361834.1, on the reverse strand, counting down.
AAAGTCTACAATACACAAAAAAGGTTCAAAAATAATCTTTACAATAATAATCTTTATTTTTTATATGGCGCTATCATATTCCTCAGCGCTTTACAGCTTGCACACATTGTCATCAATGTCTCACAATCTAAATTCCCTATCAGTATATGTCTTCGGAATGTGGGAGGAAACTTAAGTACCCGGAGGAAACCCACACAAACACAGGGAGAACATCCAAACTCCTTGCAGATGTTGTCCTTGGTGGGATTTGAACCCAGGACTCCAGCGCTGCAAGGCTGCAGTGCTATCTACTGAGCCACCGTCCTGCCCTGTAAACCTGTAAAAATGTAAATCCAGAAGGTTTATTGCAAGATGTAAACCACACCTCACACATTTTGACTTTGCAAAAACAAAAATACACATCTACATAAGCCGCCAGTTTTGTAACTAGATTCTTTGGACAGAAATCTAGATTAACTTGCACTAAAATGATGGGAAGAGAACAGTATGAAAAAAAGGAATTACTCATTATCCGAGGCATACCACAAGATCTGACTCAAGTGGTGAAGGCAGTGTTATAGGAATGGATTAGCTTTCCAATAGAACTGGGTCATTGGTATTACATGTTGACACAGGACAAATTCTGAAGTGTATAAAACTAAATCAATGACGCTAAACGTACCTTCCAGCCAGATATACAGCATACTAATATGCTGTATATATGCCCCCAGTCTGGCCTGCAAGACAAGAAAAAAAACTTTTATAATACTCACCTACCGAGCAGTCCGGCCCAATGGGCTTTGCTGTCTTCGTCCATTGCCTCCTCTCTTCTGGCAATGCTGTCCTCCTTCTGTGCTTCGGTTGGATCATGTGTTCTGCATCATCCACACAGTATCCCAGGCATTGGACTTGTGCAACGGCTTACTTCTCTGCCTGTCCAGGGCAGAGTAAAGTGCTGCAATGCGCATGCGCATGGGCCCTATGACCTTTTCCTGCACTTGCGTATTGCAGCACTTTGCTCTGCCCTTGACAGGGCAGAGAGAAGTAAGCCTGTGCAGGAGCGCAATGCCGGGGAGACTGTGTGGATGACGTAAGATGCATCATCCACACGAATTTTCCTTTCCTAAATCAATAGTACACATGACAATAGGCAACTTTATAATATATCTTATGAAAGATTTTTTTTTTCTTTCTTCTCCTGGACTAATTCTTCACTCTTATGTCATGGGTAAAATCTGTCAAATATATAAATGCAATGAAGACAGATTTTTTCCATTCCTGAGATAGAAGATGACTGTCAGTGCAATTAAAATTCTATGGATAATGAGGATGAGATAGAAGCTACAGTGGGGAAAAAAGTATTTAGTCAGCCACCAATTGTGCAAATTCTCCCACTTAAAAAGGTGTAATTGACATCATAGGTGGACCACAACTATGAGTCAAAATGAGAAAACATATCCAGAAAATCACCTTGTCTGATTTGGCAAGATTTATTTTGCAAATTATGGTGGAAAATAAGTATTTGATCATTAAGAAAAGTTAATCTCAATATTTTGTTATATATCCTTTGGCAATGACAGAGGTCAAACGTTTTCTGTAAGTCTTCACAAGGTTGGCACACACTGTTGTTGCTATGTTGGCCTGTTGTGAATTCGCTTTCTGGCCTACCTCTGGTTACTAGTGAAGTTAGTGGAGCTGGTTATATTGACAGAGGGGTCGCGAGTTCTCTTTCCGGGCTCCCTCTGGTGGTTATTGGAGGTAATGGAGCGGATCTAATTAACAGAGGTCTGCCACCTGATAATGAGGAGGATGACTGGAGATCTGGAGTTTCTGACTGGATTTAAGACAGCCGACTCCCTCTATCCCTGCTGGTGATTTTTTCCTGCCTCCTGAGGTCTTAGTTTCCAGCTCAGTCCCTGCATGCTCAGCTAAGTGTTCTTTTGCTATTGTTCACATTTGATCTGGTTTTGTTTATTTCAGTTTTGTGTGTTCAGACAGCTCCGGCTGGGGTTGTGCTGAATTTCCATCCTTATGTTACTGCTTGTGCCAGTTTGTTTTTGTCCCTTATTAGATTGTCCTCTTTTGCTCTGCATTCAGAATATACCAGAGTGCTGATATAGTGGGCGAAGTCTAGTGACTTCTGTATTTTTCTATCAGATGTGTTGGGCAATTTTTGCAGGGTTTTTTGTGTGATTGCAGACAGAATCTTTCCTTTCCTGTCCTGTCTAGTTAGTGTGGGCCCCATCGTTTGCTCAGTCTATTTTTCTACCTGCGTTTGTGTTTTTCATCTTGCCTCACTGACAATATATGTTTGGGGGCTATCTATTCCTTTGGGGTCTGCTCTGGGGCAGTTTAGATTTCCCTTTTTTGCTTTAGGCTTATTTAGTTCTCCGGCTGTGTCGAGGCATCTAGGATCATCGTAGGTACGCTCCACGGGTACTGCTAGTTGTGTGGATAGGATCAGGGGTCTGCAATCCGCTTAGTTACCAACCTCTCTGGTTTTCTGTGGCTTAGCTTGGTCTTGCTTTCCTCCTCGGTGACCCAATCATAACATTGGCCCATTCCTCTGTGCAGCACATCTCCTCTAGAGCAGTGATGTCTTCGGCCTGTCGCTGGGCAACACGGACTTTCAAATCCCTCAAAACGTTTTCTATGGGGTTGAGATCTGGAGACTAGCTAGGCCACTCCAGGACCTTCATATGCCTCTTACGAAGCCACTCCTTCATTGCCCTGGTGGTGTGCTTGGGATCATTATCATGCTGAAAAACCATCCACATTTCATCTTCAATTCCCTTCATTATGGAAGGAGGTTTGCACTCAAAATCTCACGATACATGGCCCCATTCATTCTTTCATGTACACGGATCAGTCGTCCTGGTCCCTTTGCAGAGAAACAGCCCCAAAGCATGATGTTGCCACCCTCATGCTTCACAGTAGGTATGGTGTTCTCTGGATGCAATTCAGCATTCTGTCTCCTCCAAACATGACGAGTTTTGTTTCTACCAACAGTTCCATTTTGGTTTTATCAGAAAATATGACATTTTCCCAATATTCTTCTGGATAATCCAAATGCTCTCTAGCAAACCTCAGACATGCCCGGACATGTACTGGCTTAAGCAGGGGGATACATCTGGCACTGCAGGATCTGAGTCCCTGGCAGCATAGTGTGTTACTGATGGTAGCCTTTGTTACATGGTCCTAGCTCTATGCAGGTCATTCACTAGGCCCCTCCGTGTGGTTCTGGGATTTTTGCTCACCGTTCTTGAGATTATTTTGACCCCACTGGGTGAGATCTTGCGTGGAGCCCCAGATTTAGGGAGATTATCAGTGGTCTTGTATGTCTTCCATTTTCTTTTTATTGCTCCCACAGTAGATTTCATCACACCAAGCTGCTTGCCTATTGCAGATTCAGTCTTCACAGCCTGGTGCAGGGCTACAATTTTGTTTCTGGTGTCCTTTGACAGCTCTTTGGTCTTCACCATAGTGGAGTTTGGAGTGTGACTGTTTGAGGTTGTGGACAGGTGTCTTTTATATCGATAACAAGTTCAAACAGGTGCCATTACTACAGGTAATGAGTGGAGGACAGAGGAGCCTCTTAAAGAAGAAGCTACAGGTCTGTGAGGGCCAGAAATCTTGCATGTTTTTAGGTGACCAAACACTTATTTTCCACCATAATTTGCAAAATAAATCTTGCCAAATCAGACAAGGTGATTCTCTTGATTTGTTTTCTCATTTTGTCTCTCATAGTTGTGGTCTACCTATGATATCAATTACAGGCCTCTCTCATCTTTTTAAGTGGGAGAACTTGCACAATTGGTAGCTGACTAAATACTTTTTTCCCCACTGTAAAGGCAAACACAGACATTCTGTAAGGTAAAACAGTAGAATTTTCTTCTCTGGTTGAGTCGGTCACTTGAACTCAAATTGATTGCACATGATTGCTCAAAACTGAAAGCAGAAGGATCCTAAAACAAATAGTTACAATATTGAAGGAATGACAAAGCATCTCAATGGGAGCGACTTAGAATTTGGTGATGTCCATTAATTCCAGATTTTAGGGAATCTATAACTGCAAAAGATCTTCTACTGCAGTGGTGTCATGATCCGGGAATCACAAACAGGTGTGTTTACTCAATAAAGGTGTGTCAGTTATTCTGACTCTGGTTGGTGATATTGTTTGGCTTTTCCAACCATGCTCGGTGAAGGAAGGAGCTGAGGAGAGTCCAGGACAGCTCAGTCAGAGTCCTGGAGTGGCAGCTATGGTGTCAGCGAGGAGTTCGTGTAAAGCATGGTGGAGTGGCAGCTATGGTGTCAGTGAAGAATTCTTGCAAAGCTTGGTGGAGTGGCAGCTATGGTGTAGAGCTGCACTCAGTTGCTGGACTCTGCTGGAAGCTGCACTCAGATGCTGGACTCCGTTGCTGGACAGCTGCACTCAGGTGCTGGACTCCGTTGCTGGACAGCTGCACCCAGGTGTTGGAGACGGTGGGAGGAAGATGCACTCAGGTGTTGGACTCTGTTGCCTGGAGCAAGAGCATCAGAGCAAAGCTAAGTGGTTCCCTGTTTGTCACTTTTCCTCATGTTGGTGTTAGTACAGCGGTGGGGCCAGTGCCTGCACCACCCAGCTCCCTAGTAAGGAATAGGTGTAGGGTGTGCCAGGGTGACAGGTATCCGTATCGGCGACAGGTGAGGAGCCTGTATAGGGAACGTTAGGAGTGTTAGGGACACTGACTCAGGGGAGTGCAGGAGGTCTTCACATCCCCCGTTCCCTATCGCAGGGCCCACCATTGTAAATGTTTCCCTATCCCCTGTGTCTTGTTGTATTAGTTACCAGCCTGCGGGCCGCGTCACACTGGACAATTACACGTGCCGTGTCCTGTTGTATTAGTTACCGGCCTGCTGGCCGTGTCACACAGGACGGGGCACGTGACAAGTGGCTTGCAAAAGTATTCACCCCCTTTGTCTTTTTGCATGTTTTGCTACCTCACAACCCACAACACAATTTCACTGTTTGTTTGTTTTTGAGGGTTTGCATCAGTTCATGTAAAGAACATGCATACAACTGTGAACATTTGGTTTTCTTTTTATTGTGAAGTAAACGCCAAATAGGATACTGAAAACGTCTTGCGCATGACTATTCACCCCCTAAATCGAGAACTTTGTAAAACCCGCTATGACAAAATGCAAGCGGCAGGATAGGCCAGCACCTCCAAGGCATAGAAGGACAGTTAATGCCACGTGTCCAGCTTGAATACCCAATAGTTGTACGGCACAAAGGAATCACGGAGGACGCTGGTACGGTCAGCTAGGTAGTCATTCACCATCTTCCAAAATCTTTCCCTCCTTGTTAGACTACCCCATGTATCAGAACCTGGGCGCTGAGAGTGTCTAATCAAACTGGTCGAGACCTTTTGATAGCGTTTCCCTTGGACCTGGTGTGTTTCTCCCTCGTATCTCCTGTTTGGTTGCCTCCAGCATTTTCAGATTGAAATTTTCGGACTAATTGTTCTACTAAGGCCTTCTGTTATTGCACCATTTTACTAGCACTCTTCACTGCAGGAAAGAAAGATGGAAAGTTTTCCTTGTTTAGTAGATCAAGAAGGGTGAACAACCAGTAATCATTGTTGCCAAAATGGGTATAACGTGATGGTCATGGAAAAGGCAGCGGGAAATAAAGTAGGTCAAGTGTGTCAGACTCGCAACAGGCAAGACTTCCTTCTCCTCCTCTTCAGCCCATTCACACTGAACAGATGGGATGAAGCTGGTATGGGTAGTACCCTCTGTAGCGCAGGCAACCATCTCCTATTTCTCCTCAGCCTCCATATTATCCCCCAAGCCATACAGAGGAAGTGAGATGAAGCTGAGTAATATCACCCTATGTGCTTACTTCCTCATTCTCTACCTGGTCCATATGCAAAGCTTCCTCTTTAACTGTGAGCAGCGAGCATTTGAGTAGACACAGAAGCTGGATGATTACTTTGAGGCATCAACCAAGATTGTGAGCGGCGATGACATCATAATAAAAATGGGGTCACCTGCAGACACTGATCGTGGACCCAGGCGTATTGCCCACATAGTCGAGTGCTTTGTTGACATGCCTGAGTATGCTGGTGGTAGTCACGCTGGTAGTGGTCAGGCCCCTGCTGATCTTGGTTCAGCAGAGGTTGCCAGTTCTTTTCTCGGCCGCACTTTCTTTACAAACGTGCCAGACAGAGGAACACCTAACCATTGGCCTGGGAACTTGACACGTGTGGGTGCTCTGGGGAACAGATGCTCGCCTTCTCCCTCTGGCTATCCCACTGCCTTTTCCTTCCTGTTGTGGTGCTGTGGATTCCTCCCACTCTGCTCTGCTGTCCTCCCTCTGCATGGCACCTTCCCAGATTGATTCATTGACTCCATGGTCCACCACCTTGCCTTCTACTTCCGCACTGTGGTCCTCCTGACTTGTTATATTAGCAACATCCCTTTAAATGGAAGTTTAAAGGGGTCCTTGGAGAGTCCTAGTGGGGGATCACTTGTCTCCAGGGACTCACCACAGTGGAAGGAAGGAAGATCAGGGTGAGGATTATGCGTTCCAGACTCTTGGCTAGTGAGACTGGACTGTGTGGATGACAGGTTGGAGCTGGGAAACATACTCGAAGCATTATCCCATTGGTCATCTGTTTTCACTATTCAAGAGTTGTGTCCCGCACCCCCCTGCAAAATGAGACAAGAAGCTATGTCTCATGGATGAGCGTGTTTGATGTGTTCCCGCAGCAGGCACAGTTTCACCTGGACCAATGGCCTTGGCCTCTGCATGCTCTATTAGCCGCACGTCCAATTCCCCGTCCCTTACTGCACATCTTGCGTATTTTAAAATTAGGCATATAAGGCTGGTTTCACACTTGCGTTTTTTCCCTATACTTTACATGGGTGCGCATACACATGCGTTTGTACACGTTTGTGCGAATGCGTTTTTTGTAATGTGCGCTCGGGCGCACAAAATGCATCCTGTTGCATTTTTTTGTGCGTCCGACTTGTCCCAAAAAGCGCATGCGCACGCAATGCGTTTTTTTTTCACACAACCACCCATTATAGTCTATGGGTGCGCTGACGTGCGCATGGTAATGCGCACGTCAGCGCAAAAAACGCATGCGGTTTTTTAAAAAAGCGCACAAAACCGCAAAAAAACGCATGATGCGTTTTTTATGTGCGTTTGCACTGCGCACAGTGCGCAGCGCAAAAAAACGCAAGTGTGAAAGTAGCCTTATATATGCCTGCAAACTTTCCGGTATTAATAGGGAAAAGGAAATATGTAGCCCTTGTAGATTGCAGCAGCAGTGTAACTATAGAAGGACTGTAAGGCAATAAACTCTGCCTATATACCTCTAATCCAAAGCTTTCCCTGCTCCACCAGCTATCCCTACACTGACTACAGGTAACAGTGGTTTTACTAGAGAAAGGACAGTATGTAGCCCTGAAAAGTGCTTTTGTTTTAATGGTGTAGCCGCGGTATACAAGTACTGCAATAGCAATTAAACACTGCTTATGTGCCTACTTTAATCTAAGCTCTCCCTCCTAGATCAACTCTCCCTAAACTGCTTCCAAAGGAGAACAATGTGCAGCTGTAATTTTGCGGCTGCACAATTCTCCCTATGGTGGGGCACTGGTATTTTAAATCACTGACAAGTCCAAAGGTGATTTTTGGGGAAAATTTGCATAAAGCGATATATTAGGTCTTTTGGAGTCATACATTCAGTAAGTATACTTTTTGAATTAATACATTTTTTAAGCAATTTTAAAAATATAAAAAAAAGTGTTTACTCCAAAGTTATAAACAGTAATCATACAGGACAGGCACAAGCTGAATATCTTTGCCTCTGAAGTATGCGATGCCACTTAAAGCTCCAATATTGCGCAAACATTTATACTTTGAACATTTAGCTTATCCTGAATTCCCCCGGGCCCTAAGTAAATTAGGTTTTGTAGCTTTATAGGGCAGAAGGTTTCAAGTAAGAATACTAACATGAAATACATGTTTAATTTTTAATTTAAAAATACTGGATTTTCTTCACAGCATATGGCAGACATATGTATGTGTTTCCTATATTTTTTCATGATCACCTGCATTAAAATGAAATCTGTCACCATTTTTTTGGTATCTAATCTGAGAGCAGCATAATGTAGAGACAGAGACCCTAATTCCAGCGATGCGTCACTTGCTGGGCTGCTTATTGTAGTTTGTATAAAAATCATTGCTTTATCAGTAGAAGATTATCACTAGAGGACTAGTAAACCTGCTGCCAGGTAGTCCAACCATGACCCCACCACTGAATGGCAGCTTTCTGCCTATTCACAGTGTACACGGAAAGCTGCCAACCAGTGGTGGGGGTGGGACTATACAAAGCTCAGTAGAACTGATAGCTCTGCAGCAGATATATTCACTTTTAATCAAAACTCCAGTACCCAATAAAGTAAGTGATATATTGCTGAAATCAGGGTCTCTGCCCCTACATCATGCTGCTGTCACATGAGGGCAAACACATGATGACAGATTCCCTTTAAGGCTGTGTGACCACGATGCAATTTTTAAGCGTTTTTGCCGCGATTTTCGGCGCAAAAACGCTGCGAAAACGTTTAAAAATCATGTTCAGAACTCACCCCATGCATTCCTATGGCATTCCGCACATGCTGTGCTAATGCTGCGCTTTTTTCCGCGGCGGAATCGCATCGCGGAAAAAATCGCAGCATGATCACTCTTTTTGTGCGGAATCGCAAAGAATTTGCGTCGATTCTGCACCCATAGGAATGCATGAGAATCGCTTACTTCCCGCATGTGGCTATGCCCACCATGCGAGAATTTAAGCGTCTCATGTGCGGTTGGTACCCACGGTGTGGAGGAGAGGAGACTGTCCTCCAGGCCCTAGGTACCATACCCCTGTAAAAAAAAGAATAAAAAATAAAAAATCGGGGTATATTTACCTTCCGACGTCCCGCGCTGCATTCCCGGCCTAAGCGTTCCCAGTAATGCCTTGCGGCAAGGTCCTGTGATGACGTAGTCTCGCGTGACTCTAGTAGTCTCGCGAGATCGCTATAGTAACGCGAGACCAACGTCATCACAGGTCTCGCAAGGTATCGCTGGGAACGCTGAGGGACCGGGATGGCAGCGCGGGACGTCGGAAGGTAAATATACCCCGATTTTTTATTTTTTTATCATTTTTAACATTCTATCTTTTACTACTGATGCCGCATAGGCGGCCTCAATAGTAAAAAGCTGGTCACACTCGTCAAACACTATGTTTGACGAGTGTGACCAACCTGTCAATCACTTTCCAAGCGATGCTTCAAATCGCTTGGAAAGTGCTTGAGAAAATCGCGGCAAAATCGCGAACAGAATCGCGGTGAAATCGCGCGGAAAAAAACGCGCGATTACTGGGAAGGAGTCTGGTTTTCACTGTGCGTTTTAAAACGCTACATGGGCACATAGCCTTAAAGTTAGAAGTTTAGATGTAATCATAGACAGAAATAAGATTACCACACTACAAGGATATGTTTCTTCTATCTGAAAACCTAACAAAAATTCTTTTTAAAATGCCGTTAATGCTTATACCCTCAAACAGCATGCATTCTTAGTTGATCAAGGTGAGGGCTTTTAGGCTTTAGGCTATATGCACACGTCCGGAATTCCCGCTGAAATTTCCACGGGAATTCCGCAATTCCATGCCGCTGGAAATACGCGAGAAATCCGCATGCGAAATTCCCACGTATTTCCCGCTCTTTAACTAGCGTTTTGCAAGCGTAATTAGCTTGCAAAATACTAGTGTTTTCCAAGCGATCTGTAGCATCGCTTAGAAAACTGATTGATAGGTTGGACACACTTGTCAAACATAGTGTTTGACGAGTGTGACCAACTTTTTACTATTGAGGCTGCCTATGCAGCATCAGTAGTAAAAAGATGTAAAGTTAAAATTAATAAAAAAGTAAAAAATCATGATATTCTCACCTTCCGGCGTCCCTCGGCGTGTCCCCAGGCCTCAGCGATGCTCCCGGCAAGTCCTGTTCCCAGCGATGCCTTGCGACAATGACCTTTGATGATGTAGCAGTCTCGCGATACCGTGGCGGTCTCGCGAGACTGCTACATCCTCAAAGGTCATTGTCGCAAGGCATTGCTGGCAACGGGACTTGCCGGGAGCATCGCTGAGGCCTGGGGACGTTGTGAGGGACGCCGGAAGATGAGAATAACACAATTTTTTATTTTAATTCTATTTTTTACAGGGATATGGTACCCAGAGCCTGAAGGAGAATCTCCTCCAGACCGTGGGTACCATCCGCACATTCTCCGTTTACTTTGCGCACGGTGAGCATAGCCACATGCGGAAAGTAAGTGGAACAATGCATTCTTATGTGTGCGGAATTCCCGCGATTCCACACAAAGAATGAGCATGCTGCGAATTTTTCCGCGATTTTGCTGCGGAAAAATACGCAGCATTAGCACAGCTTGTGCAGAATACCATTGAATACAATGGGTTGCTTATTTTATGCGTTTTCGCAGCGTTTACGTGGAGAAAAAAAGCTACAAAACGCATAAAATACGCGGGAATTCCGGACGTGTGTGCACACAGCCTTAGTCCTCACTGTTCATTTCTGTAATCTTACTGCTGATTTATCCCACGATGACTGATATGTTGGAATTGATGAACTATAAAAATGTTTTAAAATCACAGAATGTTATGTATATAGTATAGAAGCATAATTGTGGTTTCCCATAAAAACATTTACAAAAGCATTACAGAGTGTTCATATCGTTCCATGTTGATTTATGTCCTGGTGTTAGAATAATGGCACTGTGACTTTTTGGATTGCTTTACTAAGATCCTATATGTTAGTGTGTCATTTCTCTGGGTTATATATGTCATTTCACCTCTTTTCAATGGTCTCATGTCACAATATATTTTTATTTGTTGTTTTTTTCAATTTCCATAACTCACAATATCAGTTTTTTGGAACTGCAAATATCAAAATGTCAGTGAGTTCTGATTCCATGTATCATAATGCCATTGTTCTAGCATTTCATATGTCAGAATCCTATTACTCTGTAGTCTCCTAAGTCATAGTTTCATCATTCTGTAAGTCATAGTGACATTGTGCTGCAATCTTAAAAAGTATTGCTGACATTGTTTTGCCATACTATAAGTCACAGTTCAATTGTTCTGTAATCTTGTCACTAGGGATGAGCGAACACTAAAATGCTCGGATGCTTGTTACTCGAACCAAGCAATTCCTAATACTCGGATGCTCGTTTCGATAAATATAGTATAATAGGAGTCAGTGCAAAAAAATTTCTGCGTACCCTACATGGAAGTCTGGGGGGCAGTGAAAATGTTGAAATGGTTGGAAAAAGTGCTGAATTGAAGGAGAACAGCATGGGGAAAACCACTGGAAGCATCTCTGACTCCAAGATCGCTGCTGAGAACAATAGTGTCACACTTTTACTCCACTTTAAGGACTGACAATAAAATATTCAAATTGGAGAAAATGGAGTTTACAGGAAAAAAAATGTTAAGAAAGTCTTTCCTGTATAATAACTTGTATATAGGGCAACATTTTAAAAGGATTTAAAAAAACATAATAACAATTTAAGTAAACCAAAACTGAAATTTTTATAAACAAATTGTAAAGTGCAATTTATGAAGGAAGCAAGCGCTTGTCCACGTGTTGTTTGTTAAGTGGATAATTCCAGTATTTGCATTGGTAAGGCCATGGGTGATGTTCCTGGACATGTGCTGGTACATGGCAGGGACGCCACAATGGGAGAAGTAGTGGTAGCTGGTGACTAAATACCACTATGAGTCAGCGGAAATCCTCCATGTCTACAAGCCTAAATGGCAACATTTCCATGGCAAGCAGTCTGGAAATGTGCCCTTTTAGCATTTGGGCCTGTGGGTCGGTGGATGTGAACTTTCTTTTATTGTTCCAAGGCCTGGGGTAGGGTCAGCTAAACGAAGTGCAGGGAGAAGGATTTGGAAGTGCCTGATAATGTTGCCTCAGAATGTGCAAGGAGGAAAGCATCTGCACCAGTGTCATGGACAGGGGATTGGCAAGCACCTAGCACAGGGGAAAAGGCAGTGGTGTCACTAGTGGAACCAATTGTGGATCAGGCGTTTGGCCCACCAAGTCTGGTACTTCGATGCCATCTGCCTGATTGTGCTGGTGGTGGTTAGTGTTCAGGTCCCTGCTGATCTTGGCATGGCACAGGTTGCAAATAACTATTTTTTTTTTTATCTCAGAACTCTAAAAAGAAAACTAGACTGGGAACACCTGACTCTTTTACGAAGAAATTCATGAGTGCTGATGCTGTGCAGAACAGTCACCAGCCTTCTCCCTCTGGTCACACCACTGCGTCTTCCTGCCTTTTTCTGTGCTGCCGATCCCTCCCACTCAGCTCTGCTGGCCTTGCTCTGCATGCCAGCTTCCCTGGTTTCCACCGCCACACCCTGAAACTCCTGACTTGGTGACTTAACAACAACCTGACTTATCGGCAACTGTGTCTCATCATCATCTACCTCCTTAGACAAAATTTGCTGTTCCCCGCCATCATCTTCTTGTGGCCGTCCATGGCTGCTCTAAGTTTTGTGCATTGCTAAACAGTATGTCCTCCTGTCTCTCTTGGAACATGCATGGTGAGAAGCCACAATCAAGAAATGATGATGTAAAGAGCACCTTGGAGTGTCGTAATGTGGAATCGGTAGTCTCCTGCGACTCAACATTGTGGAAGGACGGAGAATCAGGTTGAGGATTAAGGGATCCAGACTCTTGGGTGATGAGACTGGACCGTGTGGAAGACTGGGTGGTGCTGGCAAGCATGCTGGTAAAATTATCTGCTATCCAACCAACCACCTGTTTGCACTGGTGTTGCTTCAAAAGCGGTGTTCCGTGCCTCCCTGCAAAGTGGGACAGGATGCTATGTGATGTGGATGGACATGTTGCTTGTGCTCCAGCAACAGGCACAGTTGGGCCTGCCCCACATCCTCCCCATCTGTATGCACCATCATCAGCACTTCCACTTCCCCATCCCTTACCGCATGCCTTACTCAGTTTGTAATTGCTAGGTCTCTGGAAACCAAGTTTCCTTAATTAATTGAAACTAAATTTTCTTAAGAAAAAACAATTTACCTGTAGTAGGCCAAGTGGTTTTTAAAAATTTCAAACCACTGTAATTTCACATAAAGCAGGGAAAATTGTATGAATGAATATAGTCAATTTTTGGAACAGAGAAAATTGTCACCCATTACAGGCCAAGTGGGTTTTAAAAATTTCAAACCACCGTAATTTCACACAAAGCACGTTAAACTGTATGAATTAGAATATTCAATTTTTGGACCAAAAACATGTTGTGAACTATAGCAGGCCAAGTTAAAAAAAAAAAAAATTGAAATCACCGTAATGTCACACAAAGCATGTTAGACTGTATGGATTACAACAGTTAAATTTTTCACACACACAAAAAATGTGGTCACCTTCAGCAAATATATATTTAGCAATAGACTGCAAAGCCCTAAACCCTGCCTAAATGCTGTATTCATTCACTCTCCCTGCTCCAGCTGTACCAAAGCTAAATGCAGAATATCGAATGTTCTGTGATATCATAAGTCACAGTGTCATTGATCTGTGATCCCATAAGTCTCAGTGCCATTGTTCTGTGTTCCCATAAGTAACAGTGACATTGTTCTGTGTTCCCATAAGTCACAGTGCCATTCTTTCTTACGAGATCCCCTATAGTACAATTTGATTGTTTTGGAATCTATTAAATCACAGTACTATAATTTTGTCGTGTCATAATTGATGTTGCCATATTTATGATACCAGGTAAGTAATGATTTTGCAGTTTTGGCCCATGCCTTGATTTACACAAAATATTATGACCAAAGCTACAATGTTCCTCATCACATTTATTTTATTTCTATCTTGCCCCTGCTATATGTTACCCTGTCTAGTGTATTCCGCTGCCTTGATAAGTAAAACTTTAAGGGGTATTCCCAAAAACATCACCCTTCTAATCATGGCTTCCCACTAACCATCCCTTAGTAGTTCCAACTCATCGATCATGCTCAGCACATGCTCTCTCAGCTAGCTTCCCTTATTATTATTATTATTTTACTCTCTTATATAGTGCCATCATATTTTGCTGTGCTTTACAGACTGATAGGAGTCAGGTTTCTGCGGTCGCTATGCAGGAATCCAGACCCTCACATTCTGCAGTCTCCGGCTGTTTATCTACTGCAGAGGAGATTGCAGAGGAGATTGCCTTTCAGCAAATCTCTCCAGATGCTAAGTCCTTCCATCCACCTTCTGAGCATGCTCATGAGACGATCTCCCATTGGAGATCGGGAGTCATGTGCTCAGGTCCCGCTCCAGATCTCATTGGTCCATGTCGGAGATCTGGAAGCTTCCGGAAGGTCCCGGCTGCTATAAAAAGCGCGCATGGCTGTTCCGCCATGCACTAGTATAGACCATACTTGCTGCTGTGTGAATGACGATGAATGCATGATTCTGGTGAATGACTCATTTGAAACCCCTACCCTTTGATATTACGCTTGTGTGAGGGATTGAGTTCAGTACCAGCGCCAGCGCGCCTCTGCTTCATTGTCCACAGCTGCTAGCGTCCGACATTGCGCTTGCGTCTAGCATTGTCGTTTAACTGCAGTGTCCTACGCCGCGCTGCAGTAGCAGCCCACTTAAGCGTTCGCGGCTGCGACGCTACACACACGGTAGGTCTAGAAGGACTTAGTACCGCCATCTTGGCTATTCCTGTGACCCTATACCGTGTGTGTAAACTACTCTGAGTACTTGTGACCTTAACAGGCTCAGCTCTTTTGTTTATGTTCATAGGCATCTCTGTGATTTAACAGAGATTGCTCTGTGCACTTGGGTGACGTTTAACCCTGTGCACAATACCGCCATATTGCTTCTGCCACCACTTAGCAGCGGTTATTTCACCTACTGCACGGTGGACCCTGAGCGGCGAACGCACTTTATTTATATCTTTTATTTAGTGCGTTCCACCGTTCCTAACATTATACTAGCGCCAGGGTCTGGCTAGTGATGGCAGAACAGCATCAACTCTTGCAGTGCATTCGGCAGCTTGAGGGCCGGTTGGCCACTCTTGAGAGGGCTCTCTCCACTGTGCAATCCACCGAAGCTGCTGTACAAGCAATCACTGATGCAGTTACGCATATGTCCACGCTCTCCCACGCGCTGACAGTTACCCGCCTCCCGTTGCCTGATAAATTTTCTGGCGATGGCGCCTCCTGTAGGGGTTTCCTCAGTCAGTGCTCTATCCAGCTGGAGCTACTGGCTGCACGATTCCCTACGGAGCGGGCCAAGGTGGGGTTTATTGTCTCCCTTCTGTCGGGCAAGGCGTTGGAGTGGGCTACGCCACTATGGGAGCGTGGTGACCCAGAGGTTTGGACTGCTGCTCAGTTTTTAACAGCTATTAAGCAGGTCTTCCTCGGTCCACAGGTCACGCACGACACCTCTCTTCAGCTTCTGGCTTTGACCCAGGGATCCCTCTCGGTTAGTCAGTATGCCGTTCGTTTTTGGACACTGGCTTCCGAGCTGGAGTGGTCTGACAAAGCCCTTATCCCTGTGTTTTGGAGAGGTTTGGCATAGCACGTCAAAGATGCTCTCTCTACCAGAGAGGTACCCGCAACTTTGGAGGAGCTGATTGCCATTTCCACCCGCATTGACCTCCATTTTTCGGAGCATGGTATGGAGCATGCTCAATCCAAGCGGAAGGTTACCTCAGCTCCCAACTTTTTTGGGCCTCTGGAACCACCCGAGCCAGAGATGCCACCCCCTGAGCCCATGGAGGTGTTTTGCGCCGTTCTCGAGGCGTGTCCGGCACAAGACTCCATTTGCGGTTACCGTTGTCAACATGCTGTTGCTCCAGACAACAGCGCCCCGCAATGGCCAAACTCTGTGCTGCCGGGTAAGACCTTTATCCCTCATCACCTTCGGCCGAGGGTTCTCGCGTGGGCACATGCTTCCAGGAGGGGTGGTCACTGCGGCTATATGCAGACCACTAAACTCCTGTCTAGGTCTTATTGGTGGCCGCACAGGGCTCGGGATGTAAAAAAATATATTCGGGCCTCTGTGGTGGGATTTGAGCCGAGGACCCCAGCGCTGTAAACCAAAGTGCTAACCAATGGACCAGCTTTGCTGTGCTTTGCTATGTGTCTACTATGAGAGATGATGTGATGGGAAGGTCCAGAGCCTCCTTAATTGCAGTGCACTGCTCATACCAGGAAGCCATGTTGTGCGAGTGTGTTAGCAACTGAGAGGGGTGATGCACTGCAGAATGGGCTATACTGTAGAGAAATACTGCAAGAGAGGGCCCTGTGTACAGGGGGCTCAGATTAGTTGAGCAGTGTTTGTTGCCTACTCCTGAGAGATCAGTGATGTGAACCTGCAAATAGCGCCCTATTGATAAGACAGAGGATTATCTTCTGATGTGAGCAGCAGGCAGCAAAGACAGCTCTACCTCTGCTAGAATCAGCAAATGATCACCAATTTTATATTCTGCCAGCCATACTGATGTATGTAGAAGAAGATAAAATTGGTCAGGCTGGAGACTGTGCAGGAGCAGAAAGTGCTCAGAAGTATAGGATAAATTCTATACTTATAAGAGCTTAATGAAAACTCAGGGGGTACTCAGGAGCACAAAGGAGAGGGGGCAGGGAGACCTGTAGCACCGAAGAGAAGCAGTGTGCTGCTAGGAAGTAGG
This sequence comes from Dendrobates tinctorius, assembly GCF_039654945.1. Classification (NCBI taxonomy): domain Eukaryota; kingdom Metazoa; phylum Chordata; class Amphibia; order Anura; family Dendrobatidae; genus Dendrobates; species Dendrobates tinctorius. The sequence continues at coordinate 2,983,886 of NW_027361834.1, read as the reverse complement.
GATAGGACATACAATTCTGCTATGTGTAGCCGGATACACAGAGGGGCAGATACATATAAAAAAGACACAAAGGTAGAAGAAAGAAACTTCATGTTGAGCATAGTCTATTTTCACAAGAAACATGTATTTACTGTGTTTTTGTGAAAATAATATGATACTGGGAATAACTCTTTAACCTTATTTGCTTCAATGTAATTTGTTTACAGCATTTCCCTAGTGACAGCCTGATTGTCATTCATATTGTCACGAGCTTTGTACATTAGACATTCTGAAGACATTTTACTTACATTTATATGAATTATTTTGTTGCAAAACGCACTTCGGCGCATTCTGACTTTTGTGTACATGAAGAAGTGTTTAAGGGTAATTAAGAATAATTAATAGCTCTTGTTACTAAGTAACATTCAAGAAAGTAAGTGGTAAAAGTGCAGCTGCTGTTGCTTATGTATGCCTTTTCTTTTATCCATTTTCTTTATTTTTTATATGCAAGCAATGTTTTACTTTGAGAGCACAGACTTCTGACCATGTACACATGATATTTATAAGAAATGCTGCATGGACAATATAATTCACTATAGTACGGCTGTAACTTTTATTACATACCGTACTTAGAATATTCATTAGCGAGAGTCATATGCTATTGAAAAAGTAAAGTGAGAAAAGAAGCAAATACCTGATAATGTGGATAGGTCACTTGCATTCATTGTTTTTAATTAAACCCTGTTTTTTTTTCTTTGTTTTCTGATTGTATTTTTTTTAATTCTATCTTCTGCCTATGAGGAGGGGAGGAAGTGAGCTGTGACCATCACCTATTGTAAATGGATCCTGTGCCATCTATATAAAGATGTGTCCTGTGGTTTGATTGCTGTGAGGATAATGACTCTATGGAAGTAAAGTCAGCAGAGAGACAAATGTCAGCTTTGGATAACATATTTGCCAATTGGCAGAACAACTGTCTTTTTTTGTGAGTTTGGCTTGCATTTTTGGGGCATTCCTGGCACTGCGACTTAAATATCCTGGATTTTACATTGAAAATGTTGTCAAGTAGATAAATGCTTACAAATAACACTGAGATGGACAAAAATATGAAAAAAATCATCCGACCCAAAAACATCTTTCCTAAAATTCTCATTGCTTTTTCACAATAACGTAGTTGACATTTGCGGTTTCTATTATTTTTAAAAACTTAATTTGCTGACGATAATGTGGTAAAAGCCTTTTATAGTCATTCAGTTTGTAGACCATTGAGATCTTGAAAACATACTGCTTGGAAAATGGAGTTTTGGATAATTTTATGTATTCCATGTGTATTCAACCATTGTGCAAGTATATTCCAATTCTTTCTATAGGCTCAAAATATGTAGACATTCATTACAGTGGATTTTGTGTTGAGATTCTCAAATGCTTAGTGGGTCCAAGAGTGTAGGATAATAATGGTTGCATGATGGCATATTATTTAAAAAAGTTTAAAGACAGAGCATCTCATCCAGGCTCGTGCTGGCCCACAGGGGAATCAGTGATTCCCCACCGGTTAGCCAATTACCCCCCAACATGAGCAGTAGTTGGCCCAAAACATTTGATTCAATATGTACAGATAAAAACATCATCTCAACATTTATTCAGCAAAGTGCCTAACTTATTATTATGTTATATAGAAGCAGAGGTAAATCTGGGAATGAGGGTAATGTAAAATTTGCATGTATCTAACAGTAGGTTCCCAGAGTAAGTGTTACTGGTGGATCCTTGCCACCCCAGTCCAACATTGATCTGCTGGTATTTCCTTCTGGTGATAGTCTTATTTGAATGTCCAGCCATATTACTGTAGTTTAAGCCAGTCAGTGAAAGACCAGCTAGGGTTTCTCTCTCTGCTGTTCATGTTCTTTTACCCTGCACCTATCTTCTGTTTCTTTTTAGAAAGTAAGCAGCATATTCTCTAACAGTACATACTTAGTTGTATATTTTGTGGTTTGTTTTACTCACTCTGGGATCTCTATCTATTTCAGCACACTTTCACTTCTGTAGGTAATTTGCACTCTGCTCAGCTCTCCGGTTCTTTAAGAGGAATGTGAAGCACTTGACGGTTTTTCAGGCAGCATAGGTCAGTGTTGCCATTGTCAAGTCTGTGGTTAGGGTTATCTCTGCTCTCCCAATAACCATTAGGGACTGCTTAATCAGGATCTCTAGTTTATACAGAAACCGGCAGGGTCAGTAGCAGTTTTTAGTTTGTTACTTATTTTCCCAAGTGAGTTGCTACACTATCATAACAACAGTCAACTCCCATAATACTGCATATCTCTGTGCCGAAAGAACAATTATAATGCCATCAACAGTATATATTATTACACATAGTTATGTATGGAAACATAACACGGGTGTGTGTTAGCAGCACAAGGTGCATATATGCAGCAGAACAGTGACAACACTACTTTTTGTAATAATTGAATGAGATTCACAAAATCACAAAATTCATACAGTTGAGACTGGTACACATTGTTTGGTTTATTTGTAGTCTGGAACCATGGCGAGTCAGCAGGAGCGGACACAGACATAAGAGGCCCCTGTGCAAGAACAATATAATTGCATTCATATAGCACATCATAATGCGTAATTCCACACGCTCTGGAGGTGGTAGTGGCCCACTTACCTCTTGATCCTCTGTGTAGCTGCACAGATTGCGCTAATGGTATTATGTCCACCCCTGAGAGATATCAGTCTGCATAGGAGCTAAAGACAGAATAGTATTTTTAATTAGTACTATATCAGGATTGCAGCATTATTATTTGAATTACATTAGAGCAATTATATAAAGGCTTTCAATGTCTAAACGAGTACTGCATCAAAATGCACTAAAAAACCAGTGCCATTCATGAAACTTTCTTTCCCTTAGTAAATGTCATACTTACAAATCTAGTAATTATATGTGTAACTTGGTCTTCTTTGAATGCTTAGACGCACATGTACTTTCCAACCCCATTTCAAAGGTGGGTCAAAATATCCCCGATGTTGTAATCATGCTCATCTTGCGTCTGTATGAAGTATGCTATGATGTTATTTGTCTTGTCAACTTGCTAAAGTTCCTGAATTCCTTTCTATGTCAGTATTACCGAGTGTTTTACCATTTACCATTTAATCTTAATACAGATCCTAATGTGCAGCAAGACCGTAGGTAGAATTAGTTTATTCTTAGATTCTTTTCTGCTGATTGAGGACTATTATACAAGTCTGCAGCCTTTAGACTTTTTAGTTAGCAAGGGTTTATTTACTGTATGGAAGCCATGGGGAATCAGAAGCCTACTTTTAGTATATTTGGATCTCTCCCGGTACTATGGGACTGATACTTGCGATAACATCCTACGGTGCTGCTTATTAAGCTGTTCTTTATTTTTCTCTGCAAACATGAGTCACACTTTAAGCAATTAGTGAAATAATTACACATCAGTGAAATGATTACAGTCAGATATGAAATTACATTGGTTATCAAGTTGTCAAGATGACTCGCAGCGACTGAAATGGCTGTTCTCTTGTCGGGCATCTCCTTCCTACTCCCCAAGCATGGTTACATGGCCATCGTCATTGTGTTAATGCTGGGACTTCTGGTACCGTCTCTAGGGCATGTGTGCCATTTTTTCAAGGAGCCAGTGTATATCTTATTTTACTCCAACAATGACTAGCCAACCTTGGGAATATAAAGGGGTTGTCTTTTTCTTTTACCGTATATTGATGAATATATCAATATCAGATCAATGGGGGGTTGACATTCAGCACCCCCACATATTAGCTCGTATCGCCTCCAGGTGTCACCTGATGTAGACAGTACATGTAAGAGATTACCGCAGCTACGTATACTAAGGGCTGATCTGTAGTGCCCAGAAGTGGACACTAAACAGTGTATGGAGCAGTCCTGTTTCACCAGCGGAGCTGATAACAGCTGATCAGTGGGTGTGCCAGATGTTGGACCACCACTGACCTGGATAGGTCATCAGTATAAAAGTAATAGGTAACCCCATAAAGGAACTTCTGAATTGTCTTCTGTTATTATCAGCTCTGCTTGTATTCTTATCACTGAAACTTCTCTGTGGTTGTGACCTGATGACTTTCTACAGTGAAGCTCAAATCTTTGTGTAGAGTTTAAAGGGTGAAAACCAGAGGTCCCTTAGGCTATGTTCACATATCCGGTTATCATCCATTAGAATGGATCCAGCAGAAATTCATTGACAAAAACAGTTGTGCAAAACACAAAAAAAATCTGTTAAATAGCCGTCCGTTTTCTTCCATTTGAAACTCATCCATTAAGCAAAAAACAGATCCTTTTCAAATGGGAGAAAAACAAATGTCTATTTGATGGATCTGTTTTCCATAGACTTAAAAAAACCAGATCCAGTTGAAATCGTTTTTCTTTACCAGGACAGAAGTTGTGTCTCCATAACTTTTTTTCTCAACAGAATGCTGCTGGATCCGTTCTAACGGATGCTTACTGGACATGTGAACATAGCCTTACACTCCATTCTTCAGTTTAGCTCCAAGTCAATTCCTTCGCAACCCAAGGGAACCACTGTTTTCTGGATAGCGCTTGTAAATCTAATGTCTGCTGTTTGATGTAGCTGTGGTCTTGTGGAAAGCATTAGTCTGTTTTATAGAATGGGTGACTTAGACAGGAGCATTAAAGTATCTGTCCTATTATCTTTTGTCTGAGTTCTAGATTTGTTAAATCAAATTATAGTGATTTCAATTCTAAATATATCTGGAGTCATGGCGCTTCCTGCAGGCAATTAAAGGTCTCTGATAATGCTGGGCTGGAACTGAGGAATATTCAAAAGGACAAAGTGATTTAGTGCATTTGTAAAGTGTGGCAGCAATGTCCTGTACAGGTCAGCTGTTCCTTTCCATAGCGTTATGAAGAGAATGGGCTGAGTAACGTTATGATTCACGTACAGGTGCTTCTCACAAAATTAGAATATCATGAAAAAGTTAATTTATTTCATATATTATATAGTCATTACAGACAGAGTGATCTATTTTAAGTGTATATTTCTGTTAGTGTTGATGATTATGGCTTACAGCCATTGAAAACCCAAAAGTCATTATCTCAGTAAATTAGGATACTTTATAACACCAGCTTGAAAAATGATCTTAAAATCTGAAATGTTGGCCTACTGAAATGTATGTTTAGTAAATGCACTAAATACTTGGTCGGGGCTCCGCTGAGGTGTTATGGAACCAGGTTGCTTTGATAGCAGCCTTCAGCTCGTCTGCATTGTTGGGTCTGGGGTCTCTCATCTTCCTCTTAACAATACACCATAGATTTTCTATGGGGTTAAGGTCAGGCGAGTTTGCTGGCCAATCAAGCACAGTGATACTGTTGTTTGTAAACCAGGTATTGGTGCATTTGGCAGTGAGAACAGGTGCCAAGTCCTGCTGGAGAATGACATTTCCATCTCTAAAAAGCTTGTCCGCAGAGGGAAGCATGAAGTGCTCTAAAATTTCCTAGTAGACGGCTGCGCTGACTTCAGTCTTCATAAAACACAGTGGACCTACACCAGCAGATGACATGGCTCCCCAAACATCACTGATCGTGGAAACTTCACACTAGACCTTGGAAATCAAGGTCCCAGAGTCTGGAGTAAAGGGGCTTTTACACATAGCAATATCGCTGAAACGTCACCGATTTTGTGACGTTATAGCGATATTGCTAGCGATATTGCTATGTGTGATACTTACCTCCGACCGGCTCCCCCGCTGTCTGTTGCTGATCGCGCGAGAATGTCCGGCTCCCTTTCTCGTCGGGCGCTTCCTGCTGGGCTTCCTGCTGGCGCCGATGAGCGACGTGTGGAGGCGGGCGGGAGGACATCAAGATCGCTGTGTGTGAAAGGTGAGTATCGTGCGCTGCGTCGCTGCTGCATCGCTGTGAGATCTTCCTGTGTGGAAGCTCACTAACAATCATTTAGCGATGCACCAGCGATCCTGACCGCATCATATCGCTGGTCGGATCGCTGGTGCATCGCTAAATGTAAAAGGGCCTTAAGAATGGAGAGGCACACAGTCCAAGCTGCTTGAGGTCTATTGTGATGTTTCCATAACACCTCAGCAGGGCCACAGGCTGATTGCCTCCATGCTACGCTGCATTGATGCAGTAATTGATGCAAGAGGTGCCCCGATCAAGTATTTAGTGCATTTACTGAACATACATTTCAGTAGGCCAACATTTCAGATTTTAAAATCATTTTTCAAGCTGGTGTTATAAAGTATTCTAATTTACTGAGATATTGACTTTTTGGGTTTTCAGTGGCTGTAAGCCATAATCATCAACATTAACAGAAATAAACACTTGAAATAGATCACTCTGTTTGTAATGACTCTTTATAATATATGAGATTCACTTTTTGTATTGAAGAACTGAAATAAATTAACTTTTTGATGATATTCTAATTTTGTGAGAAGCACCTGTATGTATGGAGAGACAAGTGTTGGCCATGTACGTCTGTAACTGAAACCGAGGCAAGACTCATCCATAGACACACAGATGACTTTGATTATATGATAACTTATGCTGGTAATCTATGCCGTTCCAGAAGTGAGTAAATTGTGTATTTCTTGGTTGGAAGTGTAATAAGAACTTTGGGAATATCCAAATAACTTATAAATGAACAGGTAATTTTATTTAGAGTGTGTTTCATATAACATAGGTGGGCAACCCTCCTCATTGTAGGGGCTCAAGATGCAGCGCTTGACTCTGACAGCTGCATGATACACATTCAATCCAATGCTATAGCTACTGTATATACCACCATATTTACATTAGTCACCATTATGATGGGATAGCCCTCAAACCACTCGCAAAAATGAGTATTTTGCTGCATCCCAAAGTATGTGGTGTAACTGTTGGTAAGTATTCTTGTTAACCAGTAATGGCATAGCTATATGCCCTTATTAATATGAAATGGCACAAAATTACTGAAGCGTGTTAAGGGCTAAGGAGGACAGGAAAGTCAAGTGCCAGGGGAAGCCCATAAGTAGCCATTACAGCAATAAAGAAATTGTGTCTTACCCTATGAAAGTCTATTTCACAAGTCAGAACATTTAGTGACTTAAAAATATTCATCAGATGATGATGACTAAAGCATAATGTTCACAGGGTTCTCAATCTGTAGGATATTGCATAACTTACTGGTCACTTTAGGTCCAATTGATGGGACCTTCACCAATCCTGAGTGGTGGTTGTTCATGCGCTCCATTCAAAAGGGGAGCAGAGCCAAATTCCTGGGTTCCAGAGCCTCATTCCCTAGATAGGGGATACCTTATTATGTTGGGAATAACCCTTTAAGCATGGCCAAGATTTCATTTTCTTCTTAATTGGCCAATTTTTGGCATAAGGTGGCTTCACTTAGCTGCTCATACATATACCCTGAACCTATTACATTAACCATTTGCTGTATATGTGTTTCTGGGAATCCAATAAGCTGGTTCTTTTCTTGTCTACTATATATATACCGTATACAGTAAATGGAAATATATTGAATTTTTTTTAATCTCTCTTGGATGAGTTGCTGACTTGTGTTTGGTATTTTGCTTTCTCATAATTCAGATTCTCTTGTGTAACTGGGAAATTGGACTTTTCCCACATTATTCTTCCAGTTAGAGCAAGGGGGAAAGGAGCATATAGGAAAGTAATAATGAATTATTTATAAAATGTTATTGCAGCTGCAAAAAATGCAAGTCAAGCAAGCCAAGCCAATCATCCTTATGTTATGTATAAATGTTAGCAGAACATAAGCCTGATTCATTATATGCTATGGTGAACTAAAGACATAGTTGTTGTTGCTGCTTTTTCTGTTACATGTACCGATCTCATAGTCTTGACACCTGTCTATTCTGTAATGTTATTAATGCTTTTGTTCACAGCTTGCCAAAGCTCAATCTCTGTGGAGTTTAGGAAATTGTGCTAATCCCACGTGATTTATGACTGGAAGAACTACTATGCTTTACAAATACAAATTTTCAATTTGTAGATTAGCTCCTGTGTCATTTTATCTTCGTCATACAGAAAACCGAAGTATGTTGCTTAGAAAAAGTATTCAGACAGTAAACATGACAGTAAAGCAGAATACATACAGAATGTATTTAAATATTTTGCACACTATCATATTCAGTGTCGCTGGAGATGTTCTAGACCCGAGTACATGTTATATTCCTTCTTGCTCACTAGTGATGTATCAAAAAGCAGGTTCTCAAACTGTGGTATGGTACATGTGGTGCCTTTGATGTATAGCACAGTATGTAGCCATAGCATTAGGGGTACATTTATGTCATTTATTTGAGTGAGAATTCTTTTCCATAGCTGGCCATACACATTAGGCTGGAGTCACACACAACGAATAAAAAATCGGTCCGATTTTTACGGTACGAAATCGCACAAAGATTTCTTGTCCAGGGATCCGTCTGTCATCCGATTTTCCGGCAATGAACCGATTTTATTCGCATCTAAGCATCAAATTGACATCCAATGCCAATGCCTGATGCTCTTTCCTGTTGACCTGGAGAAGTCTTGCGATTTAATCGCAAGTCACACGTGTGGTGCGTTTTCAATGCGTTTTTTAATCGCATCCATAGACTTGCATTGTCGACTCCGATCCGAAAATCGGTGACAATCGCAGCACGCTGCGATTGTCTCGGTCCGAGGAACGGATCCGATAAAAAAACGCATGATGGGAGCAGCAACATAGAATAACATTGGGACGAATGCAATGCGATTTTTTATCGCATTGCATTCATCCGATTTTATTGCTAGTGTGACTCCGGCCTTAGACTGCTGTTGGCCGAACGGTGCTTTGATCAATATTTCAGCCAATAGTCATCTCGACAGTCTCTCTAGTAAACAGGAGCAATTGTTCAGCCGAGCGCTCCATTGTTCTATATGAGAAAGCCGCTGACAGACATCTCTGGCATTGGCTTATCTTTGTGAGAACAAAGTTATCGTCTGTCTGAAATCGGACATCCCCAATCGACATCTCCCCTGACGATCAATACAAAGTAATGAGGCTTCATTTCAAACCTGACGGTACTGTGACTGTGACAAGCAAGTCGCAAGAAGTCCAATCTTGTTGAATTTTATGCGACATGCTTATCGCGGTCACATTAACCTTGGGGTAGCAATGTGACCCCATTCACTTGTACTGCGCTGCAATGTGGTAGCAGCACTGAGTGAACCTTGGTTGCGCGAGAGGTATCATATCCAAACTCGCCATGTAGCACTGGCGTAATTGTGTACTTTTTTATTTTCCATGGCAGACTATCAATGATGAATTTCCTCTGTTGGACATATACACTTTTAATGTTTGATCAAACTTTACATATATCAAAAGTCCAAGTGTATAAGAAACTTAGTAATATATGCAGCTTCTTCTACTCCTCCCACTCTCCTTAAAGGGATTGTCCGGGCAAAATAAACATTTGGCTATGAAATTGGATATGTAAAACAAATCAAAGAGGTTGTCCGGTCCAAATTCACGCATTTAGCGCTGCAGGGCTTTGACAGTTTCAGATTCAGGACTGGAGGGTATGTTTGAGTTATACATACTCCCATCTAGAGCCTGTCTAGTGTACGTGGCCTCACGTAGTCATTCAGTGAGTGTGGCCAACTATAGGGCGAGGTCTCGCTCCCTACAAATGTATGAAAGTAAGGCCATGCTCACTGGCCGTAGTATGTATAACCCATAAATAGCCTCCGGTCCCAGTTCAGAAACTGATGAATCCCCACAGCGCACAGTGCATGTGCTGGGGGGATTCATAAGTCTGCAGTCTCACATAGAGACTGCAGACCTATCAATTTGGACTGGACAACCCCTTTAATACTCGCTTACTGGCATTCATTTGGATCCAGCATAGACTTCCCTTTAGTCTGCACTGGTACTGGAAATGCCTTCCCTTGAGAAAGTCGTGGCGAAACACACGTCGGGGTTGCGTGGGGCACTCCAACTCACTTAGACATGGGAAAGTGGCAGTCTGTATCTTTGTAACATCTGAGGCTGTGTGCACACGCTGCGGATTATGTGCGGATTCATCCGCGCGGATTTTGTAAAATCCGCAGGTGAAACCGCAGGTCAAAAGACCTGCGGTTTTACCTGCGGATTGCTCTACGGATTTGCCCTGCGGTTTTTCATCTCCTCAATGGAGGAGATGGCAAACCGTAGGAGAATCCGCAGAAAGAATTGACATGTCAATTCTTTCTGCGGATTGAAAACCGCAGATAATCCGCGCGGAAAATTCCGCACCGTCTGCACTGCGGTTTTTGATTCCCATAGGGAATCATGGTACTGTACACCGCAGCAAAAACTGCTGCGGGTCCGCAGTGACCAAAACCGCTGCGGAACCGCAGCAAAATCCGCAGCGTGTGCACACAGCCTTAGAGATTTATTTAGTGATAACTATGCAGCTATACATAGGATTTGATTAGACGCGTGATTTCTTCTGGCACCTTATTTTCCATGCACAAGCACTTTCTCCACATTCATCCAGTTATATTCAAAAAGTAGGTACCTTATTGATCCACACTGGGTGTCTTTTTACCCTATCCACAATTATGGTCTGCCCCTCCGTTTTGGATGTTCCTCCTTCCTATCCGCATGACCTCTATAATGTATGTGATATTTTATGATGATGTATAAATACAATTTGCTTGCTTTTATCTTACTTTGTGGTTTATGGTTACACCATTTTTTCCTCCTATTTGGTGCTATTTGGAGTACTCCACACTTGCACTCTTTGTTTATTATAAGGGAACCACACTGCATGTGAGCTAGTTCCTGGCCCTAAGGCTGTGTGCACACACTGCGGATTAGGTGCGGATTCATCCGCGCGGATTTTGTAAAATCCGCAGGTGAAACCGCAGGTCAAAAGACCTGCGGTTTTACCTGCGGATTGCTCTGCGGTTTTGCCCTGCGGTTTTTCATCTCCTCAATGGAGGAGATGGCAAACCGCAGCAGAATCCGCAGAAAGAATTGACATGTCAATTCTTTCTGCGGATTGAAAACCGCAGATAATCCGCGCGGAAAATTCCGCACCGTCTGCATTGCGGTTTTTGATTCCCATAGGGAATCATAGTACTGTACACCGCAGCAAAATCCGCAGCGTGTGCACACAGCCTAATAGACCAATGATGTGGTTTTTGAATATTGGATTCATACTGGCACTGGAAATGTAGACTTTACCATTCAACCAGCTGCTGAATTGCTTGTTTCAGGTGACTTTAGCAGCATGTCATCGAATGTTTTTCTGACAATGCTCTACTTCGTCACTTGATCACTGCAGTCAATCATAGGAAATGGAGACGTCATCATTCAACCAGCCACCGAACTACTGTGTTAGTACATAGTGAGCGGCGGCTGTCACCATGCCCCATCATTGATTGACAGACCGGCTTAACATTAGAACTCGATGTCTTCACTGCTCATATTTCAACAAAGCCTTCATTTTTGCATGTATTTCCTCTTCATGTGCGTTCCTCCTTTTTTTTATAGCATGTTTTCATTTCCCACTTGGAGACTTTACATGCCTTCTTCCTTCTGTACACATTTGAGATTGTGTACAACACTCTTTCCCTCCGATCTGCTATCTCTCACACTGAGAGAAGGGAAGAGGAGAGCAGAGATAGTCATGAGGAGAAGGAGTTCTGTCTGATTTGTAACATTTTACAGATCACTTAGCTAAATAAAAGACTTGCAGACACATTGCTACAGGGAAAAGGTAAACATTTTAATGGAGAGTTTAAGTAAATGAACAAATATATGAAACAAATAAAAATTTGTGTGAATGTGCACATACCTGCATACATACTCAAACATATTATGAACAGAGAAATATTGAGAAAAACTTCTCTAGGGGGGCAAGAAAAAAGCCATGTTTATTGATTCTGTTGTCCCCACAGATTCCCTATCAAATCACTAAGTTATTGGGTTAATTGGCAATTAACTATTATAGATGACCAGCTTGAGAATCTGAGCCGTCCTTGCCAGTACTGGGAAGCATAATATATTGTTGAAGTTGGTGGACGAATAGTGGAAAATTTCCAACATCAGTCCAAATGCAAATATAAAAAGATGTAGCCAGCATTAATTATGAGAATGAATATGTATGTATGGGCCAACACAGCTGCTACCATGAAACCAGATCGTAAGAACGTACACTAGTGGATTTTGTAAATATGCGCTTATATTCTTTTTTGTAGCTTTTCATGCTCCTTTTTGCCTCGGTTACTCTGATAATAGGAAAACTGAACTTCCGTTTTGAGGTCTCCTTGACCCCTTTCCTAGTGTATGTAGGGATGTTTATGCTAATAACAGGATTTCTTGACATTTTTCAAACACATTCAATATCCTTGTCCTTGTAGCAGCCCATGATTGGAATTATCCCTTAACACGAATGTCCGTATCTTATTAGTTCTAACAAGCAGTGACTTTCAATCTCACAGCACATTACAGGTTTAACTGACCATATACTGATGGAAATGTTGGCAGTGCCGGAGTTATTTACTGTAAGTGGGCTTCAGCGGCTGAGGGCAAATTACTGTTTCCAACTACCTGTATTCACATCATGTGATTGATATCATTTCTTTGCACCTTGCTATTTCAACTGAACCATGGTGTACAAACTATAAGCAAGCACAGAATTCACAGAACCTTCTTTAATGTCTACTCATTCTCCTTTTTTATGAGGGCTAATCATGTCTTTTTGATTGGTCATCTGACATTTAAGATTACAGAACAATAGCAACCTTATAACTCAGGTTCCATCTATAAAAGTGTTTTCGTTGCTGATAAAATACAACTTTAGAGCATTAACATTCTGGAAAGCAGAATCCACATTATGCCTATTCCTCATCTTTACACCACAGTGCTCCTAGGGGGACATGACCACAGGTCAGAGGACGGGACAGGAGCCAAATCAGTAATATAAGTATACTACACAAATATTGCTTAAGTCTTGCTTAAGTCAATGTGGGATCATTGGACCAAAAAATAGTTTGACCCTGTAAAACTTCTTTAATATTATTATTATTTATCTTTTTTTAATATTATTTAAAATTCACATAAGATTTTAGTTTAAGGCTATGTGCACACAGTGCGGATTCTGCTGCGTTTCAGGCTCTGCGGGTCTGCAGCAGATTTAGGTGCGTTGTACAGTACCATTGTTTTCAATGGTAAACTGAAAAACGCTGTGCACATGCTGCGGATTTTTCCGCGTGGATTTGCTGCGGTTTTCAATCTGCAGCATTTCAATTCTTTGTGCGGAATCCGCAGCGGTTTCACACCTTCTCCATTGTAGAGGTGTGAAACCGCAGGCTAATCCGCAGGTAAACCGCAGGTCTTTTGACCTGAGAATTTACCTGCGGATTTTTCCAAATCCGCGCAGAAAAATCCGCAGGACCAAAATCTACTTGTGCACATAGCCTTATGGATATTTACGACTGCTACATTATTATCATGAGACAGTCACATTATCCTAAAGGTGATATTTAAAATGTGATTTAACTTGCCACTTATTAAAATGTCAGTGCCATACGGCATTCTGAGAGACAGGTAGACTTTATTATGACTTGCTAATGTGTCTGTTAATATGGTTTATTTAAAACAAAAGCTTTTCACTCGCACTGTAATTCCAGCAGCTCATTTAATCAGTGCAGACGACGATTCATTAATTCATTTATTTATTTATTCATTCATTCATTCTCTCATTCTCTACCTCCATCTGGCATGTTATTATGTAACATGTACCATCTTTAATTATACCTGGAAATGGGAAATAACTGGTGCTTTTGTAAATGGAAAGCAGATGAGAAACAGTAGCCAAGAAGAGGACCCTGTTCTCTGACTCACTGGAGGAGATAATCAAATCCCATAGATAGAAAAAGATATCTTTCCTCTGTCCCTCCAATATTATATGCACTTCTGGCGAGAAAATGAAATTGGTAGTAATTCACCTTGTTCAAAGGGTCGGAAATATTACATTTGATCTCTTGTCTTTGCACTTGCTGTGAAATATAGAAATAGGCAATGTTAGAGTATTTTGTATCAAGAAGGACGATAAATGCAAGAAAAGGAATAGAGAAGTAATGGTAATGTTAAACATCATTCATAGCATCTAATTAGACAAAAATATTAAATATATGAAAAAAATGAGAAAGGCCTAATTTATTGTTAGGGGCATGTCACACGAAGAGATATCGCTAGCAATATCGCTATAACTTGTGACGTTATAGCGATATTGCTAGCGATATCGCTGTGTGCGATACTTACCTACAACCCGCTCCCCCGCTGGTTATCGCTGATCGTGCGAGAACGTCCTGGACTGTTTCTCGTCGTCAGCTTCCTGTGGCGCCGACGAGCGACGCGTGGAGCCAGGCGGGAGGACGCAGGATCGCCTGGTGTGACAGGTAAGTAGCGACCCCCGACCCCAGCGATGTCGCTGGTGAGATCTGCCTGTGTGGCAGCTCACTAGCAACCACTTAGCGATGCACCAGTGATCCTGACCGCGTCATATCGCTGGTTGGGATCGCTGGTGCATCGCTAAGTGTGACAGTACCTTTACTCTTCCCCATCTGTGATAGCTTATAATTTTAGGTTAAAGTGTCCACAAGGTTGTGGGTAGATCCTGCTGTGTAGATTATGACATATTATCCCTTAGTTAATCCTCCTCACTAGTGATGAGTGAAAGTGCTCACGGGTGCTCAAGACCCTGCCCCACATGTTTTGCAGCTGTTAGACAGGCAAAAAACATGAGAGGATGGCCCGTGTATGACAGGCGATCCCCACATGTTTTTTTTAGCTGTCTAACAGCCGCAAAACATGCGGGGCGGGGAGCCGTGTATGTCACTCCAGCACCCGCGGCACTCTGTGCCAACCCAATGCAAACTCGAATAGCGAGCACATTCGCTCATCACTACTTACTTTATCCTAAAACAGCCCTTAGATTAGGTGCAGATGACTGTCTTCTCTCTATTTGAGAAAATTGGTCGGATTTATGCTAATCACACTCTGATCAGAGTGTGATCAGAGTTATATCTGATTTTCTTGGAAGTGAAGAGAAAAAAACTTTTTTCATGTTCTCCATCACGTCAGTCCGTGATGTCATCAGAGTGCAATCCGATTTTTTTTTTTTTTTACACAGACCCATAGACATAGGGGTATTCTTGGAGGTAAATCGTGCGTGTTGCACAGCCACATATCATTACATGGGTACAGGTGCTGTCCTTCAAACCACGGATAACACTCGTCCGATTTATACGGTCGTCTGCACAAAATCATAGGGAATAAAAATACGGATGATGCGCTGACCTTAAAGCCACTGCAAACTGCTGTATGTCTTGACATATATAAATATAGAAATTATAGAGGATTTCATTACACAAGTCTACATTAGAGTAGTATGGTCCAGTGGAGAATCTGGGTGCTGATGCTTCTTTTTCAGGCAGAACCCTTATTTCTTCTCTATAATTGTAAACTTTTATGTCAGTAAACCTTATGCTGCTGTGCCACACTGTAGTTTATTAGGGAATTGTCCTACCAATTATTCCCTTAGGATATACTGGAGAAATAAAAGACAAAAGGTGCTCCTTGTGTAACACCATGGGCAATAGGTGAAGGTCAGTCGGAGGGCTGGTCACTCAGCCAATCAGGTTCTGCGTGGCATAACTACATAAAGAGTGATATATAATCCAATCTTTACTTCTGTTCCAGCAGCTGTACTGACACCAAAAGGAGAGAGGACATAACAAGTAATGGAGAGAGTGCGGTGGATCTCAGACGTTGCCACTAATAAAAGTTAATCCAGGCGGTAAGTATAGAAAACTTCCAATTTGTTGCAACACATCTCAGCCTGAGGAATGAATAGGTTCCACTTTGAAACTCGTTGTACTATAATAAATTGGAATTTTTCTATACTTACCTCCTGAATTAACCTTTGTCAGCAGCAGCACCCGGTATCTGCCACACTCCTCTCTCTTTCAATTAGCATATAGTCACATGATGATGTATGTAAAGAAAATACAGCGAGAAGCATAAATAAAATGGGTTTTGTGACTTTCTGCAATTTTAAAATACCATTAATACCACAATTTTGCAGTTATTTTTTTCCTGTGACTGTGTTTTAATTATGGCAAAAATAGCCATAGAACATTGCACATTTTTTTTTTAACTCACATTGCTCCTTTAACAATTTGCCATGATTTGGGTGATATGGGAAATTAAGCTCCCAATGTCTTCCATTTAGCCTGCTTCTTGTAAGGCTCTTGTTGATTGCTGATGAAAGGCCAAAGAGGCTTCTGTTCTGGCCAGTGGCACATTTTCCTGTACTTCCATATGACAGAATTCAGAAAATAGACCCAAAGATGGAAAATGATTTCCCTAAATTATCCAGTTAATCAAACCTGAACTAGTCCATAGGCGTCAATATTAGACAAACTAATGAAAATGGAGAATTTCTAGTTAGAATTGACATCAGGAAGTTAATAGCCGCAGGCTAGTTCTAGCATTACATATGTTAGCGTGTGAAATGACAGGAATGGAAATTTTGGCACCTTGCATATTTTCTAGACTAGTGTGATATGTGTCACTGTCATTTGTGTAAATGATAATGTGTCAAACTAAAACTGGGGGGCTCACAAGAATATAGATTATAATCGGTGTGAAAAAATGTGAATTTCTATTTGACATTAATCTTTATAGTCAGGAAGTTGCTCATGATGAACTCTAGCCATGCTCTTCTCACGCTTCCATGAATTACCTGCACTCGTTGACATCTTAGTTTCTGACTGTACAAACTAATGTTAAAATGTGGAGACCATGAACGTGGACTTTTGCCAGACTTGACCCGAAAACCTTTAACCACCGCTCAGGAATTTTTAGCTTTAAACAATGAACAAATCCAATAAATAGAGATTTGCTGGACTGAAAAGCTTGGGAATTTTATTGAACATGGCACATTTTTTTTTTTCGAAGATGGTGCTGGAAGGGATGGGGGTCGTAGACTTCATCATTGTGATCTTTTCACTCCGTATAATATTGAGTCAAACATATGGTGCTGAAACTTTTTTTGATGTATAAGATAATTCCAAAATATAGATTTTGCGTTTAACATTTTTTTGATGCAACATTCAAGGATGTTTTCAACAAAATCACCACCGACAGATAACATATCTGTGAACAACAAAATAGTGGATTCAGACCCAAATAACCTTATTCCAACTCTTTAAAGTGCTGTAAGACCATTATGCATTAAAAAAATAGAGCAGTGTTATAAAGCTATTTTTTTATTTCTAATTAGCACGTTCTGTATATACTGTATACCAAGGGTAGGTTGATGAAATGTGGACCAATTTTGTTACTATTAATCTGCTTGAGACTTATATGGACTTGAAAGTGTAATAAGTTCATTCTCTAGTTAAACAGTTGCAAAAAAATTAATTTTTGTCAAACCCATGTTTCTATTGCTGTTGCAGATTTCAGCTTTCAGCAGACTCATTAGCGCTGAAATGCTAGAAGTACCGTGAATCTTGACTCCCAGATTATGTAGTTGTAAAGTCAGAAGCTGATTGGTCAGTGCACCAGAATATCTAGGAAGTTAGGAATTTGTCCCTTTAAATTCATATGGGAAAAGAGAAAAAGAAGCCATGAAAGAGACCCATTGTCAAATGACCTGGTAAAAGGGGGTCAAGAAGTCTTTAGTAAGGATGAAATACAGACAAGCTGTACGGCATGAAACTAGTTCTTCAGAGTCCCAACTTTTAAGAAAAAATACCTGATGAAACCTTTTGCTACATGTATGTTTGTGTTAAGTTTCCAGGAACTCCTTGCCAGAAGTGTAGCCAAAAGGAACAGTAAAGGACTTGACCTTTTCCTAAAATGTTTCCTATTTTTAGTAAGATACTTTTTTCAATGCTATCATCTGACAACAATCTACAATATGGCGTCATATTTTATGAAACATACCTCTCCGGAAAGTTTAAAGCCTCTAAAGTTTATTCTAAAAGTCTTAGTCATTTATTTAAACCTTTTTCCATGTGAATCACAAGCTGCTGGATATCGGCTGACTGCAGAAAAGAAAGTCAACTGGTCGAATAATAGGAAGAGTCAAATAGAAGAAAATGAAATTGGGATAGAGAAGTGTGACTAATGTTGTTGTGCTCTGAATGCTATCAGCAGTCTGCAGTGATGGACTTTTCTAACTCTATATATTCGTTCATCCTCCATGGGGAGAGATGTGCAGGAAAGCTGTCATCGAGAGTCAGCAGTCACAATACCAATAGACTTCAAAGAGTCTATCATAACCTCTGGACTTTAAGAAAGCGTTGGCTGTGCGCAGATATCATGTATTATCATTCAACCAGGATATATTGCTTCAAGTTTCACTTTCTTGGCTCATTCTGTCAACTATTTGTAGAAAATTCAATTTTTGTCTGATACCTGTTGCCAGCTGCGATATGCTAACCAACATGGTACATGGCCACATTTTGTCATTTGATACTTCTTGGTACATAAAAGTATTGTTTATCAAGTATGGCTATAGGAGACAATGGTATTGGTATCATTTTATTAGGAATGTGATTGTGTTAGTGCTAGCTTAGTGCTGAGTACTATTGGATGACTGGAGGGCTGCCCATAATCCTTCACATATACACACATGAGGCTGTTGAGCTCAGGTAAAGAGACCTGTGGCTGCTTCCGAAATCATGGTCAATGCCCAGATCGTGAAACATGGACATGTGAATGCGACCAAAGGAAATAATTCCTATGACACTGCTAATTTTAGCAATTCTCACTTTTACATTTAATGTTTAGAAAGCAGATCTGTCATCAGACATAGGTAGGAATAATAGAAGCTCCCAACTGGAGCCCTTCCCAAGGCTTTTTTACTCGGACCTCTAGAGTGCTTCCACAATTTTTTTTTTCCTGTTTGTTTACCTTAGGCCTTTTTCACATTTCTGTTTTTTGACGTCAGTGTAAATCCGCCAGAATGTGAAAAAACGGATCCGTTTCCGTTGTTGCACAAACGGAAACCACCGGATCCGTTTTTTTTACGGACCCGCATTATCAGCTAGTGGTGGAAATTTAAAGGAACACAAGCCTAGAAAGAGAGAGAGAGAGATTTTTTTGCCGCTAGAACGGAATTTGGGTTACATTTCTGGCAAGGAAATCCTTCCGGGCATGCTCAGTGTCAAAAAGCGGATCCGTTGCCGGATTCCGTCAAAAAACGGTTGGCAATGGATCCACCGCCCATAGGCGACCATTATAACGAATGGCGGAGAGCGGCAGATCCGTTGCTATCCGCTATTTTTACGCAAACAAAAAAGTTTCATTGTCCGTCCACTGAAGTCAGCAGATGCCAAAATTTTCGCGGATCCGTCAGATGACCATCCGTCAAAATCTGGCGCTATTGCAAGTCAATGGGAAAAAAACGGATCTGCCAAAAAAAATGGCAGATCCGTTTTTTTTTTGCAAAACGGCAGATTTTGACTGATGGCAACAAACGGAAATGTGAAACAGGCCTTAAGGATATCTTTGGCTACTTCCTAAGAAGGGATTGCACCTCCAACTTAGGATCGTGCAGCTATTGTTTGTTAGGTATAATAGGAGGGTTATGTCCTTAAAATGTGCTTCCCTTACTGCATAGTTTACTGACCGATCTGCTGTAAGCTTTGTCAATTTACATATTTTCATTGACTCTCTTAATCTACAGTATGTTAAGTTACACCCATACTCCAACTATTTACAGCATGTGGCTGCAGGAACTTCCCAGCCCTAGCACGGCAAGGATACAGGAAACTTCCTAATGATATGTGGAAGTTATAAAATGTGCTCTCATCGCTCACAGATGTTTATTTAGGGTCCATCTGTGGATTTCTCTACATCTGTCTGCTGGGTTAAAGATTATTTTGGAAGTTTATTTTATTAATATTCAATAATACATAATATTCCCACTAGTTTATATATGTTTTGGTTTTGTTTTGTACAGACGACCTCTATGTTGTACCTCTATATGCCTATATTTTTAACAGAAGACATAGCTTTTTTCTGTCAAATTCCATAGAAATTTAACTTTTAGGAAGCATTGCTTTGGGGAGAGACAAAATGTCATTCAACTTAACATAAAGAGGATGACCTACTTCAAGTAGTAATGCCACCCCTCAGTGTATCTTAGCACACAGTAATTGACAGCTCAGTTGTCCAGTCTGGTGCAGGGCCGTGCTGAGCTGTCTGTGTAGTGATTGACAGCTCAGTTGTCCTGCCTGGTGCAGGGTCAGGCTGAACTGTCTGTGCAGTGATTGACAGCTCAGTTGTCCAGTCTGGTGCAAGGTCATGCTGAATTGTCTGTGTAGTGATTGAGAGCTCAGTTGTCCTGCCTGGTGCAGGGGCGTGCTGAGCTGTCTGTGCAGTGATTGGCAGCTCAGTTCTCCTGCCTGGTGCAGGGGCGTGCTGAGCTGTCTGTGCAGTGATTGGCAGCTCAGTTCTCCTGCCTGGTGCAGGGGCGTGCGGAGCTGTCTGTGGAGTGATTGGCAGCTCAGTTCTCCTGCCTGATGCAGGGGCGTGCTGAGGTGTTTGTGCAGTGATTGGCAGCTCAGTTGACCAGCCTTGACCAGGGTCATGCTGAGCTGTCTGTGCAGTGATTGACAGCTCATTTGTCCAGTCTGGTGCAGGGGTGTGGTGAGCTTTCAGTGCAGTGACTGACAGCTCAGTTTTCCAGTCTGGTGCAGGAATGCCTTTGTTAACGGGAGGGATTTGATAAATGGTAATGCCATGATGTTGTTCAAAGCAAGACAGAAACTGACCTTTTATCTGCATTGGAAAGTATGTACTGGACTTGTGGTCAAAATGGGAATAACACAGCACAGCTGCCCATAACAAAAAGTTTAATATGTATTGGTGCAAATAAGTTGGGATGAAACAAATTACATAACACTGCTGGTTAGTTAACGTTGTAGATGTAAAAAAATTGCTAAAGCACTACTTTAAACAATAAAATGCTCAATGTCTGTGGTTGACATAAGAAGAGCTTACTGCATACTGTACATATTTGGACAGCTCTGATAGTATATGGACATTTTTTAGGGCATTTATTTTCCATTTAAATACATGTATTTTGGGCTTAAAATATTTTTTTACAAAGTTTTAAATAAGTATATTGCAGCTCTTATACAGAAAGAAAAAATAAAAAAAATAGCACATAGGTTTCATTAAAATGTTTGCACCTTTTGACTCAGTTTATTTTTCCCCTGCATGGAGCTGGCTGCTGCAGAATGAGCTAACTAAGCTTGTTATGAAAGGGAATATGTAACTTTTATCTTTTTTTTATGGACTTCTCTGTACTGATTTGTGACCAAAGACAGAAGTACAGGAGAGCTTCACAATTTCAAGAGACTTTGTGACAATCTGGAAGAGTAGGTAAGTGTAGTGTACAGGTACATCTCACAAAATTAGAATATCTTCAAAAAGTTAATTTATTTCAGTTCTTCAATACAAAAAGTGAAACTCATATTTACAAACAAAGTGATCTATTTCACATGTTTATTTCTGGTAATGTTGATGATTATGGCTTACAGGCAATGAAAACCCAAAAGTCATTATCTCAGTAAATTAGAATACTTTATATGACCAGCTTGAAAAAAATGATTTTAAAATCTGAAATGTTGGCCTGCTGAACTGTATGTTCAGTAAATTCACCCAATACTTGGTCAGGGCTCCTTTGGCATCAGTTACTGCATCAATGTGGTGTGGCATGGAGGTAATCAGCCTGTGGCACTGCTGAGGGGTTATGGAATCCCAGGTTGCTTTGATTGCAGCCTTCAGCTCGTCTGCATTGTTGGGTCTGGTGCCTCTCATCTTCTTCTTAACAATACACCATAGATTCTCTATGGGGTTAAGGTCAGGCGAGTTTGCTGGCCAATCAAGCACAGCGATACTGTTGTTTTTAAACCAGGCATTGGTACTTTTGGCAGTGAGAACAGGTGACAAGTTCTGCTGGAGAATGCAGTTTCCATCTCCAATAAGCTTTTCGGCAGAGGGAAGCATGAAGTGCTCTAAAATTTCCTGGTAGACGGCTGCGCCGACTTTGGTTTTGATAAAACACAGTGGACCAACACCAGCAGATGGCGTGGCTCCCGAAACCATCATTGATTATGGATACTTCACACTAGACCCTGGAAATCAAACTCCCAGAGTCTGGAAGAAGAGTGGAGAGGCACACAATCCAAACTGCTTAAGGTATAGTGTGAAGTATCCACAATCAATGAAGGTTTGGGGAGCCATGTCATCTGCTGGTGTAGGTCCACTGTGTTTTATCTAGACCAAAGTCAGCACAGCCGTCTACCAGGAAATTTTAGAGCAGTTCATGCTTCCCTCTGCCGACAAGCTTTTTAGAGATGGAAGTTTCATTCTCCGGCAGGACTTGGCACCTGTCCACACTGCCAAAAGTACCAATGCCTGGTTTAAAAACAACAGTATCACTGTGCATGATTGGCCAGCAAACTCGCCTGACCTTAGCCCTATAGAGAATCTATGGCGTATTGTCAAGAGGAAGATGAGAGACACCAACCCCCACAATGTATACAAGCTGAATGCTGCTATCAAAGCAACTTGGGCTTCCATAACACCTCAGCAGTGCCACAGGCTGATCCCCTCCATGCCACTCCGCATTCATGCAGTAATTGATGCCAAAGGAGCCCTGACCAAGTATTGAGTGCATTTACTGAATATACATTTCAGTAGGCTAACATTTTGGATTTCAAAATTATTTTTTCAAGCTGGTGTTATAAAGTATTCTAATTTTCTGAGACTTTTGGCTTTTCATTGGCTGTAAGCCATAATCATCAACATCAACAGAAATAAACTCTTGAAATAGAGTCATTACAAAAAGAGTGATCTAATATGAGTTTCACTTTTTGTATTAAAGAACTGAAATAAATTAACTTTTTGATGATATTCTAATTTTGTGAGATGTACCTGTAAGTCTCTATTATCTTGTACAGGTTTATGTATCTAAAAGTGTTTGCCCAATACGTGCAATTGAAACCAGAGGTCACAAAAGTCGAGACCAGCATAAAGGAATGCCTCATTTCTTAATTTTTAATTTTCTTTGAGAAAATCTGCATTAATAGAAAACGAAAACATGCAAACTACATGGTAGAATATTACGTAAACATATTTTAATGGCAGTAAATCCGTCATTTACTAGTCACATTGCATAAGAGATCCACATTGCTTGTTATCATATTTCATTTTGTTCCAGCATTTTGATAACCTACAGAGTGTGAAATGCAATAATTTATCACTGAATCAAAGCCAATTAGAAACTGATCCGTGAATATGCCAGGTGTTTAAAAATAGGATGAACATGTTTTAATTCTGACAGGCAGCTATGGCACAAATATCACAGTTCTCTAATGCTAACTAGAAGTTTTAGTATTCGTCTGCTCCCCAGGATGAAAAACGCAATATTTCGAAATAAAAAAAAAAGTTCTTTTCTCCCATAACCTTCCGGAATGCATGTTTTTCTTAGTAAATGCTTTTCATTCTGGGTCATCTAGTATTTTCAGGATATCCTTTTTCCAGTTAAGTTGTTTTTACTGATACAACAATTTACTCAGTAATTCATTCCAGCTTGCCCATACAGGGATAAAGGATGTAGAACTGTCATGTTTCCAGGAAATAATGCCATGACACTCATGCTAATCAGTAGTATAAGTTCCCAAAGCTGCATATTGAGAAACTTAATGCAGCAAAGTTTTGCAACTTACACCTTCCGAGAGCACATGACGTTTTTAAGATGTGTGCACCCACCATGATTTTCCTAGTGAAAGGTGGTTCAGGAAAAAAGTAACAAAAGATTGAACATGTGCTCAGCAATGTCATTTTTATATTGCTGTGCATTATGTTCATTTTTTTGCAGCAGTTTATATGTGAATTCCAATCTGAATCCCCATGAAAAAAATGTCGTGGGCACATACCCTAAGGGTTTGTGATGCTGGGAGGCTGTGATACTGCGGCATCATGTTGAAACTTTGGTGGAGACTTAGCAGTAAAAGCTTCAGAAACCACTGACGATCACCTAAACAGAAGTATCAGTTGGAGCCTAAAAGTTCAGGAAAAATATAACTATGTACCATGATAGCCAGTAGATGGCAAAAAATTTACATTTGAGAGTCCTCAGTGTTTGATACCTTTTAATGGCTAACTATGATGATAGTGACAAATAGCAAGCTTTCAAAACTAAAGAGTGAACATGTAATCCCTATAAAAGCTCATTTATTATGTATTAATATATAAAAAACACCAATTTCCCAGTGAAAACATGGCAAATGCACACTAAAAGACCAAAACTGAGATGCTGCAATGCCCTACAATAGGCCTTTCTGATACCTTCCTAACCGTGGAGGTTGGCACCCTAGGAATCCCGATTTTTTGGCGCCCCCACTCAGCGTAGGCTGTCCCTCACTGCCCTGCCGGTCCCTAATATCACAGGCAGGAAAACAATAAAAAGATAGTGCAGAGATGAATAGTAAAAATGCCCTGCGTCTATTGCAGACAATCCCAGATACAATAGAAAACAAAAAAATACAACATCATGACATTAAGGTCCACCGCAATTTCATACCCTAACCATAGAGCAAATAGGTACATAAAGTGTCCACTTATCATTTGTGGAATACCCCAACGCATTTCCCCGCAAAAGCGGTTCATCAGGAGGCAAAGCTGATAAAAACGGTGTCCATCATGTCAGATATCAGGATAGGAGTGTATAAATAAAGCTTTCAAAACTACTCAGGTCTCTTCATCCTTCATAGTATGCATGGTACTTCATAGTACTATGCTGATGAAGAGACCTGACTAGATTCGAAAGGTTGCTATTTGTCACCATCACCATAGTTAGCCATTAAAAGGTGTAAACCACCTAGGACTCTCAAAGTCTAGAAATAAAGTGTCATATGAAGGCCAATCAAATGTGTGACTAAAGCAATAATGTATGGAAGAACTTGGTTCACCAGAGTGAGAATTCACAATAACTCACTGTTTTAGCTAATTGAGATGGAAACCACCCTCTATCATGTCCATGTGTCCTATAAAGCATAGTTGAGATGAGGCAGCCCATTTAGTTTGTTTGTTATAATTGAAATTCTGTTGCAGCATCTTATCTTGTTATACATAAATTCTTCTGACCTAGCTGAAGAAAAGTATAAAAGTCCTCATTATACTGCACTATGTGAAACTGCTAAGCTCATGCTCTGACTATAAATACTTTCCAAAGTAACAAGGAGAACCATTATAATTAAAACAAATCTTTATTAATAATAATAAAATCAGAACTATTTAGAAATAACAGAATGCCTCATGGAGGAGACGCTATTATATCCTGACCTTCATATAATAGTATACAGCTATATGGATAACATCATAATAATACGTAGTATATAGGGTGTTATATATTAAGTCCTCTTTATAATTACCATATATACTCGTGTATAAGCCGAGATTTTCAACATATTTTTTTTTGTGCTGAAATGCCCCCCTCGGTTTATACACAAGTCATTGTCCAGAAAGCCGGTGGGGGAGGAGGAGCAGTGAAGCAGCGGCAGGAGGCGGCAGCTGTGGCACAGTGACAGCTGCAGCTGCAGCCGCCAGCTTCAAGAAGACATCATACTCACCCTCCTTGCTCCATCGCTGCATCGCCGTCCCTGCATCTGTCGCCGGCAGCTCTTCCCCTGTGCTGAGCGGTCACGTGGTACCACTCATTAAGATAATGAATATGTACATGTCTCCACTCCCATAGGCATGGAGGGAATAATCATTACCTTAAAGAGCGGTACCACGTGACCGCTGAGCACAGGAAGGGCTGCCTGGTGCCGGGACAATGGAGAATCAGGGACGGCGTGAGGAGGGTGAGTAGGACGCTCGGGGGTTTGAGCCATGCGGGACCGGGGGAGCTGTGCCATGTGGCACTAGGGGAGCCAAGCCCTGTGGGACTGGGGGAGCCATGCGGGAGGGGGGGAGCCACACATAGCAGGACAGGACGGGGGGAGCCACAAATAGCAGGACAGGATGGAGGAGACACACATACCAGGACAAAATGGGGGAGCCACACATAGCAAGACAAGGATAAGGGGACAATGCATACCGAGCTTATACTCAAGTCAATAAGCTTACCCAGTTTTCCGTGGCAAAATTAGGTGGCTCGGCTTATACTCGAGTATATACGGTAGTCTCATGAAAAATACTGCAAGTCATCCACCAATAGCAAAAACAAGAAATGATTTATAAGATAAATGAGGGAATAGAATGTCCATTGCGTGGCATATACTGATATATACTTCCTACCAGGCACAAAAATAATATATACTTGTACATGCAACCATTGCCAACAAAATATTATAGCCAGATAAGGAAATAAAATGTCAGTTACACATAATATATTGACAAATTTGCTTCCTACCAGGCCCTTCCCAGGACTACAGTACAATATTGTACCTAAAAAATATATATAAAGTGCTCTCAGTGAGAGAAACAAAATAGGAATCTTGTGGGTATGATACCTTTTAATGGCTAACAAATAATAGAGAATGATGTTACAAAGGAATCTTTCAGGACTGCTTATGTCCCTTCATCATATTGTACCTAATAATATATATATAGGAACAACTGGTGCTGGCTATAGACAAGATTAATATGTAAACACATATCACATAATAATATCGTCAATAGAATGAATTGAAGAAACATATGTGCCCCAGCAGTGAAATACAAAGAAGGAAATACCCATGCAGCCCAAGATATAATTTTAGGAGAAATATCTAAGATTAAGAAAATGCAGTGAGATGAGATGACCAGAGATGTCAGGAGTAGCGTCTCCACACCCCGATGCGCATTTCGCCACTAACTTCTTCCGGGCGAAATGCAGAACTTTCTTTTACCGTTCTAGAAGGTGACACATAACAGAACCCACAAAGATCTAACCTAATTTGGAGCTGAGATTTAGCTATAATGTGCAAACAGACTTACATTCAAGAGAACCTGTCAGCACCTTTTTGTAAAGTAAAGACATGGCTGTAATGGCGCTGTAATATTGTTTACATTGATACCTTTGGTGACGAAATCCACATTGTGGTTCTTCTTTAATCACCATTTGAAGCTTTCTGTTAATTAGATTTCCGTGCACAGGGGCCAGACTGTACACGAGGTCTTCTCCTCCCTGACTGTGATTCCCCAGTTCCTCCACCTGCCTTCGGTCTGTGAATGACTGGCCTCCTCTGTATGAAATCTCAGCAGTGACCTATCATTCACAGACCGTAGGCAGGTGGAGGGCCAAAGGAATCACAAACAGGGAGGAGAAGACCCGGGGTACAGTCTGGCCCCTGTCCACTGAAATCTGATTAACAAAAAGCTTCATATGGTGATTAAAGAAGAACCACAATGCGGATTTCTTCACGAAAGGTATCAATGGAATCAGTAGTACAGAGCTATTACAGCTATGACAGACAGGTTCTCATTAATGTCTATTGGGGAAAAGTCGTGTGTGGTTTGCAACCTGTGACTAAGAAAAATCCAACCGCTTTATGACCCAGGTTGCAACACAACAGAAATTGACAATTACAATATGCGAAGCTGCAATCATCTTGACTCACAACAGATGTTGACATGTAGCCATAATGTGTAATAATAAAGTTTTTGCAACGAGCATGGATATGTTTTTACAGAAAAGATAAAAAGATTGTTCTAGAAAATAATTTAGCTGATGATTTTGTCATAATGTCAGAAGTCAGATTATGAGGGGAGGGGTTGGGAAATAATCAAAGTGCTACAAAAAGTGGAGTAGTTACAGCAACCAATGAGGTTTAAAATTACATTCTTATGTAGCATTTCCCAACATGACACACATACCAACATACATACTGCCATATATATTGATGTACAAAACTGTAGTTTAATATTTAATAGCTTGTGCTGTATGTATCCAGTTAAAGCTTTCTGAATCAATATCTTGTTCTGCAACTTGGAGTATTTAACATGTGCATTGGACAATGCAACATCTGTAAAGAAAAAAAACACTGTTTAATCTCTGAAAATGAGACCTGGAAGGTTATCGGTTGAGAATTCTTTTTACATTTTTCACTAGTATTACACCTTGATTTTTCTGAGGTCTTTCCTTGGTTCTGCAGAGATCAGTTGGTGTATGGGGATGTTGGCTTAAACATTTCTCTGGTTGATGTTGTTTTTGCATGGGTGGGATTGTATCCAGCATAATGTTTTTATGAGCCAGAAATATGCAGCAACTTGACAGTGATGACAGGACTTTAATGTTTATTATTTCAGAAGAAGTGCACATTGTTTAGGCAGTATGGCCTATGTGCCCTATCCTTCCTATGTTTGACTTCTCCAAGCATATGCTTCCGTTTGGCACATATGTATTACCATATGTACCATATTTAGATACATCGTTAAAACATCAGTTTTTTTCTCTAGTAGCAGAAAGATACCGCAGTGTATGTATATTTGAGAGATGTTATTTTATTTATTGTGGAGAGACTCTTAGCCTTTACTTTATATTAATTTCGTACCACCCTTAGCCAGGATCTCTATCTGTGTGTATATTATATATACCGTATATACTCAAGTATAAGCCGAGATTTTACGCCCATTTTTTGGGCTGAAAGTCCCCCTCTCAGCTTATACTCCAGTCATTGTCCCAGGGGTCGGCAGAGAAGGGGGGCCGCGGGTGTCAGATCATACTCACCCCCTCCTGGCGCGATCTCTGCAGCCCCTGCTTTTCCCATGGTCTCCGGCGCCTGTGTTCAGCGGTCACGTGGTACCGCTCATTAAAGTCATGAATACGCGCATATTCATGACTTTAATGAGCTGTACCACATGACCGCTGAACACTGGAAGATCTGCGGGGCCGAAACCATGGGAGAAGCAGGGGCTGCAGAGACGCGCAGGAGGGGGTGAGTATGATGGGGGACAGGGGGAGCTATATTCACCTGTATCCGTTCCACCACCACACGCCACTCTGTCCTCCATGTCCTCTGGCTGTGACATTCAGGTCAGAGGGCGCGATGACGTAGTTAGTGTGCGCCTTCTGCCTGAACAGTCTCTAACAGAGAACCCGGCAGACAGAGCGGCACGCAGCGGTGGAACGGGGACAGGTGAATATTGCAGGTGCTGGGGCCCAGAGCCAGCGGTGACATCGGCACCTGGTCCCCATAGCATGCCGGTGTCCCTGCCTGTTCAGGACACCAGCACCTGGCCCCCAGTGATGAGAGGTGAGTATGTCCTTTTTTTTTTTTTTAATAGCAGCATATGGGGCATATTCTATGGAGCATCTTATGGGGCCATAACCTTTATGGAGCATCTTATGGGGCCATGACCTTTATGGGGCATCTTATTGGGCCATAACCTTTATGGAGCAGCATATGGGGCATATTCTATGGGGCATCTTATGGGGCCATAACCTTTTTGGAGCATTTTATGGGGTCATAACCTTTATGGAGCAGCATATGGAGCATATTCTATGGAGCATCTTATGGGGCCATAACATTTATGGAGCATCTTATAGGGATATAACCTTTATGGAACATCTTATGGGGCCAAAACCTTTATTGAGCAGCATATGGGGCATCTTAAGGGGCCATAACCTTTATGGAGCATCTTATGGGGCCATAACCTTTTGGGGCATATTCTATGGAGCATCTTATGGGGCCATAACCTTTATGGAGCAGCATATGGGGCATATTATTCTATGGAGCATATTATGGGGCCATTATTAACCTTTGTGCAGCATTATATGGGGCGTATTTTGTATGGAGCATCTCATAAGGCCATTATTAACCTTTGTGCAGCATTATATGGGGCGTATTTTGTATGGAGCATCTTATGGGGCCATCATGAACTGTATGGAGCATTTTATGGGGCTCCTGATTCAATATGGATATTCAAAAACATTTACCCTACTGATGTCTCAATTAATTTTACTTTTATTGGTATCTATTTTTATTTTTTAAATTTACCTGTAGCTGCTGCATGTCCCACCCTAGGCTTATACTCGAGTCAATACATTTTCCCAGTTTTTTGTGGCAAAGTTAGGGCTTATACTTGGGTCGGCTTATACTCAAATATATATGGTATGTGTATATATATATATATATATATACAGTGCCTACAAGTAGTATTCAACCCCCTGCAGATTTAGCAGGTTTGATAAGATGCAAATAAGTTAGAGCCTTCAAACTTCACACAAGAGCAGGATTTATTAACAGATGCATAGATCTTACAAACCAAAAAGTTATGTTGCTCAGTTAAATTTTAATAAATTTTAAACATACAAGTGTGGGTCAATTATTATTCAACCCCTAGGTTTAATATTTTGTGGAATAACCCTTGTTTGCAATTACAGCTAATAATCGTCTTTTATAAGACCTGATCAGGCCGGCACAGGTCTCTGGAGTTATCTTGGCCCACTCCTCCATGCAGATCTTCTCCAAGTTATCTAGGTTCTTTGGGTGTCTCATGTGGACTTTAATCTTGAGCTCCTTCCACAAGTTTTCAATTGGGTTAAGGTCAGGAGACTGACTAGGCCTCTCCAACACCTTGATTTTTTGCCTCTTGAACCAGGCCTTGGTTTTCTTGGCTGTGTGCTTTGGGTCGTTGTCTTGTTGGAAGATGAAATGACGACCCATCCTAAGATCCTTGATGGAGGAGCAGAGGTTCTTGGCCAAAATCTCCAGGTAGGCCATGCTATCCATCTTCCCATGGATGCGGACCAGATGGCCAGGCCCCTTGGCTGAGAAACATCCCCACAGCATGATGCTGCCACCACCATGCTTGACAGTAGGGATGGTATTCTTGGGGTCGTATGCAGTGCCATACAGTCTCCAAACGTCACGTGTGTGGTTGGCACCAAAGATCTTGATCTTGGTCTCATCAGACCAGAGAACCTTGAACCAGTCTGTCTCAGAGTCCTCCAAGTGATCATGAGCAAACTGTAGACGAGCCTTGACATGACGCTTTGAAAGTAAAGGTACCTTACGGGCTCGTCTGGAACGGAGACCATTGCGGTGGAGTACGTTACTTATGGTATTGACTGAAACCAATGTCCCCACTGCCATGAGATCTTCCCAGAGCTCCTTCCTTGTTGTCCTTGGGTTAGCCTTGACTCTTCGGACAAGCCTGGCCTCGGCACGGGAGGAAACTTTCAAAGGCTGTCCAGGCCGTGGAAGGCTAACAGTAGTTCCATAAGCCTTCCACTTCCGGATGATGCTCCCAACAGTGGAGACAGGTAGGCCCAACTCCTTGGAAAGGGTTTTGTACCCCTTGCCAGCCTTGTGACCCTCCACGATCTTGTCTCTGATGGCCTTGGAATGCTCCTTTGTCTTTCCCATGTTGACCATGTATGAGTGCTGTTCACAAGTTTGGGGAGGGTCTTAAATAGTCAGAAAAGGCTGGAAAAAGAGATAATTAATCCAAACATGTGAAGCTCATTGTTCTTTGTGCCTGAAATACTTCTTAATACTTTAGGGGAACCAAACAGAACTCTGGTGGTTTGAGGGGTTGAATAATAAATGACCCTCTGAATAAACTTTTCACAATTTAAAAAAAAATTAAACAAAGAAATAACATTCTTTTTTGCTGCAGTGCATTTCACACTTCCAGGCTGATCTACAGTCCAAATGTCACAATGCCAAGTTAATTCCGAATGTGTAAACCTGCTAAATCTGCAGGGGGTTGAATACTACTTGTAGGCACTATATATATATATATATATATATATATATAGTTTTTGAACTAACTTAACTGGGGGATTGTTCCAAACATTTTGGGGAACTGACCACCGATCTTCTGTGGATGTAGATTTGCACAAATCCTACTGTCTCTTCATGTAGACCCAGACAGACTCAATAATGTTGACATCAGGGCTCTGTGGGGGCCATATAATCACTTCCAGGACTACTTGTTTTTCTTCAGACTGAATAACAATCTTAATAACATTGGCCATGTGTTTGAGGTCACTGTCCTGCTTCAGAATAAATTAGCAGCCAATCAGACACATGAGTTCTCCAAGATGTTTGGAACAACCTCCCTGCCGAATTCCTTCAAAAACTGTGTAAGTACCTAGTGCAATTGATGCTTTCCTGCTGTTTTGATGACAAAGGACGGTCACATCAAATATTGATTTGATTTAGATTTATCTTTTCTACATTCACTTTGCATTTAATTAATTGATACAAATTTACACTTGTAAAGCTTTTGAAGCATTCTGACCTTGCATCATTTTTCCACACCTACCTACCACCTTTGCACAGTTCTGTATATACGTGTATATATGTATAGAGAGAGCTACATCTACCAGTCATCTATCTACCAGTCATACTATTTTATAATATTAGCAGGTATACTCTCAATTTTGTTACCCCCCCCCAAAAAAAAACTTGGCACTCAAATGAAGTGATATTGAAAATAAGAGTTCCTTTTTTTATTTTGCATACATTATTAGGACTTATGCTTTATGATAACAAGAATATTGTTCATTATGATTTATTTGCTTCAAAAATTATTTTCCGCATTATAATTTAAGTTAATAATGTATTCAAAATAAAAGGAACTCTTATTTTCTACACCACTTCATTTGAGTGCCAAGGTTTTTTTTTAGTGATATTATGATTGGGCCGGATACCCTTCTTGTGTACCTCTCTCATTAGTTTGAGTGCCGTATATGACTTTTCATCGATTTTATGTTAGTCATATTCTGATGTTTCTGAGGAAAATGACATAGAATTTAAGACAAACAAAATCTACTAAATTCTAGAGGAATGTAGGTATGTTTCCTGCCTGTTTCCAAATATCATTTTAAAGCGACTACCCATATAGCCATATTAACCCTGACTTACCAGACCTATCTTGGGGTATTCCAGTCTTTTCTGTTGATGCTTCTGCCATAATTTACTTTTAGTACATGTGAGTCATACGCCATATGCGATCAGTGAGGGATCCTGTATACTGTTCAGTGAATAATATGAAGAAATAGAGCACGTCTGCGTCACTGTATACTGCCTTGTTCCAAGCGTCTGTATTGAATTGATAGCAGTTCTTAAACTTTCATTACCACTGAATTGTCACATTGCACATGTTCAATGTGATAGAGACGGTGTCTAACAAGCACTTGAAGTAAAATGATCTGTCACATTATCTCTATTGCGCTCCCTGAGTTTGTCATCGAGTGATTTTTTCTTTTGTTTCTGTTAATCATATTCCATCAAGGACAAATCTATCATGTAATAGACGGCTGCAAAATGTCTAGTGTCTTATTAACAATGTATTGCTCAACACATGAGAATTTGTTTTGTGTGACAGTCTTTATTTCTGTGATTACCATTGTGGTATTGTTGGCTCATTGTTGTTAAGCAGATATAAGTGAGAACCTTTTAATAGATGTAGAAGTAACGAAATGCACATTCCTAAAATGCACATTCTTAAAACTTTTAGGCTGTGTGCCCACGTTGCGTTTTTTAAGCGTTTCCGCAGCGCTTTTAGACAAGCGTTTCTGCTGCGGAAATGCTTAAGAAAAGCATCTAATGTAATAGAATGGAAAACGCACATGTTGTGCTAATGGTGCGTTTTTTGCTGCAGCGGAAACGCTTAGCGGCAAAAAACGCAGCATGTTCATTAACCCCTTAGCAACAGAGCCAGTTGGCAGCTTAATGACCAGGCCAATTTTTACAATTCTGACCACTGTCTCTTTATGAGGTTATAACTCTGGAACGCTTTAATGGATCCAGCTGATTCTGAGTTTTTTTTTTCGTGACATATTGTACTTCATGTTAGTGGTAAAATTTCTTTGCTAAGTCTTGTGTTTATTTATGAAAAAAACGGAAATATGGCGAAAATTTTGAAAATTTTGCAATTTTAAAACTTTACATTTTTATGCCCTTAAATCAGAGAGATGTGTCACAAAAATTTCTTAATAAATAACATTTCCCACATGTCTACTTTACATCACCACAATTTTGGAACCAAATTTTTTTTTTTGTTAGGAAGTTATAAAGGTTAAAATTTGACCAGCGATTTCTCATTTTTACAACAAAATTTACAAAACCATTTTTTTTAGGGACCACATCATATTTAAAGTCATTTAGAGGGGTGTACATGACAGAAAATACCCAAAAGTGGCACCATTCTATAAACTAGACCCCTCAAGGTGCTCAAAACCACATTCAAGAAGTTTATTAACCCTTTAAGTGCTTCACAGGAACTAAAGCAATGTGGAATGAAAAAATTAACATTTAACTTTTTTTTGCAAAAAATTTACTTCAGAACCAATTTTTTTTAATTTTCACAAGTGTTAAAAGAGAAAATCAACCACAAAATTTGTTGTACAATTTCTCCTGAATACACCAATACCCCATATGTGGGGGTAAACCACTTTTTCAGCACACGGCAGAGCTCGCAAGGGATGGAGCGCCGTTTGACTTTTTCAACGCAGAATTGGCTGGAATTGAGATCGGATGCCATGTTGCGTTTGGAGAGCCCTTAATGTGCCTAAACAGTGGAAACCTCCAACATGTGACCCCATTTTGGAAACGACCCATTAAGGAACTTATCTAGATGTGTGGTGAGCACTTTGAACCTTCAAGTGCTTCACAGAAGTTTATAACGTAGAGCCGTGAAAATAAGGAATCCATTTTTTTTCCACAAAAATGATCTTTTCGCCCCCAAATTTTTATTTTTACAAGGGTAACAGGAGAAATCATACCCCCACAGTTATTGTGCGATTTTTCCTGAGTACGCTGATACCCCTTATGTGGGGGGGAACCACTGTTTGGGCGCATGGGAGAGCTTGGAAGGGAAGGAGTGCCATTTTGGAATGCAAACTTTGATGGAATGGTCTGCGGGCATCATGTTGCGTTTGCAGAGCCCCTGATGGGCCTAAACAGTGGAAACCTCCAACAAGTGACCCCATTTTGAAAACTAGACCCATTGAGGAACTTATCTAGATGTGTGGTGAGCACTTTGAACCTTCAAGTGCTTCACAGAAGTTTATAACGTAGGGCCGTGAAAATAAAAAATCCATTTTTTCCCACAAAAATGATCTTTTCGCCCCCAAATTTTTATTTTTACAAGTGTAACAGGAGAAATCATACCCACACAGTTGTTGTGCGATTTGTCCTGAGTACGCTGATACCCCATATGTGGGGGGTACCACTGTTTGGGTGCATGGGAGAGCTCGGAAGGGATGAAGTGCCATTTTGGAATGCAGACTTTGATGGAATGGTCTGCGGGTATCATGTTGCGTTTTCAGAGCCCCTGATGGGCCTAAACAGTGGAAACCCCACACAAGTGACCCTATTTTGGAAATTAGACCCCCTAAGGAACTTATCTAGATGTGTGGTGAGCACTTTGAACCCCCAAGCGCTTCACAGATGTTTATAAACGCAGAGCCATGAAAATAAAAAGTCGTTTTTATTTCCACAAAAGTGATTTTTTAGACCCAATTTTTAGACCCCCCAAAGTTGGTAAATAGTGGAAACCCCTCAATTCTTGCTCCAACCCTAACCCCAACACACCCCTAACCCTAATCCCAACCCTAATCCTAATTCTAACCCTAATCCTAGTTCACCCTAACACTAATTCTAACCCTAGCCCTAACCCAAGCCCTAACCGTAGCCCTAACCCTAACCGTAGTCCAACCCTAACCCTAGCCCAACCCTAACCCTAGCCCTAACCCTAACCCTAATGGAAAACTGAAAAAAAAATATTTTCTTTCTTTCGTTATGTTGGCTTAACTAAGTGGGTGATAAACGGGGGGATTATGTACTATTTTGTTTATTTTGATCACGATGATAGTTTATCATCGTGATC
Organism: Dendrobates tinctorius; assembly: GCF_039654945.1. Classification (NCBI taxonomy): domain Eukaryota; kingdom Metazoa; phylum Chordata; class Amphibia; order Anura; family Dendrobatidae; genus Dendrobates; species Dendrobates tinctorius. Next base: position 2,948,004 of record NW_027361834.1, on the reverse strand, counting down.
AAAATGAATGAATGGAATCTGCCAGCCGGAGCCTGCAGATTCCCGACGGGCGCACTGCGCATGCGCCTGCCATTTTCTCCAGATCCAAGATGGCGGCGCCCACCGGAGGATGCCGGCGGGACCACCAGGAGGGGACCCTGGACCACGGAGAGGTACCGGGGGGATCGGGGACCCTAGTTCTCTCTCCTCTGATGTGCGATCACATCAGAGGAAAGAGAAATGTAAAGCACAATCACGGCTTTTTTTGTGGTCACCGTTATAGGGTTAATAACGGCGATCGCAAAAGCGGGGTCAGTAAAAACCGACCGATTCATGTTCTCTGGGGTCTCGGCTACCCCCGGCAGCCGAGACCCCAGAGAAAATCCGACACTGGGAGGCGCTATTCACTTTCTCCACAGCGCCGTGAATTTGCAGCGCTGTGGTTTTAGTACAGTTAAATACCGCCGTTAAAAGGCGTATCGGCGGTTGCTAAGGGATTAATTGTGCGGAATCGCATGCGATTCCGCATACATACACTGTAATTGCAAAAACGCATAGGAAAACGCATGTCAAAATGCTTGACAATCGCGTCAAAAAAGCATGTCAAAAAGCGCATGCGTTTTCCCTGGCAAGGGCATGCGTTTCTACTCAGGAAAAAAACGCTTGAAAAACGCTACGTTGGCACATAGCCTTAATGTTTTTCACTCAAAGCAAGCAGATCAACTTCTTGACTTGTTCCCTTGTATAATCTTCTTTACTGTTGGTTCATATAAACTACTTGGTCTTCCATTAAACTTTCTTTATTAAAAATGTTGTTTTTAGCAACTTTATGAAATAGTCATTTGCAAGTGTACATAAGGGATAACACTATTTCTGGCCAATAAATGACCCGCATTCTGTGTTTTCACCATTTTTCCCCTCTCCAGCCTTTATTTCTAATGTTCACTTGTCTCTGACCTAGAGGGTGGAGACTAACTGCTATGTTGTATTTCATACACAATACACAGAAACATAAATTCCTACGCTTCTTTCTTTGTACTGCAGAGACCGAACTGGCAAAAGCATGGAGTACATTTTACAGTATCATTAAGCTGTGTGACTGTGAATCCAGCAGGAAATTGACATGTATTTGCTTAAATTTGCAGCGTGATCTGCCTGTCTCCTCCAGCTCCATCCTTCTTCATTGAGTATGGTAGTATCACTGTCCTGGCAGTCTGTCTTGCTTTTACCAAGACTAATTTATTTTTTCCATAGTGAATGATAACTTCAGGAGGCAAGGGATAGGAGAAGATGTTCATAAGTAGAGAAGGAGGAAGCACAGTTCATGCCGACTGTTGCTTCTACTTGGCCATGAGACTTTGGCCAGTAGTAGGTGTTGAATGAAGCAGTTGGTCTTGCATGTTTCATGTCTATGGCACTATCAAAGATAGGATCTGTCGAATCCCAGCACTCTGAGAATGGGGTAGTTATTATCTATGATAATGTTGATTATAGCTAAGCAAAGAAATCAACTATCTCTGTTAATAATATAGATGTTGGCTGTTGTCTTGAAGCCAAGGGAGAACCTTCGGAGAGCGGTGGAACATAGATCCTGTTCTCATATTGAGCTTACAATATGTAATGAAACTGTGTTCCAGAAAGGTACCTCTGATACGGGGGTAATTTTATTTATATATTTATTTTGCTGAAATCCATGTATTTTGGGCTGAAAATAGTTTTTACAATTGGGTTTCATTAAAAATTGTGTACCATTTGCCTTGCTTCTGTGTTCCATTGTCTATGCTGGCTGCTGAATGAGTTAGCTAAGATTGCCTCAGTCAGCCTATTCCAACTGATTTATGATCAAATGAAAGTTAATATCGCCTTTGATGTGGTCTGTGGTAATGAATTAGCTAATTCAAGCTTAGTAAAAGACAGAAGGGTTACAAATACTCTTGTCAGAACTAACTCACTGACGGATTCTTAACTAATCTTAGGGTACCGTTACACGAAGCGATGCACCAGCGATCCCGACAACGATATGGATCGCTGGTGCATCGCTAAGTGGTCGCTAGTGAGCTGCCACACAGGCAGATCTCACCAGCGACATCGCAGCGGTCGGGGGTCGCTACTTACCTGTCAGACGCGGCGATCCTGACGGAACCGCAGCAAAAACCGCAGCGTGTGAACATAGCCTCAATGTAGCAAGTGCGTCCTTATGCAGTGGAGTGCTGAGTGGACATTGCTAGTGTGTAAAGGGACAATTTTTGAGCTTTTCATACATTTATAGGTGGAACAACACAATCCAAAAGTAAATGAAAATATGCACTAGAGTTGTTAACCCTTTCACCCCCCACAAGCCTTTTTTCACCTCCATGACTAGGCCAAATTTTACAATTCTGACCAATGTCACTTTATGTGGTAATAACTCTGGAACACTTCCATGGATCCCACTGAATCTGAGGTGGTATTTTCATGACATCTTGTATTTCATGATAGTGGTAAAATTTCTTCGATATAACTTGCGTTCATTTGTGGAAAAAATGGAAATATGGCCAAAATTTTGAACATTTTGCAATTTTCAAACTTTTAATTTTGATGCCCTTATACTAGAGAGTTATGTCACACAAAATAGTTAATAAATAACATTTCCCACATGTCTACTTTACATCAGCACAATTTATATAGTTAATCATTTCATTTCATGTTTTTTTTGTTAGGTCTATCACTATTAATTAGATGAGGGTTTGTGGATAAAATTTTGGACTTGTAGGGGTTAATTTAAGGGGTTAATTCGTTGTGTGAAATTACGGGGACTCCCTGCAGCCTCAGTGACGTCAGCAGGAGTCCCTGCAATTTCATACAACGAATTAACCCCTTAAATTAACCCCTACAAGTCCAAAATGTTATCCACAAACCCTCATCTAATTAATAGTGATAGACCTAACAAAAAAAACATGGAATGAAATGATTAACTATATGTAAACCATGTGTCATTTCATGTCAGGCAGGAGCATAATTATACAAAAGCCGGCAAATGTTTCTGCGGCTATTCTGCTATGAAGAACTGTATGAATTTGTAATATATATATTAATGTGACTCTATGACATGTATAAAATATATATATATATATATGTGTGTGTCTAGATCTATTCATTCTTTGTGTGGGGAAACCTGTCATTGGGCTTCGTTATATGTCCATTTAGCTACCCTGTGAGAAAATCTCGCCAGACGGATGTCAAACGGATCCTTACATGCGATTATAATCGCATCAATGAAGAAAAATCGCACCAAAAACAGATCATTGGTTAAGATACTTTTGTGCGATTTCGGACCGTTAAAATGGGACCTTTTTTAATGGTTGTGTGTGACTCCAGCCTTAAACGCAAAATTGGCTGGAGTCAAGCCATGTCGCTTTTGGAGTGCCCCTGATGTGCCTAAACAGTGGAAACCGACCATAAATGACCCCATTTTGGAAACTAGACTACCTCAAGGCATTTATATAGTTGTGTGGTTAAAAGCTTGAACCCCCAAGTACTTCACATTGAGCTTTATATATTAGATATATCTAATATATAAAGCTCAAGTGTGTATGTATGTATGTATGTATGTGTGTGTGAATGTCCGGGATTGGCATCCGCACCGTCGCAGCTACAGCCACAAAATTAGGCACAGTCACATGTCTGGACCCGGAGAGCGTCCTAGGCTATGTTGTGAGGCGAAATTTTAACCCTGCGCGTTGCAATTCACCAAACAATTTTGCCCCTATCTAGATAATGGGGAAAAAGTGTGTGTGCATCAAGCCCCGCCCCTCATTATGATGTCACAATGGTTGCCATGGCGACACTGATGTCATCATAGGTTGCAAGCCCCGCCGCTCACTATGATGTCATAATGGTTGACTATGGGATGGAGGATGTGTGATGGGTATATGGGCACTGGACTATGGGATGGAGGATATGTATGACGGGTATATGGGCACGGGACTATGGGATGGAGGATGTGTGATGGGTATATGGGCACGGGACAATGGGATGGAGGATATGTATGACGGGTATATGGGCACGGGACTATGGGATGACAGATATGTATGATGGGTATATGGGCACGGGACTATGGGATGGAGAATATGTATGATGGGTATATGGGCATGGGACTATGAGATGAAGGATGTGTGATGGGTATATGGGCACTCGACTATGGGATGGCGAATATGTATGATGGGTATATGGGCATGGGACTATGGGATGGAGGATGTGTGATGGGTATATGGGCATGGGACTATGGGATGGAGGATGTGTGATGGATATATGGGCATGGGACTATGGGATGGAGGATGTGTGATGGGTATATGGGCACTCGACTATGGGATGGTGGATATGTATGATGGGTATATGGGCACGGGCCTATGGGATCGTGGATATGTATGATCTGTATATGGGCACGGGACTATGGGATGGAGGATAATTATAATTTGCTATAACTAACCACAGTTAATTACTATGCCCAGGCAGCGCCGGTCTCTTCAGTTAGTATATATATATATATATATATATATATATATATATATATAATACACATATATAAAAGAAATATTTTTGCAGTTTGCTTTTACTTTTTTACTTAATCCTACATCCACCTCCCCTGCCTGACTTCAAAATGCTGTGATTGATATCGAGCATTTAGAGGGTTGAACTGCCAAGAGCTGAGTTCTGGGTGTCAGCTGTTATGTCAGCTCCTGTGCGTGCAAAATCACCTGGACGTATCCATACGTCCAAGGTTGGAAGTACTTTCCAACCTGGACGTATGGATACGTCTAAGGTCGTAAATGCGTTTGTTTTGTCATAAAACAATTATTTATTAAAACAAATGCATCAGGATATCTGACAGGTCCTCTATAGCTATCTACAAGAGGACCTGACCTGTGTGCAATGTCATAATTACTATTTATTACTTATGCTAATATTTTTATCTACTCATTTTGTTTTAGATAATATTTTGATCCCTTGTGGCGCTTTATAGTAAAAACTAATTAATTATAATTACTTTAAGAAAAAGCTACCAGTACACAATGATTTTCCATTTAGCAAATTAAAATAGTTGAAAAGCAATACATTTAGAGGAAAAATTGCTGTCTACCTTTTGTTGATACTTTTATTAATTATAGTCCTTGAGTAATTGCGGCATTTTTTACTGGTCACTTTCAAAGGGAGCCAGGTGTCACAAGTCACATCAATAGTTCTATATTGTAAGTTGTTCTTTCTATTTTCTGAATGGTGATATGAATGAATCTTCTTGAATTATTATCATAAATATCTTACATAATACTGAAATATGGACCCTGATTCATCATAGTGATTACTTAAAACATTCTGAAAAGTTGCAAAAAGTTTGTTAGTATTAGCTTTTTCACACCAGTTTTTTCCAATTTTGCTTAAATGGCCAGTGCTAGAGTGGGACAAGGGCATGACTGACCAGCTCTAATTTATGAAAAGCTGGGACATTCTTTACTACAGAAATCTTACTCCAGTCCACGACTAGAGTAATATTAGTGGCAAGCCTCACGGAGGTACACACTAATTTTCAGATGTGCCTGATTCATTAAGTGGCATGACTCCAGCATGCCCCTCATCAAGAACAGCGTGAACTTAAAATAGGAAAAATGCATATTCTGAAATCTGGAATTGGTGCGTTATATTGATAAATATGCTCAAACCAACATGTTGCGCAAATAAAATGCTCCCGTTAGTATCTTTGACAGGCTACGGTATGAACTAGATAAATAATGCCATTTTGGACTGGATGTCAGAACTTCAGATGACTGCTAACCATGGCATGTCACCAAGGAGTACACTGGATGTGGTTCTGTGCTGATCCCAGAAAACAAAACACATGACCAGCGGTGATGATCCATCTCAGATTAATTTATCTTCTGAATCAGCTCTGTGTTTGCCTTGGCAAAGATTACAGTCATTTGACTTTGAGATAATGAAGATGAACGAGAAGCTCCTAACTAGGCTGATGGAATAAATGTATTACATTGTGCGCATTTTCTTATTAGATTTTACTGCAGTTACTGTGCGCTTCTGAAAAACCTAATGCTGAAAATGACTGATTTCTGATCATCTCAGATTTGAAATCACTATTGCATATCATTTCATTTATTCAGTGCACATATTTATGCGATTTTGATAATTAAATATACAGCTTATTTAATTTAATATATAAAAGCAAAAAATGGTGTGTTTTGTTTTTTTTTTAGTCCACAGCTACATGTCATGGATAGACACTTTACCCTACGTCTGAGCCTTTTTTCTATTTTCGATGTGCGCAGTTGTGTTAGGTTTGATCATTTTAAGCCTATATATTGCTACAAATAATATTAAAAAATGAACTTAGAATAAATCTCAGAATAGAATTCTAAATTAATGTTTCAAATGATAGCTCGAAAGATCCAACATGTGTGTTTGATAGTGGCTTAAAGGAGTTGTCTTATCTTCTTTCCTCAGGGGCAGTGTGCTCCTTATTGATTGACAGTTCGAACCATTGACCCGAACCTTATCCTCTTGATGCTACAAGCAGAGGCTGCTTTGTCTCTGCAGCATCGGAGGAGCACAATGGCATTGAATCTAGCCGGATCCAACAATCTGTCCTGCTTCAGAGCGGTGATCACAAGTTCTATAGACCAGAGGTTTTAAGCGTTGTGCCCCTTTCCTTGGAGACTAGCCACTGCTGATAGACTGCAGATGTGGCTGTAACCTGGGATTAGTAATAACAACTAAATTGAAAAGATGCTTGTGTTTACAACCACTCTGTCATTTTACCTATTTCTGTTGATTAGAAACTAGTGATGAGCGAGTATACTCGTTGATCGGTTGATCTCCAAGTATTTTGGTGTGCTCGGAGATTTAGATTTCGTAGTCTCAGCTGCATGATTTGCAACTTGTACACAGGCTGAATACATGTGGGAATTCCCTAACAAACAGGCATTCCACCCGAGCAATGAGTATACTTGCTCATCACTACTAGAAACCTCTCTAAGCCAATTTTGAATATCAGAGAATGAATGAGGCAAGTTTCCATCCTATCAATATCTGTGATAGGATCTGTCTAATTTTTCGATGAGCTAACCTTACCATCAACTGATGGACACTTGTATCCAGATAGATCTGAAATTGTATTGTCTGAAATTTCATACACAGAAACTCCCTACTTATTACTTCATTTTTCTCTCTCTCAATGGCAGGGAGTTTAATATTAAAACAAGCAGGAATGGTGTTTCGTGTATTTTGGCCTTTGGATTCGGACATCACATTGGTCTCCCACAAGGGAATTACTATTTAGAAATAAATATTAAATACAAGCAGTTAGATACTTTCAGCATTTCTATCTCCTAGTATTTGGTGACATAAGTATATCTGCACACCTGACATTGAAATTGCAACACGAAAAAGGAAAAGGTGTGCAATTATGGAAGTCACAGGATGGATAGACCTGTTATTGATGTGCCAATGGCAAAAATATATAGATAAAATTTTCAGTATTGAGTACAAGTGCCACATGCAGAAATACAAACACTTACAGGCCTTGGCTGATGTCAGTGATGTTATTAATGGTTGTCTGAGGAATATTCTGCCACACTGAAGGCATATGGGAAATCATCAAGATCCCCTGCTGGCAGTTCCCTATACAATTGCTGACCGAAGACGCCCCAAATATGCTCTACAAAAGACAAGTATGGAGACTATGCAGATCATAGTAGAACGTTTAGGCCACGCACGCTGCTCACAGTAGCACCAGCAACATGTGGTTTGGTGCTGTCGTGTTGAAAAAGTGTCCCATTGACAATTTGAAGAAAAGGCAGTACCATTGGTTCCACCCCCAAATCAATGTAACGCTGAGCTGATAGTGTACATGGAATGATGGCTAAGGGTGTGTGCACACGCTGCGGATTCTGCTGCGGATCCACAGCGGTTTTGGTGGTGTACAGTACCATTAAAATCAATGGAAATTAAAAACCGCAGTGCACACGGTGCGGATTTTTCCGCGCGGATTTGCTGCTTTTTCAAAACCGCAACATGTCAATTTTTTGTGCGGATTCCGCTGTGGTTTGGCACCTGCTCCATGGCAGGTGTCAAACCGCAGGGGAAAACTGCAGGCTAAACCGCAGAAAAACTGCAGACCTGCGGATTTACCTGCGGTTTTTGACAAATCTGTGCGGAAAAATCCGCAGGACAATCCGCAGCGTGTGCACACACCCTAAAAGGTCCAGCTACCATGCATTAAGCCACGCCACACCATAATCCCGGGATTAGGACTGATGTGATGGCTTCTTCATGGCTTAGCCTACCACTTGGCCATCGCTATTGTAATAAAAAGCTTCATATTCCTTTAGTAGAATATCTAGCTACAGGTAATATCTAGCATCTGAGAATAATTTAGTTCTAAATGTAGCACTTATACATTTCTGTTTTTTTAACCCCTTTCTGCCATATGACGTACTATCCCGTCCATGTGCCCTGGTACTTAATTCCCAGGGACAGGATAGTATGTCATAGCGATCAGCTGCGCTCACGGGGGGAGCGCAGCTGATCGCGGCCGGGTGTCAGCTGATTATCACAGCTGACACCCGGCACTATGTGTCAGGGGCAGTCACGGACCGCCCCCGACACGTTAACCCCTGGAACGTTGCGATCAAACACGATCGCAGTGTACCGGGGGGTTTAGGGAAGCATCGGGAGGGAGGGGGCTCCCTCCGTGCTTCCCTGAGACTCCCGCAGCAGGGCAATGTGCAGCGCTGCTGCGGGGGCCTCCTTCCCTGCAGGTCCCCGGATCCGAAATGGCGGCGGGGATCTTCGGGGGCCTGCAGGGAGCCGGCTTCCTCATGCCTGCAAAGCGCAGGCACGAGGAAGCCTGCAGCACTGCCTGCCTGTCAAAAGACAGTTATGTCCCCCCTGGGACATTGTAATAAAGTTAAAAAAAAAAAGTGTAAAAATAATTTATAAAAAAATCGCTAAATATATTAAAAAAAAAATATTCACTAATAAATTCATTTTTTGGAAATTAAAAAAAAACAATAAAAGTACACATATTTGGTATCGCCACGTCCGTAACGACCCGCCCTATAAAACTGTCCAATTAGTTAATCCCCTTTGTGAACCCCTTAAAAAATAAAAATAAAAAACAAAGCAAAAAATAATGCTTTATTATCATACCGCCGAAAAAAAAAATGCAATAACGCGCGATCAAAAAGACGGATATAAATAAACATGGTACCGCTGAAAACGTCATCTTGTCCCGCAAAACACGAGCCGCCATACAGCATCATCAGCGGAAAACTAAAAAGTTATAGCTCGCAGAATAAAGCGATACAAAAATAATTATTTTTTATATAAAATTGTTTTCATTGCATAAAACCGACAACATAAAAAAAGACAAATGAGGTATCGCTGTAACCGTACTGACTCGAAGAATAAAACCGCTTTATCAATATTACCGCATGCGGAACGGTGTAAACGCTCCCCCCAAAAGAAATTCTTGAAATGCTGGTTTTTGTTCATTCTGCGTCCAAAAAATCGGAATAAAAAGCGATCAAAAAATGTCACGTGCCCGAAAATGGTACCAATAAAAATTTCAACTCGTTCTGCAAAAAATAAGACCTCACGTGACTCAGTGGGTCAAAATACGGAAAAATTATAGCTCTCAAAATGTGGTGATGCAAAAACAATTTTTACAATAAAAAGCGTCTTTTAGCGTGTGACAGCTGCCAAACATAAAAACCCGCCATAAATAGTAAATCAAACCCCCCTTTATCACCCCCTTAGCTAGCGAAAAATAATAAAATTAAAAAATTTATTTATTTCCATTTTCCCATTAGGGTTAGAGCTATGGTTAGGGCTAGGGTTAGGGCTGAGATTAGGGTTAGGGGTGTGTTGGGGTTAGGGTTGGAGTTAGAATTGGGGGTTTCCACTGTTTGGGCACATCAGGTGCTCTCCAAACGCAACATGGCATCTGATCTCAATTCCAGCCAATTCTGCGTTGAAAAAGTCAAATGGTGCTCCTTTCCTTCCAAGCTCTGCCATGTGCCCGAACAGTGTTTTACCCCCACATATGGGGTATAAACCTACTCAGGACAAATTGCAAAACAACTTTTGGGGTCCAATTTCTCCTGTTACCCTTAGGAAAATAAAAGATTGGGGGCAAAAATATCATTTTTGTGGAAAAAAATATGATTTTTTTATTTTTACCCCCGGGCGTTATAAACTTCTGTGAAGCATTTGGGGGTTCTAAGTGCTCACCACACATCTAGATAAGTTCCGTGGGGGGTCTAGTTTCCAAAATGGGGTCACTTGTGGGGAGTTTCAACAGTTTAGGCACATCAGAGGCTCTCGAAACGCGACATGACACCCGCAAACCATTCCATCAGTCTTCATTCCAAAACGTCACTACTTCCCTTCCGAGCCCCGACGTGTGCCCATACAGTAGTTTTCTCCCACATATAGGGTATCAGCGTACTCAGGACAAATTGGACAACAACTTTTGGGGTCCAATTTCTCCTGTTACCCTTGGGAAATTAAAACAATTGGGGACTAAAAAATCATGTTTGTGGAAAAAATATGATTTTTTTATTTTCATGCCCGGGTGTTTTAAACTTCTGTGAAGCCCTTGGGGGTTCAAAGTGCTAACCACACATCTAGGTAAGTTCCTTGGGAGGTCTAGTTTACAAAATGGTGTCATTTGTGGGGGGTTTCCACTGTTTAGGCACATGAAGGGCTTTCCAAACGTGACATGGTGTCCGATCTCAATTCCAGCCAAAAAAGTCAAATGGCACTGCTCCCTTCCGAGCACTGTCATGCGCCCAAATAGTCGTTTACACCCACATATGGGGTATCAGCGTACTCGGGACAAATTGCACAATAACCTTTAGGGTCCTGTTACCCTTGGGAAAATAAAAATTGGGAGTGAAAAGATCATTTTTGTGGAAAAAATATGATTTTTTAATTGTACCGCTGTACGTTATAAACTTCTGTGAAGCCCTTGTGGGTTCAAAGTTCTCACTACATATCTAGATAAGTTCCTTGGGGGGGGTCTAGTTTCCAAAATGGGGTTACTTGTGGGGGTTTCCACTGTTTAGGCACATCAGGGGCTCTCCAAACGTGACATGGCGTCCGATCTGAATTGCAGCCAATTTTGCATTGAAGAAGTCAAACGGCGCTCCTTCCCTTCTGAGCTCTGCCATGCGCCGAAACAGTGGTCCCCCCCCCACATATCGGGTAGCAGCGTACTCAGGAGAAATTGCACAATATCTTTTGCAGTCCAATTTCTCCTGTTACCCTTGGTAAAATAAAAAAAATTGGACCTGAAGTAATTTTTTTGTGAAAAAAAGTTAAATGTTCATTTTTTTTTAAACATTCAAAAAATTCCTGTGAAGCACCTGAAGGGTTAATAAACTTCTTAAATCTGGTTTTGAGCACCTTGAGGGGTGCAGTTTTTAGAATGGTGTCACTTTTGAGTGTTTTCTATCATATAGACCCCTCAAAGTGACTTCAAATGTGATGTGGTCCGTAAAAATAAAATGGTGTTGCAAAAATGAGAAATCGCTGGTCAACTTTTAACCCTTATAACTTCCTAACAAAAAAAAATTTTGGTTCCAAAATTGTGCTGATGTAAACATATGTGAAATGTTATGTATTAAGTTTTTTGTGTTCCATATCTCTGTAATTTAAGGGCATAAAAATTCAAAGTTGGAAAATTGCGAAATTTTCAAAATTTTTGCCAAATTTCCGTTTTTTCACAAATAAACGTGAGTTATTTGAATGAAATTTTACCACTAACATGAAGTACAATATGTCACGAGAAAACATTGTCAGGATCACCAGGATCCATGGAAGCGTTTCAGAGTTATTACCTCATAAAGGGACAGTGGTCAGAATTGTAAAAATTGGCCCGGTCATGAACGTGCAAACCACCCTTGGGGGTTAAGGGGTTAAAAACAGCATCTATCGCACACATTTGTTTTCAATTTTACTTCCAAATAAATTCTCTATTACGTTTATCAGTCTTCAAGTAATTCCACATGTCTGAGAGTCTATTGACAACGTTGTTGTAGCTTATTCTATGGGCATCTTAAGGATAAGTCAATGGTCACATTACATTTTTCTTTTTGCTAAAAGTAAAATATTTTACAATGGAATTTTCAATCCTTTATTATAATATACGTACATACAAAGTCATTTAATTGATGTTGAAATAAAATATTCATAGACCTAAGGCACTTTAACCTAATTATTATAAACTTTGCTATTTAAAGCCAAGGTAATTAAAATGCTTGGAAACATATGTTGTTCCCTGAGGCAGGAGAGGAGCCTGCAGCGTACGTATGTATGAAGAGATATCAGCAGCTTATTTTATTACAGTATTCGGCTCATAATGTAAGTGACTTTGTATCTGGTACTCTCTGTAGTATTCTAGGTGCAGTACGTCTGTCAGGTTTGGTTTTCAGCCTTCTTTTATTTTTGTGTCCTATGATGTTGAGCTCCTCTAACTATAATATCTATATCTGCTTCTAATGTTTTTTATCTGTTTCTTACAATTCATATTATTCTCTGTGCATGACATTTGTATTTTTTCTTTTTCAAGTATTGTGTAAGCAAAAGTAATTTTAGATCGTCAAATATGTACACTGATTTTTGCATGTACAGCGGCTTGCGAAAGTATTCACCAACCTTGGCGTTTTACCTATTTTGTTACATTACAACCTGTGTTTAAATATTTTTTAATCTGATTTCTATGTGATGTATCAGCACTAAATAGCCTAAGTTAGTGAAATGAGAAAAAAATATAGGCATACATTAAATTTATGGGATCAAATAACTAAAAATTGGCATGCGCATATGTATTCACCGCTTTTGCTATGAAGGCTCTAAAATATTCTGTTGCAAGCCATTACCTTCATAAGTCACATGCTTGGTGAAAGGACGTCCACCTGTGTGCAATCTAAGTGTCACATGTTCTGTCAGTAGTATATTATCACATTTTTCATAATTTAGTCAAAAGAGCATTCTCATTGGTTTTACCTGTCTAGCCTTTTACTTTTGCTAAATTCAGCATTACAAGGGTATGTGCGCGTGGCCGCTTTCCCAGGTGGATTCCACTTAAAAAGCGAATCAACACCGCTGCAAAAATGAACATAATGCAGCGATATAAAACTGACATTTCTATGCATGCTCAGTCTTTTCTTACTTCTTTTAAATTCTTTAACGTTTGGAAACCATGAAGCATTTAAAAGAAGTAGCATGTTCATTAGGTGGAAACCACCCGCTAGTTACAGTTTAAGGGCTCACACTCACTTGCGAGAGACTCGCACGATTCTTGTGCGAGTCTCTCACATGAAAACCTGGGACTGCCGCCCGCACTGGGACCGGAGTGTGCGGCTGCATAGAAATACATGTAGCCGCACGCTCCGGTCTGAGTGTGGGCGGCAGTCCCAGGTTTTCATGCGAGAGATTCGCACGACAATCGTGCGAGTCTCTCGCAAGTGAGTATGAGCCCTAAATAATAGAAAAAAGATTATTCTGGTGTAGCCAGCCCAAGAATGACAGCAAAACCTCCTGGAAAGGCGCTTCAGGATAAAGGCTAGCAACTTTTTCCAGAAATGGCTTCACCTAGGAAGACATTGCAGCTTCGCCAGTGTCTTAATGACACCATAGGGGTGTTCTAAGGGTATGTGCCTATTGAGTTGTTTCAGGAGTTTTTGGGGTGGAAATTCTCCAAATCCCCTTGAAAATATGAAAAACGGCACAAAATCTGAGTTTCCCCTAAAAAGCTTCACAAAAGGACCCTTTTTTTTCTCTAGTGAGAACTGATTCAGTAAACTTTTTCTTTAAGGAGTTGTTCCGTTTTCCTGAAGCAATTTTCAAAACTTTTGAAGCATTTTAGAATGGTATAGTTGCGGTATTTTTAAAGTATTACATAGACATTTATTAAACCACTTCTTGTTTATGCCCTTGTATAAAAAGGCTATTCTGTATTGCCCTTATATTGGTTAAACTGAAGCCATTATAGATTGTTTTCAGGTGATTATTTCTTTTTTTTCATTCTGCGGCTTATTATTATGAAACTCAATTACCCTCCAGTGCTTTAACATTGATTGTACCACATACAATAATTTCTTTATAAATAACCTGCAACTCAAGTACTTAGTTTTCCGAGAATTCAGTGCTCCATAGTAAACATGTGCCATTTATTTTCAGATTGAAGATGCTGCGAGTCAAGGATCAAAGTTTGCTGGAATAGTACAGGGGTACTACATTCCGAAGGACCTGCCGTACAGCCTCTCGGATAGCCTGAGTCAAACGAGCTCTCCAGAATTCACAGCTATCAATAAAGCAAGCAGCGATGCTGAGGATCATACTTCAGCGGACAAGAAGTCAGAATGCACTAATGGAAGCACTTCACCGGCAAAGAGTAGAGAAAATGCTGAACAGTCCAAAACAGTGGAAGGGCTGGAAGTTATCGAGCCGCAGAAAGCAAAGTCTTCTCCTCTGGATGACGTAGATCAATTAGAAGAACTCAACTTCAGTGTCTCTAATGAGGATGTCTTCGTTCAGGATAAGATTATGCCAGAGTCTACAATGCCTGATAATTGCAGCAGTAGAAGTAAGTATAAAATGCAGCTGTGTCGTAGCGTAAACACTAAATAAAAAGTAAAGTAGAAATGCTGTAAAACTAAGAACATAATCATCCAGCTTGGTACCTTGCCAGATATATTCAAATGCTCATTAGTTGCACAAAATAAAGGTTTAGAGGTAGTATGGGCCAACATGAACCATTACCCGCTTCACGACGTGGTCAATTTCCATTTTGGGGTTTTCGTTTCATTCTCCCCTTCTTCCCAGAACCATAACTCTTTTATTATTCTGTCCACATTGACTTATCAAGGCTTGTTTTTGTGTGGGACAAGTTGTACTCTTGAATGACGCCATTCTTTTTATTATAAACTGTACTCGAAACTGGAAAAAAATTCCAAGTGAAGAGAAATTGTGAAAAAAAAGATAATTCTGACATTGTTTTTTGGGAATTGTTTTTACGCTGTACATTTTGTGGTATGATTCTGTTCATCAGTACGATTACGTTGATGCCCAACATGTCCAGTTATTTTTATTATTTTTAGTGGTGAAAAAAAAATCTGAATTTGCAGTAGAAAATAGTTGTGTTGACATTTTCTGAGATCAGTATCTTTTTCAGTTGATGGAGCTGTATGATGGCTTATTTTTTGTGGGGGCAAGATGATGTTTTTGTTGATATAATTTTGGATAGATGTGAAAATAAACCAAAAGAGAGGGCGCTTAACGTGAAGAATTTCACAACACATATGCTGTATTAGAAGAGGTGGTTAACTCAACTCTGGTAGTTGCCAGGCAAAACGTTGATGCTAAGGGGTGAATGTGGTGGTTCTGAAGCACTGCAGCACCTTCCGTCTGCCCTTGGCATCCTTCTAAGGTGCCGTGACACAGCAAAAAAAGAATAATTGTTTTTTAAATTTTATACATAATTTTTAAAAACCTGTATGCAATTTATTATCAATCAGTCACGTCAGTGCCTGTCTATTTAAAGCACTGAGCGTGGAACACATTTTGTAACAACCTGATGAATGTGACATATCGTCCCTGAATCTCGTTGTGTGTTGAATGAATTGACTTTTCTTATATGACCAGGGTGGTTCCTAATTCAAAGTGTGGTGCTGTGTGGATTTCCACCACCCACCTTTCATCATTTTTCACTGTGACATTTTGTTGCAACATTTGTAATTTTGACGTTCTTGAATTTTTTTTTACGGTGTTTACTGATTTGTATTTTTTTAATTTTTTTATTGCAGCAAAAGGGGTGATTTGAACTTTTATTTATTGATTTTTTTTTTCATATTTTTAAAAACTTTTTCTTACTTTTCACTGTTCTTGTTAGTCTGGACCTTTGCAGGACTTGAAGTTGCAATCTTCTGATCTCTTGTGCTACATACAGGGATGCTACAGCATCCCTGTATATAGAAGAAGTCATGGTCTCTTTTGAAGTCCGGCCACACACAGGCTGGGTTTCCAAGTGCTCCATAATGACAAGCAGGGAGGTCTTCAACAGACTCTCGGCTGTCATAGCAACCCATCGGCAACCCATGATTACGACACAGGCGTGCCGATTGAAGCATGGAATGATGCGCCCCCATGTCGGCACATTGTTAGAGGTAGGGGCATGACCTGCTGGGTATGGGTCAAGCTCATCCTGTGAGACCTCTTCATACACCCACTTCTGACTTGTGGTGTACATGAACGGCGCATGTCGTGAAGGAGATCATAAAAACACACAGCAGAGTGATCCATCTTTAGAGCGGAGCACTTTGATGGTTAGTAATAAGGGGTATATATCTTAGAAGGTGGCACTATGTAGGTGTATCCTGATAGTTTCTGACAAGAAGAGTTGTTGCTTGACATAATCATGGGTGCCATTGTATTGTGTTGACTGGGGTTAAGCTTAGATTGCATTAGGGTTATATTTATGATTGTCTTTTTGTTATTATTATTGTTAGATTTATCCCAGCTATCCATATCAGTTTTCTTTTTTGACCTAACTGATGACAGATTTAGCATCAGTTGTCATCCAGTTTTTTTTTTGTTTTTTTTTACAGTTTTACAACAAAACTGGTGAGTTGGATAATAAAACAACATGTAGCGTTATCTGATCTGTCTCTTGGAAATGGTCTGGCGCAGTCACTGATGAACCAGATGAATGTGAACAATCCCATAGCAAACTTTCATCTATGCCAGATAGGAAAAATAAATCCAGATGACAGAATAGATGGGAACAAGGAATTAAAAAGCATTTACCGTATATACTTGAGTATAAACCGAGATTTTCAGCCCATTTTTTTTAGGCTGAAAGTGCCCCTCTCGGCTTATACTCGAATCATTGTCACAGGGGGCAAGCAGGGCAGGGGGAGCACAGGAGCCATCGGCTGTCAAGTCATACTCATCCCCTCCTGGCACGGTCTCTGCACTTCCCTGCTTCTCCGATGGTCTCCGGCACAGCTGCTCTTCCTGTGTTCAGGGATCACATGGTACCACTCATTAAAGTAATGAATATGCACGCATACTCATTACTTTAATGAGCGGTACCACGTGACCGCTGAACACTGGAAGGAGCTGCTGGCACCGGAGACCATCGGAGAAGCAGGAAGTGCAGAGACCGTGCCAGGAGGGAGTAAGTATGATGGGGAGGATGGGGGAGCCATGCGATATTCACCTGTCCCCTTTCCACCGCCGTGCGCCGCTCTGTCTTCCATGTCCTCTGGCTGTGAAGTTCAGGTCAGAGGGCGCAATGACGTGGTTAGTGCGCGCCCTCTGCCTGAACAGTCACTGCAGAGACCCGGAAGACAGAGGGGCTCGTGGCGGTGGAATGGGGACAGGTGAATATTGCAGGTGTCGGGGCCAGCGGCAACACCAGCACCTGGCCCCCATAGCCCACCAGTGTCTCTCCCTGCTCAGGACACTGGCACCTGGCCCCCAGCGACAAGAGGCGAGTATGTCATTTTTTTTTAAATTGCAGCAGCATATGGGGCATATATATCTATGGAGCATCTTATGGGGCCATCAATCTTTATGGAGCAGCACATGGGGCATATATATCTATGGAACATCTTATGGGGCCATCAACCTTTATGGAGCAGCATATGGGGCATATTATTCTATGGAGCATCTTATGGGGCCATCAATCTTTATGGAGCAGCATATGGGGCATATTATTCTATGGAGCATCTTATGGGGCCATCAATCTTTATGGAGCAGCATATGGGGCATATTATTCTATGGAGCATCTTATGGGGCCATCAACCTTTATGGAAACGCATATGGGACATATTCTATGGAGCATCTTATGGGGCCATCTTTAACCTTTTATGCAGCATTATATGGGGCATATTTTAATACGAAGCATCTTATGGGGCCATTATTAACCTTTGTACAGCATTAAATGGGGCATATTTTTTGTATGGAGCAACTTATGGGGCCCATCATTAACTGTATGGAGCATTATATGGGGCTACTGATTCAATATGGATATTCAAAAACATTTACCCTACTGATGTCTCAATTAATTTTACTTTTATTGGTATCTATTTTTATTTTTGAAATTTACCAGTAGCTGCTGCATTTCCCACCCTAGGCTTATACTCGAATCAATAAGTTTTCCCAGTTTTTTGTGGCAAAATTAGGAGCCTTGGCTTATACTCGGGTATATACGGGTATACAGAACCTGGGGACAAAGCTAAGGAGTTTGACAAGACATATGCTAGTGGGCAATGCTCCAATAAGTATCTCTGACTTAGCCAGAATATTTATGTAGAGGCCTAGACCCGCAAACTGAATCTTGGCCACAGTTGAATGAAAGACTAGTTACTGTGGCACCATTATAACAGTGTCATTGTCCATAAGACAACGTATCATGCCAAATGTCGATAGATCTCATGTAACATGACATCATCACGTATGTAGCACTGTGTGATGTCACTGGTAGTTTGATACACTATAGGAAGACCCTACTTACAAGATGTGGAGTCACTTCCCCTAAATAAAATCAATTACAGTTCTATCGTTTATCGCCTTTATATTTTAATATGCACATTTAAATTTTCAACATATGTTCGCGCTGTTTGTAAGTGATAGATCAGATTTTGTACTTTCTAAGTGCTATTTAGTTCTGATCAAATGGAAGCTGATCATGAAAATAAATTGTTGTGACATCTGTACAATGTAAAGTTATGTCCTGATACATTTTACAACTGTACAGCTTATAAATTCCAGACACTGTTGTCAGCCCCTATTGAAATAGACCGTGTGCAAGAAGCTGTTCTTAAATCCCGTAGCCTAAGGCAGGAGAAAACCCGGTGGCGTGTGTATAAATTTCAGGTTGTTTCTATAAATCCTAATTGTTAGATTTTGTAGTAGAAATTATTGTCAGTTTCTTACTTTATTTTGTAGTGAGTCAGCAAGAAAATATACCTGTCTTATTGAATATATGTAAGTGATAATCGCAAGGTACTTCAATCAAAGGCATCTATAGGAGGCCGATCAGAGGGCAACCATGTCTACGATGTTAAAAGCTGTTGACTGGCCATTCCAGTACGTACAGTGGAACACATGGTTTGGAGGACTATATAATTGGTGATCGCTTACATATGGACAAGTCCCTAAACAAATGCGCACAAAATCAGATGAAGTCTCAGGTAGTAAAATAGAATAAAACAATGAATTCAGTTAAAGCATATTTCATCTGATCTTACTAGCAAGATTTTAAGTATATATTAATATATATTATTTCCTCATAGTCCTGAGTGTTGTCTATCTCCCCTTTAGTTAGGAGAGTTTCTTTACCGGTTTCTAGTATGTATCCGGTGGATACCCTGAATATAATATTTAAAGAGGAATAATCCCGGTTTTCTGGGTTACAGTGGGTACGGAAAGTATTCAAACCCCTTTAAATTTTTCACTCTTTGTTTCATTGCAGCCATTTGGTAAATTCAAAAAACTTAATTTTTTCTGTTTAATGTACACTCTGCACCCCATCTTGACTGAAAAAAAAAACAGAAATGTAGAAATTTTTGCAAATTTATTAAAAAAGAAAAACTGAAATATCACATGGTCATAAGTATTCAGACCCTTTGCTCAGTGTTGAGTAGAAGCACCATTTTGAGCTAATACAGCCATGAGTCGTCTTGCGAATAATGCAACAAGTTTTTCACACCTGGATTTGGGGATCCTCTGCCATTCTGCCTTGCAGATCCTCTCCAGTTCCGTCAGGTTGGATGGTGAACGTTGGTGGACAGCCATTTTCAGGTCTCTCCAAAGATGCGCAAATGGGTTTAGGTCAGGGCCACCACAATGGCCACAGAGTTGTTCTGAACCACACCTTTGTTATTTTAGCTGTGTACTTAGGGTCACTGTCTTGTTGGAAGGTGAACCTTCGGCCAAGTCTGAGGTCAAGAGCACTCTGGAAGAGATTTTCATCCAGGATATCTCTGTACTTGGCCGCATTCATGTTTCCTTCAATTGCAACCAGTCGTCCTGTCCCTGCAGCTGAAAAACACCCCCATAGCATGATGCTGCCACCACGTTTCACTGATGGGATTGTATTGGGCAGGTGATGAGCAGTGCCTGGTTTTTTCCACACATACCACTTAGAATTATCACCAAAAAGTTCCATCTTCGTCTATTCGAGTGCAGCACGGTGGCTCAGTGGTTAGCAGCGCTGGGGTCCTGGGTTTGAATCCCACCAAGGACAACATCTGCAAGGAGTTTGTATGTTCTCCCCGTGTTTGCGTGGGTTTCCTCCGGGTACTCCGGTTTCCTCCCACACTTCAAAGACATACTGATAGGGAATTTAGATTGTGAGCCCCATCGGGGACAGTGATGAAAATGTGTGCAAACTGTAAAGCGCTGCGGAATATGTTAGCGCTATATAAAAATAAAGATTATTATTATTATTATTCGAACCAGAGAATATTATTTCTCATAGTCTGGGAGTCCTTCATGTGTTTTTAGCAAACTCTGTGCTGGCTTTCATATGTCTGGCACTGAGGAGAGGCTTCCGTCGGGCCACTCTGACATAAAGTCTTGACTGGTGGAGGGCTGCAGTGATAGTTGACTTTGTGGAACTTTCTCCCATCTCCCTACTACATCTGTGGAGCTCAGCCACAGTGATCTTGGGGTTCTTCTTTACCTCTCTCACCAAGGCACTACTCCCATGATTGCTCAGTTTGGCTGGATGGTAAGGTCTAGGAAGACTTCTGGTGGTCCCAAACTTCTTCCATGAAAGTTTTAATCCTCTTACTATATTACAATCATCTTATTATATAGCACTGTGTACTTACAATTGCTGATTTTACCTTTCTATGCACCTTCTCTTTTCTCTGCTCTATGTAGAAACAGAAAGTCTCTTGTTCTTGCATTTATCGTTCCCTTCTTCAACCCGTTGTCCAGCTACTCACCCCCACCAGATATTTTTGCAGTGACTTATGACTCATACAGGGATAACTGACCTTCTGTTTCTACACAGAGCTTAGAAGGATTCAGGTAGTCAGTTTTAAATCACGTGAGGACATAGACGTAATGGAAAAGAGAAGAATTAGCTGGGTAGAAAAACAAAATGAGCAATTGTAAGTGCACAATGCTAAATAATGTGATAATTGCAATATATTAAGAGAATGAAAATTTTGAAGGGAGGAGGGCTTCTTTAAAATTCAGAGCTGAATTCACCTTTTTGTTGGCTCTGGAGCCTAAAGGACCAGATACAGATCAGATGGCTGTCGGCTGAGACATTTGTTCATTTGACTGACAGCTATCTGAGCTATCTTTTATAAACAAAAGGGTACATACAGCCGAGCGATACTATGTTCTTTTTAGGTGGACGCCAACAGACATCTTTGCCGGCGGCTTATCTCTGGGAATCAAACATCCCTGATCGACACGTTCCCCAGCAATCAGATGACCAACGCCCTATAGACAATATAGGGCATGCTGAACTTGTTAACATTGGCAGGTGTGGCCAGTATTAGTCTAATGTGTGTACTGTATGGGGAGGCTTAATTCTCATGATATTATGTGTTGCCGCAGTGTTTGCACAGAGCTAGCAAAACTCTTAAAACAGAATATAGTTTGTAAGTAAAGATGATTGCTATTATAGCGTCACCACAATTGAATGCCACCTAGAAAAAAATTAAAACCGGATTGTGACATCATGATAAGTAAACACACTGTTTTGCAATTAAGACTAGAGTAAAGCCTATAAATAAAGATTCAATCTATTGTGAAATTATTAACTCAAAACGCATCTTTATAAATAAAATGCATGCTACTGTGACATTACAATAGAAAACAGCCTATAAATCTAGGCATAGTGCATTGTGTCTTTCTGACAATAGAGCACAGGCTAGAACTAAAGGCAAATGCTATTGTAACTTTACCACAGTAACATAGAAGACATCATGCACATGGCAAGTATAAAGACAAACACAACTGAAACAGAGCCAGCATATAAATATGACATGGCTGAATAATTCTGAAGACTGGCCATTGTGATCCTCACGATACAGCATAGCTTAATCATGTAGATAGGAGCTATTGGGACACCATTACAACAGAACAAAGTACATAACTAAATACATAGGCGCCAAGTCATTAATACTGGCATTTTGTATGCTAGTCTTAATAAAGGGAGGACGGGAGTAAAGGTCCATTTAGTCCTGGGTTGCGAACCGTCTAGAAATTCCAGAAAAATAGAGCACTTTCATGCCCTGTCCGTAAAAAAAAACATTTAAGGCGTTTGTGATTTTCTTTTGAAGCTGAAGAAACTTATAGAGATTATTTTTTATTATAGTTATCATAATTGTACAGGTCACAGAGAATACATCTGATGTCTTCATATCAGAATTATGGGCTGTAGACATGAACCACTTATAATCATAATGATTTTCCAATGTGGCCATAAAAAATATTGTCTGTCCATGAGTTTTTCATAAGGTGTTTCATAAAGTGCAAGAAAAACTAAAAAGTCAGGTGGCTAAACAATCGCAGATTCGTTAATAATTACCATAGTCATTTATAAGCCTGTTTACACAGGTAGACTGTGTCAAATAATGCACAGTTAATGATCTGCAATAGATTATCCATTGTGCATAGGCTGCCATTGTTCTCAGTAGCGCATTGTCAAAAATGATTATTTTTAAGCAAGCCTAAAAATATTCCTGCCGAACATTTTACTTTGCTTTTTTTTTCATTGGCAACCTGTTTACACTGCAGTATTATGATGAAACGAGCCTTCCTAGGCACACTCATTCCCTATACTCATGCAGTATAAAATGCACCTTTAAATGCATCAAATTCATTAAGACATATCTTTCAATTGTCGTGCAGCACCAACAGTAACACATGCCAGGCAGAGACTGGATTCCATTTCCGCCATAACGTATGCCACTTAATTAAATTGTGATGAATTTGTGGGGCGTGCTTGGTCACACCTTGTCCCGCTCGAGCACCTCACACTTTTCGTAACATTGGCTGAGCTGGCAGGGGCAGTTGTAAAAATGCCCAAAGTAGCAATTTTTGGGGCATGGGAATTTTGTGTTGTGCAAAAGTTTTGCAACATTTCGAGCCAGAAGCTGTGTGGTGAATCATCCCCCATAGTCCATCGTGACACTACAGTATAAGAAAGCTTATAAATGAAAATGCAGGCCTCCATTGTGACATCATCACAAATCAACACAAGAAAGGAATATAAAGGGACAAAAAACATTATACTAGAACACAGCCTTGAAGTAAAGACACTTTAGGGAAAACACCGTACTAAATTTGAGTTCTTTCTTGTATTTACTGGAACGCCCTACTGAACTTTTCTCTTGCGATCTACTAGAGATATTGGCACAACAGAAAACCATTATTATAAATCAAAGAGAAACTGCTCTATGTTGAACATGTTCTTTTGTGATTATTTTTATATTATTATAGAATACTTGAATGTCACAACAGGGTCTGGAAAAGCATACATTTAGGCAATAGACTTTAGACAATAAAAATTAGGTAATACTTTAACCACTATAAAACACTAAATATTACACAGCCATACAAAATACAGTGTAAATGTGACAAAAGATTACACAAGTGGAGTCATGGCTTCTAAGCTTATGAATGTAGTCTTTTTATAAACCTTTAACTAGATCTCAGCTTTTGATAGATCGAATATTGGATTATGTACTGTTTCCGTATACTGTCCTCTCATCTGCTTGTGTACCCGACCGATGAGATTTATTGCTGAATACATTTAAAGAGCCACCGTTGTTTAAGGTTTTATTTAATAAATCAATAGTACACATGAAAAAAAGCAACTTTGTAATATATGTTATCAGAGAAATCGGCTTCTTTATCTGACAAAATTAATCAGTTTTTATCAAAAATCTCAAATCTGAGTGAAAATCTCTATTTCGTGAAGACTTTCCCATTACTGAGATAGGAGATGACGGCTGCTATGGATAAGATTATATGTATATGGGAGTATGGAGGCTCTAGAGGCTGCACCCTCCTCTTATTTACATAGACTGTCATCAGGAGCAGCAGCCATCCACTATCTCAGTAATGGAAAGTGTTCACTGAATACAGATTTTACTTCAGAATTGCAAATTTGGATAATGACATCAATGTTTGCAGAGAAAGAAGCCATTTTTTTCTGATTAGATCTATTTCAAAGTAGCTTATTTTCATGTGTATTTTTGATTTATGAAATAAAAATTAAAATGACGGTTACGCTTTAAATCCGTGCTGGACAGGTTTTGGACAAAAGATATGTGTCATCAAGGTGGTTAGCCTCAGTGATGTGAAGCCTGGAAAAGCAGACTCCAGCACAGATAGTGCTGAGAGGGTTTTAATGGACCCAGATATTGGGTCTGGTTTTTAGGAACGGCCAGAAGAGCTGGGTGGGACTGGCTGTACCCACATCTGCACTTCCAGGCTTTGAACGGCCTAGTTAAGGCAGCTCAGCTGCCTCAGTCTGGGTTGTGAGTGAGAGGCAGAAAGAGCTCTTTCTGCAGTGAGAGTCTGGATGTTACTCTGACATTGTGATCCCATTCTATGATGTGGACTATTTTGTCTTTCTTTTGCCAGTCTTTATGCCACAGAAAAGAATATTTGTTTTTCTTTATGCTGGAAGACTATGAACTTTAATAAATCTTCCTGTGCGAACAAGACACTAAGTGCCTGTGCGTGAACCTAACTGGCTGCTAGAGAGAGTGAATACCTACAATGTATAAACTGAAAATCAGTAATGCTAGAAAATATCTGCTTTTCATATTTGTTTTGTAGTAATTTTTACGGCTTTATGTTTTCTGTATGTCTAGGAATGAATGTCAGTGGTAGTGTAATGCTGTCTATTGCAAAATCAAGTTAGAAGCACCATTAGGAGACCATCATGGTTCCAGTTAAAGGGATTCTCCTCTGACAGTTTTTCTATTGAAATATAATTCCTAACATAATTGCAGAAGTCCTTCCAAGCCTTCTTATTCTTTCTATGTCCTGAGTACAGGGTCAGGGAAGTTTAGAACTGAACGACAGAGTAATACTGTATGAGAAAGAAAGGTTGCTATGGGGAAAGCTCCTGAAAACTTCTGAAAAATAATCCACAATGACCTAAAATGCTACAAAATCATCATATGAACATTTAGAAAAATATATATCTTAGGCTAGGTCCACATTTGCACATAATCATATAATGTATTATATGTAAAAAATAATGCAAGAGTGTGCCATATATCAAACTATGTCTGATTAAATACTTTTTTTTCTACATTTTCTCACCTAGTTTTTCACGATACAGACAGGGAAATGTATACATTTTAGACCTATTCAAAGGTATTGCTTTCATTACTTTTTTGTATGTCCTGAAAAATTCAATACAAAGTAAACTTGACAAAGCTTCATCAAAAGAACCTTTTTGAATTACATCTTGGCCATTTTAAAGGGAACCTGTCACCTCCTTTTTCAGCTATGAGCTGTGGCCACTGCCTTTCGGTGCTTATCGACAGCATTCTAGAATGCTGTAGATAAGCCCCCGATCTAGCCTGAAAGAGAAGAAAAACAAGTTTTATTATACTCTCCCGGGGGCGGTCCGGTCTGATGAGCATCGCAGTTCCAGGTCCGGAGCCTCCCATCTTCATACAATGTCGTCATCTTCCTTGCTTCGTGTCGTGGCTCCTGCGCAGGCGTACTGATCTGCCCTGTTTAGGGCAGAGCCAAGTACTGCAGTGCGCAGGTGCTGGGAAAGGTCAGAGAGGCCTAGTGCCTGCGCACTGCAGTACTTTGCTCTGCCCTCAACAGGACAGATAAGTACGCACGCAGGAGCCACGACACAAAGCAAGGAAGATGACGACATTGTATGAAGATGGGAGGTGCCGGACCTGTCACACCCATCGTACCGGACCGCCCCCAGGTGAGTATAATAAAACTTGTTTTTCTTCTCTTTCAGGTTAGATCGGGGGCTTATCTACAGCATTCTGTACTGCTGTAGATAATCCTCGAAAGGCAGTGGCCGCAGCTCATAGCTGAAAAAGGAGGTGACAGGTTCCCTTTAATCCATAGATACTTTGTCATATGTGCCTGAATACAGTTTTTTTTTTTGCAAATTGGGTGTATATGTCCAGTGGAATGCACTGTATGAATGTGATCCTAGCCTTATATAAACTACAGCTGTAAAATTTATGTAAAAAAAACTATTCATAAAATGGATACAAAGTAGTGGGCAGTACTTATAAATCTGCATGCCAATGAAATCCTTAAGGGGAACCTGTTAGGGATTCATGTTGCCCTACAGCATTCACTGTCTGAGAACAAACCATGATGTCTGGGGCTGTTGAGTTCAAGTCAGGAGCTCCGTTGCCAATCTGTACATGATGGTCTGTACTTAATGGGAACCTGTCTCCTTGGCACCGCGTTCCTACACAGGCATAGAAACATAGTGTTTAAGGTTGAAGGGAGACTTTAAGTCCATCTAGTTCAAGCCATAGCCTAACATGTTGATCCAGGGGAAGGTAAAAAAAGCCCATGTGGCAAACAGTAAGCTCCACATTGGGGAAAGAAATTCCTTCCCGTTGAGGGCAGAGCAAAGTACTGAAGTGCGCATGTGTCTGGAAAGGTCAAAGAGCCTCGGAGCATACACACTGCAGTACTTTGATCTGCCCTCGAAGTACACCTGCGCAGGAGAACTGTGCTGAGGAGATTGTGTGGATGATAAAGGGACACGTCATCCACATGATGCAAGCAGGAGGACGGGGACTGTAAGAAGATGGGAGGCGCTGGACCAAAACCAGCGACACCCATTGTACTGGACCGCCCCTCAGGTGAGTATAATAAAAGTTATTTTTCTTCTCTTGCAGGTTGGGTTGGGGGCAGATATACAGCATTATAGAATGCTGTAGATAAGCCCTGAAAGGCGGTGGCTGTAACTCGTGTCGGCCAAACCTGGTGACAGGTTTACTATAAGCCTTGGTTACTCAACGTGTGAAACCAGATTTACGGCTCATTCCGACAAAAGTTTTCTCATATGCGTTCTTTTTTTTTTTTTTTTACAGATAAAGCTCATACCTTTTAGAGTCTATGGGGCTGGTCACATCTCTGTGTATTCTAGCAGACTAAGTGGGCTGCACAAAAATCATGGAGACATGACCGATTTTGACCTGAGTCTTTAATCAAATCACCAAAAGCCTGGCTCCATAAAAAAATCTGACAGCACTTGGATGCTATCATGAACTGTTTGATAGCAGAAGCTTTAGAAACCGTTATCACTAAGCAATTCAGGGAGATTTAGTCGTACTAAACTGCGCAACACACAGGGTAGTTTGCCCCCTCTTTGTGTGTAGCATGGTTGAAGTGCATGTATGGAGGCTGCACTAATAATCTTGAGCTGTCTATATGAAATCAAATTGTCATCTTTTCTTTTTCAGAATCTGAGATTTTGGCTCTTTTTAACAAACCGAAGACACAACAAAGGTATCGAAAATATTACACAGTAAAAATTCCCATGAAGATCACAAGGGAAAAAAATGCCATCACTGGTCTGGAAGCAAACTGGTTGGAATATATGACAGATCATTTCAGAAAAGGATGCTCACTAGTGAATGCTGTCTTTTATCTCGGAATGATAAATGGTATGGAATTTTACATTTGATAATTATTTCCCAGAGTATAAAACTGTGGCTGCTTTACATACATGTATTGTCTGTGTTACATTGAATAGAAAACAGACAGGACACTGACCAATGTCATTGAAAATAGTGTTTAGATGAGAGTTTATACACATGGATTGAGTGTCTGTGTGAAAAGAGGATTTCAGATGAAACTTGCCTATTTTAGTGTATAGGTGTGCACAAAAAACAAGCATCCATGAAGCATCTGCTTTTTTTGTGGACACATTGCAATTATTAAAGGGCTTATCCTGGCCTTTTGTTATTTTTTCGTATGGGGTTAAAAACTTACCAGCTGTTAGTTGTTAATTACCAGCCTGTTCTGCTTGGCGACAATCTGTACCGGCTCAGGCGATTCTTCTGCTCCCTTTGACCTCACATTAACAGAGCAGCTCTTTCTTTTCCAATCTGCTCTGTCGACGAGGCGGCACTGCCAACGTCATTATGATTTTCCTTCCGAGTCTTATTTTTTTTCACTCAAACCGAATGTCCACATAAAAAAAATCACCGCATGTGCTACTCTCTTCCAAATTTCAGATGAAACACATCTATTCAAGTCTATGGGTAGGCAAAAAGATTGGATGCCATATAGAACAACCGTATAGCATCCAGGGCTGTGGAGTCGGAGTCGGTGTCCATTTTGGTGGAGTCAGAGTTGGAGTCGGTATAAAATGGACCGACTCTGACTCCTAAAATATATAATAAATTGGGATCAGTAGTTCAGTGCAGGATGTGCTGTAAATGTTTCCATAAGAATTTTGGAAACTTATAAAATGTACTATAAATATCTGTTCCATTCCTGATCTAAGAATCTCGGCTTTTAGTTGAGAAGAATCTATGCTGCACTTTATGTACATGCTCAATAGTGACCAGTGCGGTGGAGTCGTAGATGAGATGAATCTGTGCTGCACTTTATGTACATGCTCAGTAGTGACCAGTGCTATGGAATCATAGATGAGATGAATCTGTGCTGCACTTTATGTACATGCTCAATAGTGACCAGTGCTATGGAGTCATAGATGAGATGAATCTGTGCTGCACTTTATGTACATGCTCAATAGTGACCAGTGGGGTGGAGTCGTAGATGAGATGAATCTGTGCTGAACTTTATGTACATGCTCAGTAGTGACCAGTGCTATGGAGTCATAGATGAGATGAATCTGTGCTGCACTTTATGTACATGCTCAGTAGTGACCAGTGCTATGGAGTCGTAGATGAGATGAATCTGTGCTGCACTTTATGTACATGCTCAGTAGTGACCAGTGCTATGGAGTCATAGATGAGATGAATCTGTGCTGCACTTTATGTACATGCTCAGTAGTGACCAGTACTATGGAGTCATAGATGAGATGAATCTGTGCTGCACTTTATGTACATGCTCAGTAGTGACCAGTGCTGTGGAGTCATAGATGAGATGAATCTGTACTGCACTTTATGTACATGCTCAGTAGTGACCAGTGCTATGGAGTCATAGATGAGATGAATCTGTGCTGCACTTTATGTACATGCTCAGTCAGGTCCAGATTGGCAACTTACCCATCCGAGCATTTTCCCGCTGGGCTGCTATTTATCATCCAGTTATGGGCCGCTGGCTGGCGGCGCCCGCTCCTCTGGCCGCTTGCCAGATAATGCGGCGGCCACCGGCCTCTTTTTCCTGCCACCGGCCCTTTAAATTTGCTGGCACGGCGGCAGGCAGCGGCACCCTAGGGGTTAAGAACGTGCTGCGACGTGACGCTGCACGTCGTCGGACGTTCTTTGAGGGCAGAGAGCCGGAAAGAGCGCGCCTCTGCTATGCTCTTCCATCACTGGCTGCCTGAAGGCAGCATTACTGCCAGGCACAGACACTGGCCTATCATTGGCATCGACACGTTCACTGACCCAGGCCATGTACATGCTCAGTAGTGAGGCAGTGCTGTGGAGTCGGAGTCAGAAAAATTAAGGAGTCAAAGTTGGAGTCAGTGGTTTGGTTTACCGACTCCATAGCCCTGATAGCATCTGATTTTTCTTGATACATTGCCATTATTAACTTAGGAAACTGTCTCTGGTCTAGTATTTTATTTCCCGCTGATGTAAAAAAAAAACAGATGCCATACATATTGTATAAGGATGGCATACGGATCAATACAGATGAAGAATTTTCAGCTTTTTCCGGATGAACTTAAGTTTGCAAATTTTTTGAGGGTAAAAACTTTACTTTTTTATTATATCCTACATTGATCACAACTAATGTCATCCATTTCATTCATTTTTATCTTCTGTCATCCCATAGTTGGATTCTAGAAACTGATTACAATGAAGATCATGTGCATGTAATCACAACAGATTGAAATTAAATGATGCCAAATATGTATTTACTTATTTTTAATAATTTCTAATCATTTCATGTAAATGAAGGACATTCTCTGATGTGGTCATATCCTGAGTTTTCCACTATAGTTCTTTATTTCCTAAATAGTTTGTGCCGCTGATCGTTTCTTCCACGGTATGTTTCCGTAACATCAGATGACATCTTCCTTGTAGCTTGTTGATGACTGTTCCTGCTGATTGATACATAGCTCTGTTAACGAAATCTGCTTATAACAGGCTGCCTGTTCTGATTATAATTTTCCCATATGGATATGAAGAAGATAAATAGACAGGCAGTGGGAGAATGTAATTTGCCTCCTTAATGGGGAAAAGATTCACAGAGGGGTGACTCAAGGTTGTGTCTGACTCGTCACGATGACTAAGATTTAATATTCCTACATACGTATGTGCATCCTTTTGTGAATTTTTTTATTTTCCATATCGTCTCCCAATATTTTATTATAAGTATAAGGTTTTGGCTAGTTTCAGTGCATTTTTAAATTTTAATATTTCAGTGTAGATTTTTTTTTCTATTTTTATTCAGTATTTTGTATTTAGTTTTGCAATTTTATTATTTTACGTTTTTTTTTTAAATATAATACAATTACTATAAGTTTGCCTTTTTTTGCTCAAGATACATCCAGAATTAGAGATGAGGGAATTTGTTCGGATTTTGGCCCCAAATCTGATTTTGACATATTCGGGCCATATTAGAACACTATTCGTGCCGAATGTTTGGCCTATGATCGGTTCCGAACATATTCGGTAATTTCTACTCCCATTGACTCTAATGATGTTCGGCTGCTTTCGACGAATATTGAAAAAACAATATTCGATTCTGATCAAATTCGGAACAGAACCAGAACAAATTTGCTCATCTATATCCAGAATTTATTTTTTCTTTAGAAGAAAAATTAGCTGTCAGAATGGGAATTCTCTGTTAACATGCAGCTGTTCATGTACAAAATAAGTCATAATCAAGCATTTTCTATTCTTTTTATCATTAGTGTGATTATGGTATTGTGTTGGGCCTAAACAATCACATTATGAAAAAAATCATCCTGTTAACCCATTCATTGCCCACAACTGAAATAAGTGTAATACTGTCGATATATACACAGAGACCTTGAATTCAGACTCCCCTTGTTTCCGGGCAGAGGGGTCGAGCCGCAATGTTCGAAAAAAGATTGGAGATACGAGTAAAAATTATTGGCTGTAATAAGTGTTAGAAAACTGAGCTGGTATGACAGAGTTATGGCACCATTACACCTCACAGCTTGAAAATTGATTTTGGGATTGTGACAGAGAAAGCAGCATGTGTTTGCTTGTAAAGCTGCTGACAGGTTTTACATGGTACATTAAATATAGTATCCAAGCGAGAACACCCCAGTAAAACTTACCCCGCAAACATTATTATTTTCCTCTAGGATTATCAAAGCGTGGAGTGCGAGACCGTCATGCCTGATCATGATCTATATTGAATGTTTACACGAGGAAAACACTTTTTCTCCTGGAAGGCTTTGCTTTATTTAGGGTATAAGAAATTAAAAACTTGGACGTGAATGTGTCAAACCTGGCATAAAAATGTCACGTGCCACACGTAGCCCACTGAAAATATTCTGCAATTTATTTCACACAAAGATATTTTTCTTCATGTAGGTAAATGAAAATGCCTTCATTCCTACGGAATGTGACAGGATACAATCACATGGATGTTGCTACTGGTTTTGATGTTTAGTATGTTTAGTAGTGATAAGTGGATCGTTTCCCCAAAAAATTTGATTAGCCGAGAATGTTCCTTATTATGCTGTGATTCTCCCCAGATCTCAGGTCATAAAAAATATAAGATGTAAAAAAAATAAAAATAAAATGAAGCTAATACCTTACCGTTCACTTTTAACATAAATCAGGTCTTCTTCTTCTGCAGTCGCACAGCGCATCTGTGTCCTCTTCACTATAAGCCAGGACTTCCATCCCGGTCATTAATGGAAGGTCGCTGCGAATTTCTGAATCACAGTGATCCCAAGTACTGATGGTGGCCGGATGTCTTGGCCTGTAGTGAAGAAGCCAGAGATGCTGCCAGCAACGTCAAAAAGAAGAAAGGCCCCGTCACACACAGCGAGATCGCTGATTTTGTGATGCCCAAGCGATATCGCTGTGTGATGCACGCATCAGCGACCGGCCCCCCCGCCGAGTATCGCTGATCATGCAGGATCGTCCTGGGCCATTTTTTGATCATTGGTCTCCCGCTGGCCAGCACACATTGCTGCGTGTGACAGCGAGAGACCAACAATCAGCGACACTGGGAGCTGGTATCCAACATAAACAGCGGGTATCTAAGAGCCGCGCGGATCTTAGTCACCCACAGTTTACCTTGGATACCAGCTTGCTCGCTGGTCCTGATGGCTGGTGAGTCTGTCTATGTGACAGCTCATCAGCGATCTGCTAACTATGTCCCAGCGATCCCATCCACGTCGGATCATTGGTGGGATCGCTGGGACATTGAAGCGTGTAACGGGGCCTGAAGACTGGATGGCAAGCAGCAGGGTGGCAAGAGAGTTGAGCAGTAAGGCCAGTATTATTTTCTTTTGTTTTGTCTATTTCGCCATTTGCTGGTCATGAATGATTCACCAAAATGGCGACCATGCATTTTCTTTTTTAATCAAATAGAAAGTGTTCAAACTTGCTTGGAACCGTTAATTTCAGGAAATTCTACTCAAATTTGATTCATCGCAGGGATCGATCTGTTCATCTACAGTGTATAGCTGTAGAATATAGTGTATGTTCATGACATATTTTGGGATCATTGATTGTGAATACTTGCTCTAATCAAAGAGACTTAACCACTCCTGTCTGTATTTTTATTCACTTAATTTATTGCAGTCATCATATTATATAAAACTGTGTATTTACAATTGCTCATTTTGCCTTTCTGCCCAGCTAATTATTCTCTTTTCCATTAGCTCTATAACACCACGTGATTAAAAACTGGCTAGCTGAATCCTTCTAAGCTCTATGTAGCAGCTGAAGGTCCATTTTCCTCATATAAGTCATAAGTCACTGCAAAAATCCCGATTCCCTTGGGTGACATTATCTTTTGTACTGCATAAAAAAATCATAGTTTTTGGCCGCACATTTTCCTGTGTAAACAGTAAAATGACACCTCTGCACACTGAATGATCTATTATAGATCACTAGATTATGGCCCGATGCTATCGCATCGGGAGGATGCGATAGCGTCACACCTATTGCTATGTTAACCCTCAACACACACACTCCTCAACACACACTCCTCTCACCTTTCACCATCTCCACTCACTCTTTCACTCCACATACGACCCCTTCTCTCACTCCGTCTCTCATACTCACGCCGTCATCGCCACTGCTCCACGATCCCCGACATCTTCCTCCGCCGCCGCGATCCTGGATCCAGACGTTCTCCAGGCCGCCGACATGTTCTTGCGGCGACGCCATCTTGGATTTCGTGAAATCCCGCGATATTCAAGATGGCGTCGCCGCAAGAACATGTCGCCGGCGTGGACGACATCGGGATCCAAAATGGCGTCGGCGTAATCTCGCGAGATTTCGCCGACGCCATCTTTTTGGATCCCGAGTCGTCCACGCCAGCGACATGTTCTTGCGGCGACGCCATCTTGAATCTCGCGGGATTTCACGAAATCCAAGATGGCGTCACCGCAAGAACATGTCGGCGGCCTGGAGAACGTCTGGATCCAGGATCGCGGCGGCGGAGGAAGATGTCGGGGCAGCGACGATGACGGTGTGAGTATGAGAAACGGAGTGAGAGAAAGGAATGTATGTGGAGTGAAAGAGTGAGTGGACGTGAGTGGAGGTGAAAGGTGAGAGGAGTGTGTGTTGAGGCGGTGTGGTGTGTTGAGGGTTAACATGTGCGTGTGTGTGTGGTGACGTCACCGGTTACAACTGGACGGAAGTTGTTACAACCGGAAGCTGCTTAGGGCATTTATTATTATAGATTCACTGCACATTTGAAACAGTGTCGGCTTGTGTAAACAGGCTGGTAAACAACTATTGATCAGCAAATAAGCAATTGATTGGCAGTCGTTTTGTGCCCCAGGTTGGCACGTGTTGGTTTCCCTTTAGCTCTTACTTATTTCCCAAGGCAACGATCTTTGGGAAAATAAATATGCAAAGTATAAGTTACTTTATATACTAGGGATTATTGATGAAATTTAATCAATCAATAGTGTTAATGAATGTCTGCAAATTACATGTTACAACAACACATAGCAATAACCCATAGGAGGTCCCATGTACACTCACTTTATTCAGGCTGATGTATTTTCCTATTCAGTCTTGTAAATTTAATCTAATCAACCATTTTTGGGATGAAATCGAATGTGCTGCTCAGAGCTGGAAATTACTCTCATCCAGCTTAACACAATGGGACATACCGTATTTATCAAGCTAAATGTGCCAGATTCTTAGTTCACCAAAAAACCTGCCTTTCATGACTTGCACCAGATATTTTTTTATGATTTATCTGACAAGGGGACTTGGCTCCACTGAAAATGGCTTATTGGAAAGAAACGTGACATGATGTGCAACATCATGCATCAAAAAATGTGCCAAAATTGTCAATTTAATTGACAAGATCTGAGTCTGCTGGATTGGGAAACTGTGTGTGAAGACGCAGGGCAGGAAAAGTGGTAGCCAGCGTAGTAAGAGGGCAAGGAAAGGAACATCAATCCTAGTGAGGCGATTACCAAAATACTTGGGAGCTGGCTGGATCACAAACCTGGAAGACACAACACCCTGGCTGGGGACTGTAACAACCGAGCTGTGAGTAAAAGTGTGAAGACTGCACTCTGCCGTGTCCTCAGTATACTTGCTGCGTCATCTTCCCTGCATGATAACACCATCATCACCGTTTTACACCATAACTGCCCTGGGCAATAGCTCTGCCTGTGGAGAGCTGAACCAACTCTGCTGCATCACCATCTGCCCCTGAGGACTGAGGCTGCAGCGTAGGCTAACACCTTAATTGCCGAATACCACAGGTAGCATCACGAATAATCCTTTATTAACTTTATCCCCCCTTTTCTTCATTTTAACTGGACTCCCAGGGCCACGGACTGGGTCACTGCTGCCGTGACATATCCCCTTAAGAACCGGCACAAGACCAAGTACCCCACGGCCCTGGTGGGCACTCCATTTAGAATAGTATAAGTATAGAACAGACACCTCTCTTTTGCTATTTTCTCTGGGCAGTGCTGCTCTCAACCAGGCATTGCTCAGAAAATTTCAGCAAAACCTAATTAAAATGAGAATTGTGGAATGGCGCTGTGCAGAGAAAAGAGTGGTGTAGCCTCCGCACTTACAGGGCCTAGTTTTAGTACCTAAAATAAATAATATCCACTTGTTGAGTGAATTACACAAAATAATCAAACATAATCTAATAATTCTTGTTGAAGTCTCTTTATAAAATGAATTATGACTTCACTGTAATGTGTCCACCAAAATCAGAATCTTCAGTCATAAATTAATTTTGACTAGATTGTCTGAATGAGGTGGGACAGCCACAATACAGCACATTTCCGATATCCATCTCAGGCTTTTCAGTAACAATAACGTGAAATAATACTCCACTGAGCATTCTTCCCTGCTCTGTAAGCGATTCAATAATGTTGTTATGACTAATATCAGGAAATAAATGAGATTTTGGTAATGAATTAGTTAGATGTTTCAGCCATGTACGTTTAAAGATTATATCTGAAACAGGAAATTAGATGTAATGAGCCCGTAGAAATATTGTATGACTTCATTACTTTCGTACAATAGAATATATATTTGCTTTCTTGCTTAATGGATTCCATAATAAGACTGGACTTCTCTGCAAATAGTCTATGTAGTCATATGAGGACAGAGTTTGATGGCGATTAGTCCAGGTGTGTAGGTGGTGGTGGTGATGAGTACTGGCGGAAATATTCTGGGTGCTAAATGCCTGACGGGGGCAAACAAGACCCTTTCCCTCGGCCAAGTTATTTAGGTGCAGGGTAGCAAATTTACAAATTAAGGAATTGGATAACCCTGAAAAAGGCCCCAATCAGATCTCAGTGATGTTTCTCATACGTGAAGAAATAAACGTACCGATTTCCAACAGGGCGCTGTATTAAATTGTCATCAGTGTTTGGTCTGTGTGTCTGTTCTAACAATAAGTATGTCAATGTTCATTCTTACGGTATCTGCAACAAAAAATACAAGCTTCTGTCCATTAAATACGAAAAAATTCTCACCACGCAGATGACACAGAGATGGCATCCATGTGTTATCTGTTTTTTTTAAATTCATTTTGAGTCTATGATCAAATTTCAATCCCATTGAGAACCTGTGGTCAGTCCTCAAAAAATCTGCAGAACAGGCAAAACACAGACATTGTGATAAGTGCCAAGAACTGATTAGGCATGATTGGGTTGTCATAAGTCAGGATTTAGCCCAAAAGATGAGATCCAGCAGCCGGGGCAAATTGCAATAGTCTTCAAAAAATAAGGATCAACACTGTAATAAGAGTCTTTCCATAAACTTGAAGCATTTGATAATGAAAATTTCTCAACTTAAGAAATGCTTATAAATGTACTGTACTTCAGGAACTGTAGAAACATCTGTTCTAAAATATCTAAAACACTGGAACACAAAATTATGTAAAAAAACAAATTTGTGTCAGTCTCAAAACTTTTGGCTATAACTGCAGTGGTGGACATATCATTGGTGCAACCTGTGAGGCCGTGCAGGGGCCCAAAAGGTAAGGGGGCCCATTCTGTCTCCAAAGCAGGTACAATTTTGCATTTTTAGGAGCTTTTAGGCTGTAAAAGGCCCATATATTGTTCTTGTACTACGGCCCTTTTCTGTCCGTGTCCACCAGCGTATGACTGTATATAGAGGAAACCATTTTCTGACCCTTTTGGGGGTCACCACATCCATCGAGAGAATGAATGGAGAGGTGTCCATGTGCATTTTCTCATAGTTTTAATTTTTATTTCATAAGTCAATAGTATACATGAAGATAAGTAACTTTTTAATGTATATTATTGGAGAAATCTGTTTCTCTTTCTTCCAGGACTGATAAATCATTCTCAAAATTTGCAATTCTTTGTTAATGATCTCCAGAGACTAGAAGAGTTATCAAGCTGGGAAACTCATACACACTCACAATTCCTCAAAATCTGGCAACCTTGGACTAGAAATTCCCAGAGGTTGAGAACTCCCCTTTCATTGGGAACATCAATCACCCACTGAACTCTTCCCCATCTTTTGATGAGTCCATATTGTTAGCTGCCCATTATCTGCAGCTTTTCTACCTTTCTTGCTGCAGTGGTCGAGCCTGACGCCCTTTACGCTATTCATTTCCCGTCGCCCCCTTGCATCCTTGAAGCTCCTACTTCCCCTTCTGTCACCCAATGTTGTGATTTAATTTTTCCTGTCTATTTACAAGGCCTGTAGATACATACGTCTATGATACACACTACTAGTTTTGACAATCCTGCCGTTTGCCTTCTCATATGATCAGATTTTTGACTCCACAAACTTCTCTAGTCTAGTTATTTTCGCTACCAACACCTGTTGCCTGATTCCCTTTTTTTTTTTTTTTCCGGTTTGTAGTTTATAGTTACTGTGTAGTGATTACACTGTTTATATTATCCAATTTTTCTATGTCGACGTTTGATGTAATGCAAATACCTCGTACCAACATTATCACTTGCGTTCAACATGATGCATTTTCGGTACTATATTGAAACAGTTATCTGTTCAAATGTTTACTGTTAACTTAAAAAAAAAGTTAAATAAAGAATTGTTAAAAAAAAAATTGCAGGGGGCGTGGCCTGGAAGCTCATGGTGCAGGCTGCGTAGTCAGGGAGCTCCTGCAGACACGAGCTACCACTCGGCTTCAAGCGGCTCAAACAGGCTGATTTTGTCACCTTTGTCTACTAGAGGACCCAGGGAGCACATAGCATGCCGCGAGGACCCCCGAAACTGCGCAGTAACCCGGCAAAGCTTACAGATTTCTACAGCAGGGAAGGGCTGCAGCAATCCAAGATGGCACCGGCATCTCACTCAGGCTCTGCATCCTCCCATCCCTCCTCTAGGGACATCAGAGAGACAGTGGCGATGGAAACAGAAGATATTCCTCTTACCCAGGCCACAATGCAGCGGCTCTTGTCCTCCCTCAGGAAGGCTCTCCATGACGATATGAAAGGTATGATTGGGGAGCTTAGGCAAGACATTGTTTCCCTGGGTGACCGCACAGACCATATTGAGCAGAAAATGGTGGAATATGCGACTGCTCATAATGTCCTGGCTGATGATTACTCTGCCCTAGAGGAACGTTTTTCGACCCAGCAACTTAAACTATGGGATTTGGAGGACAGATCCCGCAGATGTAACATAAGACTTCGTGGTATTCCTGAGACTGTTAAAGAGGCTGATCTGTCTGATCACTTTACGGCCTTTCTCAAAGAGGTTCTCCCTGATGCTCAATCCAGGCCCCTGGGAATAGAAAGGATTCACCGGGTGCCCAAACCCTCTCACATTAATCAATCTCTTCCCAGGGATGTGCTTGCCTGTCTCCACTCTTTTAGGGTAAAGGAAGATTTCATGCATGCAATGAGAGATCAGAGAACCCTTCCGGAGCCCTTTTCAAAAATTGCTGTTTTTCCGGATCTCTCGGCAGGGACCTTAGCCAGAAGAAGAGAGTTTGCGCCCCTGTGTAAGGTGTTAAGAGAAAATAGCATTCCTTATAACTGGGGTTTTCCGGTGAAGATCCGATTTGTGCATATGGAGACAAGATACGTTTTTCACTCACCTAAAAAGCTGGAACAAGCGCTTCGTGATTGGAACCTACTGGTCTCCCCAAAGAGGGGTAGTCCACAACCTGGCCGAGTACAGCCTTCGAGAAGAGTAAGAGCGGACTGGGAGACGGCAGGTTGACCTTCCTAAAACTACTCTAGGTGGCACACAGCCTTAAATTCTTCTTGTGGCCTCTGTCTGCAGATGGCTTTTCTTTCCCTGATGCAGCGTGGGAGAATGGTGTATTCAAAGGGACCTGGTTTTCCCTTTTTTCCCTCTCCTGATGCTGTTTATCTGCCCCATTGCAGTATTCATACTGCCTGTTACGTTTACATAGATGTTCTTTTTATTGTCTGTTTACTTGTTTCCCTCATTTTGATGTGTATCCCTTTTTGTCGTCCCTGGGTGTGTCTGGTGAGACGTGTTCTCCACAGTTTCGAAACCTTTTTTACACATGACAGTGAAACTTGTTTCTTTAAATGTCAGGGGGCTTAACTCGCCGTTTAAACGCTCTATGTTGTGGGAGGAGGCTCGCCGAAATAAAGCAGATGTATTGTGTATAAAGGAGTCCCATATGCTCGTAGGGGACAACCACCGGGTCCGTAGTCTCATGTATCCCACGGCCTTCTTTGCCAATAATACTTCAAAAAAAGCTGGTGTCTGTATCTTTGTTAAAAAGGATACTCCTTTTCAACTCCTCAATGAGATTGCGGACCCGGGAGGGAGATTTATTATTCTGAATTGTGTTATAGATGGTTCAGCATATTCTATTGTTAATGTGTATGCCCCTAACCTCTCCCCTGTGAAATTTATGAGAGAATTGTTAAAAGTTGTGGAGGTGGAGGCTAGAGGCGGAGTTATTATATGTGGTGACTTTAATGTTGTCCCTTCAAGGGATTTAGACTGTTCACCGCGCTCAAAAGGGGGTCGAGGTGAACTGAGCTCTCTCTGTTTGGAAAAACATTTACATG
The DNA here is from genome assembly GCF_039654945.1 of Dendrobates tinctorius. Taxonomy (NCBI): domain Eukaryota; kingdom Metazoa; phylum Chordata; class Amphibia; order Anura; family Dendrobatidae; genus Dendrobates; species Dendrobates tinctorius. The sequence continues at coordinate 2,908,142 of NW_027361834.1, read as the reverse complement.
ATGTCTGGAGATACTTACATGCTACAGAGAGGGATTTTTCTTTCTTTTCCCATAGACACAGCTCTTACTCCAGAATTGACTACTTCCTAGTTGACAGCGGAACTCTCCCGGCATGTGTTTCGGCGGAGGTGGGAACAATCTCCTGGTCAGACCACGCTCCTGTCAGTTTGGAAATATCTGTGGGGTTTCGGCCACGGACTCCCTGGCAATGGAAACTAAATCCTGCTCTTTTAACTAGGCAGGAGGTGGGGACGGATGTGGAGGCGCAGCTGGCGGAATACTTCTCCATCAATGATAATCAGTCAGTTTCTGATGAAACTATATGGGAAGCCCACAAGGCTTTTGTTAGATGCCTTTTTATACAAAGAGCATCCCAACTTAAAAGAGAGCGCGAGCACACTAGAGCGACCTTAGTGGCTGACTTGCAACGGCTGGAACGCATTAACAAGCTTAACCCGTCCCCTTTGGTCTCTAAACAACTGGCCTTAACCCGTTCACAACTCAGGTCCTTTCTATTAGATCAGCATGAGAAGTATTTGAGGAAGATGAAAACTTCTTTTTATGCAATGGGGGACAGAGCGGGTTCATTACTTGCTAAACGTATCAAAAAGAGGGAAAGGTTAGCTCATATTGAGGCCTTGCGAGATCATTCCGGAACCCTTATACGTAACCCCATCGCTATAGCTGAGGTATTTGCACAATTTTATTCTAAATTATATAACTTAGAGGGAGATGTGAATACCCCGCTTCCATCACAGACAGATATCCAAACCTATCTAGATTCCATCTCTCTCCCAAAATTGTCGCAGACCCAACTTGAGGCCCTTAACTCTCCTTTCTCTTTATCTGAAATAAAGCAGGTTATAAAAACTACTAAACTTCATTCCGCCCCAGGTCCAGATGGACTTCCTAACGATTATTATAGACGTTTTTCTTCTGTTCTTGCCCCATACCTCCTCCGTACTTTCTCCTCATGGCAAAGGTCTGGGTCGGTCTCTGCTATCTCCCTTCAGGCTACCATTGTCACTATACCCAAGCCAGGTAAATCTACAGAGGACCCGGGAAATTATCGTCCCATCTCATTACTGAACTGTGATGTAAAAATTTTTTCTAAATTATTGGCATCTAGATTGAATGTAATTACCCCGTCCCTGGTTCATCCAGACCAGGTGGGTTTTGTGGCCGGTAGGAGGGCTGGAGATGGCACTAGACGTATGATTGACGTTATTGATGTGGCTGAAAAGATGGGTGTCCCCGGTGTGCTTCTCTCATTGGACGCAGAGAAGGCTTTTGACAGGGTACATTGGGGATACCTTAGCTCTGTCCTTAAAAAGTTCGGTTTTGATGGCCCAATATTGTCGGCTATCCTGTCGTTATACTCTAACCCTAATGCTAGGGTGCTATCTTCAGGTTTTTTGTCCTCCCCCTTCCAGATCACTAACGGAACCCGTCAGGGTTGCCCCCTGTCACCGATTATATTTTCTTTGGCTATAGAACCCCTGGCTGAGTCCATAAGATCTAACAAAAATATTTCAGGTTATCATATAGGTTCACACCACCATTTGATTGGCTTATATGCAGATGACATTATTATCACTTGTACTAACTTGCATAAATCTTTACCGGCTGTTATGACTTCTCTGTCCTTATTCTCAGCAATTTCCTTTTATAAACTTAATGCGACTAAGTCTCTTATTTTTCCCATAGCAGTCCCTTCACCGCTTCAAGAGAGACTGAAAACAGAACTCCCCTTTACATGGCGGGATGACGGAATTCCATACTTAGGTATAACCCTTACCCGCTCAAAATATATCGCCTCAACTAACATGGGAAACTTGGTCTCAGCTCTAAATTCCGAAATCTCTAGACACCCTTTACATGGTTTTTCGTGGATAGCCCGAGTCCAAGCCTTTAAAATGTTTCTTCTCCCTAAAATTCTTTATTATTTTAGTTCCCTCCCTATTGTAATTCCTTCCAAATTCCTCACTAAACTCCAAAATATTACTAACCGATATATCTGGGCTAATAAAAAACCTAGAGTAGCGGGTAAAATTATGTATCTTCCATATACGGAAGGTGGCATGGGAGTTCCCTACATAGCCGGGTATTATAAGGCTGCTGTTTTAGAAGCGGTGAAAAAGTGGTGGTCAACCCCGCTTGAGAATTTGGGCTGGATACAGATAGAATCGAGCTTTGTCGAAGGGTCCTCATTACGGTGCCTACTAGAGGCAGAATCGCTCCGGCCGACGCCTTATTCCCCTCCGCTAATTACAATGCAGGCCACCTTGGTAGGTTGGAGGCGAGTGGTGGGGGATTGGATCTCACTGCCGCCGAGCCTGATAAATATCAAGGCCCTGTCCTTTCACATACCCTATATTGATCTCCTTCCCTGGATGAAGGCTGGTATCCACTCACTGGGAGATATGTTGTGGGAGGGTACCTTCTCGTCCTTTTCCAAATTATGCTCGAACTTCTCTGGTATAGAGAAAACGGGTTTCCAACACTTCCAAGTGAAACATTTATTATCATCAATACACCGCCTCTCCTTCCCCTTATTACCTGTATGCCCCTCTTCTTTTCAAAAATTTCTCCTATCCAACCCTCACCAGTACAAGGGATTATCTGCTATATATAAAGCTTGTAATAACCTTTTATTTTCTATAAGACCAACTTATATGTCGCATTGGGAGGAGGATTTATCTTTTCACGCCTCGGATGAAGAGTGGAGAGCGGGAATAAAAGCAATACAGCGGGCATCTAAATGTATCAACCACCTTGAGACACTAAAAAAGATTCATCTTAGATGGTACTATCCCCCGATTACTTTATCTAAATTTGGAAAGAATTTCTCCCCTTTGTGCTGGAGACAGTGTGGAGGAAGAGGTACTTTGGCTCACATGTGGTGGAAATGTCCTAGTTTGACCTCCTTTTGGTTAGGTGTCTCAAACTTACTTAAATCTGTGACGGGTATTGATTTCCCTCTATCTCCTCAACTGGCAGTTCTAAACATTGGGATCGAAACACTTCCCCTAGAATTCGTACCCTTGGTCTCGAATATATTGATGGCTGCTAGGATTAGCCTCGCTGCTAAATGGAAGGCCCCGCTCCCGCCTACCCTCGCGGAGTTGGTGGTCAGACTTAACTCAACATTTCATCATGAGTACTTTCTTTCACTAGATGCAGGGGTCAGAGACAGGGTAATGAAGAACTGGGCGGGTTGGGTTTCCCACCCCTTGGCATCTCCCATAAAGTTTAGTACTTAGTCTATACATCGGATCGGATTAGGATTTCTTGAGTCTTACCGGATCCCCCCCCCCTCCCTTCCTTTTCCTACGGTCTCATTGTCTGATATTGTTATTGTTATTGTTGTTTGCATTTCTGTCTGTCTATATTATGATCTTTGATTTTCTTCTGTAAGATCATTTCTGTCTTTGAAAATTTCAATAAAAATTTATTGGATAAAAAAAAAAAAAAAATTGCAATTCTTAGGTAAAATATATATTCAGTGAAGAAAGACACTGCCGTTACTAAGATGGGGTGGGTTTGTAACTAGTATGTGGTCCATATATTTATAATTTGTAAATGATCCAAATAAGATGTACGTATACTGTATTAGATGTCCATAGAGTCTTAAGGCCCCGTTACATTTAGCGATGCACCAGCGATCCGGACCACGATATGACCCGGTCAGGATCGCTGGTGCATCGCTAAATGGTCGCTAGTGAGCTGCCAAACAGGCAGATTTCACTAGCGATGCAGCAGCGGTCGGCGGTCGTACTCACCTGTCAGACGCGGCGAGGGTGACCGTCTTCCACCTGCGTCCATGGCTCGCTCGTCGGCGCCAGCAGGAAGCCGACGACGAGAAATGGACCAGGCTGATCTCGCGCGATCAGCGATAGCCAGCAGGGGAGCCGGTCGGAGGTGAGTATCACATGTAGCGATATCGCTAGTGATATCGCTTCTGCGTCACAAAATCGTGATGCTTTAGCGATATCGCTATGTGTAAAGGGCCCTTTAGGCATAGAAAACTCTCCTGGACTAGGATGTACAGTGGGTATGGAAAAGTATTCAGACCCCTTTAAATTTTTCACTCTATGTTTCATTGCGGTCATTTGGTAAATTCAAAAAGGACATGAGCCAGATGAGAAGATCAGGGCACAGGGAGAAAGGTAGGACAAGGGTCTGACTACATCTTAGATAGAAAAGATAGACCTCAATGCTTTCCTAGATGGTGTGATAACCTTATAGCTTCATTTTCTCATCAGTGGAAGCAGCATCGATGATGAGAGTCAGTCATGTTAATAATAATAATCTTTATTTTTATATAGGGCTAACATATTCCGCAGCGCTTTACAGTTTGCACACATTTTCATTACTGTCCCCGATGGGGCTCACAATCTAAATTCCCTATCAGTATGTCTTTGGAGTGTGGGAGGAAACCAATGTACCCGGAGGAAACCCACGCAAACACGGGGAGAACATACAAACTCCTTGCAGATGTTGTCCTTGGTGGGATTCAAACCCAGGACCCCAGCGCTGCAACGCTAACCACTGAGCCACCGTGCTGCCCGTATCTTCATATTTTGTTTAACAAAACACACTCATTTTAGTGAAGTGAACGCTGGCACAATGGGCATCCCTCCATGATAGCTGTTTAGATCACAAAACTGCTGGAAGGAATAAATTATTGAAATTGAGGTCACTAGGTGTATGCTTGATTACCTTTCGCTCGTGTGATTTTACCGTAAATGCTTGTAGGGTTTACCTACTTTAGATCTTTAGAAGAAGACTGAATTTCCTAGGGCACTAAAGCATACAGCTGTATTGTATTGTGTCACGTGAACATGAATACAGAGTTTTGCATTTCTACACCACACTTGATAAGGAGCTCTCGTGATAACTCTCTGAGCTCTCATTGTCATGTCTCTTTGTTATATATGGATGATTCCATTCAAGCTGATGTAAGATCCTATGAAGCCTAAAATGTAGAGAATATGGTCAATTATTATTAGTTATTTCCTAGAAAATAAGAAAATCCAAACTTTCTTTTCATTCTGGCCTACAAATATATTATACTAAAACCCATTTATTTGTTTTCTAGGCTGGCCATTTAAAACATTGTTTGGGCTACTAGTCACATGACTACAATTGGTTACTTCACCTTAACTTTCTTTTTTTTTTTTCAATTACGGTTGTCACGGGGTCCTTCTCCGATACCACACAATCAACAGAGCGAGGGAAGGGTGAACAATCCCAAGACCTTTATTACAGGCAAAATTATAAGGTCCATAAACAATCCACCACACTGAGGATACAATAGTCCAGAACAAGAATGTAGTCCAGTAACAGGATAAAATGACCAGGGAGACGAGATTCCAAAACTCTAGCACCAGAGGATAAAATGGGTCCTTCTCTCTGAAGTGCAGTCTTTACACGATCCACTCCACACAGGAACTGACTTGACCAGCTCCTGTTCTCCCCACCCCCTTCCTTGTGTCCAGGGGTAGTCAAACAGGTTGGGGAGGTTTCCAGGCCCCCCAGAGGAGAACAAATGAGCCTTGGGGATTAAAGAACTACAGGGGGTCATCAAGAGACAGATACAGTCAGGCTATAGACATACAAGAAAAACACTATGAAAATAAGTGAAATAGAAACACAAAATGATATCCACATAGCCTATCACACCATCACAACCTCTCCCCCCCATAATAAGTGAGCACGCTATGAGGTCTACACAGACCACTGGCCTGCTCACTTTAGTCGACATTGCTCAACCATTTATAGTTCCTTGTACAGTGGCAGGGGTAGATCGGCCTGGGGAGCCTATGGTTCTTCTTGTCGAGACAGACCATCGGCGCTCTGGTGTTGGCTTCCCCGCTTGTATTGGATGGAAAAGCTGTAGGGTTGTAAGGACAAGCTCCACCGCAGCATTCTTCCATTGTCCCCTGATACGCGGTTCAGCCATGTGAGGGGGATGTGGTCTGTAACAATTGTAAAGTCTCTGCCATACAAGTATGGCTGCAATTTTTTTAGCGCCCATACGATGGCAAGGCACTCCTTTTCAATAGTGGCATAGGCAACTTCCCGATCCAGTAGTTTCCGACTGGCAAAAGCAACAGGATGTTCTTCTCCGGCGGCGTTTACTTGGCTAAGTACTGCCCCAATCCCAAAGGTGGATGCATCTGTCTGCACGAGGAACCTGCACTTATAATCCGGGGCAGCCAAGACAGGAGCAGTGACGAGGGCGGTCTTTAATGCTGAAAAGGCATCCTCGCATGCAGTCGTCCACATCACATTCCTAGGCATGTTCTTGCGGGTCAGGTCAGTTATGGGCTTGGCCAAGGTGCTGAAGTTAGAAACAAATTTGCGATAGTAACCAGCAGTTCCTAAAAATGCAAGTACCTGCTTTTTAGTCTGGGGTCTACACCAGTTGCTAATGGCTTCCACCTTGGCAGGCTCAGGCCTTAGGGTCCCACCCCCTACTCTATGCCCGAGGTACTGCACCATCCCTATTTGGCACTTATCAGGGCGAATGGTCAGTCCTGCAGTAAGGATACAGTCTAGCACTATGCCCAAGTTTTTTAGATGTTCCTCCCAGCTTGTGCTAAAAATGGCAATGTCGTCTAAGTAAGCACAGGCAAAGTCCTGACATTGTTGTAACAGTCGATCTACCAGTCTCTGGAAAGTAGCGGGGGCAGTTTTCATCCCAAAGGGCATTCCCAGGAACTCAAAAAGCCCAAATGGAGTAATGAAGGCCGAGCGCTCCCGAGCATCCTCCGTTAGGGGTATCTGCCAGTACCCCTTGCTCAAGTCTAACGTGGTCACAAATTGGGCACTGGCCAGATGATCCAATAGATCATCAATCCTGGGCATGGGAAAGGCATCACTCTTGGTGGCATTTAATCGTCTGTAATCAACATAGAAACGTGTTGTACCATCCTTCTTGGGGACCACTCCCAGTCGTTTCATCTCCTCCAGTTCGTTCTTTATCATGCCTTGAACAGCCTCTGGAACCCGGTAGGCAGCCTGCTGGATGGGGCGTTGTCCGGGGGTTTCCACATGGTGGCTGGTGAGAGTAGTCTTCCCCGGCTTTGAGGAGAAAGCAGCAGCCCTCGGCCTTAGTACGGCGACAATATTGTCCTTTTGTATATCCGATAAATGGGAGCCCAGGGGCACTTGTTTTCAGTGATCCTCCCGCTTGGGCAACCTGGAGGAGATCGGGGAGATACTCGTCGGCGGCAGTATCACTAGCGGAGTGACAGACAGCTAGAACAGGCAGAGATCGATCGTGGTAGTCTTTCAGCATGTTAATGTGCACGGTTTTCTGTCGTCAACCACTAGAGTCCAGGGCAATAACATAGTTAGTGTCATTAATTTTCTTGACAACCTGATAAGGGCCTTCCCACACTGCTTGAAGCTTGTTGGCAGGGGAAGCAGTAATCATGAGCACTTGCTGTCCTTCCATAAATTCCCGGGTCCTGGCATTACGGTCATACCAGGTTTTTTGTCTGGACTGGGCCATTAGCTGATGTTCTTTAGCGAAGGTAGCTAGCTGGGCGAGATGGTCTCTGAGCTCTAGAACATAGGCAACGATGGGCATTCCGGTATCTGAGATGTCTCCCTCCAAATGTTCTTTCAGAAGAGTGAGAGGCCCATGGACCTTCCGGCTAAACAGTAGTTCGAAGGTAGAGAACCCTGTGGACTCTTGGGGAACCTCCCGATAGGCGAAGAGATGTGGCAGGTACTTTTCCCAGTCTTTTTCAACGTCAACAAAAGCCCTCAGCATATTTTTTAGGGTTCCATTAAAGCGTTCACATAGTCCGTTGGTCTGCGGGTGGTATGGGGTGGTGCAAATGGCTCGAACACCACAGGTATTCCATAGGGACTGGACCAGATCTGACATGAACTGAGTGCCTTGATCCGATAGTATTTCACCAGGAAACCCTACATGGGTAAAGATGGTAACAAGGGCCTCGGCTAATTTTACTGCTGTAATACTGGACAGGGCCACAGCTTCAGGTTACCTAGTGGCATAGTCCACCACGGTCAGGATATATTTTTTCCCGACCGGCTGGGGTGGGCCAGAGGACCTATGATGTCGACAGCTACACATTGAAATGGTTCCTTAATTATGGGCACGGATTGCAGGGGTACCTTATGTCGAGCTCCTGGATGCCGCATTCGCTGGCACACATCGCAGGTGCGGCAATAATGGGCTACCGACTGCGAGATGCCAGGCCAGTAAAAACTTTGGGTGAGTCTCTTTTCAGTCCTTTTTCTCCCTTGATGCCCAGCCAGGGGGATGTCATGGGCCAGTTGGAGTAACTGTGCCCTGTACTTCTGAGGGACAATGAGTTGCCTGGTCATTGCGTCAGGGTTGCCCTGGTCACTGCCCTTTGTTACACGATAATACAGTCCGTTTTCTCGAGTGAAGCCATCCCCATTATCTTCCATGTGCCCAGTTTCTGCCTTTCGCCTAAGGGCTGCTAAGGTAGTGTCACCCTCTATTTCTCTCCTAAACTCCTCTCTGTCCCAAGACCCTCCCAATGTGGTAGCAGCGAACGTATTGCTTACCGACTCTGATGCGGTTCGTGGTGGTTGCTCCCCGGTGAGGTCCGGATGATGTAGTGCTTGAAGGGCCTGTAGTCGGGTGATTGCTCCCACAAATTGGCACTGTAACTCCCCAATGTCGTTACCAAGGAGGATATCTGCAGGAAGTCCTCCCATAACTCCAATCCAACACAGTTTTTCTCCACTACCATAATGCAAACGCACAGAAGCTCACTGTATATATTTGCGGGCACCCCCCGCCAGGACAATGGTAATTCCCGGACCCTGGTAAATTGCCTCAGGTCGAACCTCACGGGGGTCAGCAATAGTCAAGAATGCCCCCGTGTCTCTAAATCCTGACACTTTGTATCCATCAATTAAGACATCCTGCAGGTGGAATTGCCATTGCTCTGAGTAGCTAAAGGACAGAGGCCGGAGTCCGTACACTGCAGGAGGAGTATCTATGGTGCCGTGGTCGGTGGTGGTAGCTCTTCCTCAGGCGGGATGGAGTGCACAAGATGCACTGGACAAGGTGGGGCTGCGTGGGGCTCCCTCCGAATCCTGGAGGGACAGCCAGACTGCAAATGTCCAGGTTGCCCACACCCATAACACCTCCTCTCTGTGACACCCCCAGGTCGTGGTCCGAACTGTCGGGGCCTAGGATTGTGAGGCGTGATTGTTATCGGCTTGCGACTAGGTGGAAGGGCAGATATAATTGGAGGGGGACGGGGCGTGGGAGCAGTCCGTGGTTCATTGTCCAGAAGCCTCCTCCATTGCGGCCAGATAGTAAGGGCTTCATCGGCCAGGGCTGCAGCTCTATCCACGGTACACGGCGTGCGCTCCCGGACCCATTCCTGTACCTCTGCGGGGCACTTGGCAAGAAATGGTTCTATAAGGAACACCTGTATAACATCTTCCACAGTAAAGGCGTTTTCTGCTTCCAGCCATCTCCGACTTGCCTGGGACATCTTATGTGCATACATCCTAAACGATCCCCCCGTGGTGCATGGGAGGTCTCGGAACTTGGCCTTATATGAGTCTGGGGTGATAGGATGGTAATCCAGGATAGTCTGCTTTACAATGTTATAATCCCGATTCCGAGGTGTGTCAATGGTTCGGTAAGCCTCCGCCATGCTTCCGTTCAGGAGCCCCACTAACAAACGCATCCAGCTAGAGTGGGGCACCTCCATCACAGCACACTGCTGCTCAAAGTCTTTGAAGAACCCCTCCACATCTCCGGAAGCCTCATCAAATGGCTTAAACTCTGTCTGGGTGATCCGTGCAGGCTCCCGGATCGTTGGGGTTACACTCCACATTGCGTTACTCCCTCTTTCAAGCTCCATTGCTTCCTGTCTCCGCTGTGCCCGGCGGGCAGCCTCCTCCTTGTACTCCTGAGAGACACCGGGGCCCAGAACCACCATCTCTTCTTCGTACCACACCAACCACTGGCTTTTCTGGATGGGGATCCCTGTCTCCAGTGCTCGTCCTTCAGACATCTGGGAGGAGGTGGCCGGGCTAGCGCCCACCAGTAGATCAATTAAGGCCTCTTTAGTAAGTCCCTGGTAGTTCAGGCCCAGGTCTCTGGCTCTCTCCTGTAAACTGGATACAGTCCAATTTCTGTACTCACTCTGTAGGTGGTTCTCCATTGGGTTACGCTCTGTTGATCCCACCGCTGCCACCAGTTGTCACGGGGTCCTTCTCCGATACCACACAATCAACAGAGCGAGGGAAGGGTGAACAATCCCAAGACCTTTATTACAGGCAAAATTAGAAGGTCCATAAACAATCCACCACACTGAGGATACAATAGTCCAGAACAAGAATGTAGTCCAGTAACAGGATAAAATGTCCAGGGAGACGAGATTCCAAAACTCTAGCACCAGAGGATAAAATGGGTCCTTCTCTCTGAAGTGCAGTCTTTACATGATCCACTCCACACAGGAACTGACTTGACCAGCTCCTGTTCTCCCCACCCCCTTCCTTGTGTCCAGGGGTAGTCAAACAGGTTGGGGAGGTTTCCAGGCCTCCCAGAGGAGAACAAAGGAGCCTTGGGGATTAAAGAACTACAGGGGGTCATCAAGAGACAGATACAGCCAGGCTATAGACATTCAAGAAAAACACTATGAAAATAAGTGAAATAGAAATATACACAAAATGATATCCACATAGCCTATCACACCATCACAACGGTAATAAACAAACAGCCTTCTAATACCAGATTATGCAAAGTTTATTGTAAGCTACAAAACTGAAATAAAAAAGACCCAAATAAAAATAAAGCTGCAAAATAATTGTGAAGTTTTGCCAATTTACACTTCTCTTGTCGCTTTTGGTCACTTTTTTGGCAAGTCACATTCCAGGTCCCTTCTGTATTAAAGTACATTCCCCCCTATATTAGGTTTAGAAATTTCCCTTTAGCCCATAAGGTTTTTTTCTGTATATAAGCATTATACACCATTTAACCCCTTTGAGACAAAGCATGTTTTCACCTTAATGACCAGGCCGATTTTTACAATTCTGACCACTGTCACTTTATGAGGTAATAACTCTGAAACGCTTCAACAGATCCTGGTGATTCTGAGATTGTTTTCTCATGACATATTGTACTTTATGATAGTCATAAAATTTCTTCGATATGACTTGCTTTAATTTGTGAAAAAAAGGAAATTTGGTGACAATTTTGAAAATTTTGCAATTTTCAAACTTTTAGTTTTTATGCCCTTAAAATGGAGAGTCATATCACACAAAATAGTTAATAAATAACTTTTCCCACGTGTCTGCTTTACATCAACACAATTTTGGAAACAATTTTTTTTGTTAGGCAGTTATAAGGGTTAAAAGTTGACCAGCGATTTCTCATTTTTACAACAAAATTGCAAAACCATATTTTTAGGGACCACCTCACACTTGAAGTGACTTTGAGGGGCATATATGACAGAAAAGTGACACCATTCTAAAAACTGCACCCCTTAAGGTACTTAAAACCACATTCAAGAAGTTTAATAACCCTTCAGGTGCTTCACAGGAATTTTTAGAATGTTTGAAAAAAATGTATATTTAACTTTTTTTCACAAAAACTTTACTTCAGATCCAATTTGTTTTATTTTACTAAGGGTAACAGGAGAAATTGGACATCAAAAGTTGTTGTACAATTTGTACTGAGTACACTGATACCCCGTATATGCAGGTAAACCACTGTTTGGGTGCATGGCAGAGCTTTGAAGGGAAAGAGCACCATTTGACTTTTCAATGCAAAATTGGCTGGAATTGAGATCAGACACCATGTCACTATTAGATGTGTGGTGAGCACTTTGAACCCCCAAGTGCTTCACAGAAGTTTATAATGTAGAGCCGTAAAAATAAAAAATCACATTTTTTTCACAAAAATGATATTTTCGCCACCAATTTTTTATTTTTCCAAGGGTCACAGGAGAAATTGGACACCATAAGTTGTTGTGCAATTTGTCCTGAGTATGCTGATACCCCATATGTGGGGGTAAACCACTGTTTGGGCGCATGGCAGGGCTCGGAAGGGAATGAGCGCCATTTGACTTTTCAGTGCTAAATTGGCTGGAATTGAGATTAGATGCCATGTAGCATTTGGAGAGCCACTGATGTGCCTAAACAGTGGAAACCCCCAATTCTAACTCTAACCTCAACACACCCCTAACCCTAATCCCAACCCTAACACACCCCTAACCCTAATCTCAACCCTATCCCTAATCCCAACCCTAACCCTAATACCAACCCTAATCCCAACCCTAACTCCAATCCAACCCTAATTCCAACCCTAATCCCAAGCCTAACCCTAATCCTAACCCTAACTTTAGCTCCAACCCTAACCTTAACTTTAGCGTCAACCTAACCCTAATGGGAAAATGGAAATAAATTTAAAAAAAATTATTTTACTATTTTTCCCTAACTAAGGGAGTGATAAAGGGGGTGTAGATTTACTATTTATAGTGGGTTTTTATAGCTGGTTTTTATGTTTGGCAGCTGTCACACACTAAAAGACGCTTTTTATTGCAAAAAATTGTTTTTGCATCACCAAATTTTGATAGCTATAATTTTTCCATATTTTGGCCCACAGAGTCATAAAAGGTCTTGCTTTTTGCGGGACGAGTTGATGTTTTTATTGGTACCATTTTTTGGGCAAATGACATTTTTTGATTGCTTTTTATTCCGATTTTTGGGAGGCAGAATGAACCAGCAATTCAGGAATTGCTTTTTTCATATAAATATTTTTATACCGTTCCGCATGTGGTAAAAATAATAAAGCAGTTTTATTCTTCAGGTCAGTAGGATGACAGCGATACCTCATTTATGTATTTTTTTCATGTTTTGGTGCTTTTACACAATAAAAACTATTTTATAGAAAAAATAATTACTTTGTGTCACTTTATTCTGAGAGCTATAACTTTTTTATTTTTTCTGCTGATGGCGCTGTATGGTGCCTTGCTTTTTGTGGGACAAGATAACGTTTTCCACGGTACCAAGTTTATTTATATCCATCTGTTTGATCGCGCTTTATTGCACTTTTAGTTTGGCGGTATGATGATAAAGCATTGCTTTTTGCCTTGTTTTTTTATGGTGTTCACTGAAGGGGTTAACTAGAGGGACAGTTTTAAAGCGGGTCATTACGGACGCGGCGGTACCAAATATGTGTACTTTTATTGTTTTTTTTTATTTACATAAATAAATGGATTTATTGGAAAAATAATTTTTTTTTCTTTATTTGTGGATTCTTTTTATAAATATTTTTACACATTCTATTTTTTTTTACTTTATAACATTGTCCCAGGTTGGGACATAACTATATCATGTCAGATCGCTGATCTGACACTTTGCATAGCATAGTGTCAGATCAGCAATCTGACAGGCAGTGAAGGAGGCTTGCCGCTCACAAGCCACCTCCCTGCAGGACCTGGAAGGACCCCGTGGCCATCTTGGAGCCAGGGGTCTCCATGGCGTCCACCAGAACAACGCTATTGCATTGCGTTGTTACGGTGGAAGCGCGCTGGGAGGGGCTTCTCTATGCTGCTGTCGCTATTGACAGCGGATCAGAGGGGTTAAATGCCCGCGATCGGTGCTAGCACCGATTGTGGGCATTGCTGCGGGGTGTCAGCTGTCACATACAGCTGACACCCGCACGCGATCGCCTCGGCGCTCAACATGAGGGCGCGCGATCGTGCTGCCGTACTAGTACTGCTGTTTGTGGGAACGCAGTTCCCGCAGAGCAGTACTAGTACGGCGCATGTCTGGAAGGGGTTAAAATAAAAACAAGCTGTACCATTCAATATTGAATAAACCAAATATATAGTAGAGTAGAGTTGGAAGGGACCTCCTGGGTCATCTAGTCCAACCCCCTGCTCAAAGCAGGATTCATTAAATCACCCCGGGCAGATGTCTGTCCAGCCTTTGTTTGAAGACTTCCAGTGAAGGATAAATCACCACTTCTCGATGTATAACTATGTGAAATGATATTAACGATATTAATGAAAGTTTTATAAACTATTGTAAACCAAGGATAACTGTGTATAGTGACTTATGGATATAACTCAGATCCTTTAAAAAGTTTTATTCAAGAATATCACCAACCAACCCATTGTCTCATTACAGCCTAACCAGTGGGCAGTTATACAATAAAACCCATATGTGGGAAGCCCACTGCCTTGGAATACTCAGCAGCCATCTGTGCTCATAGTTTCCTTCCTCAATTTCATTCTTTTTTGCATTATAAAAGATTGCAATATTTAGTAACTTCCAGTTTCTATACCAATAATCTAAATAAATTGATATTTTCTTGATTCCTTCTGCCGTTACTGAAATGTTATGCCATAAAGATAAGGGAACAGTTCTTCTGAATATGGGAAGAATGGGAGGTAGGCTGTACTGCCTCAAAAGAGCTGGGAGGCACAGAGGCTCCCCTCGCAATTTGAGAACCACTTATATTGCTTACACTAATAAGTACCTTGAACCATTGTAAAAAGACAATTTACACTTCGAGAACTGTGCATAAGCGCCAAGTCTCCTGCCTTCAGGAATCACTAACCTCAATCCATTGCCAGACTGAGCAGTAGGCAGTCACTGAGGCTAGACGCTTGCCTTATTAAATATTGACCTATGCTTATTTTCACTTCTTGCTGCACCTGCTCCTTCAGCAATCTCTAGACTTGCCTCAGTGCATGTCCAGTGTCCATAAAGCATCAAGCTAAAACTGACCCACAACCAAAGCTTTCAAAGAAATTCTTGTAACCCTGTCAGTACTGGTATTGGGCAGCTAAAAAGGTTCTGTATGCCATTTATAAGCTTCAATTAAACCATATGTAGTGCAGTATTAATAGTATAGCACTGGCTGGGGTTTTAGTTGAACATTCTTCACTGGAGTTGTAAATTAAACAATAAAATCTAAATGACCTAATTTTCTCATTGAAAAAGACATAAATAGAAAAACAGTGATATTTGTGTCTTTAAATCCCACTTGCAATAGAAGATATAAGAGATCTGTAAATTGCGATGTCTTCAATTGTACTCACTCAACCAATGGAAGGACTCCTTGATGACGTTTCTTGGATACTTAGCCAAGTGGTATGAAATTAATTGACAAACTGTTGGACTTTGGGGGCATATTCCTTGTTCCTTCAAAAGCAGAAGTCAATTCCAATTCTGACATTTTCTATCCACAATTATGTTACGGTAATTACATATAAATTAGGACACTGTATAAAGTTTCCCACACATTAGATAGCTGTTGGCCAAATTATAGTTTTGTCAACAGCTTTCTTTCCCGACATGATCGCTCGGCCAAGCTTTTCTTTTTTATCTATCAGATAGCCGCTGGCAGAATCAAGGCAGCTGCTTATATCCAGAGACTGAACTGAAGGATCAGGTGTTTAAATTCCAATGTGATGGATCCTTCTCTCCATCAAAATGAAATGTCGGAATAGTTTCAGGAGGCCTCCATACAAATTAGACTGTCAGCTGATCTCTCCAATATCTTTAGTCTAATCATTGCGTATGGGGGCCTTAAGTTTATTAAATTAGCATGACTCCTATAAAAAACCTTGTTAACATCATTATTTAAAAGGAAACAACCCAGTGAAAAATTGTTAAAGTGTACCTTTAATCTGCTACCCAACCTGATGTTCGGCTCGAAGAGACACTTCTCCAAAGTATGCAGTATAGCTTCTGTGGGAGCCGTACCAAAAGAGAATATCAAAAGAAATTATTTGTGGTGTTGTCTTTCTATGCACAAAGTCAGGTTGGTTGGAAGAGCAAACATATGAGCAGACTTTCAAACATAATACTTGAAATTATGGTAGACCAAAGTGTACCATCCATGCTTGACATGAACATTGCCATGTTCAAGTCTGAGTGCAAAGGTATCAAACACCCAACACTTATTCCTGACACAATAATTTTCTACAAGTTAAACTGAAGAAACGGGCCGGAACACATGTTGATATAAGTGCAATGTGTAGTTGCACATTCACACTGTGGCCATTTAACAGGCAGAACTTAGCATACAAACAAATGAGCAGGTAGTGCAGTAGGTAAGTAAGTAAATAGTAATAGTACATGTAATTAATGTTGGGTACTTACTTCGATGCCACTCTTTTGATCAAAAGAGTGTAAAAGTCGTCCCACCGCGTCAAGGTGTACCCATTTAGGATGGTCCTTAACTTGTCGTTCACCTCACTACATTCCAGCGGGACTCAAAATAGACAGGGGCAGAGCTTGACCATAGGCTTTCTATGAGCAGGTGTGAAACAGTCTTGTCTGGATCCTGCTCCATCTGTTTTGAGTCCTGCTTGCATGTAGTGAGATGAACTACAAGAGTTATGGACCACCCTAACTGGGGACATCTTGTCATGGTGGGATGGCTTTTATGCTTTTCTGATCAAAATAATGTCAGCTAAGTACCCTATGTTATTTACATATGCTATTACTATTTATTACTTAATACACCTTATTTGCTAATTTGATTTTATCCAATTATCCCCAAGTGTCAAAAATAGGGGAGTCTCTATTTTAGCCACTGAGCCCCAGTGATTTGACTAAATGAGTCAGATGAAGACATCACATAACCCAAGCAGGTTATCAACAAAGACCTAAGCAGTAGCTGATAGACAGCTCTGGATCCAGAGAAGTGACAGCTCCTTTTAGGCATTATGAAAAGCTTTTGCTGTGTTCATGAGAACAAATGTGCTATAAGTAGATGTTATATGAAAAGAAGAGACTGAAAGTGTGGGGCTGATCTTAAGACGCTTCCCTGTTCATCGAGGTGCAAACTGAACGATTGCACTTTAGCAAGTGCTGGCGTTAGGTTACGGCAGGCATTTTCTTTGTCCTTCATGCGCTTAGTACTTTCCACTTATTTCAAAGACAAGACGTCTGGTGTTTAGTAGCCAGTAAATGTGAATTTGTACTCCCCCTATAAATCAAAATGCAGAACATTAAAGTGGCATTTAGCCAACAGAAAAGCATTAAATATTTATGGACACCAGTGAAAACAGCTTTTTCTGCACAGTAGGGCAGCATCTTTACCTTAATAAAAAATTTAGTGGCATTGGACCAATTTAAGGAAAAAAAATATAGAGATTTCATTTTTAAGCTCCATCACCCAAGGAAGTAGTAACAGAGATGCATAAAGAAGGCAGGTGTAGACACCAGATGAACAGTATGAGAGACATCCCGAGCTGCTGGCTTGTTTGTCTGACATGTTTTTAATGAGCCTCCATTGTGCGCCTGCTGCTCTGCGCTTTCATTCTGGAAGATGATGAAGTTCACAAGATCCCAAGAATTACCGGTGTCTTTGATTTGAAAGAAAGAAATGTGGAGCCCATCACTCTCCAGATATCACTGCAGATTTCACACATTCATTGATCTAGTGGGTGACTTTCTCCTAAACTCTTATATTTTAGTAATTAAAATCTTAACCTAAATATTATCAGAGCCCATATTTGTTTAATTTCAATTAATATTTCTGCTAAGAGATTTCTATTGCTGCGCTTAGATGAATGGAAACAATGATGATTCATATATGTTGTATATAGTCATATTTGCCAATCAGATTATTGCACAGTGACATACAATGAAAACCAATCATCTATTACTTAGTATAATAAGGGTGAGGCAATTTTTTTTTAACTCTGTTAACAGCTGGAATTTTTCTAAAACAATAAATGAGTTCATTAGCTACAACACATGAGTTGTATGGAGCCAAAATGTGGCATGCATGCATGGACCCATGCCCATACACTTTAGACCACAATCAGCCAAAAGATGTTTCTTATGACTCCCACATATACATGAAAACTTGGCTTGACCGAATGTTCATGTCATCAATGGGGAAAGGGGAGAAAATTGCTGCCATATAACTCTGATGGCATCTTATTTAAGCGATCAGGAATTTGAATGAAAACTCTCCCCAACATCATCTGTTGGGAGGCCCCCGAACCCACTGAATCATCAAGCGGTCCCACTAAAATGGGAGAGTTTGGCCAGTTATAATCTATGTACAGTATGATGGTTTTACTGTTCCTCCAATGCTAGGCTAAATGCTCTTGGGGCCCTAGTGCAGAAGTTCAGCTTGGGTTCCCCCTCCCTTTACCACCACCTATGACAAAACCAGAATCCCACCTTGTACATATTGAGTGTATACATTATATGAGTAAGGGCTGATGCGTAAAGGAATGGAGGATGGGTGTTTGAATGGCGACACTGCTGCAGGATAGGAAGGATCCACACTCCGAGCTTGATGGAAAGTAGTTTTAGTACGTGTTTCAGGCTCTTTTTTTCTTCCCCCTAAAAGGCTGATTACCACAAATATACCACTGCTCTGCACAATAACAAGATGTTGGAACCTTTAATGGCTCCCACTTTCTGGTTCCTAGTGTACCTCATTATGAGTCTTATTTCATATGAAGGCATTTAGAGTGGTTCCCTACAATATGAAGACTGAGACCAGTATTCACCTGTGCTAATGCACATAGTTGTTTTCCACCCAGACCTCAGGTTGTGTGAAAAAAATTACGGCATGAGGTTCACTGGTCCAGACTAGTGGATGTAAATGGTAGACAGCTCCTGTACATGTCTGTTTGTGGATGAGCACTATTCCAGCAAAGTTCAGCGCTAGTCTGAACTTAGCCTTAATTACCTTTCTTTCACATGGCTTAATTTCTCATATATGTTCTGTTCATGTGTTTCTCAAATAGAATTACTAAACATTATAGTCTATAATACTATTAACAAGCCATTCTGTTTGTGGACTAAAAGTACGTAAAACAAAATCAGTATGGAGATAAGTCTGATTTTCATCCGATTTGCAGATACAGCAAAAATAGGGGGGAAAAATGTCTGTCACTGATGTCATCCTCGTTGACTGTTTGCTAGGAGAAACTTGAGAAACCTACATCAGGTTTTGTTTGCTTATGAGATAAACTAATGAGACACTTCTGATAAAAACTGATATTGGTCAAAAGTTAATGAAAATCTTGCAAATGCAATGCAGCACAATATGGACAGCACTTGGCTGACTTATGGATGGCAACCGTGTGCTGTCATTTTCTTTCACTGACCTGTAGATTTGTATGGGTGACTTTCATCTGTGATTTGATTCAAAAGCTGATATACGTATATTTTTTTATTCTTTTTGCAAATAACATTCATTTGTTTATGTATTTACAAAAGTATCATCAGAGTAACAGCACATCACCATGCCGAATGGAAAGAAAGGAGGCTCCAGAATTGCTAGTTCATGTATATAAAAGTATTTCGTAACTCTGAGTGCTGGAGGTGACAGGTCCTCTGTCAATTAATTTTTTTTTTGCATACTCCGTGTAGCTATGCTCCATGTATCTCATATTGACGTACAAGCTTCCTCTTCATCATTGCTGTACACCAGTGGTAGGAGATGCATTAAATATAATATGAAAAGACCCTTTTTAAGACAACAATACTGTAATTTACAATTTTTTACCTTCTGCTTCCTTTCATCCCACCTCACCAGAGTCCTATTGGTCACCCTGCAGGGATACATACCTACTTATAGTGACCTCAAGTCTTTCATGTCTTTGTGCTTTAGTCTTGAGTTGCACATGCACGGTAACCCTTATAGCTTTGATGTGCATACTATATATCTTCAATGAATTGATTCTTTTATAGTGAGTACAAGCTGCTTTCAGAAGCAGAAAATTGAGTGACAAAGCCCATAAAATGCCCCTGTTTTCTGATGTCCTGGTTTGGACACTGCTACATTGTCATCATCAAACCTGTGGGCGAGAAACGGCTCTGCGTCAACTGTAGGCTGTGACTACCAGGAAGGAATACTTTATTTTACAACCATCAACTTTTCTTTTAAATTACAAGACGGACAACTGAGCCACTTGTTTTGGTTTTTTTTTCAGTGTGGAAGAAGAAACAACTATAGGCATGGTTTCCCTTAAAGGGGTTGTCTGGGCTTTTCACATAATCTCAGTACATATCTGGGCTGCAGAATTATGACAATAAGTAATTTACTTTCTGTCACTAGTTTGCACAGTTTTTTAGATATTCTGAACAGAACGTCCAAGGGGGGGTGTTATGGCATTGAAATGAGAACTAGTCATAACCTCCTACTCTACTCCAAACATGCCCTCTGTAGCAACAACCCCACCCTCCATAGCTACAGGCCCTCCCCGTCCACATGAAGAAGCCTATCCCTCCTCACACAGTAACAAATCATCCCCCTCTAGCAGCCTCACTGCAGAGAGCAGCTGCTCCTCCCCCAGACACATGCTGAACAGTGTTCTATGGAAAGTGAAAGTAGTGAGGAGGGAAAGTCGTCCTGTATTCTTGGCCACTCCATGATTACAATACATATTTCATTATCAGTAATTCCTTCCCTCACTGTCCCAGGCTGCTGGCAGCAGTGAGAGCAGACTGTGTGATGGCCAGTGATGGGGGTCTGCAGCTTCTAATCTGCACAGGGGATGGCAGTCACTGATGTAATCTGTTGTGTGACAAAGTCTCTGCTGTGTGAATGAGACAGCTCTGTGTCACTGATGTCTTCACACAGCAGCAGATTTGG
Organism: Dendrobates tinctorius; assembly: GCF_039654945.1. Classification (NCBI taxonomy): domain Eukaryota; kingdom Metazoa; phylum Chordata; class Amphibia; order Anura; family Dendrobatidae; genus Dendrobates; species Dendrobates tinctorius. The sequence continues at coordinate 2,887,522 of NW_027361834.1, read as the reverse complement.
TGCAGTGTATGTGTGAGCACTGTGTCTCTAATGACACAAATACTGATGGGAGCAGCCTGTCCCAGAATACAGGACAATTTTCCCTCCTCATTAGTTTCACTTTCCATAGAACACTGTTCAGCATGTGTCTGGGGGAGGAGCAGCTGCTCTCTGCAGTGAGGCTGCTAGAGGGGGAGGATTTGTTACTGTGTGATGAGGGCTTCTTCATGTGGACGTGGAGGGCCTGTAGCTATGGAGGGTTGGGTTGTTGCTACAGAGGGCATGTTTGGAGTAGAGTAGGAGGTTACGACTAGTTCTCATTTCAATGCCATAACACCCCCCCCCCTTGGATGTTCTGTTCAGAATGTCTAGAAAACCGTGCAAACTAGTGACAGAAAGTAAATTACTTATTGTCATAATTCTGCAGCCCATAAATGTACTGAGATTATGTGAAAAGCCCAGACAACCCCTTTAAGGATTGCCTTTCCTCAGCCATTAGACTACGTTCTCACAGAGTTAATTCTTGAGGTTGAAAAAAAGCTTCAAATTTAGTCACTGAATAACAAAAAGGCATAAATTAAAAATCTTTAAACACACACATACACAAAAACACATTTTTTTAATGTGGATTTTTCTGATACAGGCAAAAAAAATGAAAATAGAGCATTGGTCCTGCAATTTTAGACTCCACGCCCTTATCCTAAAGACTTTTCAAACTTGAGTCCAACTTTTTGGATATATGCAGTGCTCAGATCTCCGCTGAAACCTTAGCTACACTGAAGTCCACATAGAAAACATGCCCAACACTAGTTTGTGAGCTGGTCTACCTGAAGGAATATCTCCTATGCAGTGTCATAGGTTGATCATGGACCTGGTACTTTATAGTCAGCTACCTTTGTATTCAAGAGAAGACTAAAGGCCCCCTCGCATATTAGACAGCTGTTGCCTGAAAGATTGTTTGGCCTAAAGTTATCTCTCTTGACTCTTCCATACACAGGAATACTCAGCTCGGTCTTGTGGTTTGTACGTGAGAGCCACTGCCTGACTCCTCTGGCAGCTGCTTGTCTCCCTGCCAAACAAGAGTATCAACCTTTGAAATTCCAATGGCCAGATCCTTCTCCACCCAGACATTATCAGGGGAGAATTGGGAGGAAACCATATACATTAGCCTCTCATAAAATTCACTGATATGGGTAGGTTTGCCAAACTTTAGACTTATGTGCTTCGGGGCCTTTGTACAGGTTTGAAAGCAGAAGATACAATTTCTCTTTTTGCATGGAATATCACTTTAAATTTCAGATCTGTCTAATACTTGCTTCGTTCACATGTCAGTATTTGATCGGTATTTTCCATCAGTACTTTCAAACAAAAATCAGGGGTCAATTAAAAACTGTAAAACAAAGTTAGTGTTTCTGTTATACTTTTCTGCATTTCATAGAATCATAGAATGTTGGGAGGGACCTCAAGGGTCATTGTGTCCAACCCCATGCTCGGTACAGCACAGGATTCACTAAACCATCTCAGACAGATGTCTGTCCAGCCTCTGTTTGAAGACTTCCATTGAAGGAGAACTCACCACCTCTTGTGGCAGCCTGTTCCACTCATTGATCACCCACACTGTCAACATTTTTTTTTCTAATATCTAATCTGTATCTTCTTCCTTTCAGTTTCATCCCATTACTTCTCAGGTTTCCATGTGCAAATGAGAATAAGGATGATCCCTCTACACTGTGACATCCCTTCTGATATTTGTATCCGCTATTAAGTCTCCTCTTAGCCACTTTTTTTGCAAGCTAAACCTTCCCAGATCCTTTAACCATTCCTTATAGGACATACTTTGCAGTCCGCTAACCATCTTGGTAGCTCTTCTCTGAACTTGCTCCAGTTTTTCAATGTCTTTTTTAAAATGTGGTGCCCAGACCTGGACACAGTATTCCAGATGTGGCCTGACCACGGAAGAGTAGAGGGGGATAATTACTTCACCTGATCTAGACTCTATGCTTCTCATTTGTTCCACTCCTGATTTTGTCTTAGAAATACTGATGGAAAATTCTGATCAAAATACTTCCTTGTGAACGTGGCCTTATGCTGGATTTATTGATTGGAAGTCGTGCTGCTCATTGAAAGGGCGAATGGTGCAAATTATAATCATTGCACTTAGAATAGCAGGTCCGGCTGTCCAATAGAAATCTCTAAAGCCCAATTATCTTGGTAATTTGAGGAAATTAATGTCACTCACTACAGATTATACACTTGCACATGAAGATTAATTTCTGTAGCGGCTCACAAAGAACTCATGCAATGGCCTTCATGGTAGATATAATGTAAATCATGACATTCCAAGCCACATAAATTCACTGTACATCCGCTACTGCTTTCTGGCATTCACAGCTATTACTGAGGTTTTCCATTTTGTTACTTTCAGTAATAAATCTGCATCATTAGCCAAGTCTATTCTTGTGCGAGTGTAAGGACCCCGGGAGTATTTGCCATTTTTAAGTGCTGAAATTATGTATCTGTATTATTTTGAACTATAAAATATGCAGTCATTTGCATTTTTTGCTTTATAATGTTGTTAAAGTTTAATTTGAATTTTTATTTTTCATGACGGTGGTGCAGTGTTGTCTTTTATGTCTAGAATGATGTAGGGTAAACATTATATATTTTAATCCCTGAATGCTGGAAATATTTTAGGTTTAGTCATTTTTATTATGTATGGGTTTACTTGCAATAAGTTATTTAATAAGTACACTGTTCGGTTTCGGTATAAAGAGATGTAGTGTATTAGATGGTGTTTACTTGGCTCTTTAGTTATTCAAACTATAACTCTTAATAGTAAAAAAAATAAAATCCCATTTATATCCCTTAAAAAATGCAAATTGTTCTAAAAGAAGAACCCTCATCACTGATGTATTTCAACCCCTTTAAGTTAGAGCTCCGAGTCCATACATATTATGTCCCTCCATGGTTAACAAGCACCTGTTAACAAGTCAAAAGTGTCCATTTTTTTTACTTTTATTTTTTTATTTTATTCCTGCTGTTGCTGAGTATAATTTTTTCTTTTTTTATGTTCAATAAATATGAGCCTCTTTTTAAACTCCCCAATATTCTAGATTTGATGGTCTTTATCTAATGCTGATAGGATTCTGTTGATATCTTTAGGCTGCTAGGCATAATTACCCTGTGAAAAGTACAAAGACCATAAAAATTAGCATATTGGGTAAACTAAACAAAAAGGTTCATAACTCTGGAGTCATATGAAGAATTAAAAAAAACTTAAAACCAAGAAAAAACTACTCAGGGGAGAAATATAAATAAAATAGTAAAACAATAGTGACCAGTTTTTAAGTGGTTAAAGTGAGCAAGTTTTTTAGCTATACAATCTGACAGTAGCATGATGTGGGGACAGAGATCCTGATTTCAGCTATAAATCCCTTAGTTTACTGGATGCAGCAGTTGTGATAAAATCACAGTTTTTCAGCTGCAAATCTAATGTTGAGCTCTCTGTAACCCCGCCCACAGCACTGATTGGCAGATTTTGCATGCACTGTTTATTAACAGAAAGCTGCTAATCAGTGCTAGATTGGGAGACATGTGGTAGCTTGTCCTATAGTTACAATCTCTGGCTGATTAAGACAATGATTGCATTGAAACAGCAAAATTCAGCCTAGTAAGTGACACATCTCTGGCACCAAGAACTTTGCCCCAACATCACTGTGCTTTCAGATTACTGTACATAGCAAAAACCTGCTGACAGATTCCCTTTAAGATTTTCCACTAATACATTTAATGTTAATTTACAGTATTGTAGCTCAGAACCATTCCAATGAATTGAACAAGAGTCATGACCAAGTAACCTGTAACATTTTGTGAGGTTTATATTATAGCTGTAAAATCAAGCAAGTGATTTTTGCATTTAAAAATGGGACGCCCTCACACCCAGGGCTGTGGGGTACTCGGTACCGGGCCCTGTGAGCTTCAATGGGAGATGTCACGGCAGCTGTGACCCGGCCCGTGGACCTGAGCGCCCATTGTAAAAGAGGTTGTTTCAGTGTGCTTGTGGTAATGAAAGTATAAGTGATTCGTGACGCCACCTGTGGTGTTCGGCAATGAAGATGTAGGCCGACGCTGCAGATAGTTCCTCTGGGACAGATGGTGTGGTTCAGCAGTGATGTTATAGCCCTCCACAGGCAGGGCTGTAGTCCCAGGGCAGTGTAGGTGAGGTGACACGCAGATGGTATAGTGTCAGGCGCAGAGGATGCAGCAGTGCTGGGCCGGTTCTCGCAGGAATGAGTGGAGAACACCAGAGCATGTAGTTCCAAAGCTTTACTCACAGTCTGTTGTACAAACAGGTGCCTGCCTCCGTGCCGTGTCCTCCGGGTCAGGGACTCAGTCAACCTCCCAGCCAGATGGAATACTCCTTTCCAACACTCCGCCAATATATGCCTTGCTGAACGTCTCCTCTTATGGCTCCTTTGAGTGAAGCACTCCTAGTACTGAGTTACACTGGAGTTCCTCCTGTCCGATGTTCCTATGAACTCTACTTGTACGGCAGACAGCTGTAGCCTGTTTCTGGGACTCCTTGCTACTAAGTCCCGGCTCACTATCCAGTTGCTGTTGTGCCCCCAAGTCTTGTGTGGGAATAAAGTGGTCTCTACTTCTATTCCTCCAGTGTCTGCTGCAGGACCATTAGTATTCATACAACCTCAGGGACCGGGCCCCGGCCTTGCGCTTAGAACTTCTAGGAAGTGTTCTCTTCTAACCCACATCCTCTGTTCTCTCTTACTCCTCACGTTCCGTACTAATCCTTGCTTTCTAAAGAGAATCAGGCTTTCAGTCTAAGTTGCTCTTTCTCTTCCTCTCCCGTGCCAGCAGACCCAGGTCACTGGGATCCGCTGCAGCACCTCCATCCTTCCATCCCTCTCTCCGGGGATCTTCTCCTCTCCAGCTCTCTAATCAACTGACTTCTCATCCTAAACTCTTCCCACTCCTTGTAATAAAAACACACATGTGACATGCACAAGTGTGAACACGTCGATCAGACAATGCTCACACCACCCACTAACTGAGATACAACAAGAAAACATAGAATGACAGATTTGCAAAAATACTCTGCAATAAAAAATGGCAGTAATCAGCAAGTGCTAGATAACAAATACAGGGTATTTAGTCGATACTTTTTTTGCGCAAAAAAATGTACATCAAGCTTAGTGGGTGGTGTGTTATGAATGAATCACCGTAGGAGGCAAAAACAGAAATACTAGCTAAGTCCAGAAAACCAGAGAAGTTGGCAACTATCGGATTGCAGACCCCTGAACCTATCAACAACAACTAGCAGTAGCCGTGGGGGGTTCCTACGGTGCCCTAGACCCCTCGATAACAGCCGGAGAACTACATAGCCTAAAGACAGAAAGGGAAATCTAAACTGCCCCAGAGCAGACCCCAAAGCAATAGGCAGCCCCCAACATATAATGACGGTGAAGCAAGATGAAAAAACACTCACACAGATAGAAAGATAGTCTGAGCAAATGATGGGGCCCAAGCTAACTAGATAGGACAGGATAGAAAAGCTGCTGTCTGTAATCCGCCAAAACCCCATCAAAACAAGAGCCAACAGCTGATAGGGAAAAAAGCCCTGAAGACGCTAGGCTTCAAAAAGACTATATCAGTGCTCAGATATTTTTTGAAGACAGAGCAAAAAGGAATTCAGCTCACCCAAGCAGGGAATGGCAGAAATCAAGGAAAACAATGCAAAACAAAACCAAAACACAAATGCAAAAAGTAGAGCAGAAAACTTAGCTTTTGAGGAGCAGGAATCAGACTGGTCTCCTAGAATCCCTCAGAGAGATCACCAGCAAGGCAGAAGGGCGTTGGCTGCCTTATATCCAGTCAGTAATTCCCGTCACCCAGTCATCATCATCCTGCCCAGGTGCTTGGTAATCAGCCTCACTACCTTCCTTCACCAGAAGAGGGAGTTCATCAGACCTCAATGGTGAAGGGAAAAATGAACTCACAACAGTGGTGTGAGCATTATCTGATCGACGTGTTCACACTTGTGCACGTCACATGTGTGTTTTTAATCCGTTTTTTTCCTTGCTTAGCATGGTTTGGGAGACCCCACCCCTCTCTTGTGTGACGTGCACATAAGAGCTGTCTCAGACCACAAGCCCATACTAGGGAGCAGCCTGTCTGAATCCTGTTCATATTAGACACTGTTCACATGTTCAGGTTTTTAATACATTAGATAGGGACTGCTTCGATAGGGGTTACCTTGACGTGGTGGAGCAGCTTGGTGTACATTTTTTTGCGCAAAAAAACATATCGACTAAATACCCTGTATTTGTTATCTCGCACTTGCTGATTACTGCCATTTTTTATTGCAGATTATTTTTGCAAATCTGTCATTCTGTGTTTTCTTGTTGTATCTCCGCTCCTTGTAATGTAAAACTGACTCCACCCACTTCCCAGCACGTTTCGTGTTCCAAGCAGGGAGACACCAATGGGTGCTTTGCTATACTCCAAGCAGGGAGCCGCCGAAGGTGCTTTGCTACACTACTTTGTGGTCTGGGGTGCAGGTGTTGGTGTGTGGTCAGGAGTCTCCACCTTACCTGGATGGTGGGATACTAAACTTCAGGAGGAGGTGCAGTACCTCTGTGGCAACTGAGCCTCGGGGGTGCCACATACCCCCCCGTTAAACACAGCACGTCCGCGGGCTGCAAGGTAAACACATTTGACAATACAGGAACATACAAAATTTTATATTGCATAATGAACATATCTTATACTAAACTTCCCAATATGGGAGGCATGGTTTCTTGAACGCTACAAACAATTTAACTGTCTATCTATATTTAAAATTATCCTACCTAATTTAAAGTGCTATGTAAGCAAACTCACTATCAGCTCTAGTAACACATTTTCTATCATCACATTTCTTTTTCTTTATTATCTGTCTCACTTTCTACTTTCTGAAGGAGTGACAACCGTCAACACCGTTCGTCACCTGCATACTTTTATTCAATTCTCATATCTTTATTAAAACATTCTCTATATTTCTTGCTCAATTGGACCCTATAAAATCTGTCATCAATACTGTCACTACACATTATCATATCCTATTTTCTTGTTCAAAAATACTAAGCATTATTCCTAAGTACAAAGAATAGACATGGGGCCGGCCATCACGTCTGGAAATGTCCTTATAACGAGGTAGTCCTTGTTCCAAGGTGAAAAGGTTCCTATGTAAAACCAAGAAAGAGCACCTAAAGAGGTGCAAACTATTTACAAGTACAGTTCTGGATCACTCAGCGTCCATGATCTCCACAGTTTAAGTATGAAAAACGCTGCCAATAAAAACTGGGCAACAACAGGATCAGCAAACAAACATCATAATCCAAAAATAGAAAAAATATTAGAAAACTGAAAAACAGGCACAATGGTGCAAATACCCTCCTTGGTAACGAGAGTCAATGGAATGTTTCTTTACTGGGGGTCCCCTCCTGGGGTACTGGAAGCTGATTGCTTGGGTTGCTGCTTCCAAGGAAGAATTTCTTGATATCTTCTTCCTGCTGTTTACCCACAAATTGCATATACTCTTTCTCCCAAGGAGTTAAATTGGTATCTGCTTGTGAAGGTAGCCTTTCCGCTGCTGCTGGTGGTATTTCTGCTACCAGGGATTCTGCAGGAGTTGCAATGGGTACCAATGAATGTGGCTCCTCAATTTCAGGTGGTACCACAGTCTTGATTTTTGACCTGACATCTGGTGGTAGCAGTGTCTGTGGGTGCTTGTAGGGGTTGAGGGGGGGTCCTGAATTTGTGGCAGAGGTAACCCATGATGTACGGTGACACCCCTCAGCTGCTCAGCCTCTTCTGCTGAGATCAGAAGATGTCAAATGGGACCCGCTTGTTCCAGCCTTACTCTTTTCAGCAGGGTCTTCTTCCATGTCCCCATCGCAGTCAGTTTGGTACTTCTGAATTGGGAACACAGCTCTTCCAGTTGTCCCATGCGTAGTACTGGCCCGTTGCACACGGTGTACGGGAACTCAGGGGGCAACCCGGTTGCAGGGGCGGCGGTTGTACCTGATGTCTCCCGGTGGTGTCGCAGCTCCGGTGCAGACTCGGTGCGGCTCCTGGTGGCTGCGGTGGTGGAGGTGGCCGAACGGGTAGATATTGGAGACGGTGGTGGAGCAGATGGTGGCTCCGGGTCCGCAGGGGCCTCCGGTGGGACCTGCACAGCCGCATCAGGTCCAGGCGGGAGCACGGCTTCAGCTCCCGGAGTCTCCGGTGACTCCTCCGGACAGGCCGCAACCAACCGTATAGACAGTGTGGAGGTATAAACTTGCGCTGCCTGAGGATAGTCCGGTGCAGCGGTGACAGGTACCAGTGGCACGGGTACCGGGTCCGGGGGTGCCGGTGGTGTAGGCCCCTCCTGGGCGTGCTGCCCGCTCAACTTCAGTAAGGCCTCCTGCCTCAGTCACAGACGGGTGGTCTGCTGGGCTATTTCTTCCTCCAGCTGCTGGCGGTCCATCCTGGAAGCCGGGTCAGAGCCTTCAGCCATGGCGCCAGGGAGATTCAGCTCAACCTCCTCGCGCTCCGCAGGCCTCTTCCCTTCTCCTTCCAATATGGTGTTCTGGCGTTTTTCCTCCTTCCTGGGTTCTCTTCCCACCACTGGCTCTCGCCCCTCCTTCTGAGGGCGGCGTCTTCTTCCTACTCCTCCATACCAAGCCAGTGTACGAACCCCTCGGGGGGTGGGTCATGTTGCTGTCGCATAGAAGTTCAGACAGGGGAGGCCCAGGACAGTCCGCGCTCTTTTCTTAGGACCACCCATATTGTCACGCCCTTCTTCACCGCACCGGCGGCCATGTTTAGCATTCATTTCACAGTCTTATTGGGTCTTCTGCACATTTTCAAAAGGTCTGAATCTTAGGCACACAGAACCCGATGGCATCGGGTCTCATCATCCTGTTCGTGACGCCAAAAATAGGACGCCCTCACACCCAGGGCTGTGGGGTACTCGGTACCGGGCCCTGTGAGCTTCAATGGGAGATGTCACGGCAGCTGTGACCCGGCCCGTGGCCCTGGGCACCCATTGCAAAAGGGGTTGTTTCAGTGTGCTTGTGGTAGTGAAAGTTTATAAGTGATTTGTGACGCCACCTGTGGTGTTCAGCAATGAAGATGTAAGCCGACGCTGCAGATAGTTCCTCTGGGACAGATGGTGTGGTGCAGCAGTGATGTTATAGCCCTCCACATGCAGGGCTGTAGTCCCAGGGCAGTGTAGGTGAGGTGACACGCAGATGGTATAGTGTGAGGCGCAGAGGATGCAGCAGTGCTGGGCCGGTTCTCGCAGGAATGAGTGGAGGACACCAGAGCATGTAGTTCCAAAGCTTTACTCACAGTCTGTTGTACAAACAGGTGCCTGCCTCCGTGCCGTGTCCTCCGGGTCAGGGACTCAGTCAACCTCCCAGCCAGATGGAATACTCCTTTCCAACACTCTGCCAATATGTGCCTTGCTGAACGTCTACTCTTATGGCGCCTTTGAGTGAAGCACTCCTAGTACTGAGTTACACTGGCTGGAGTTCCTCCTGTCCGATGTTCCTATGAACTCTACTTGTACGGCAGACAGCTGTAGCCTGTTTCTGGGACTCCTTGCTACTAAGTCCCGGCTCACTATCCAGTTGCTGTTGTGCCCCCAAGTCTTGTGTGGGAATAAAGTGGTCTCTACTTCTATTCCTCCAGTGTCTGCTGCAGGACCGTTAGTATCCATACAACCTCGGGGACCGGACCTGGCCTTGCGCTTAGAACTTCTAGGAAGGGTTCTCTTCTAACCCATGTCCTCTGTTCTCTCTTACTCCTCACGTTCCGTACTAATCCTTGCTTTCTAAAGAGAATCAGGCTTTCAGTCTACGTTGCTCTTTCTCTTCCTCTCCCGTGCCAGCAGACCCAGGTCACTGGGATCCGCTGCAGCACCTCCATCCTTCCATCCCTCTCTCCGGGGATCTTCCCCTCTCCAACTCTATAACCAACTGACTTCTCATCCTAAACTCTTGCCGCTCCTTGTAATGTAAAACTAACTCCACCCACTTCCGAGCACGTTTCGTATTCCAAGCAGGGAGCCACCGATAGGTGCTTTGCTATACTCCAAGCAGGGAGCCGCCGAAGGTGCTTTGCTACACTACTTTGTGGTGTGGGGTGCAGGTGTTGGAGTGTGGTCAGGAGTCTCCACCTTACCTGAATTGTGGAATTCTACACCTCAGGAGGAGGTGCAGTACCTCTGTGGCGACTGAGCCTCGGGCGCCACACAAATCCATTTAAAATAATATTTTTGGACTGTCTGATATTAATGCATTCTTATTGTTGGTGTTTATGAAGATGAACAAACATTGAGCCTGATACAGGATAAATAAATTGTGGAAAAAATCATGTACTTAAAAAATAAATAACTATAGATGATGTCTGTGCATGTAACCATGTCTATAAAAATTGTTTTTGTTCCCTCCACAGATATTTCATCAGAATTTACAGATGGTGTATTTATTTTTGAAGACTTTCCAGAGCAAGATCCAAAGACTGTAAAACGTTACGATGCCATTGTTGTGGAGCAGTGCACTATCATTGAGGTTAGTATGTGTTTAGTAATCTATTTATCAACACTTATGAGGCCTTTTTTTCTGACTTTCTTGGATTTTGTATTTTCTATTTTTTTTTTTGTTTTGTATATTATTTATTTGCTTTTACTGAACCCATATGATGTCCATAATAATTAAACTATAGGCAATGTTAGAAAGGGGTACAAAATAGTGTGGTTGTGATCTGATGGTCCATACAGCAACCTTTTTGAAGTAATGCCAATATGTTATCGCATTATCTTGTAATCATACTGTATCTAGCCCACAGAGCACATAGGAAATGATATGCAACCCTTAGAGAAACATTTGCAAGGCTGAAATGACATAAATCTACTTTATTTAAAGAAAAAATGGCTCAGTGGTTAGCAGTGCTGCTGTTTTACAGTGCTAGAGTCCTCGGTGTAAATCTCACCACGGACAACATCTGCAAGGAGTTTGCACGTTCTTCCCATGTTTGCGTGGCTTTCCTCTGGGTTCTCTGGTTTTCTCCAACACAACAAAAACAAAGCGATGGACAACTTAGAACTCATGAACCCCCATGAAGACAGTAAAGAAGATGTCTGTAAAGTGTTGTGGAAATAAACGGCGCTATTGCAAGGTTTTGTTTGGCCGAATAGACCAGTGAAACACGTTATACAGTGACAATGTCTTCCCTCATAATAACAATACTGCTGCCTTCAAGGCCGGTGGCAATGGCCTGTCATGTAGTGTAGTGGAGGCGATGGGCAAGGAAGCAGGGGAGGCCATTATAGATAACAACAGAACATCTATTATTGAGGTAAATGAACTTGAAAGAACATTACAGACGACCGACATCAGATTAAATGGTAATCACACTTGCCTTTGACAGCGTTTTCATACAGAACAGATGGTTATACATGGCAGTAGATGGATACATGGTAGTAGTTTACATCTCTTCTCTAAGACAATCTCAGTCATATGAATCCATTTTAGCAACATCCATCTTTACTACTGCCTGGACACTGGCTGCAGCAGCTACTATTCCAGATGTTCCCATGAGGCAAGAAATAGAATTCCTTATCTAAATTTTCCACACTAGGTTGGCCCTTTTATTCCACCACTGTACTGTATACATACAGGCGACTTTGTCTAACCCAGTGGTCCCCAACCTTTCTGACCTAGAGAGCCACCTTCAGCTCTGAGAGAGGGTCGCGAGCCATATCCAGCTCTCGGCCCCTCACAGTAGTGACAACCAGAGCCTCCGTTACCATTACAGGTATAATGATAACCAAAGCTTTTCCACAGAAATCACCCTGAAGCTGTATAACACTCCCAACTCACTGTCACATCCAGCTTCAGGTACCTGTTCTGACAGGTAGTATCATCCTGTACTATCGTACTATACTTATATTGTCTCTAAACCCTTAAGACCAGTAAATATGCATCCAGATCTGCTCTTCTATGCAGGGCTACTCACAAAGTTCACCATTTTGAGATGTACTCCTCATACCTGTTTACTAGACCTGGAGCTAATGCACCAAGCTGGCACACAGCCGTGAGCCACAATTCATGGGACCGCGAACCACATGTGGTTCCCGAGCTACAGGTTGGGGAGTCCCTGGTCTAACCCATAGCAACCTCCTGACTTCTAAGAGCTCTGCATCACCATGGTTCCCAACTAAGTTCTCACTTCTAGGATAATGCTTCCATCACTTTCTTGTAGGATTTCTGGTTGACTGACTCTACTTTCTTTCTGGCTGATGTTCACCTGTGTTGTAACTACAGGCACTCTGATGTACTAGGCCTCAACAGACCCTTCTATAGCTGGAGCTCCTCCTTGCGCCTCTCACTAATTGCTAACCATTTGCATCTTGCAATGTAATTAAAGTACACCTATGAATGAATATAACAGTTGAGAAATGCATTAACATAGCACAAATATAAATACTAAATGATCTTCAGGGGGTGCAGATTATTTTTCACTTTCTTACACTATATAAGTTATTAATATAAGTAAGCTGAATGGCCATTCTTGAATCCAGTAAAAAGGCATCTGCGACCAGCTGAGTACATATAAGCAACAATAAAAGGAGCAAAGTGTTGTAATAGTCAAAAAAAATCCATTGGCTGGATAAATTGTGAGCTCGTTAAACTCGGAATATGGGGAGCCCTTTGAAGTAATTACTGTAATCATGATAATCAGATGGGGAGAAGGCTCAGCAGTTTAAATACTGAGGGAATGGAAGAAAAGTGGGATAGAAATCTGAGAAAATTAGAAGAGTGAAAAAACTGAAAAATTAAGTTTTGGAGGACTAGTGTGCAGTATTGGAAAAAAAGACAGACAGGAAAATCTGTTCGTATAAGTTCTAAACTATATCCTACTAATGCTGAAGTTCCAGCAGTTCTTTTGTGGTCTTTTACAACATGGTGCCATGAAAAGTCAAAGGCATGCACTACAAATTAGTACTTCAGTGTAACCTCACGTAATGTTTTCATTAAGCAGTGAATTTGCATTTACATTATTAGTTGGAATGTAGGTCACAACCTAAAAGCATGAAAATATCTTAATCAATTAGATAAGTGCAGTTTCATTTCATTATGGTGTGGTCTGGTCTACATAACAAGAAGTTCTGAGATTTCTGCTATCTGCTAATTTCTAACAGCTACAGGGCTAGAAGAAAATAACCATCCATATTTATTGTAATAGTGTTTTATTTTCTTGTTTTGCCAAGAGTATTTTTACTTTTTTTTTCAAATTATGATCTTTATATAGTCATTATAAAAACTAAGTACACTATAAATGTTGTGTTTTTACATTTCAGGACATAATAAATTAAAAAAATGCATTCGACCCTTAGAAGGTTTTAAAATTAGGTAAATACTGTACAACCTGAGATGAAGAACATTGTGTGAAAAATTACATCGTGGTGTTATTCTTTCTTCAAATAGTGGGTCAAAATGCAGAATCAGTGTGTGAAAAATGAAGTCCAGCTTTACTACTTCCATAGGAATAGGACAGTAAGGGTACCGTTACACCTAGCGACTCACCAGCGATCCCGACCAGCGATATGACGCGGTCAGGATCGCTGGTGAATCGCTGGGTGGTCGCTAGTGAGCTGCCACTCAGGCAGATCTCACCAGCGACATCGCTGGGGACAGGGATCACTACTTACCTGTCAGACGCGGCGATCCTGCGTCCTCCCGCCCGGCTCCACGCGTCGCTCGTCTTCACAGCAGGAAGCGTTGCATGAAGTGGCAGACAGGTGCTGCTAGTGCTAATCAAATGCCCTTGAGTTGTTCATCTCCAAGTGTGACCAGCTTTATAAAAGCAGAAGTTTGGGCAGTTTGCTGGAGCATTCATACGTGTCTTATCTCAATGCCATGTAGGAAATACATCACCAATGTGAAAACCGGAATGCGAAAAACATTCCGGACAGCTGACAAACTTTCCAGGAGTGGTCGACCTATCATATTCACCCCAAGGTCAGATTGTTAAATGCTCAGAGAATATAAAAAAAAAAACAAGAGCTAAAACTCATACTCTAAATGCCTCAGTTAGCATGTATACACATTCATGATGGGACTAATAGAAAAATACTGAAAAAATGTCGCCAGGAAAAAACAGCTTCTGTATAAAAATCATCTATGCGGTGCATCGGCGATCGCTACAACCAGTATCTAAATTGTTAAATGGTAGCAATCATAACTTGCTTATTCTGCAGCCCAGCCATCATCTGCCACATGTGGCGTGAACTCGGCTCCTCAGCACATTCCACAAATCTGTGTCTAGACATACTCCAAGATCAGCTTCCCTCAATTATCCGGGGTCAATTTGGTGATGAACAGTACTTTTCCCAGTATGTTACAAGGCGCAAACTGATAACTAAGTGTCTTATTGAACAAAATATTGAAATTTTGGGTACATGGCCAGGAAACTCCCCAGATCTCCATTCCATTTAGAACCTGTGGTAAAACTTTAAGAAGTGGGTGGACAAACAAAAAGACAGAAATTGTGATAACCTCCAAGCACCAATTAGGCAAGAATGGGTTGCCAAGAGTCAGGATTTGGCCCATTAGCTGACATTCAGCTGTCAGGGCGAATTGAAGTGTTGAAAATCAATGGTCAACGCTGTAAATATTGAATTTTTGCATTAACTTGATGTTCTTGACAATAAAAGTTTAAAAACTTTGTAAATGTTAATAATTGTACTTCAATAACCATAGAAACATCTGACTGAATGATCGAAAATACTGAAGCAGCAAACTTTGTGGAAACCAAAATTTGTGATAGTCTCAAAACTTTTGACCGCGATTGTACATTCTACCTTTTGTGTTAGGCACACCAAAATAATTCTAAAACTTTTCTGAGCTTGGTTCTGAGGTTGGTCATATTGCAGTGGACCTCACTACAAGTTTTGATATGGGTCACTATTGTTACTTGTTTTACCTTGATATTCAGCTGCCATACCAAATAGTAGCTTCAAAGTGGCTGCTTCTATGGCTGACTATGAAAACCATGTGGTTCTCCATATTTTTCACCATATTTCTCTGCAGCATAATATGAACAATCCACAGCTATACCTGTTAATAATATGTAACTTTAATTTGAGGAGGGATTGTTTTGATGAATTACCAACAAATTATTGCAACGTACAAAATTAATAATAATAATAATAATAATAATCTATTTATTTAGCAGCAAGATATTCGCCAGCACTTTATATTATCATCGCTGTCCCTGATGGGGATCACAATCTAAATTTCCCCTCAGTATGTCTTTGGATGGGGCCCATTATACACCCAGCATCATATATGGGGACCATTATATATCAGAGCATCATATATGGGGACCATTATACACTGGGGCATCATATACAGTTGTGGCCAAAAGTATTGACACCCCTGCAATTCTGTCAAATAATACTCAGTTTCTTCCTGAAAATGATTGCAAACACAAATTCTTTGGTATTATTATCTTCATTTAATTTGTCTTAAATGAAAAAACACAAAAAGAATTGTACTAAAGGCAAATTGGATATAATTACACACCAAACATAAAAAAGAGGGTGGACAAAAGTATTGGCACTGTTCCAAAAATCATGTGATGCTTCTCTAATTTGTGTAAGTAACAGCACCTGTAACTTACCTGTGGCACCTAACAGGTGTTGGCAATAACTAAATCACACTTGCAGCCTGTTGACATGGATTAAAGTTGACTCAACCTCTGTCCTGTGTCCTTGTGTGTACCATATTGAGCATGGAGAAAATAAAGAAGACCAAAGAACTGTCTGAGGACTTGAGGAACCAAGTTGTGAGGAAGCATGAGCAATCTCAAGGCTACAAGTCCATCTCCAAAGACCTGAATGTTCCTGTGTCTACCGTGCACAGTGTCATCAAGAAGTTTAAAGCCCATGGTACTGTGGCTAACCTCCCTAGATGTGGACAGAAAAGAAAAATTGGCAAGAGATTTCAACGCAAGATTGTGCGGATGTTGGATAAAGTACCTCGACTAACATCCAAACAAGTTCAAGCTGCCCTGCAGTCCGAGGGTACAACAGTGTCAACCCGTACTATCCGTCGGCGTCAGAATGAAAAGGGACTGTATGGTAGGAGACCCAGGAAGACCCCACTTCTTACCCTGAGACATAAAAAAGCCATCCTGGAGTTTGCCAAAACTTACCTGAAAACGCCTAAAAGGTTTTGGAAGAATGTTCTCTGGTCAGATGAGACAAAAGTAGAGCTTTTTGGGCAAAGGCATCAACATAGAGTTTACAGGAGAAAAAAAGAGGTATTCAAAGAAAAGAACACGGTCCCTACAGTCAAACATGGCGGAAGTTCCCTGATGTTTTGGGGTTGCTTTGCTGCCTCTGGCACTGGACTGCTTGACCGTGTGCATGGCATATTGAAGTCTGAAGACTACCAACAAATGTTGCAGCATAATGTAGGGCCCAGTGTGAGAAAGCTGGGTCTCCCTCAGAGGTCATGGGTCTTCCAGCAGGACAATGACCCAAAACACACTTCAAAAAGCACTAGAAAATGGTTTGAGAGAAAGCACTGGAGACTTGTAAGGTGGCCAGCAATGAGTCCAGACCTGAATCCCATAGAACACCTGTGGAGAGATCTAAAAATGGCAGTTTGGAGAAGGCACCCTTCAAATATCGAATGGTCTAAAATTCCAGCAGAGCATTGTAAGAAACGCATTGATGGTTACCGGAAGCGGTTGGTCGCAGTTATTTTGGCTAAAGGTTGTGCAACCAAGTATTAGGCTGAGGGTGCCAATACTTTTGTCTGGCCCATTTTTGGAGTTTTGTGTGAAATGATCAATGTTTTGCTTTTTGCTTCATTCTCTTTTGTGTTTTTTCATTTAAGACAAATTAAATGAAGATAATAATACCAAAGAATTTGTGTTTGCAATCATTTTCAGGAAGAAACTGAGTATTATCTGACAGAATTGCAGGGGTGTCAATACTTTTGGCCACAACTGTATGGGGCCCATTATATATGGAACATCATATGGGCCCATATACACTGGAGCATCAAATATGTGGCCCATTAGATATGTAGCATTATATGGGCCCATTATACATTGGAGCATCATATATGAGGCCCATTATATATGGAGCATCATATGAGGTCCATTATATATGGAGCATCATATGGGACCCATATATATGGAGCAATATATGAGGCTCATTATACTGTATGGATCAATATATGGGGGCTATTATATACTGTATGCAGCAATATATTGGGCTCATTATTCTATATGGAGCTATATATGTATACTTATTATGCTGTTTGGAGCATTATATGGGGCTCATTATACTGTATGGAGCAATATATGGGGCCTATTATATACTGTATGGAGAAATATATGGGTTTCATTATACTGTATGGAGCAATATATGGGGCCCATCATATACTGTATGGAGCAATATATGTGGCTCATTATACTGTATAGAGCAATATATGGGGTCCATTATTCTGTATGGAGCAATATATGTGGCTCATTATTCTATATGGAGCAATATATGTGGCTCATTATACTGTTTGGAGCATTATATGGGGCTTATACTGTATACTGTGAGGTCTTATGTAGACAGGTGTGTGCCTTTACAAATCAAGTCCTATCAGTTTAATTTAACACAGCTGGACTCCAATGATGGAGTAGAACCATCTCAATGAGGATTACAAAGAAATGGACAGCATGTGACTTAATGGCCTGTCACACTAAGCGATATCGCTAGCAATATCGCTATAACATCACTGGTTTTTGGGACGTTATAGCGATATTGCTAGCAATATCGCTATGTCTGATACTTACCTCCGTCCGCGGTTATCGCTGATCTCGCGAGAACGTCCTGGACCATTTCTTGTCGTCAGCTTCCTGCTGGGGCTTCCTGCTGTGGAGATGAGCGACGCGTGGACGCGGGCGGGAGGACGTCATGATCGCCTCGTCTGATAGGTAAGTAGCGACCCCCGACCCCTGCTATGTCGCTGATGAGCTCTGCCTGTGTGGCAGCTCACTAGCGACCACTTAGCGATGCACCAGCAATCCTGACCGCGTCATATCGCTGGTCGGGATCACTGGTGCATCGCTAAGTGTGACAGTACCTTTAAATATGAGTGTCTGAGCAAAGGGTTTGAATACTTATGACCATGTGATATTTCAGTTTTTCTTTTTTAATATATTTGCAAAAATTTCTGCATTTCTGTTTTTTTTCCAGTCAAGATGGGGTGCAGAGTGTACATTAATGAGAAACAAAAATGAACTTTTTTGAATTTACCAAATGGCTGCAATGAAACAAAGAGTGAAAAATTTAAAGGGGTCTGAATATTTTCTGTACCCATTGTATGTCCAGATGCAAAGTGCTACTGAGCACACTGAGGGTGTTAAAAAAGATAATAGGATCAGGTTATAAGGAAAATATATAAAGGGAAAGCTAAGAATAGTTACATTAGTGAAATGATGCAGTAGGCCAGCCTAAAGAGATGTGTTTTTAGGGCATTCTTAAAACTGTGGATACTGTGAATTAACCACATTATCAACAGATATTGCATTCTAGAGAACTGGTGCAGCACAGGTAAAATCTTGGAGACAGGAGTGGGAGGTTTGGATTATGAAAGATGTTAGTGTTAGATTATTAGTAGATTGGAGAGCACAGGTAGAGTGGTAGACAGCGATGAGGGAGGAGATGCAGGGCGATGCAGAACTGTGGAGAGCTTTGTAGGTAAGTATGATAAGTTTTTGTTGTATTCTGTAATGGATGGGCAATCAGTGCAATGACTGTCACAGAGTGGAGATATCTACTGTATGTTTATTGGCTGGACAGGAATATGATCCTGGCTGCTGCATTCAGAACGGATTGAAGAAAGGAGGGTTTAGTAAGAGGAAGACTGATTAGTAGAGCGTTACATCAGTACAGTTGAAAATGAATACGGTAGATCCTAAGACTCCGAATCAGCAAAGCGATTATGCCAGAATTCTGGCATAAGTTGCACAATTTATGCGGACTGCGCAACTGCACAAAATTTTTGCTACTTTTGTCATTTTTATGACAGTTTTGCCCAGTAAAAAAGCGCTGAATGAGGGCATGACACCACAACTCATCTAATTCATGACAAGCTGTGGCATTCCTTATGCCAGAAATCTTACTCCAGTCCCAGACTGGAGAAAAAATTGTAGTGGACGTGCACCCCTGTTTACAGATGCTCATGATTTATTAAGAGGTGTGAGCCTCTTAATGAATCAGGAGCTTCTGACTCCAACACACCCCTTCATCAAGGCTGGTGTTATTCTTGCCAGTCTAAATAAATCGGGGCCTAAGAATTTTTTCAGTTTCAAAGGTAAGAAAAGGGGAGATTCTGGAGATGTTTTGATGACAGGACATGTAGATGACATGAGCAAGTGAGTGATTGGATATAGGAAGTGATGGAAAGATCTGAGAAAAATGTAATCTCAAGACAGCCGGTGTACTTATAGAGAAATCTAAGGGTATGTTTCCATGGCCAGAAACTGGCAGCACGTTGGACGCAACCCATGTCCACTCCGTCTAACGTGCTGCCAGCTTTTGAACGCCAGTGGGATTTCATGAAATCCCATCCACTATGCTGTAACATCTGGCCGCTGCTGCTGGTTGGCCGCTGCGGATGTTTCCACGGTCAGGAAACGCTGTGGGTTGGGCGCTGCGTACATCAGTAGTGTCCATCCCGCAGCGGCCAGATGTTACAGCATAGTGGATGAGATTTCAAGAAATCCCATCTCCACTGTGCGTGCAGGGACACCTGCGGCATCCCTGTGTTAACGGACATGCGGTGCGTCTTTCCAGACCGCAGCATGTCTATTTATCTTGCGGATAAATGAACACATGCGGAATCACCGACGTTCAAAAGCCGGCAGCACTTTGGACGGAGTGGACATGTGCTGCATCCAAAGCGCTGCTGTATCCTGACCGTGGTAAGATACCCTTAGTAGACTTATACCTACATTATGCGTTAACAAGTGTTAACTCTTCCTCTGTACAACATATTAATAGTCTGAATATTTTAAAGAAAATGAACATTAAAAAAAACCCTCATCCTGCATCTCAGTCTGTTGAGGTTGTAATTGTGGTTTGATGAGAAAGAAAGCAAGTGAGGCTGCTATGAGGGGAACAAGGCACCTGCTACATTTCCTGTAAGGTAGCGCTGTGCACGTCTGATCACACACCACAGTCTCTGCATTCTATAATTGACTGCTGTAAGGAAGAGCTCTGGCGACGCGTCTATTGCTTTTTGTCATTTCAGCTGCCTATTTCAAATCACATTCTGAAAATCTGTTTTGACACGCCATTTCCTTATTCTTGGTAACAGATGTGTTTGTGCACCAGTGTATATTACTGGTAAATAAGTATTCTGCAAATTTTAAGGCACTGTCTTAAGACATGCTTCTAGCACCCATGACATGTCTATTGTAGCAAATACTTGTATTGCCCATAAAATAACAATTTTGGGTCATGTTTTACAAAATTCTGCATTGTGCTGTTCCTCTATTATTCCCCCTAGGAATATATGAATAAATTGACAACTGGGTGTTGCCATTCAACCTGTGAAAGGTGTGTTTCTCTACAGTGAGAAGTGGAATACTCTCAACTGACAACACCCAGTTGTCAGTTTATTAATACATCTATATATATACTTACCTTGTAATGTCTTCACATCCTGTTCCGTCCAGATGTGTCCGGATCCCAGAATTCCAAGCGGCGAAAGTTCACCGACCACCATATTGGAACACCCAAGTGATGGGTGTGTCAATATGGAAACTGCTGGTGGTAACAGCCTCTTGAGCGGTACCACCAGCGGAACACCGTCGCACCGCACACACACTGTATAGGCCGTACGCACCACACACACAAACACACACTCTATATGCCATACGCACCACATACACACACACTGTATACGCCGTACGCACCACACACATACACACACACTCTATATGCCGTACGCACCACATACACACACACTGTATACGCCGTACCCACCACATACACACACACTGTATACGCCGTACGCACCACACACACACACTATATGCCGTATGCACCACACACACACTGTATACGCCGTACGCACCACACACATACACACACACACTGTATACACTTTACACACCACACACACACACTATATGCCGTATGCACCACACACACACTGTATACGCCGTACGCACCACGCACACTATATACGCCGTACACACCACATAACACTGTATATGCCATACGCCCCACACACACACTGTATACGCCATACGCACCACATACACACTGTATACGCCGTATGCACCACACACACACACACACTGTATACGCTGTACACACCACAGACACACACTGTATACGCCATATGCACCACCAACACACACACACTGTATATGCCGTATGCACCACATACACACTGTATACGCCATACGCACCACATACTGTATACGCCATACGCACCACACTCACACACACACTGTATACGCCGTATGCACCACACACACACTGTATATGCTGTACACACCACACTCACACACTGTATACGCCGTACGCACGACATACACACAGTTTACGCCGTACGCACCACATACACACACTGCATACGCCGTACGCAACACACACACATACACACTGAATATGCCGTATGCAACACATACACACACACACACTGTATACGCCGTACGCACCACACACACTGTATATGCCGTATGCTCCACCCCACACACACACTGTATACGCTGTATGCACCACCACACACACTGTATATGCCGTACACACCACACTCACACACTGTATACGCCGTACGCACGACATACACACAGTTTACGCCGTACGCACCACATACACACACTGCATACGCCGTACGCAACACACACACATACACACTGTATATGCCGTACGCAACACATACACACACACTGTATACGCCGTACGCACCACACACACTGTATATGCCGTATGCTCCACCCCACAGACACACTGTATACGCTGTATGCACCACCACACACACACACAGTGCACAGGGGTGAGAGAGGGGGGGACAGGGGGTCAACGGCTCAAACAGGACAGCACATTAATATTATTATTTATTATTATAGCGCCATTTATTCCATGGTGCTTTATGAGGGGAGAACACGGATCAGGAAGGAGAGAGACAGCAGACAAGGGGGATAGCACATGGGGTAGACAGGTGAAAGAAGAGAGCACAGACGGGAGAAGTCAGCACATGGGAAAAGAGAGAATGGATAGGTGGATGAGCACATGAGGGGAGAGATTCTCAACACTGCAAAGCCTGCCCCCATTGTGGCATTACCGCCCTCCCGCTGCAATAGCATCAGGACTCCATCTAGTTTAAAATAAATGTCAAATGTTTTATTGCTTTTGTAAAAAGCACATGTAAAATGACATGGCAGCAACCATAGTTGTAGAGCATGACAGCATGCATAGTTAGATTGGTGCATCAGCTACAGGGGTGGACGCCCCATTGGTGCAAGCAGTGCAGCTGCCCATATACTGTTTTGCACATGGACCCTCTTCTGTCGATGTCCTTGTTTGTTACAACACATGCAGTAGTAGAAATGGGATTTGAAATAGGAAAATAAAGCATTATATTATAAAACATGGAAGAACCCAAACCAGTGTAAAGTTGGATTCCTGTACATAGGATTGAACATATGTGAAGAGATATAGTAGAAATAAAGCAAAAGTTGGGGAGGAATTAAAAAAGGAACATCCCAGAGCACAGCCTAAGAACAATGCAGCTTAAATGGAAAATATAAATAAATATCAAGTTGTATTATGTCAACTTGGAAGATAGGCGAAAATGGGTAAGCCTAGATTTAGAATATTTGTCATATTGGTCTAGTAAAATGCTGAACAATTTTCCATTTATCAGAAATCCATCCATTATGGATAACTTGTGGTCGAACAGATATTTTTTTCAATAAACGCGTAATAGTTTTACAGTCAGAAATAGAAGTTGAAATTGCGTTCTGGTACATTGTGATATAGGAGGGCAAGCCAAGTATCATGGCATCATATGACATTAATGAAAGTCTGAATTATACCATAGATTCTGGCCCAGAATCTGGTTAGTTTACATATGAAGCATATCACTGGTTCCAAGCAGCATCTGAAACAAGGAAAGCGGTAGCCAGGTACACAGTGCGCAATTCTGTTAGGTACCAAGTATCACCTGTTATGAATGAGTCACCGTAGGAGGCAAAAACAGAAATACTAGCTAAGTCCAGAAAACCAGAGAAGTTGGCAGCTATCGGATTGCAGACCCCTGAACCTATCAAACAACAACTAGCAGTAGCCGTGGGGGGTTCCTACGGTGCCCTAGACCCCTCGATCACAGCTGGAGAACTAAATAGCCTAAAGACAGAAAGGGAAATCTAAACTGCCCCAGAGCAGACCCCAAAGCAATAGGCAGCCCCCAACATATAATGACGGTGAAGCAAGATGAAAAAACACTCACACAGATAGAAAGATAGGCTGAGCAAATGATGGGGCCCAAGCTAACTAAATAGGACAGGATAGAAAAGCTGCTGTCTGCAATCCGCCAAAACCCTATCAAAGCAAGAGCAAACAGACTGACAGGGAAAAAAGCCCTGAAGACGCTAGGCTTCAAAAAGACTATATCAGTACTCAGGTATTTTCTGAAGACAGAGCAAAAAGGAATTCAGCTCACCCCAGCAGGGAATAGCAGAAATCCCGAAAAACAAGGCAAAACAAAACCAAAACACAAATGCAAAAAGCAGAGCAGAAAACTTAGCTTTTGAGGAGCAGGAATCAGACTGGTCTCCTAGAATCCCTCAGAGAAATCACCAGCAAGGCAGAAGGGCGTCGGCTGCCTTATATCCAGTTAGCAATTCCCTTCACCCAGTCATCATCATCCAGCTCAGGTCCTTGGTAATCAGCCTCACTACCTTCCTTCACCAGAAGAGGGAGTTCATCAGACCTCAATGGTGAAGGGGAAAATGAACTCACAACAGTACCTCCCCCTTGAGGAGGGGTCACCGAACCCTCATCCACGCCACCAGGGCGATCAGGATGAGCCCGATGAAAGGCATGCAACAATCTTTTGGCATGAATATCAGAGGCAGAGACCCAGGAATTATCCTCCTGACCATATCCCTTCCACTTAACCAAATACTGGAGTCTCCGTCTAGCCAGACCGGAATCCAGTATCTTCTCTTCCTCATATTCCATGTTACCTTCAACCAATACAGGGTCAGGAGGTGCCACCCCAGGAACTACTGGTTCAACAAACCTCTTCAACAAGGACTTACGAAACACATTATGGATTTTAAATGTGACAGGAAGAGCCAACCGAAAAGAGACCGGATTAATAATCTCCAAAATCTTGTATGGTCCAAGAAATCTAGGCTTAAACTTAGGAGAAGCCACCTTCATAGCGATATCTTTTGATGATAACCAAACCATATCACCAACCTTAAACTGGGGACCAATGGTCCTATGTCGGTTGGAAAACCGCTGGGCCTTTTCCTGGGAGAGAGAGAACTTATCCACCACTTGGTCCCAGATCTGGTGCATTCTCTCCACCACAGTGTCAACACCTGGGCAGGCAGAAGGCTCCACCTGCCCTGAAGAAAATCGAGGATGAAACCCAAAGTTACAAAAAAAGGTGACATCAAAGTGGCAGAACTAGCTCTATTATTTAAAGCAAATTCGGCCAAGGGCAAAAATGAAACCCAATCATCCTGATCAGCGGAAATAAAACATCTCAAATACGACTCCAAGGTCTGGTTTGTTCTCTCCATCTGCCCATTGGTCTGAGGGTGAAAAGCAGAGGAGAAGGACAACTGAATTCCCAGCTTGGAACAGAAAGTCCTCCAAAATCTAGACACAAACTGAACTCCTCTGTCAGATACAATGTTCTCAGGAATCCCGTGCAAGCGAACCACCTGTTGCAAAAACAGGGGCACCAACTCAGAGGAAGATGGCAACTTAGGGAGTGGTACAAGATGAACCATCTTAGAGAACCTATCACAAATCACCCAAATAACAGTCATTCTCTGAGAGACAGGCATATCAGAGATGAAATCCATTGAAATATGGGTCCATGGCCTCCTGGGGACCGACAAAGGCATCAACAACGCACTAGGGCGAGAACAAGGTTTAGACCGGGAGCAAGTCCCACAGGACTGCACAAAATTCCTGACATCAAGAGACAAGGCGGGCCACCAAAAAGACCGACTCACCAGATCTCTAGTACCAAAAATACCTGGATGACCAGCCAATGCAGAGCAATGAACTTCAGACATCATTCTCTTCTTCCACTGGTCAGGATAATACAACTTTCCACTGGGACAACGCTCCGGTTTGTCCTCCTGGAACTCCTCCAGAGCACGTCTCAAATTGGGCGAGATGGCAGAAAGAACTACCCCTTCGCCTAAGATGGTAGCAGTCTTGGTCACCACAGGAGAATCAGCAAAGAAGCTCCGAGAGAGAGCGTCAGCCTTGACATTCTTAGTGCCAGGAAGAAAAGAGACCACAAAATCAAAACGTGTAAAAAACAAGGCCCACCTAGCCTGTCTAGGGTTCAAGCGTTTGGCCGACTCCAGGTAAATCAAATTCTTGTGGTCAGTGAGGACCACGACTTGATGTTTAGCTCCCTCCAACCAATGTCTCCACTCCTCAAATGCCCATTTCATGGCTAACCATTCCCGATTCCCCACATCATAGTTACGTTCAGATGGAGAGAACTTTCGGGAAAAGAAAGCACAGGGATTCATTTTAGATGTTACAGGATCCTTTTGGGACAAAACAGCTCCTGCACCAATCTCAGAAGCGTCCACCTCTACTTGGAACGGGAGTGAGACATCAGGTTGCCGCAAAACCGGGGCAGAAGTGAATCTTCGCTTCAGCTCCTGAAAGGAAGAAACAGCCTCCGGAGACCAATTCAACACATCAGCACCCTTCTTAGTCAGATCTGTCAATGGCTTGGCAATACTAGAAAATTTTGCTATAAATTTCCGATAAAAATGAGCAAAACCCAAAAACTTCTGGAGGGCCTTCAAAGAAGTGGGCTGAACCCAATCATAAATGGCCTGTACCTTGGCCGGGTCCATTTCAATAGTTGACGGAGAGAAAATAAATCCCAAAAATGAAATCCTCTGTACCCCAAAAAGGCATTTCGATCCTTTGACATACAGGGAATTCTCCCTCAAGATCCGGAACACAGTCCGAACATGTTCCACATGAGAATCCCAATCCTTGGAGAAGATCAAAATATCATCCAGATAGATAATCAAAAATTTATCCACAAAGTCTCGGAAAATGTCGTTCATGAAGCACTGGAAGACAGAAGGGGCATTAGAGAGCCCAAAAGGCATCACCAGGTACTCAAAATGTCCGGAGTATTAAACGCTGTCTTCCATTCATCCCCGTGCTTAATGCGGATAAGATTATACGCCCCCCTGAGGTCAAGCTTGGTAAACCAGCAAGCACCTTTAACTCTGGAGAATAGATCAGAAATCAGGGGTAACGGATACTGATATTTAATAGTAATTTTGTTGAGGGCACGATAATCAATACAAGGCCTTAATGAACCATCCTTTTTAGCCACGAAAAAAAAACCCAGCACCTAAGGGTGAAGAGGATGGTCTAATATGACCCTTCTCCAACGCCTCCTTAATATAGGATCGCATAGCCTCGTGCTCGGGTACAGATAAATTGAAGAGCCGACCCTTGGGAAATTTACACCCCGGGCTCAGTTCAATTGCACAGTCATAACTCCTATGAGGAGACAAAGACGCAGACTCAGCTGCTGTCTGCAATCCGCCAAAACCCTATCAAAGCAAGAGCAAACAGACTGACAGTGAAAAAAGCCCTGAAGACGCTAGGCTTCAAAAAGACTATATCAGTACTCAGGTATTTTCTGAAGACAGAGCAAAAAGGAATTCAGCTCACCCCAGCAGGGAATGGCAGAAATCCCAAAAAACAAGGCAAAACAAACCCAAAACACAAATGCAAAAAGCAGAGCAGAAAACTTAGCTTTTGAGGAGCAGGAATCAGATTGGTCTCCTAGAATCCATCAGAGAAATCACCAGCAAGGCAGAAGGGCGTCGGCTGCCTTATATCCAGTCAGCAATTCCCGTCACCCAGTCATCATCATCCAGCTCAGGTGCTTGGTAATCAGCCTCACTACCTTCCTTCACCAGAAGAGGGAGTTCATCAGACCTCAATCGTGAAGGGGAAAATGAACTCACAACAATCACCTCTTTAAGACTTGGTAGGTTGGCGCTAGTAAGGTAACATCAATAAAACATTTGAATGTCAGTCATATTTTTGCCCACTACAAAGGAGTCTTTTTCATCTTCCGATACTCCTTCCATGGACACATGTGTTACACATGGATCCTTAGTTTATTCAGAAGTGAAATTAGACCTGAGGTATGAGGGTTGGAAATGCATATTTGTTCAAAGTAAATTTTTGAAGGTCAGCCTCCCTTCACACACAGGTGGAAACACAATGCTGCTGTGAAAAAAACAGGAGGTTTCTGAGTTAGGAATAGGGATACCGTGGGATGTGTGCAAATTTGGGATTGTAGTTATTCACGATTCTGTGAGAAGATCTAATGTAAAGAAGCTGTTCCAGTGCCACCACTCAAAAAATAAAAGACAGAGGTTCCTAGTTGCTTTTCCAGATGTTGGTGAGGAATATGTGGGGGAATGCTTAATTTAGC
The DNA here is from genome assembly GCF_039654945.1 of Dendrobates tinctorius. Lineage (NCBI taxonomy): Eukaryota > Metazoa > Chordata > Amphibia > Anura > Dendrobatidae > Dendrobates > Dendrobates tinctorius. Next base: position 2,859,725 of record NW_027361834.1, on the reverse strand, counting down.
CTCAGACTGATAGACAATGGTACATCCAGGGGACAATAGAAAAATGTAAAAAGGGTTATCCTGTGTGTCTTTTGGGAATATATATATATATATATATATATATATATACACACTGCTCAAAAAAATAAAGGGAACACTATTCCATTTGCAACAGGCTGTTTGTGTTCCCTTTATTTCTTTGAGCAGTATATTTGTGATTTTTAGAAATACCCCAAGTGGAGTCATGTTGGTTTAGTGAAGGAGAGTTAGTTGGGCCGTTGCTGTCACTTGGTGTTTCTGTAGAAAGTCCAAGTTCACCCATGAGTCTGGTGTTTAATAGTTATGCCTGGATATTCTCTGTCGAGAGTGTCTCTAAATTTAAAAAAAAAGTGACTTTCCTATGGCGATAGTGAAGGATATTCACCAGGGCAGACACTGGAAGAATCCTAAGTAAGTGTTGACAATTCGAAAACCATGTGTTATGAACTGAACGTGACACATTAACACATGGGTAAGGAATAAGGAAAACCTATTACAGAGAGAAGCCGCACCCACACCCCTCTGTTCTCTGTGCAAACTAGAAAATCCCTAGCCGCACAACTAAAAACACCACCTTGGGCCTAACTCCCTAAAAGGCCATAGAGGGGTTTCTCGTACCACCTGAGGAACCAGAGGGGGAGGCCGCTAAACACTGCTAACAAGGGGAGAGGAAATGGTGCAGGTGGATACTAAGACCCAGTGTGAGAAAATGTAAGGCACATTCAAAAAGGGGAGAGAGGGGAAACTAAAGAGAACCAAAAATACATTAAACAAGAATAACCTCCCAGACCCTAAATGGTGGTCAAAGGAAAAGATGCTGGAAAGGTAGATAAACAGACACTCAGGAGGAATACAAACGGTGTTTGCCTAGCAGGGAAAAACCTGAAACTGAAGAGCTGGAACTCCTTAGCACAAATCCGCCTGGAGAAGAGTAAGCCAAGATTCGAGAATAAAGACAATAGGAACAATCAGCTCTTGGACAAGGAAGAAAAGGGCAATAGCCCCGCAGACAGAAGAACCAACCACAAAGCAACAGGTCACTGGATCAAATCTCCAAACTGAGCCTTAATGCCATGACATTTTCATTGTATTAATACAGCCACACCAGAATATCAAGAACTTCCAGGTGTACATCAAGGGAGCTGATAGTTGGGTGGTAAACAGCAGGTAACAAGTTATTGTGTGACAGTGTAAATGTATTCCTAAATCAGATGTGAGTTGTCCCATTTAAAGGATAATTAGAATTCAAAATGGGTAATTCATTTGGTGAAGGGAAATGATGAGAGCTACAGATTTAGCTGGGCTAGGCTCAAGATGGGGAAAAAATGTGACATCAACTGATGAACAAGGTAAGGGTTATATAATGTGAGAAGAGATTTAGCTAATGATATACTCTGGCTACCTCAAATCTCTTCATATTTGGTTCTGTTCTAAGGAGCATGGAGAGAAGCTCAATGGCAAGAACAAATAGGATGAGTGAGAGGGGACATACTTGCATTGTGCCTCTGTTTATTTGCAAGGATTGGGACGAGAGCCCCATGTGACAAATGGGATGTGTAGAAGTCCGAATGCCATTGTGAAAAAGGGAGATACAAAACCCCATATTTGTAGTGTTAAATGCATATTATCCAAAGCTACAGAATAGAAAGCTTTGCTGATATCCAGATCTAAGAAGATGCTTTGTAAGCTTTTTATTCGTATATAATGTTTATATACCGTATACATTTTTAGTAAGAATAGGAGGACCATCACACTCCAGAGTTCTGAAAATAGATGGTCCAGAATTATTTTCTGTGGAATACAAGTATTTACTAGAACAGACATGTCAGATCCTGAAGTGACCACATCTTATCTGTTTTGTAGAATTTTAAAAGGAATATTTTGACTCAATTAAAGTGCAGAATTTTCCTAAATACCACATATGAAGACCATTTTTCGCTCATAATTTATATAATATTGTTTATATATATTAAAGAGAATTGACTCCTGAAGGCCATGTGGTGGTTTTGTGCTGTCCGTGATCACCATATAACATTTTATCTACATAGTCCATCTCTGCCAGTGCCCCAGCTTTCTTCAGAGTGTATACCTGAGCTTATCAGTTATTGGCCCTGGCACCCTATATGATGACACATATTTTATAAGGTCCTATACACATAACAAATGTTAATTTGTGAAGTATGATAGTCATTTATCATAGGTACAGTGTTGCCGATACTGTCGAGTCTGTGTGTACCAAAACTTTCTAGGCTTCACAAGCCACAGCCAACTTGGGTGGTGAGAATGCCAGATATCTTATCGCAAACATTAAGATGGATAATCCTGAATATATATTTTGTATCATATTTTAGAAAAATTAAGGGTAAGAAAATAAACTCTTCAGTTTTTCTGAGGAACATTTTCCGTAGAGCAGTTCTGAACGTGGAGGAGCCTATGTTAGGCCAGATTACAGAGTTTCATCTCCAGACAGCTGTTTACAGACAGAATAGCGCTGACAGGTTTAGAGATCGCTTCGCTTCAGCATATAACAGACAGGATATAATAGCTCTCCTATATATAGCCATTTCCTGCCAGACGCTGCACAAATAACAGGTCGTGCAAATAACTGTGGTGGTTGCTACTAAGGAAGAGCGCTTCACCTTTATCACATGTTAACCATATAATCGTCAGCCCCCACTATTTCCAGCATGGCCCCTTGACTTCTATTATCTTGTCGCATTGTTTTTTTTCTGTCATGCTGGCAGTTTTCAGTTGCAAGTAATATCTTTTTTTTTCTTTTAATATCTGTTTTGTGCACTGTATTCAGCTGAACTGAGATACCTCCAAACTGTCTTTCACCGGGTATCTACATATTCATTAAATTCATTTAGACATCATGTTTCCAAGTAACTGTCTTCATTTTGTTATATATTCATTTTATCTGCTTATTGGGTCATTTAATTATCTATAAAAGAACAAAAAAAAATCAAGATACTTAAGCTGCTAATATGAGCTAAATATAGGGTCCAAAACTGGATGGAAACTAAGGGAATGTTGCTGTGCCTCTCAGTACACCAAGCTCTGTATTCATTACATATTCATATACATGAGATGAAAGTTGGCCAAATACTCCGATTTCAGCAGGACAGTCCAATTATGAGACCCTCCGCCTCACTCCTGACAGATGATGTTATGGGGAGAGAAGGGTTGGACAGTTATAATTTCAATGTCTGATCCTTTTATTTTCAATGGCGTTAAGTCAATGCCATGGGAATCAGACAGGAGCTTTCTCCCCTCTCCCTGCTCAAAACATGAGTCTTGGGACAAGTCAAGCGTTCATGTGAATGGGAGAGATGCTCGAGATGGCTGTCGGCGGATGACAGATCTCGTGTGTAAGGCCAGCTTTACGCCAAGTGGCAATCCTACATGTAGACCTTCCAAGAAGAATGCTGGACACTTATGGAAAATATTACACAGCACCACTTCATAAGCTCTTCACCATTAAATGGGTGGTCTGAAGTTCAAAGTAGTTTTCCTCCTAAATGCCTATCTATTTAGTACCAAAATCTAAACTATTTCCTAATATACTGGAATTAAAAATTCCCTATCCTTCCCTAACTATCTATCTAACTTATTTTCTATTTTTTTTCTAGCTTCCTCCTTGATTTGTCAAGGAATCACAGTGCATGCTGGGATACTCAAACAAAGTTTCTGCAGCCTCTGCCCCTCCCTGAAGTGAAGTGTCATCAGTGACACTCATTTCAGGGGCTGGGCTAGTCCCAGGGCGATGTGCTATTTGCACAATGACAGTGTGCTCTCTGTTACCGGCTCAGATCAGCAGTAATGGGCCTGCAGCAGAACTGTTAGAAAACCTGGTGTGCAGAGACCAGTGATGTCAGTTATGAGGACTGCCCCTAAAACGAGTGTGAAGAAACCAGATTATATCTTAATTACCCAGATGACTATGTTTTGCAAACCAAGAAGAATTGACTTTTTATCTGTATGTTAGCTTTTGGATTTAAGTGTTGATTTCTGGTGGGTCAAGAAAACAGACTTTTGTTTGTATAAGCCTGGAATATTGACTTGTCAGATGATAGTTCATATAACACAGTCATCTTTGATGACTATTGATGTTTGCTGATATGCTAATTGTGCATTGTATTATGGAGCCAGTTTGTTGACTTCAAAAGCAGAGAGAGAAACACTGTGCAAATAGATTGAATGGTCAAGTAGTGCTACTTGATCTTATCGCCATTGTTTCCTTGGTACTGGACTGAAGGACATCTAAAAATAGGTTACATGCCTCTTTATAAAAAGACTCAGAGACAGTGAGAGCAACACAGCCATAGATTTTGCAAAACACCCAACAGACGAGAGACAGGACTTCAGCCAATTCATCATGGCACCATCACAAGGGACACGGATCTATCATTTTTATAGTAAACAACCTAGGGTTTTCAGCTCCAGTTAGAAGGATACAGATCTGCTCCATTGACCATTGCTGAACCATGAATATGTTTGTAGAAAGCCAGGATTGGTACCTGCTGGTCGCCTGGCTCCATGGAGATGCTCGGATAAGCCAGGTTGTGACTCGTGTTAACTGGCCTTGTGCCTCATATGGACTAAATGGACTGTCATCTTCCTACACTTGTCATTACCTCCTCTCTGTGTGTATTCCACAGCTGGGGTAGCGACCCTGGGAGCTCTTATGCAACATCTGCCATTATCCTGTCAGGTCAGCGGAAGGGTGAGACTCTGTAATGTGCACCATCTTGGGGAATTTTACCGAGACTGTTCCATGTGTTATCTGCCTGTTTTGTGGTTCAATAAAGTAATGCCATAATGTTTTACCCTCACCCTGTGTTGTCTGAGTAGCGATATGGCCACATTAATGGGAGAGCCGGAGTTAGGTGGGACGATCTCTGGTCCATGCGGTTCCGGCTAGCGGACTGGAGCGCTCACCGACACCCCGTTTCAAAACAACGAGCATCACTGATGACGCTTCGTTTCATGGAGGGGGCATGGAATGTTGCAGGGACCGCAACCCCTCTGCCTGATGACGCTTCGTTTCATGGCAGCCCCTCTGCCTGATGACGCTTCGATTCAGGGAAGGGGCATGGAATATTGCAGTGACCGCAGGCCTTCTGCCTGATGATGCTTCGTTTCAGGGAAGGGGCATGCAATGTTGCAAGGACCTCAGACCCTCCTCCTGATGACGCTTCGTTTGAGTATCCCAACATGCAGTAGGATTCTCAAACAAAATATCTTCAAAAAGTAAATGAAGGATAAAAAGAAAATCAGTTTGATTGTGTAGTTAGGGAAGGATGGGGAATTTATAACTCAAGTATATTAGAAAATAACTTTGATTATGGCACTAAATAGATAGGTATTTAGGATGAAAATTAATTTCAAACCATCCCTTTAATATTAAAAGGTGTCCAAAAAAGTCATTTTCTCTAACATCCATTTACTCTTACTAAATATGTCTCTAATTAATAATTTCTTGTCTCTTTAACGTTGTTTAGTCAATGAGTAACAAAGAATCCCACTAGTACACAATAAGACCTCCAAATATTCTCTAATATATGACAAACAATATTTGTTCTGCTTTAACAATATCAATGATAGTTCTGCACTTTTCAGTTTTTAATGAAGCAATGCAAGTTTTTTTTTCTCAAATATTTGTAACACTTTTTTCTCATCTTGTTTCCACTATTGCGGTTGGTGTGAATGCTACAGTCTGTAGTTGAGTCATCTCAATTATAGCAGCACAGAGTGTATCAGAAAAATGTTTGCTCTATAAAAAAGCATTATGACATGGCGAGGTATGGACATAGCCAGCTGAGATAAAATTGGTTATCTTCCTTAAACATTGACTTTCCTATTAAGACTCACTGAGATAATAGTGAGGGTTCCTGTATTGGCCTGACCATGTGGTCCATGTCCATTTATTTCAGTAGTCATCCTGTAAAGCTTTATTACTGTGGAAAAGGTTGTTGTGCTCACTAGAGGTCTCAGTACATCCACAGACACACCTGATTAGGAGACAGGGTTACTTTGTTAGATCAAATACTCTCTGTAATAAAATAAATATATACGTTGGTACATATTTTATTGTGCATTTGCTTCATAAATGCAAAATTATGCATTTTTCCAAACAGACTTCAACGAAAAAATGTTTTACAATTTTTTGCTGCAGAGTGTCTGTAATTGCTTCATCTAGCTGCTTTTCAGGACTGATGCAAATCAGTCAGTTCCTGGTTCTGATATCTTTCTTTGCTTTGCCTCCATTCTCAGATAACAACAGTGAGGGGATTGTACACATATCTTCACAGGGTGGAGAGAGAAGAAAGTATCTGCAGTCTCGGGGAGGGCAGACAATATAGGCTATAGGAAGAACAAAGCACATTTAGAGGAGATAAGTGGAAGAAAAAAATGTTGCTGCTATATGAGCAGTGAAGATAGCAGCACCTTGGATAGACACAGACCCTGACATCCAGCCTTAATTCCTGGGATCGACACTCCCACAAAGTAAAAATCTGAAACTTGTGGCAGGGTGAATGAATGAAGGAATGAAGACTGCTAACTGAGACTTATATATATAAATATGCAAAAATCTTTTTTTTTCCATGTCAGTGGTGTCCATAGCCTTTAAATCTTATTGGCCAAATGAAGCTGAGTGTCATTGTTGGCAATTATGTCACCAGCATGATTGATGTGTTCGATCAGCACCAATGAAATGTAGACTGCATGTGATAAGCAGGGAATAAAACTGGTTGCTGGTTAATAGCAGATATCTGACTAAGGCGGGGGTCACACTTGCAACTGCAGTGCAAGAAACTCGTGCGAGTCACTCTCCTCAATACCCGGCACTCGGGAACGGAGTGTGCGGTTGCATGTATTTCTGAACGCTCCGGTCCAGAGTTGCGTAATCATGAATGTTGTTTTAATGGTGTCATCCAGGACTATATTATTTTTATTATGAGCCAAAAAACTAACAGGCAGGTAGTTACTAAGTAGTTAGCAACTGGCTTAATTTTCTACCCGGCACCACCTCGGCTGCTGCGCATCAACAGAGCAGCTCTTCTTCCAGGCTGCTCCATTGACAGGGCGTGACTGCTGACGTCATGCTGGTTGACATCCGGATTCCTGCAGTTTTGCATTGAGGAGGACGCTTTCAATCAGTATGACATGCCCCTTTGACAGAACAGAGCGAAGGAGCAGCTCTGCTCTGTTGAGGAGACGTCAGCGGAAGCTACAGAATCACCAAGGGGAGTCAGTGATTGCACTGTGCTAGCAGAGAACTGCACTAGGCAGAAGAGGTAGATAGTTGCCAACTTAGGCCCACAGTAAAAAAAATAATGTAGTCCTGGATAACCCCTTTAGGAAAATTCTTAAATGTAAATGAGTGAAATGAACAGTAGCATATATAAAACAAACAAACAAACCTTTTTGCAAAATAACGTTAAATATCATAAATGCATTTAACATGTATAATATACAACACCTCAGTGTAAATCGGCTCATCCTGTTCACAGCATTGCGGAATAGAGAGATGGTCTTTAGAACCTGTGCTCGTATGTCGCTTATCTGCATTATTATTTGGGGGAAAAACATAAAAGATGTAAGACATGAAAACATTCGCATTTGTCCTTATTCTAACATTGTGTGGGAGGAAATACTGAAACCTATTTCCCTTGTCCCAGCGGTTCTTAATCTGTCATCAAGCAACACACATATAATATGTGGAGGAAGGTGTCAGCCTCGCAGGAGGTCATGGAGGCAAGTTGGAAATTTGTTACACTAACAAGTTCAAAATCGTGACATGGGTCACCCAGAGACCACAGACTTTATAATTTTGCAACAAGCTTTTACCTCCCTCGTAGTGTCAAAAGATAATAACATGCTACCACACGAGTCATTTAAACCTTTTCTTTACTTGCGTTTTGCCACCGCTGACTTGTCCAACACTATAAATAAGATTTGAAAGAGCAATCAGAGTCGTCGGTGGGGGGCTCCCACAATAGATGGAATCATACAGTTAAATTATACACCACATACAAACTAAATGTTGTGATTGTTTGGATAACTGTGGTCACCATTACGGCAAGTTTTCTATATATAATGTGTGGGTGTGACACCGTGTGGGTGAAATTCACCTGCGTCTCTGATGAAGCCCTGTTCTGCAGATTCTGCTCCATGATTCACAGATTTATTTTTGGGCCTTGATAAATGTGGATGGGTTTATTAAAGCTCTTTACACGGGAGCACACTAAAGCATCAGCTTCTTTGCTCCTTTTCCTGAAATAACGGAATTTTTTTTAGAACAGCCTCGTAATGCAAATTTCTAAAAGAGTTATGTTCTTTCCATGCATTCATTATTATTATTCCCGCTGATGTGCCTTAGTATAATTGTCAGCGTTGTTCTTTGTGCCGTGTTAATCTAAAAATATACTTCTTCCTTCTCCATGGAGGAAAATGTGGATCAGTTGCTTATTGCAATCAACCAGATTGTAGCTTTTATTCTCCAAGAAGACTTTAAAATATTGAAAGCTGGGATCTGATTGGTTCCCCATTTATTAGTGTTCATACATTTCCATCACATAAAAGAGCCAGCTGGCACTTGTCTCTTTTTTGCACCATATTATATGTATTTATCAGGGGTGGACATTGGGGCAACCAGCGTAGCTGCATAGAGATTTGAGAGGTAAGGCGGACAATTCCACCTTCAAAGCAGCAAAATTTTGTCACACACGTATAAAGGGGTGCAAAATGAAAAGTTGTTGAACTGCTTAACGGCCCCCTTCTGCCTGTGAATTCCCCCAAATAGTCATACAGTGGTCCTAGTCCCTGCCAGCCATGTTGTGATGACATCATGTCTATCAGTCACGTGACTGCTACAACCAATTATTCGCCTTAATAGTCACATGTCAGCTTGACTGCTAAGCTCAGTGATAGATGGATGTGACATCATTGTATGATCGGTGGGAACCACTGGCATGGCAATGGTTTGAATGATTGGCTGTTGGTGATTAATTCTTTTTTTTACTTTATTTATATAACTTCATTCTTTGACCACAATTATAGCCCCTAGAAAGGATCCATATGGATATAATTGATATAAGAAAAATTTCCTTGAGAGGGGACAGTGTGGGTGGTAAATGGTGCCCCCCCAAAAGAAAGAAAAGTCCTATTGCCCCCTCACACTCTTTGTTAGTCTCTTTATTAGTGTGTAGAGAATAGTGGTGGTGACCACGCCCCCAACACTGGCTGACCAATCACTCACCATTAGGGTCGGCTGTCAATTTCGCCGCCGCCACTCTCAATACACCAAATGGTGACTGAACCTGTCCCGGCGCCAACCCTATAACTGAAACCCGAACGTTACCGGGTGAACTAATGTTCATTTCCTCCTGGCAGTGGGGATCTAAGTGCCAGGCAGGTTCAGGACACTTTACCTGCAGATTAACCCTATATCTGTAGGTTAATAGTGTTTTTTTCACATGACAGGTTCCCTTTAAATAATATTTGTAAACTGTAGCACTTGTGTTCACCTCCCTAACTACCAGCGATTCCTCTTTTGCTTTTTTTTTAGCAAACCACACCCCTTTTGCAGGCCAGACTTTTGGCAATTATAGATCTGGAGACTTTAATCATTAATATGATTACTTAATTAGCGGCGGCAATGTATAGAACTAGTGGATTGTCATATATCAAATTGCAATACGAAAAGGTGGCAGTAGGTGTGAGTCTCAATTTTGCATCCTCAAGGATCTTTGTATTTTTCATGTAGTCCATAAACTGATAGGTTAATTGACTTTGTCTGAAAGTGGCCATAATATGTGTGAGATACGGGAAATAGATTTTGAATTCCAGCAGAAAGTGGGACTTGAAGGGGTTTTCCCTCTTCAGAAAACCTGTGTCCCCAGGTGCAGAGCTTTGATCGTCCTACCTGGGTCTAGTACTGCCCCAGTGTCTGTTGCTGGCAGCGATGACAGCTCTGCAGCCAGTCACTGAGTCACTGAGGTCAGCGGCTTGTACCATCTAAATTAGTGTAGGGAGGAGAAAAATGAGAGGGCGGGAAGAGGGAGACATACACCTGTGCTGCTACTTTATAATAGCTGTTTATTTCACTACAGAGCTGGATTCACAGTTACATTGCTTAGTATTGTCAAGTAAAATACTTCCTACTGCTTCTACTGCTCCTACACATGTAGTATATAAAGAGAAAAGAGCAAGATTCCCCCAAGTATATAACATACATCATAGCATCTAGTCTCTACCCACTACTCTAATTCAACTGTAAATGAGAAATGGAAAAATTGGTGAAAAATACAGAATAGAAGTCATAAAATGGCTAGAAATCCTTATTGATCAGTGATCTAATGATGAAGTAGTAGCATAAAGAGATGAGACTATTTGTAAAAGATAAATGATCATTTCATAATAAAGAAACTTCTAAGTGCAGTAGAAATGTTGATTTATGCTTGGTTGCAGAAATGCAACATGGAACTAAATTTTTACCAGCCTGGTATATTTGAATAAAGATTCATCAAATCTCATTTAAGACCAATATGGTCCCCATAAACAGTATACTTATTGTTAAAAGTATCAATAAAATGTTCACATTATGTTTTCAAGCTGAAATAGCATAAAAACAAATCTAAATACCTGGAAATATTTATACACCGAAAATAATAACAATAATAATAATAATAATAATAAGATATTTATGAAAATCATTGGCAGATGGCCTCATAATCTGATGGTCTAAGGGTGAAATACTCAAAGATGCTGTCCGGTCTAAAATGACAAGTCTGGAGTCATACTATGACTGCAGACTTGTGAATCCTCACATTGCACGCTGTGAGGATTCTCCAGTGTCAGCACCGGGAACCGCGGTCACGTGACCGCAAGTATGCGACATGTATAACACCGGCCAGAACCCGACTAGACTGTTTCCGGCTTTGCACAGTGCACAGGTCTTCAGCGTGTTGGATACAGTCTAGTCGGATTCTGGCCGTGGGTATGCATATTGCATGCTTGTGGCCATTCCCAGCGCTGACCACGGAGAATAGTGTGACTGCACACTTGTCAATTTAGACCACACAACCCCCTTAAGTATCAGAAATTAGATTAAAAATGGAAAGAAAAAATATTTGTGAAAAATAGTGATGGATTGTGTGATGTGAAATGCTAATAAAATAGATTTTGTATAGTTATGGACATGTTTTTATTACAGTTGGAAACATCTTATGCTTACTATTTTTATAGATTTTTGTTTTATTTCTTTTATAGGGATTTAACGTTCATACAGACTATATGCCTCTCCTAACCTCCCTGGCAGTGTATGGATGGCAACTGACATGTGTCCTTTCAACACCTATTGTTAAAACCAGTAGGTATGTATCAACATGTGCACCTAGAAATATGTGTTTCATACACACATACATCTTTTTAAATTCTTATGTAAGACAAGAAGAAAAGCTCCACTAAGCAGTGTCTATCCTCTCTTTCTTGGTGTTCTCGTAGACCATTGATGAAATAACGGTTTAACGGTTTGCCGTCACGATTCCTCCCCTCAGTGTGTCATGGGCACAGTGAGTGACAGCTCAGTCATCCAATCGGGTGCTCTCTTGGTATCTGACCCTGGAACATTTGACTACCCTGCCTCACGGCTTGCAATGAGTTACAGACTGGGGCATTACAATACCATTTTATTAAGAATTAATGCGACCTCATTTGAAATATGCAGTTCAGTTCTGAGCACCAGTTCATAGAAAGAATGCCCTAGAATGCCCATTTGAAAGGGGCTGGAGTCATGGAGTACTTTAGTTATAAGGAAAAATGTAAAGGATTAAAGAGGTTGTCCATTTTATCTTCGTTTAACAGATATGTTAGCGACTTCTTTTTTTGACAATAGAAGTGTGTCCAACCTATGAAACTTAAAGAGGGCCTGTGACCAAGCTACAAGTCTCCATCCTTTGCTCATATTTTATTCTGCTGCTGCACTGAATAGTAATTTTTTTTCTGAGAGATGTGGGTGGGGAATTTAGGCAACTCTGCATTATTAACTTCAAAGCAATGCCCTCTTGGTAAAAACCATAAACAGTAGCACTAAATAAAAAGTCACAAATCTCTAAAATTATGTGACGGATTTAATAAAAATGGAATACTCCTGGGCGCAGTGGGAATAAAATCTGAACAAAAACTGCTCTGGTGACAGCTCCTCTTTAAATATTAGTAAGTGCCATATAATGATGTCCCCAATGCCCAACGCTTCTTGACTAATATCCTGCTCTGCATCCTTTGTGTACAAACGGGAATTTTATTCAAAGAGCAGGAACAGTGGTTACACGGTGCTGACAATATGGTGAGCGGTGGCTGTTCATAGCCACATGCACCACCCCAATGACCGGAAGCGAGCAGCTGCTGCCAAAATAAGGCTTCATCTTCTCCCTGCTAGTGGAGAGAAAACTAGGAGACAAGAAGCGCAATATGGTCTTATCCGATGGTACAGAAAAATAAGAGATGTGAAACCTCTCACCTGGTATGGTTGCAAGCTAGCAACATGAAACAGCTGCCGTAAGTCACCGATCAAAGAAAGAGAAAATAGATGTGCAAGCCGGCAGTTTTGGGTTTTTGTCCTGATGAAGAGGTCATGTAGAACCTTGAAACGCGTTGATTTTTAAACCTGTAATATTAAACTTTTTGGATTTTACCTCTGCCTTGAGTGTTATCAGCAGCATAAGTGAAATACACCACCGGCTTGCATATCTATTTTTCTTATCTTCTCCCTGCTGCCATACTTCCAATTAGACTAAAAACATATTTAAAACAGTATTTACCTGCAGAATACAACTATGGCTGCACGTAAACACCTTTTTTTACTTTTGTTTTACAGGGAACCTGTAACCCTACCTGTAATAGAATGTGAATTAACATTCTTGGAAGGATTTACATGTCTGGATGGAGGCTCAGGAGCTGAGTTCCCTCCACACATGGCTGATGCTCTCTACATTACATGACCAGCATCTGTCTCTAACAGTCACTGGGCTGTGGCTGATAACCATTTAGATACTGCTGTCAATATCTGACAGAGCGCACTGGTTCCTATCATGCCTCCGTTTCACAAACGGACAGAACTGATGGGTTACCATGGCAGCTTGGTTGTCTTTTGAAGGCCTCTGTTGCCGCCATATTGGTACTCCTATGGAGCTCAGCCACAGGCTGACTTCCATAAAAGCATCCCATTTAGAATTTTTCCCCCTTTTTAGTACATTTTATGTCAAAATGAATGGTGTCATTCAAAACTACATCAACTGAAACATGAAAAAAGTTAAGCTCTTGGAAGAAGGTGAGGGGAAAAAAACAAAAGGGCAAAACTGAAAAATTCCATGGTTCTTGAAGGGTTAAAACAATTTAGTCTTGAGAAGAGATGTTTTAAAAATGTGCTAATAATATAATATTGTGAGGTTACCAAGGTGTAAAAAAGCTATCTACTTTAGAAATAAAGGAAAATGCAATTAGTTGAGATGAAGTAACTGTGTGTTTAACCATCATGATTTTTTTTGCTTAAAATTGACTTTACTGTATTTGTTATACCCCTGTAGGCGGTCATGCCACTTGCTCAATCACAGTGTTCCCCGTATGATTTCAAGCCCAAAGAGAATTAACCAAAATAAAGTAAAAACAAAACTAAATATCCAGGAAATACTTAGACACTTTACTCTGATGATCTGAGGTTGTCTGTCCTAAATTGACAAGTCTGCATTCACTGTGAGACTGCAGACTTGTGAATCAGTACATTGTATGCACTGTGAGGATTCTCTGGTGTCAGTACAGAGAACAGCGGTCACATAACCGCAGGTATGCAATATGCATACTCCTTACTAGTGATGGGCAAACCTGAACAGTAAAGTTTGGGGTCCTTACCAAACACCTAATGTTCGGGCACAGACTTATCCAGGAACCCCGTACATTGCGTGTTTTCCATGCTCTCATTTGCATGACAGCGTGAGAAACATCGGCAGCTCTGATCTTACCGCCGGTCAGAGAGCTGCGGTTCATCTGACAGCCAGCTGTGACCGGCAGTAAAAAGTTTAACTCCGATCACAGAGGCGTTGACTATTGTGAGTACTACTTCCATCAGCTTACGCCTACTGCCGCTAAAAACAGCAAGAGCAGACAGCGGCTGATGGGAGTATTTATCAGCCGACTCCTGCGCTATAAATAGATAATAAAAAAAAGTGTTTTTTTTATTTTTGATAACCAGCTTGGAAAAACTGACAGCTGCAGGATGCAACCCTCAGCTGTCAGCTTTATCATGCCTGCTAATCAAGAATAGAGGGGTTCCCACCCCATTTTTTAAAATTATTTAAATAATTAAAAAAAATGGAGTGGCGTCCCACCCCTTTTTAAGAACCAGCCAAACTAAAGCAGACAGTTGGGGGCTGGTATTCTTAGGCTAGCAAGAGGCCATGGATATTGGTCCTCCCAGACTAAAAATAGCAGCTCGCAGATGCCCCAGGAAAGGCTCATCTATTAATTAGATGCAGCAATTCTGGTGCTTTGCCCTGCTCTTCCCACTGGCTGTGGTGGTTGCAACTGGGGTTCATATTTCTGGGGTTGATGTCACCTTTTCTATTTTCCGGTGACATCAAACCCAGCAGTTAGTAATGAAGAAGTGTCTTACAGATGAATCTCCATTACTAACCCCATATTGTCAATAAAAAACACCCAGAATAAAGTCCTTTATTTGAAATAAAAATATAAACTGTTTTGCAAATGTATTAAAAAAATAGCAAACCCAGTTATACTCTCCTTACGCCCATTCCATTGAAGCTCTGGTCTCCTGTAAAAAAGTCTCACAATGCAGTGCTAAGCTCAGTGAGTTTACCTGTCACAGGGTTACTGCGACAGAGAGGAGCCAGAAAACCACAGAGTCTGATTGCTCCTACTCCTGCGCTGAAAAGAAGCACTTCACCTTCTTTTTAAATGGTGTAAATTTCTTTTTGCATTACAGGGGTTAATCATCCATGTTGGTAGCTATGGGAGTCTGGGCTCTCAGCTGAGCAGGGTTAGCCATTCCTACCCCCTATCCCCTATATAATCTGGGACCTAAATTACACACATTGTCAGAGCTAGCTTAGGCTAGTTTCACACTAGCGTTTATTCCATGCAGCGCACGGCGCCGCTAAGCCCCGCCCCCTGCCGGCTCCCTGCCCGCCCCATCTGGTTATCGCCGCCTACTATCGCACATGGACGCTTGCGATCTGCGCACCCTATCTTTAGCATAGGGTGCGCAGATCGTGCTCTGGCCGTGCGCTAGTAGGATTTTGGCGTGCGCTGCGCACTTTTGAAGGTGTGCCGAGCGTGCCGAAGTGCAACATGCTGCGTTCGGCGCACACGGGCGCACCTTCAAAAGTGCGCAGCGCACGCCAAAATCCTACTAGCGCACGGCCAGCGCACGATCTGCGTACCCTATGCTAAAGATAGGGTGCGCAGATCGCAAGCGTCCATGTGCGGTCCACGTACAGCACACCCCGACGCGCGTTTTGGATTAAATCCTTTGTCAGGGGATCCGCTGCACCGTGAGACTTTTTCTAACGGTGTTAGCGGTGATCTCACTTACGTCACCACAGTTCATCAGCCTGGCTCACACTGAAGTGAGCTGGGAATGCTGCCTCAGTGGACTGTGGTAACCTCGATAATGTCACCATTAATCACTGCTGTGCTCACAGCAGCTCATTCTCTCATGCTTTTCAGCCTGGATGGTCCTATCTTGGCACCGTCCAGGTTGAAAACTAATTATCGCAAACATGGATTACGGTGTGTATGTCGGACAGGTGAGGGCTATTGTTTTTAATTTTCTTTTTTTTACGGGGACAAGTGCTTCAATGGAATGGGTGTAAGGTGAGTATAACTGTGTTTGATATTTTTAAATACATTTTTTAAAAGGTGTGTATTTTTAGCGCAAATATAAAACTTTTTTCTGTATGTTTTTTTTTTACTATTGGGTTAGTAACTGCTGGGTTTGATGTCACCAGAAAATTGAAAGGACTTTATTCCAAGTGCTTTTTTATTGACAACTAGCTGAAGAGCCCGGCGCTGCCCGGGCATAGTAACTAACTGTGGTTAGTTATAACAAATTATAATAATCCTCCATCCCATAGGCCAATGCCCATATACCCATCACACATGCACGATCCCATAGGCCCGTGCCCATATACCCATCATACATATCCTCCATCCCATAGTCGAGTGCCCATATACCCATCCTCCATCCAATAGTCCCATGCCCATATACCCATCATACATATCCTCCATCCCATAGTCGAGTGCCCATATACCCATCATACATCCTCCATCCCATAGTCGAGTGCCCATATACCCATCACACATCCTCCATCCCATAGTCCCGTGCCCATATACCCGTCATACATAGCCTCCATCCCATAGTCCCGTGCCCATATACTCGTCATACATATCCTCCATCCCATAGTCCCGTGCCCATATACTCGTCATACATATCCTCCATCCCACAGTCCCGTGCCCATATACCCATCATACATATCCTCCATCCCATAGTCCCATGCCCATATACCCATCATACATATCCTCCATCCCATAGTCCCGTGCCCATATACCCATCATGCATATCCTCCATACCATAGTCCCGTGCCCATATACCCGTCATACATATCCTCCATCCCATAGTCCCGTGCCCATATACCCGTCATACATATCCTCCATCCCATAGTCCAGTGCCCATTTACCCGTCATACACATCCGCCATACCATAGTCCTGTGCCCATATACCCGTCATACATATCCTCCATCCCATAGTCCCGTGCCTATATACACGTCATACATATCCTCCATCCCATAGTCCAGTGCCCATATACCCATCACACATCCTCCATCTCATAGTCAACCATTATGACATCATAATGAGCGGCGGCAGGGCTTGCAACCTACGATGACATCAGCGTCGCCATGGCAACCATTGTGACATCATAATGAGGGGCGAGGCTTGATATGCACACACTGCTTCCCCAGTATGCAAATGCCCATATACCCATCACACATCCTCCATCTCATAGTCAACCATTATGACATCATAATGAGCGGCGGCAGGGCTTGCAACCTATGATGACATCAGCGTCGCCATGGCAACCATTGTGACATCATAATGAGGGGCGGGGCTTGACGTGCACACACTGCTTCCCCAGTATGCAAATAGGGGCATTGTGACATCACAATGAGGGGCGGGGCTTGACGCGCACACACTTTTTCCCCCAGTATGTAGATAGGGGCAAAATTGTTTGGTGAATTGGAACGCACGGGGTTAAAATTTCGCCTCACAACATAGCTTAGGACGCTCTCGGGGTCCAGACGTGTGACTGTGCCAAATTTTGTGGCTGTAGCTGCGACGGTGCGGATGCCTATCCCGGACATACACACATACACACACATACATACATACACACATACATACACACTTTGAGCTTTATATATTAGATATGGCTATGGTATTAGTAATGGAGAGGCATCTTATAGACTCCTCTCCATTACTAACTGCTGGGCTTGATGTCACCTAAAAATGTAAAGGTGACATCAACCCCACAAATATAAACCCCAGTTGCCACCATTACAGAGCAAGTGGAAAGAGCCAGGCAAAGCACCAGAATTGTTGTATCTAATAGATGCACCTTTTGTGGGGTGCTATTATTAGGCTGGGGGGTCAATATCCATAGCCCCTTACCAGCCTGAGAATACCAGCTGTCTGCTTTAGCTTGGCTGGTTGTCAAAAATGGGGTGGGACAGCACTCCATTTTTTTAAATTATTTATTTAAATAAAACGGGGTGGGAACCCCTCTATTCTTGAAAACCAGCCATGATAAAGCTGACAGCTGAGGATTGCAGCTCACAGCTGTCAATTTTGCCATGCTGGTTATCAAAAATAAAAAGACCCCACATCATTTTTTTTACATTTATTTATAGTACAGGCTCTGGCTGATGAATACTCTCACTGTTATTAGTGGCAACATTATTAGCAGCAGCAGGCATAGACTGATGAAGTAGTACTCTCTCATCAATCAACGCCTCTGTGACGAGAGGTAAACTTTTTATCACCGGTCATAGCTGCTGGCTTACGCTGTCATCTGACCGCAAATCTCTGACCACTGTTAATAATCTTACTACTGATCAGAGGCAGTGTTTGCCACACTGCAGATGACAGCGTGGCAAACAACGGATTTTTAGGCCACCTATTCATCTCAATGCTGTCTGGGTTTGGGTACTGTTCTGGTACCCGAACAAAACTTTTTTAAATATTCGTCCAAACCCACCAGACTTAAACATCCAGGGGTTTGCCCATCACTACTCCTTACCAAAATCTGACTAAACTTTTTCCGGAGTACTCAATGCAAGTGTATTGTGTGAGGCCGGAAATGGTCTAGTCGGTTTCTGGCCGGCAGTGTGCATATCGCCTACTTGCAGTCACAAGACTGCAGTTCCTGGCGCTGATGCCAGAGAATCCTTGCAGCGCACAGTGCGTGAGATGTGAGAATTCACAAGTCTGCAGTCACATAGAGTGATTGGCATACTTGTCATTTTAGACCTGGCAACCTTTTTAATGCCCAGGTCATCTCAATGTAATGGATACATTCGGTCCGATCATTGAACAGGTGTGCATTGTTATCTCTCTACTATAAAGTGAACATATAAGAACAAGTATGGACACGTAAGACAGTTTTAGATTTTCACTACCAGGATATTTTTCTTGTAGAAACTAAATTCATTTAATACATATTTTTCATGACTAAATCTGTAAGAAAAATATTCCTTACTGAATAAAGATGACGCATTTTATTACAATTCCAGATTTCTGTGAATAATTTGCTGTTGGTAGACAGAGGTCATATTAAACTCATTTGTGAGTTGTCAGCTTGCAGGAACATCCGTAGGCAGCCTGAGCACATGGTAAATTGAAGTCCATCGTCTATAAGTGGAAGAAATAATTGTCAGGATATTTTTTATCATGCTGGTACTCTAAAATGTGAAAAGGGAACATTATCTTATTTTTGTAGCAGCATGTATACTGTACAAGAAAACGTTATTTGAAGAGATTATCTTGAGATTATCTTGATTATCGTGAAAGACAGCTAAAATTTCATCAGTGTAAAGGCCCCTTTACATTTAGCGATGCACCAGCGATCCTGACCACGATACGTCCCGGTCAGGATCGCTGGTGCATCGCTAAATTGTCGCTAGTGAGCTGCCACACAGGCAGATCTCACCAGCGATATAGCGATGCTCGGCGGTCGTATTTACCTTTCAGACGAAGCGATGACCGCCGTCTTCCGTCCGCATCCATAGCTCGCTCGTCGGCGCCAGCAGGAAACCGACGACAAGAAATGGACGTGGACGATCTCGCGAGATCAGCGATAGCCAGCGGGGGAGCCGGTCGGAGGTAAGTATCACATGAAGCGATATCGCTGCTGCGTCACAAAATCGGTGATGCTTTAGCGATGTGTAAAGCCCCCTTAAGGCCACGTTCACACAGTAGTATTTTGGTCACTATTTCACATCACTGTTTGTAAGCCAAAACCAGGAGTGGGTGATAAATACAGAAGTGGTGACGTGTCTCTATTATACTTTTCCTCTGATTGTCCCACTCCTGGTTTTGGCTTACAAATACTGATGTAAAATACTGACCAAACACTGAACATGTGACCGTGGCCTCCGGGCTTGTTATGCAATGCTAACAAAATGAGGGTTAGTAACAGAACACCGCACTTACAGGGGTTCTACGATAATTGAAAAAAAAAGAAAATTGTCATTCCAAATATCTTTAATCAGCAAATCAAAACTAGTTTTTCATGTGGAGCGTATTCATATTTACAGAAACCAATTTGAGTAAAACTGAAGATTTTGTAAGGAAAGCTATATTATTAACTTTTACTTTCATGTTATGGGTTAAACAAAATTTTGGAAATTGTTCTTTTTGTTCAGTGAGATGTTGATTAAAATCTTACATTTTAAAGAGGGTGTACTCATTTATGCTGAGCACTGTATAAAGTTGAATGAATAATAAATAGATTATTTTGTAACATTTATCTAACTATTAGTTTATAGTTGTAATGGTGTCACCTGGCTTAAACAATTCATCAATTCATGTGCATTGATTAATAAAAAAATGATGTCCTACATGATTATCTTTCAAAACCCATGATTCCCCTGGGCCAATAGTGTCGTGCTCTTACAGGATTATTAGAAATAGTTAAAATTGCAATGTGCTTGTAAAAACAATGAACTTTGCAGATGACTGATTATTAAAAATTTTATCACGGCGGTTTTGACTTTTAGGCCGGGGTCACACTTGCGAGAAACTCGCACGAGTCTCGCCTCTCAATACCCGGCACTGCTGCCGGCACTCGGACCGGAGCGCTCAGCTGCATAGAAATACATGCAGCCGCACACTCCGGTCCCGAGTGCTGGCGGTAGTGCCGGGTAGTGAGAATCGTGTGTGTTTCTCTGCAGTTTATTAGCAGTAGATTGTTTCCTAAGCAAGGAACTCATCACTTGCAAGCTCTGCTCAGAAGCAGGTGAAATTGCTGGATCCAGCCACCGTCAGGACCACTTTGCTTCTTGAATGCCGCAGAGGCTAGCTGCTTCTGCTCACAGTTTGGAGATTGCACAATCATCAGAGAACTGTCAATCATCAGGAGCACCTGCCTCCCGGCAATCAGGAAAGTGAGAGGCAGAGAAGCAGCTGCGCTCCTGATAATCTATGTTGAGAATAACCCTTTGGGCTCATACTCACTTGCAAGAAACACGGCTGAGTCTCGCATGGTAATACCCGGCACTGCCGCCTGCACTCATAAGCGGAGCCTCCGGCTGCATGTATTGCTATGCAACTGCACGCTCCACTCCCGAGTGCCAGTGGCAGTGTCGGGTATTACCATGCGAGACTCAGCCGTGTTTCTCACAAGTGAGTATGAGCCCTTAGGAATGAAGTTTGCTGCTGCATTGATCACTTGTTATCATGACATTGTGACATCATTGAAGGCAACATGTCAGCATTATCATAGGACAGCAACTTTCTACCATTTTTAAGCTTTTCATTTCCATCTTCTAAGCAGCCCTGCAGGGAAAGAGAGATGCTGCTAGACATCCATTTCCATTCAGCTAACATAAGAGAAGAATATTGTCCTCATTTAGTATCAGTAGGCGTTTATTGTAAGACTGCAGATTTTGCTTTAGCCCACTGGGTACAAATAATGAAGGAAAATCCAGCATGAAATTAGAAAGGTCTAAAATTATTAAAGAACGTAATTGAAACTCACATTTAACCATTTGACAATCAAACAGCTAAAGCTGCGAATTGAGAGTTTACCTTTTCTAAAAAATGCTACTACTTTTTTCCATTATGTTCTTGATGTATTCATAGCAATGGCATTTCATTGGAAACAATGAATTGCTGTAAATGTGAATGCATTTTGCAAGAATACAAAATCATGAACACAATTTTTTTTTTAAGCTTTGTTCTAATGACTATTTGTTCAACCCTTAAAACTAGGCATCGATTATAAAAGGGGTTTATGAAAATACAAAAAAACAGTCTGTCTCACAACACCATCCTGTATATACTGTAGGCTGTGCCCCATTCACTTGATTGAAACTGAGCTTCAGTAACAGACACCACCCACAGCCATTGTCTGTGTCCTTTTCATTATATCAGACATCCCCTTTAATATAAACATTCTTTAATGCACATGTAAACATTTTTTTCATGTAGACAAAACCTAACATGAAAGCAAAATGAGCATATACCCTGTAGTATGTAAATAGTACTAGTTAATGCAAATAACATAGAGTACTTAGTTAACACTATTTTGATTAAAAAAAGCTTAAGTATAGATGGAGGCAGAGCATGACCTAGGCCTCAGAGATTTGCCCATGGGAAGCAATATAGATTAAATGCTTATCTCAAAATCTCAAAAAGGGGGAGTCATGCCCTTGTTTGTACAAAGTACAACAAACTACAGAGAAAAAAAAGAAATGAGCTGGAACACAAGTTGGTATACATGTAGCGTGTAGGAGCACGTTCATACTGTGGCCATGTAACAGACAAATCCTAAGATAAAAACAAAATTATAATTTATATATATATACACCCACTCCCTGGATTGAGTAAATTTTAATAGTACATATAACTAATATAGAGTACTTTGTTAACACTATTTTGATTGAAAAAGTGTAAACGCCGTCCATCTATATTGAGGTTGGCTGAAAAAAGGTGAGGTTTTAATGCTAGAGGACAAGGCCATCCAGATTGGATACACCTTGTCGCGGTGGGATGGCTTTTACTCTTTTTGATCAAAATAGTGTTAGCTAAGCAACTTGCTGTATATACTCGAGTATAAGTCAACCCAAGTATAAGCCAAGGCACCTAATTTTACCACGGAAAACTGGGAAAACTTATTGGCTCAAGTATAAGCTGGTATTCATTGTCCCAATGTGGTAGGGGGGGGGCAGGATTGGGGGGTGGACCACTGCTTACCCTGTCCGAATGACACAGACACCAGGCGATGCAAGGACGAGGCGGAGACAGATTTCAATAGTAACAGTTCTGGATTTATTCGTCGTCCTCCTGACGACCACAACCACGCACCACAGCCTCCTAACAGTTCTCTGTCTCCAGGCCCGGGTACCTGCACCTTTGCTCCAGTCGAAGTAACGTCCCTCGCGGATCTTTCGCTGGGGCTGTCCTAGACCAATCTACCACCAGCGCTTCACCTGCCCGAGGTCGTCGTCCAATTGGTACCACCTGGGCCTCGTCTGTCCTGCGGTCCGTCGGTCCATTATCTCTCTCTCATTAGTATGGCATTTGGCAAATAATAATTATGGTAATCCTAATTGACCTAAAACGGGAAAGGTTTATTCTGATTTCATGTCAGATATTGAGAAAAACATGCATATGTGTCTTTTTATATAGTGTATGTAAACAACTGGATTCAACTATATATTATATACACAGTGCCTTGTGAAAGTATTCGGCCCCCCTGGAATTTTTCAACCTTTTCCCACATATCATGCTTCAAACACAGATACCAAATGTAAGTTTTTGGTGAAGAATCAACAACAAGTGGGACACAATTGTGAAGTTTTTTTTGGAAATTCAAAAACTGAAAAGTGGGCGTGCAATATTATTCGGCCACTTTACTTTCAGTGCAGCAAACTCACTCCAGAAGTTCATTGTGGATCTCTGAATGATCCAATGTTGTCCTAAATGACTAATGAAGATAAATATAATCCACCTGTTTGTAATCAAGTCTCCGTATAAATGCACCTGTCTGTGATAGTCTCAGGGTTCTGTTTGATACACAGAGAGCATCATGAAGACCAAGGAACCCAATAGGCAGGTTCGTGATACTGTGTGGAGAAGTTTAAAGCCGGATTGGGATACAAAATGATTTCACAAACTTTAAACATCCCAAGGTGCACTGTGCAAGCGATCATATTGAAATGGAAGGAGTATCATACCACTGCAAATCTACCAAGACCCGGCCGTCCCTCTAAACTTTCATCTCAAACAAGGAGAAGACTGATCAGAGATACAGCCAAGAGGCCCATGATCACTCTGGATGAACTGCAGAGATCTACAGCTGAGGTGGGACAGTCTGTCCATAGGACAACAATCAGTTGTATATTGCACAAATCTGGCCTTTATGGAAGAGTGGCAAGAAGAAAGCCATTTCTCAAAGATATCCATAAAAAGTGTAATTTAAAGTTTGCAACAAGCTACCTGGGAGACACACCAAACATGTGGAAGAAGGTGCTCTGGTCAGATGAAACCAAAATCAAACTTTTTGGCAACAATGCCAAACGATATGTTTGGCGTAAAGGCAACACAGCTCATCACCCTGAACACACGATCCCCACTGTCAAACATGGTGGTGGCAGTATCATGGTTTGGGCCTGCTTTTCTTCAGCAGGGACAGGGAAGATGGTTGGAGCCAAATACAGGACCATTCTTGAAGAAAACTTGTTGGAGTCTGCAAAAGACCTGAGACTGGGATGGAGATTTGTCTTCCAACAAGACAATGATCCCAAACATAAAGCAAAATTAAGATAAAGGGGCCGAATAATATTGCACTCCCCACTTTTCAGTTTTTGAATTTCCAAAAAAATGTAAAATAACCAATATATTCCGTTCACCTTCACAATTGTGTCCCACTTGTTGTTGATTCTTCACCAAAAATATACATTTGGTGTCTTTATGTTTGAAGCATGATATGTGGGAAAAAGTTGAAAAGTTCCAGGGGGCCGAATACTTTCAAAGGCACTATATAAATATATATATACATATATATATATATATATACGCACACACACATGGATAACCCACATGGGGCGCAGGGATACTCTGTTACAGGCCGGTTCTTATGGGGATGTGTCACGGCAGCAGTGACCTGGTCCATGGTGGCCCTGGGCGTCCAATGAAAATGATTATAAAAGGAGAAGTAAAGTTTATAAGGGGTTAATTCGTTACGCCACCTGTGGTACTCGGCAATAAGGTGATGGCTGATGCTGCTTGAAGAGACCACTGGGGCTGTTGATGATGCAGCAGAGCTGGTACAGCTCTCCACAGGTAGAGCCAAGTCCCAGGGCAATTATATTATAAAAGATGGTGATGATGGATGTAATTCAGGGCAAGTGACGCAGTAAATAACTCTGAGCACACAGCAGGGCAACAGATTCCTTTACCTTTACTGGCTGTTCTGAGGTGCAGACTGGAGCACTGGTACAGGTGGAAATGGAGATCCGGGCAGCCTTGAAGCAATTTAGGATCCCCTAAGCCAGATGGTGTTGGATGCCTCCTCACTGCGCTGTTCTCTGAGGTCCTTGCTGCCTGAAGCTATGCTCAGTCCTCTGTTCCTTACTGTTCTTTAGTCCTTGCCTGTATGGCAGGCATCTTGAGCCTTTTACAGGTGTCACTCCTTCGTGGTGGCTTCGGCTATGGTATGCTGCTGTGCCTTCAGGTGTGTGATGGGGCCAGGAGGCCTGCAGTCTCCTGCCCTCTGGATTTGGCTGCTGGGACTGTTGTACCCATGCAGCCACGGACTCCAGCGTCTGGTGTCAAGCGCTCTTCCCTGGGGTGAGCTTGGTCACAGCTCCTATCCCCAGTCTTTCCTAAACTTCCACTTTCCTCTCTCTTCACTCTGCTCTTGGGACAAGCTCCTCACAACTCTTGTCCCCTGTACAGACTCTCACAGACTACAACTCACTAACTCCACCTCCAGCCCAGAACTTATAGGAAAGCTCCCCTGAAACTGGGTTTAGATCTCTCCTTTTGGTCTGGAGTAGGAAAAGTGTTGGATGTTGGTATTAACTGGCTAAGGGACCCCTCCTTGCTTCCAGGCATGTCATTACCCCCGTGAGGGAGGCAGTGCCACTGTGGCAACCGGACTCCTGGGGTGCCACACACACAATACATGTTTTGTATCTGGTAGATATATGTTGCTTATACTGATTTCTCTTGGAGAGTAAACCACTGACTTTAAAGAGCATTTACACTTACTTTTTGGTACCTGGTGTAAATGCTGCTGTCCTCCTGAATCTTGCATTGTTCATTTTTGCACCTCTCCATTTTTTATTTCTGACCTCCATTTCTTTGTGTATGTTCTTTGTTATTGAAGTAGGCACGGGGCACAGTCTTCAACTTTTCTCGAGATACCTTCTCAAGGACCATGCCCATTTTGGAAAAAAAAAAAAAATAAAAATAAAAATATATATATATATATATATATATATATATATATATATATATATATATATTATCTATATAAAAATGAATGTATGTATGTGTGTATCACCAACCAATCACAAAGCATCTTTCATTTCACCAGAACTGTTCAAAAGAAGCTCAGCTGTGATTGGTTGCTATGATCAATAGTTTTCCTTGCAACCAATCACTAAGCATCTCTCATTTCACCAGAGCTGGTTAAAAGTAGCTGAGCTGTGATTGGTTGCTATGAGCAAGTTTTACCCCTTGACAACACCTCAGCAGACACTGACATGGTGGGAGAAATCTAGCATCCCCAGGAACAGGAGCACAGAGCACATGACAGAAATGAATCACCCCCTCCCATGGATCATTGGTATGCAAGTTAGGGCAAATCCACTCAGCGTTTTGGTACTGACCCAAGGCCTTTCTTAAAGGGATCTCCGGTATGGAAGGTAGGGCAAATCCATCCAGTGCTTTGGTTCTGACCCCATGCCTCTCTTAAAGGGATCCTCGGTATGGAAGTCAGGGCAATTGCCTTCAAATGCTCTGGTACTGACCCCAAGCTCTCTTAAAGGGATCTCCTGTACGGAAGTTAGGGCAAATCCCTCAGTTCTCTGATTCTGACCCCAGGGTTCTATTAAAGGGATCATTGGTATGCAAGTCAGGGCAAATCCACTCAGCGCTCTGGTTCTGATCCCAGGCTTTCTTAAAGGGATCTACGGTATGGAAGTTAGGGTAAATCCATCAGCGCTGTTGTTCTGACCCCAGTCTCTCTTAAAGGAATCATTGGTATAGAAGTTAGGGCAATTCTACTCAGCGCTCTGGTTCTGATTCCAGGCCTCTCTTAAAGGAATACCCGGTATGGAAGTTAGGACCATTCCACTCAGCGCTCTGGCTCTGACCCCAGGCTGACGGGATGATGTGGGATATTAGGGGTAGTAGTCCGGTGGCTCTGGCTGACAGGATGATGTGGGATATTAGGGGTAGTAGTCCGGTAGCTCTGGCTGACGGGATGATGTGGGATATTAGGGGTAGTAGTCCAGTGGCTCTGGCTGACGGGATGATGTGGGATATTAGGAGTAGTAGTCCGGTAGCTGTGGCTGACGGGATGATGTGGGATATTATAGTGAATGTGGTTATGCGGAGTGGGCGGGGCTATACACTCAGCTTTTTATATAAATATATATATAATCATTATAATTTGTTATAACTAACCATAGTTAGTTACTATGCCCGGGCAGCGCCGGTCTCTTCAGCTAGTATCTATATATATATATATATATATATATACTGTGTATATATATATATATATACACAGTATATATAGACACAGAAAAGAGGAAGCCATATCATAGGAAAAAGGAGGTATAGAAGCAAAAAACGAACAATGCTAAATTAAAAAGAAAAGTAGTATTTACAGCAGGTAAACATTAGATATTTTTAGCACATGACAGGTCCTTTCTAAAAGGCAAAGAGGTCCACACATTGCATACCCAGCTGGAACATCTTCCAGTCAAATCACATATACTGGGTTCCTCCTGAGATGTACTTACATATATGTCCAGAAAAATTGAAAATAGGGAACCAGTTTACTATCGATATCAGTGCTAAGATAATGCCATTAAGTGTCCTTTGGGGCAAATTTTGGACATGGCCCCTCCCCAACATGTTGTTCAGATATATGGGCCCCTGAACTGCTCTAAATCCCATAAAGACATGTGTGTTCAACCCCCCATCCATAGAAAAAAAAGAATACAGATAAAGTATATGAATCTCACAGAAAACTCAGCAATAAGATTATTTTCTAGGTAATTCTTCTAAATAAGAGTCCAAGTAGCAATAATATCACCATATTGTTACTGAACAAAGTCCACTGAAAATGTGCACTGTTAATACAGTGACTACTAACTAGTGATGTCTCGAGTTGAAGTTATTTATGTACGCTTTCCTTCTTCATCTAGCTCAGACCGCCATGACTACTTTCAACCACAACCTGTCTCTCCAGAAAGTAACACACAGTTATCTATGGCTAATTGCACTTGTGTATGTGTGTATGTGTGTATATATATGTATGTGTATATATATACTAGCTGAAGGGCCCGGCGCTGCCCGGGCATAGTAACTAACTGTGGTTAGTTATAGCAAATTATAATTATCCTCCATCATACATATCCACGATCCCATAGGCCCGTGCCCATATACCCATCATACATATCCTCCATCCCATAGTCGAGTGCCCAGTCCCATACCCATATACCCATCACACATCCTCCATCCCATAGTCCCATGCCCATATACCCATCATACATATTCGCCATCCCATAGTCGAGTGCCCATATACCCATCACACATCCTTCATCTCATAGTCCCATGCCCATATACCCATCATACATATCCTCCATCCCATAGTCCCGTGCCCATATACCCATCATACATATCCGCTATCCCATAGTCCCGTGCCCATATACTCATCATACATATCCTCCATCCCATAGTCCAGTGCCCATATACCCATCACACATCCTCCATCCCATAGTCCCGTGCCCATATACCCTTCATACATATCCTCCATCCCATAGTCCAGTGCCCATATACCCATCACACATCCTCCATCCCATAGTCCCATGCCCATATACCCATCATACATATCCTCCATCCCATAGTCCCGTGCCCATATACCCATCATACATATCCGCTATCCCATAGTCCCGTGCCCATATACTCATCATACATATCTTCCATCCCATAGTCCAGTGCCCATATACCCATCACACATCCTCCATCCCATAGTCCCGTGCCCATATACCCTTCATACATATCCTCCATCCCATACTCCAGTGCCCATATACCCATCACACATGTAGATAGGGGCAAAATTGTTTGGTAAATTGGAACGCGCGGGGTTAAAATTTTGCCTCACAACATAGCCTAGGACACTCTCGGGGTCCAGACGTGTGACTGTGCAAAATTTTGTGGCTGTAGCTGCAACGGTGCGGATGCCAATCCCGGACATACACACACACATACATACACACTTTGAGCTTTATATATTATATAGATAGATAGATAGAGAGAGAGAGGTCTATAATTTTTATCATAGGTACACTTCAACTGTGAGAGGCAGAATCTTTAAAAAATCCCAAAAATCACATTGTATGGTTTTTGCATAAAATAAGTGTTTGATACAATAGAAAAATAGAACTTAATATTTTGTACATAAACCTGTGTTTGCAATTACAGAGGTCAGACGTTTCCTGTAATTCTTGACCAAGTTTGCGTAACCTGCAGCAAGGATTTTGGTTCACTCCTCCATACAGACCTTTCAGGTTTCGAGGCTGTTTCTGGGCAACATTAAGTTTCAGCTCACTACAAAGATTTTCTGTTGGGTTCAGGTCTGGAGACTGGCTAGTCGACTCCAGGACTTTGAAATGCTTCTTACGGAGCCACTCATTATTTGCCCTGGCTGTGTTTCGTGTCATTGTCATGTTTGGAGACCTAGCCACTGCCCATCTTCAGTGCTCTTACTGAGGGAAGGAGGTTGTTGGACAAAATCTCGCAATACATGACCCCATCTATCCTCCCTTCAATACGGTACAGTCATCCTGTTCCATTTGCAGAAAAGCACCCCAAAGTAGGCGTGGAGTGAATATTCCTTACCTTAATGAGTGGGGCCACGTGATCGCTCGGCCGGAATTGATGCTGGCGCCGGAATGAGATGCAGCGAGGGCACGCAGGCAAGGTAAGTAGGATGTTTTGGTTTTTTTTGTTTTTTTTTATAGGAACCATAAGGATAGGGGATAAGGAGCCATGCATATAAGGATAGGGGATAAGGAGCCATGCATACCAGGATAAGGATGCGGGGACAATGCATACCTGGCTTATACTCAAGTCAATAAGCTTACCCAGTTTTTCGTGGCAAAATTAGGTGCCTCAGTTTATACTCGAGTATATATGGTATATATATAGTCATGTATGGAGGCAGAAAACCAAGCAAAAATTAATAGCCCATAATTGCAGCGGCAGTGTTTCGGTGCTGAGATATGAACCTTTCTCAAGCAGTGATAGGATACAAATGCCATATATTTAAAGGCAAAGTGATTGGGAAGGTGATTATACAATGTTATAAAAATACATATACAAGATGAATAGTGGTCGTAAATGGCTGCACATCCAGTTGGAAGAATGTCTCAAGTGGGGTACCACAGGGCTCTGTCCTGGGCCCTGTATTGTTCAACATCTTTATCAATGATTTAGATGAAGGAATTGCGGGTAAACTGATTAAATTTGCTGATGACACAAAGCAAGGAGGGATAGCTAATATTAGAGAAGAGAGAGAGAGGATTCAAAAAGATATAAATAAACTGGAGAAGTGGGCAGCAACTAACAGAATGGTTTTTAACAGGGAAAAATGGAAAGTACTACATCTGGGCAATAAAAATGAAAAAAGCATATACAGAATGGGAGGAATAGGGCTAAGCAACAGCACATGTGAAAAAGACTTGGGTATACTAATAGATCACAGACTGAATATGAGTCAACAGTGTGATGCAGCAGCAAAAAAGGCAAATGCAATTCTAGGATGTATTAACAGAAGCATACAGTCTAGATCACGTGAAGTCATTATTTCCCTCTACTCCTCTTTGGTCAGACCTCATCTGGAATATTGTGTCCAGTTTTGGGCACCGCATTTTAAAAAAGACATCAACAAACTGGAGCAAGTTCAGAAAAGAGCGACTAAAATGGTGACCGGTCTGCAAACCCTGTCTTATGAGGAAAGGTTGCAGGATTTGGGAATGTTTAGTTTGCAAAAGAGAAGACTGAGAGGAGACTTAATAGCTGTCTACAAATATCTAAAGGGCTGTCACATTGTAGAAGGATCAACTTTATTCTCATTTGCACAAGGAAAGACTAGAAGCAATGGGATGAAACTGAATGGGAGGAGACACAGATTAGATATTAGAAAAAACTTTTTGACAGTTAGAGTGATCAATGATGGAACAAGCTGCCACGAGAAGTGGTGAGTTCTCCTTCAATGGAAGTCTTCAAACAGAGGCTGGACAGACATCTGACTGGGATGATTTAGCGAATCCTGCTTTGAGCAGGGGGTTGGACCAGAAGGCCCAGGAGGTCCCTTCCAACTCTACGATTCTATGATTCTATGATTCTAATATACAGATACATATGGTACATTAACCCCTTTCTGCCATGTGATGTACTATCCCGTCCATGTGCCCTGGGACTTAATTTCCAGGGATGGGATAGTACGTCACAGCGATCAGCGGCGCCCACGTGGTGAGCGCCGCTGATTGCGGCCGGGTGTCAGCTGATTATCACAGCTGACACCCGGCACAATGTGTCATGGGCGGTCATGGACCACCCCCGACATGTTAACCCCTTGCACACCGCGATCAAACACGATCGCGGTGTACCGGGGGTTAAAGGGAAGCCTCGGCAGGGAGGGGGCTCCCTCCGTGCTTCCCTGAGCCCCCCACAGCAGCGCAATGTGCAGCGCTGCTGCGGGGGGCTCTATCCCTGCAGGTGCCCGAATCCGCAAGATGGCGACGGGGACCTTCGGGGGCCTGCAGGGAGCTGGCTTCCTCAGTGCCTGGAAAGCGCAGGCACGAGGAAGCCAAGTGCAGTGCCTGTGACAGATCGCTGATCTGTCACAGTGATCTGTGATGTGACAGATCAGCGATCTGTTACATGACAGGTATGACCCCCTGGAACAATGTAATAAAGTTAACAAAAAAAAAAAAAGTGTAAAACTAATTTTAAAAAAATCGCTAAATAAATAAAAAAAAAAATATTCCCTAATAAATTCATTTTTTGGAAATAAAAAAAAACCAAAACAATAAAAGTACACATATTTGGTATCGCCGCGTCCGTAACTACCTGACCTATAAAACTGTCCCATTAGTTAACCCCTTTAGCAAACCCCTTAAAAAATAAAAATGAAGCAAAAAATAATGATTTATTATCATACCGCCGAACAAAAAGTACAATAACGCATGATCAAAAAGACGCATATAAATATCCATGGTACCACTGAAAACATCATCTTGTCCCGCAAAAATCGAGCCATGATACAGCATCATCAGCAAAAAAATAAAATTATAGCTCGCAGAATAAAGCGATGCAAAAATAATTATTTTTTATATAAAATTGTTTTCATTGCATAAAAGCGCCAAAACATAAAAAAACGACATAAATGAGGTATCGTTGTAATCGTACCAACCCGAAGAATAAAACTGTCTTATCACCCCAAAAGAAATTCATGAAATCCTGGTTTTTGTTCATTCTGCGTCCCAAAAATCGGAATAAAAAGCGATCAAAATATGTCACGTGCCCGAAAATGATACCAATAAAAAAGTCAACTCGACCGCAAAAAATAAGACCTTATATGACTCGGTGGGTCAAAATATGGAAAAATTATAGCTCTCAATATGTGGTGATGCAAAAACTATTTTTACAATAAAAAGCATCTTTTAGCGTGCGACAGCTGCCAAAAATAAAAACCGCCATAAATAGTAAATCAAACCCCCCGTTATCACACCCTTAGTTAGAGAAAAATAATAAAATTAAAAGAAAATGTATTTATTTCCATTTTCCCATTAGGGCTAGGGTTAGGGCTGAGATTAGGGTTAGGGGTGTGTTGGGGTTAGGGTTGGAGTTATAATTGGGGGGTTTCCACTGTTTGGGCACATCAGGTGCTCTACAAATGCAACATGGCGTCTGATCTCAATTCCAGCCAATTCTGCGTTGAAAAAGTCAAATGGTGCTCCTTCCCTTCCAAGCTCTGCCATGCGCCCAAACAGTGGTTTACCCCCACATATAGGGTATCAGCTTACTCAGGACAAATTGCAAAACAACTTTTGGGGTTTAATTTCTCCTGTTACCAGTAGGAAAATAAAAAATTGGGGGCAAAAATATCATTTTTGTGGAAAAAAATGATTTTTTTATTTTCACGCCCGGGCGTTATAAACTTCTGTGAAGCACTTGGGGGTTCAAAGTGCACTAGATAAGTTCCTTTGGGGGTCTAGTTTCCAAAATGGGGTCACTTGTGGGGAGTTTCAATAGTTTAGGTACATCAGGGGCTCTCCAAACGCACATGACACCCGCAGACCATTCCATCAAAGTCTGCATTCCAAAACGTCACTACTTCCCTTCCGAGCCCCGACGTGTGCCCATACAGTAGTTTTCTCCCACATATGGGGTATCAGCGTACTCAGGACAAATTGGACAACAACTTTTGGGGTCCAATTTCTCCTGGTACCCTTGGGAAAATAAAAAAAATTGGGGACTAAATGATCACGTTTGTGGAAAAAATACGATTTTTTTATTTTCACACCTGGGCATTATAAACTTCTGTGAAGCCCTTGGGGGTTCAAAGTGCTCACCACACATCTAGATAAGTTCCTTAGGGGGTCTAGTTTCCAAAATAGTGTCATTTGAGGGGGGTTTCCACTGTTTAGGTACATTAGGGGCTCTCCAAAGGCAACATGACACCCGCAGACCATTCCATCAAAGTCTGCATTCCAAAACGTCACTACTTCCCTTCCGAGCCCCGACGTTTGCCCATACAGTAGTTTTCTCCCACGTATGGGGTATCAGCGTACTCAGGACAAAATTGGACAACAACTTTTGGGGTCCAATTTCTTCTGGTACCCTTGGGAAAATAAAAAAAAATTGGTGACTAAAAGATCATGTTTGTTGAAAAAACACGATTTTTTTATTTTCACGCCCGGGCGTTATAAACTTCTGTGAAGCAAAGTGAGCAAAGTGCTCACCACACATCTAGATAAGTTCCTTGGGGGGTCTAGTTTCCAAAATGGTGTCATTTGTGGGGGGTTTCCACTGTTTTGGTACATCAGGCGTTTTCCAATCGCGACATGGTGTCCAATCTCAATTCCAGCCAAAAAAGTCAAATGGTGCTGCTTCCCTTCTAAGCTCTGCCATGCGCCCAAATAGTCGTTTACACCCACATATGGGGTATCAGCGTACTCAGGACAAATTGCACAATAAAGTTCAGGGTCCTGTTACCCTTGGGAAAATAAAATTTGGGGGTGAAAAGATCATTTTTGTGGAAAAAATATGATTTTTTAATTGTACCGTTGTACGTTATAAACTTCTGTGAAGCCCTTGTGGGTTCAAAGTTCTCACATATCTAGATAAGTTCCTTGGGGGGTCTAGTTTCCAAAATGGGGTCACTTGTGGGGGGTTTCCACTGTTTAGGTACATCAGGGGCTCTCCAAACGTGACATGGCGTCCGATCTGAATTCCAACCAATTTTGCATTGAAAAAGTCAAACGGCGCTCCTTCCCTTCTGAGCACTGCCATGCGCCGAAACAGTGGTTCCCCCCCACATATCAGGTATCAGCATACTCAGGACAAACTGCACAATAACTTTTGCAGTCCATTTTCTCCTATTACCCTTGGTAAAATAAAAAAAATTGAACCTGAAGTTTTTTTGTGAAAAAAAGTTAAATATTCATTTTTTTTAAATATTCAAAAAATTCCTGTGATGCACCTAAAGGGTTAATAAACTTCTTGAATGTGGTTATGAGCACCTTAAGGGGTGCAGTTTTTAGAATGGTGTCACTTTTGGGTATTTTCTATCATATAGACCCCTCAAAGTGGCTTCAAATGTGATGTGGTCCGTAAAAATAAAATGGTGTTGCAAAAATGAGAAATCGCCGGTCAACTTTTAACCGTTATAACTTCCTAACAAAAAAAAATTTTGGTTCCAAAATTGTGCTGATGTAAAGTAAACATGTGGGAAATGTTAATTATTAATTTTTTTGTGTGCTGTATCTCTGTGATTTAAGGGCATAAAAATTCAAAGTTGGAAAATTGCGAAATTTTAAACATTTTCGCTAAATTTCCTTTTTTTTCCACAAATAAACAGTTATTTGAAAGAAATGTTACCACTAACATGAAGTACAATATGTCACGAGAAAACAATGTCAGAATCACCAGGATCCATGGAAGCGTTTCAGAGTTATTACCTCATAAAGGGACAGTGGTCAGAATTGTAAAAATTGGCCCGGTCATGAACGTGCAAACCACCCTTGGGGGGTTAAGGGGTTAAAAATAACCATAAGTGAAGGTATTATAGTATCACAGTGTAAAGGTAAAGTGCAATAGTGCTTAATTCCGCAATTAAACACAAGGTGTAAAGATCACAATAATTAAATATAGCTCAGATGTCTCACCCTGTAGGTCACAGGATCATTTATATAATAAAAAACAATGTGATTTCACATATGCACAGTGATGATCGAAGTAACTGGTACCATCTTGGAAAAAGTTAGGGAGGGTTGTGCACATGTCCACACTTATTCAAAAGTATGAAAGGATGTGAATTGACATCCTAGTGTGTGAAGGAAGCCAGATGCATTGCTGCACATTAGACAGTGTTGAAAACGCCATCTTGCTAAAGTGCAAATGTACTGGCAATAACAGCCTATCCTATAGATAGGCAGGAAAGATCCCAAGCTGCAAGGCAAATATAGGAATTACCCAACGGAATCCCAGGGAGATAAAAGAATATGGGTATATGGGTCTAGGTAATAAGGGTACAGATTACCTAGAGAAACTGAGCATATAGGGATCAGTTCTAATAGCCAAAAGTGGAAATAGTGACATACATCCCAAACAGCACTTGGTGTTCACATGCAGTCTCCCATCCTTGCACTAACCAGGCGCAATGCTTCTTCACTTCCAAGCTCAGATGAGATCGGGCGTGTTCAGGGTGATGGGGCCATAAATACAAAATATTACATGGAAGATTTTATTGAGAAGGCAGTAACTCTTTAAAGAATAACGTTCCCTGTATAAGAAGTCAATAAAATACACTATAGGAACAAAGAAGCGCAATGGGGTCTTATCTGATGATATTGGTATAAAGATATATAAAATCCACTCACCCGCTAAAGGAGAGATCAGGCGTATGGAAATCGTCAGCTGCTGCACGTCCAAATGGTCAGACAAGTGACCGCCAGTATATCGCTTCTTAAGGAACTTATTTTCCAGTTATATTAATAGATTAATCATTTATTCCCATTTAATCCCAACGCGTTTCGAACTGGAAAACACTTCTTCTTCAGGGGATGACAAATAT
Organism: Dendrobates tinctorius; assembly: GCF_039654945.1. Taxonomy (NCBI): domain Eukaryota; kingdom Metazoa; phylum Chordata; class Amphibia; order Anura; family Dendrobatidae; genus Dendrobates; species Dendrobates tinctorius. The sequence goes on along the minus strand of NW_027361834.1, from coordinate 2,823,810 downwards.
TCTTTGTCATCCACTGAAGAAGTATATCTTTTAATATAACTGGATTGTGCATTATGTCAAGCAGCGCATGAAAGTCCGAAAAATAAGTTCCTTAAGAAGCTGTATAAGAAGTCATCAGAGTAATATGTGATGTCCAGCGTACAATAAATATTTCTAGAAAAGAAGAAAAAATAATTAATAATCACTTAAAACATATGGTAATTCCAAGTGTCCTAGATGGATAAGGGTAACTAGAGAGATAGCGGTAACTAGAGGGCTAGGGGTAACTAGAGGGCTAGGGAAAACTAGAGGGCTAGGGGTAACTGGAGGGATAGAGGTAACTAGAGGGCTAGGGGTAACTAGAGGGATAGAGGTAACTAGAGGGATAGAGGTAACTAGCGGGATAGTGGTAACTAGAGGGCTAGGGGTAACTAGAGGGATAGGGGTAAGTAGAGGCATAGAGTTAACTAGAGGCATAGGGGTAACTGGAGGGATAGGGGTAACTAGAGGGATAGAGGTAACTAGCGGGATAGGGGTAACTAGAGGGCTAGGGGTAACTAGAGGGATAGGGGTAAGTAGAGGCATAGGGGTAACTAGAGGGCTAGGGGTAACTAGAGGGATACGGGTAACTAGAGGGATAGGGGTAACTGGAGGGCTAGGGGTAACTAGAGGGATACGGGTAACTAGAGGGATAGGGGTAACTAGAGGGATAGGGGTAACTAGAGGGATAGAGGTATCTAGAGGGATAGAGGTAACTAGCGGGATAGTGGTAACTAGAGGGCTAGGGGTAACTAGAGGGATGGGGTAAGTAGAGGCATAGAGTTAACTAGAGGCAGGGGTAACTAGAGGACTAGGGGTAACTAGAGGGCTAGGGGTAACTAGAGGGATAGAGGTAACTAGAGGGATAGGGGTAACTAGAGGGATAGGTGTAACTAGAGGGATAGGGGTAACTAGAGGGATAGGTGTAACTAGAGGGATTGAGGTAACTAGAGGGATAGGGTTAACTAGAGGGACAGAAAACACCTCATTATAGGCTACAATTCATTATATGCTCTGCATTGAGGCCATTAGGTCTCAAAGTATTCTGTTTAGAAATCCACATCAATTCTCTCTTTTTGAGCATTTTAACTCTATCCCCACCCTTTCTAAGGGGATGTATATGGTCAATTGTACAAAACAAACTATGGATGTATTTGGTCTTCTAGTTTGCATTGTGCTTCCTGCTTTAGGCTGTAGACAAGTATGATGTGTTGGTTTGACGCGTGAGAGGTGATCTATAAATTACAATTTCAGAGTAGGAAATAAGATGCTACTTCTTGCTTCAAATTTCATTTATATATTTGAGCAATACTTGACATGGCAGTCAGAGGAATAGGCTATGCTCATTACGATTTTCTTCTAGGGTAACCTGTTACATAATGGCCTCCTGGCATAGATAGCTAGGGATTCTTACATCTGTGCACATATTTTGGAAATAAATTGTGTTCCACTTGTAACCTTCTGGAGGATTTTCTCAATCCCAGTTGTCTCCATTTCTGCGTAGTATGAGTTTAATCTAAATGGAAATTCATGACACATGGTTAATGGCAAACGGCTGGGTGACATTTGCATTGTGGCGACTGATAAAACATTTTATTCATTCATTAATCTCTTTTTCCAGGGATGGCAATGTGACTACCAAGCAAATTGTATTCATGCAGAGACCAACACTGCCCCATAAGAACAAGAAGAAGGAACCAAAGGTAACAGAAGTTAATTTAGGACATTGTGCGAAGAAGGTGTACCATAGCATATCAGACACTGGTTATTATTTTCAGAGATGTGGAATAGCTTTCAGGGATATTAGGGAAGCAGTGACCCTCGGGCCTTGGTGTACAAGGAAGTCAAAAGTTCCTGTTTCACATACACCAATGTAAAGATGTAACAAGGAATTCAGCACAGGGTTGTGAAGACACATCTGAGTGGGCCCCTAATCTAGGTAGCCATATTTACAACTATGCTAATGTACCCTAATGATTGTGGCAAAAAAGTAACTTCAGCAGGTGACCATGCTGTTAGTGAAGTGTAAATGACTATACGAAGACCAACACTCATATTACTATATGTTGACATATACTGGTAGATACTAGTGATGAGCGAACGTGCTTGGATAAGATGTTATCCAAGCATGCTCGGTGCTATCTGAGTATCTTGGGAGTGCTCGAATAATATGTTTGCGTCCCAATGGCTGCATGTCTCGCGGCTGTTATACAGCCGCAACACATGAGAGGGTTGCCTGTGTTGCAGTATATGTGCAACAGCCTTGGTATGGGGCCATTCCGTTCACTGTTATCCACCCCCATGCAGAGTCCACAGCCGATTGAATAACCACAGACAACGGGTCACGGGGATAACAGCTGCTTTACTTCATCAGAACTGGGAGAAATAACATGGAGTTATGGTAACAGTTCATGTGGGGGAATCCACGGCCAATACAGTTCAGGATTGGATTCTGACACAGAATTGAGGTTCTGGAGCTTTAAGAACCTGTATTAGTAAGAAGCAGTACTTGCAGGTAATTATAAGAGAGTTCAAAGTCTCTTGGTGGCATAAAGGCAGAAGAGGGAATATATGGCAATATGTACAGACCTGAAATCCCGGATTAATTTCTCAGCTGGTCATGGTACGTGCAGAAATATACTTGAAGTAAATAACGGATAATTTGCGATGGGGAGGGGTCCCTCAATTTCCTCAACACGCAGAGCAATAGGTTCTTCTGTACACATTTAGTGTGACCTAATGCTGGAGAAGCACACCTTAAACCGGACAGCGGGGATCCAGGGTTAAAAAAAAAGGTTAAAAGTCTTCAGCCATCTTGGCTGTAGAAGTCAGGAGAAGATCCAAGGCATTAGGACTGGCTGTAAGTCTTGAGATGAAGAGAAAGATGAACCTCCAAGCTTGGAGCCTGGAGGGGGGTCAGGAGACCCCTCACATGAGGTCTAATCTGGGTCGCATCTTGAACCAGACTCCTCAGGGAACTTTCCAGAACCCTTTCTTGTCTCCACAGAGACTGGAGATAGCTCCTCCCATTGAGCCTTGGTGACAGGGTCACCGACCAATAGGATAACTCTCAATTCTTGTGTCAGACTTCACATTGTGAGATTAATATATAAATCATGAATATATGAGATTAGTAAGTAATGGATTCATTTAAACCATATAACAGTAAAAGGATAACTTAGGAGTGAGTTGAGGTGTACAAAACCTACTCACGGTCCAGGGTTACTTAAAGGGACATACCCAGTCTGGACCGTGTCACTACATACAGTATGATGCCCAATACAGTTCCTCCACACACTATCAGTATTATGTCCCCAAGTATGATGGCACCCACAGTCTCACCCCACAGCCATCCCCACTCAGTATGATGGCCCCACAGACCTTCACACATGCTCCTCACAGTACTCCTCACACAGTATGATGCCCCACAGCTTCTTTATATTATGATGTCCCCACATCCCTCCCTACAGAGTATGATGCCCCTACAGTGTCCCACACATAGTATGACAAACCTACAACAACTCCGCACACACAGTTTGATGGCACCCACATTGAATGAAGTCCTCAGAGCCCCCCCACACAGTAAGGTTTTTCCCTTCAACACCCTTCATACATAGGATGATGGACCCCACTGCCCCATACAGTATGGTGCTCTTACACCACTCCGCACAGTAAAATGACCCCTACAGTCCTCTCCATACAGTATAATAACACTACAGCCCTGTGGAAGTGCTATCTGAAAAAAAATGCTGTATATTCATCTAACTCTGGTTCCTGGATATTGCATCAGCGCTCCACGGTACAATCACAAACTGAGTGACACAGTGACATCATCATCACTCCACTTGTGTCGGGACCCTGACTTTCTGTGCATGCTCCTGCCATTCTATAAGCTCCAGGTCTAAAGCAACTTGCGACCCACAGAACGTAGAGTGGTAGGGAAGGGAGACCATGGGTGCATGCCAATACAGTTAATAGCAGCAGTCGGTCCAGGTGAAACCCCTCTATGTGAATGAGCCTGGGGCGACTGTCCCCTCTGGTACCTATGCTACTACCAAAGAGCCCTAACACTGATTATCCTGTTACAATGACATCTGTCAAGAAGTGGATTATATTGCATAGAAGTGAACTGTCAGTTCTTGAAAATAATGTGTTGGGAAACCATGGCATTTCCAGCTTCCAGTTCACAGAAGTTTACCGTTTTATAAAAGGAAATTTTCACATGCTCAGAAAGAAACAACATAAGAACCATAGATCTGTAAAATAATGTAGAAGTTAAAAATAAGACAATATATTTCAGAGTACCTTTGCTCCATATAGCATTTGTTTACTTTGGATAATGGCTTTTTGTTAAAATGCTGAGATCTTTTCATAGAGAAGCTTGGCATCAAGTGTTTTATTCCTATGCACAGCAACTGCACAAAGTGTAAATGGTACAAAGTTATTGTATGATGCGATGGGCAGTGAGATACGTCTAATAGTGGTAAACCTGCAACCCCTCTCCCCTGGTGTCAATTTCAATGATATCTTCGTCCTCAGTATGCAGATACAGTTGAATTCAATGGTGTAACAGGGAGTCGTCAGCTCCCAGCTCCACCATCAGGAGTGTTGTCGCAATCATGTCATTAGATCGCCTCTGTGGAGTGGAGCCTCAGTGCACATAGTGTGCAGAGCACCATGGGAGCAAGGAATGGTGAGTTGGGGGGATCACACTGTGCGTAGGAGCTGATGTTCACTAGAAACACCTCCTTTAAGGGGGTTTTGCAATCTACATTGCACAGTTGTTAGGGGGTGTTAGACAACCTGTGTTTAATTAAATACGAAAACAAAGAGTCAGACATGGAGTATGAATAATGCATGGATGTCTAAGAAACACCTGCAATTGAAAGGAAATTAACCTAGAAGTTTGTTCTCTATGATACACAGCTACAGCTACTAAATTCACTCGAATACTATTCATTTCCTGTATATTGTTACCACTTCTGACATAAAGTGGTTGTCTCGCCATAGAGAATACTTTTGTAGATTTCATTCCTTATAGGTCCTGCACCTGACATCCCCTCTAACTGATAATATTGCTGGGGAATGCCGTGGATCACTTAGGCCTCTTTCACACTTCAGTTTTTTACAATCAGTCACAATCTGCCAGGTTTTGAAAAAAACGGATCCTCAATTTTCTTTTGAGGATCTGTTTTTTTTCTCCATTGACTTTCATTAATGGCGGATTGTGATGGATTGCCGTCCGTTGCATCCGTTTTTTTTGAGGATCCGCCAAAAGTTGCTGTCCGTCACCATCCTCAAAGATTTCAAAACGGAGCTTGCAATTGTTTTTTTTCTGGCGGATCCTCCAGGCACTCATTTAACCCGAAATTCTTTCTGGGTGCCGGACAAAAAAAAAATATATATATTCATTCTCATTCTCTCTCTCTCTCTCTCTCTCTCTCTCTCTCCAGGCTGCGATTGCTTTAAAATTCTTCATTTTGCGGATTCGTCAAAAAAACGGATGGGTGGCATCCGTTGTCATCAGTTCTAAAACGGATCCAGCATCCGTCCTTTTGGCGGATTTTAACTGATGCAAAAAACTGAAGTGTGAAAGAGGCCTTAGCATTTCGTTCTTCAGGGGCTGTTGAGTGCTGGTTGTATTATGTGGGGGTCGTTCAGATAAGAAAAGACATCCTTGTAGTATAAGAACACCTGTGTATCACCCAAATAGAAGCCACTTCTATGATGTCTAAATGATCTCTTCTGGTTTGTGTTGGTGTAAAAACCTGTTTACATAAAAATATGTTTATAGGAACAAAATAGAAGTGAAAATGGGAGTGGAGGGCAGTGAATATTCATTCCCTTAAGTAGCGGGCACACATGATCGACCGGCCGCTGCAGGAAGCCGGCAGCTGCGACTACTGTGCCCGATATTAAAGAGAAATGAATATTCACTGCCAGCATACTCTCTCTTACTTGTGTACTCTCTCTCTTTTTCATAATAAATGGACTATCTGCTATGCGCACACTTCCTAACATCCACCAATGTCTTAATGACAGTCTAGTTCCCCAGTCATGGAAACTTCCCAGCCAGCACAGCATCAGAATTGCGTGTGAAGGGATCTTGTCCATTGATCTTCTAAAAGTTAAGCCAGCCCTCTTCTCTGGCACAGCCAATGCATACACAGTGAGCCAACCCCATCACGCCCGGCTCTGAAGATGTGCCAACACATCAGTCATCTCTTGTGTCACGCACATGGCCAGGAGTGGACCTGCCAGGACTGAGGATTTTATCGGGACTTCTTTGGACAGTTGGAAATAACAGTATTTTAGTTTCTCATGTTTTTAATAAGAACACAGGGAACTATCATTTTTTTTCAAAGTGGCCTATTCCTTTAACTGCTCATCATAATGTTTATACGAGAAGCTAAAACTTGTGCTTTTATTTATTCCTACTAAAGAGCTATTCATTTGGTTTGCAAATTGCATTCATGTTCCTGCCTTTCCATGAAATATATGCAGAACATTAAACTAGCACAAAAGCCTTGTGTGAAATTCAAGCTGCATAGACTTATTCATGTATATTACCTATTTCTGAACACATCCTAGATTCACTTGGTTTTACGTTTTATCTTTTTGGGGTTATTTACATTAGTCAAAGTGTCAGCGTTAAAAGTGAGATAAAATACTATCTAGTTTTAATAAGCTAATTCTTGTTCCTCCAAGGGTTGGTGATGGAGATGATCACTTTTCATTAGTGCTACTCCTTGATCTCTGGTTTGTATAGTTCCACCATCCATACAGCAAATTTGATCTAGCTCAAGAGTCGTATTGTTAATTGAAATGTACAGCGAGCGTCTAGTATGGCTCTTGGCACAGTGAGATTAGATCCAGCCAAGATTGACAGAGTGTTACCGTACATAGCATAACCATAGAGTCGATAGAGATCATGAGATTCCATAATTTCTTTCATTAGTAGCTTATCACAGATGAAAATTGAAGTTAAATTTTTCAATACAAATTGTAGTTCTAATATAATTGAAGCCATTAATGTTTATGCTTCTGCTTACCCATTTCAGTTCCACTTGAGGTTTTCCAAAGATGAAAAACGCAGCAAGTATTCAAAGAAAACAAAAGGAAAAGTTAATTTTAAAGACAATGAAACCGATCGAAACAAGAGAAACGAAGAGCAGACAAAAGCAGATGATGCAGAAGACATACATGGGAACCACCAGTTAGATGGCAATATCTTACAAAAGACTGACGGTCTTCAGGAGGATGTAATAACCCAACAAAATAATGAGGCGTTTGAAGAAGCCCCATTATTGTCTAAAGAGAATTCTTCTCCATTAGTGGAAGGGTCAACTGAAAGCATAAAGAATGAAGAATCTGATGGGACTAAGACTATGGAAGAAGAGTCATCTGGTGGGGTTGTAGGTGATAGAATGGAAGCTGAGAACAGTTCAGTCGAAGGTGATGTTGATACCCAACTGATGGAAAAGCTTAATGTTGAGGACACCAATTAAGACTTGCCAATCATTTTGAGACACTGATGATGTACATGCAGAGTATTATGCTTCAGTTCTTTCTGTACTATGACATCCTGAAGATTTAATGAGCCTATGGTAGCAGGTAGTGAGAGAGAAATTTGCGTTCTTGGTAGTCAAAAGCAAACATCTTAGATGTTTTTAGAACCCACCATTCAATCAAAACAAAGGTTTTTTGGCCAAATGGTTTAAATGATAAAATCAGCAAGTAAGGCAGAACTGTAACTGTTTAAGGCAGTAATAGACATCATCAGAAGAGATGTGGTGTTCTTATACGCCTTTATCGATTGAATGACATTCAGTCGCCACTATAGAAATGTCATTTTACTGATGATTCTGAGGATGGTAGTATAGCAAAAGCTGGGACTTAATTATTAAGCCATCCCTAGAACATGGCCGTGATTTCCATGATCTAAAACCGGCTTAGCAATATTGAAAAGCTTAGAATAAAAGAACGTGTAATGTTTCCTGCTTCATCACATTTTAGATATATTTATATAGATATATGAATGCTTAAATTATCTGCACAGGTGAAATTCAGAACTGTTTTGTATGCAGCGTTTTGCATATAGTTGCACTTCATATTATTTTGATATAGTTTTGTTTACTGTTTTGTACAAAGAGATATTCTGTATTGAAAAGATTTAGCTATCTGATATACTGAAACCGGTAATTATTGTTACATGCAGCCTTACAGCACATACTCTGTTTGTTCTTTGTAGGAGGACTTTGTTATAATTAAAGCTTAAAAATAACATTTTCCAAAAGGCAGAAAAAAAAAGAGCCTTTTATTATCAGTTTCAATTATTGCTTAACCCAAACCGGTGACAAACAAGTAAAATTCAATATGAACGTTTTTCAGCAATGTGATCTCCAACGTAAAATCTCACATTCTATGGAATCTATTGATTTACTGTATTTATACAAGGTCCGACACCCGCACCCCTGCCGATCAGCTGTTATCGGGTAGGTGGCGGAGTACTGCACATCCGCCTCCTTTGGATTTGAATAGGAGGCTGATGTGCAGTACCAAGCCCGGCCACTACCAGAAGGCGGAGCTGCTCAAAAAGCGAGTACTTCTGACCGGCGACCGACACTGATAACAGCTGATCGGTGGGAAGGTCATCAGTGTGAAATTAGTGAACAACCTCTTTAGGTTAATTAACAATTCACAATATAAAAGGGGCACAAATACATTATACATAGTAATACGTACACATTAGTTGTTATTACTTGAAAAGCATCAATGTTATAGTGAGATATATGCATTTATAGATGAGAAAAAAATTTGAAGACAATAAAATTGCTTCATATATATTACCCATTATAATTTTTTTTTGTATGTATATATTTTTGGTAGGGAACACAGAAACATTGCTGTACATGCCGTGGAATGAAATTCAGCTAGCAGGTAACTTAATCTTCTGGACAGAAGTTTAAAAGTGTATTCCCATCTTCAAGAGCCTATCCCAGTATGTAGTAGGTGTATTAATATTAGCAAGCACCTTTAATTAGAAAAGTAGTATAGTTGTTCTGATTCGCTATGTCTTTCATCATGTGCAGACATTGCAGAACCTTAGTTATCCATGGTTACGACCACCGATATAGTGACAGTTAGCTCATTGCTAGTGGTCATAACCATGGATAGCTACGGTCCTGCAATGCCTGCACATGTTGAAAGAGACATAACAAATCAGAAGAACTATAATACATTTTTAATTGGAGGTATTTGCTAATATTATTACATCTACTACATATTGGGATAGGATCTTGGAGATGGGAAGTCCCCTTTAAGTCTCAGGTCAGAGGCACCTCAATCAATAACCATCTTTTGGGACGTTACATTTGACAATCTGCATCAAAAAGGATTTTTAATGTAATTTGCTTTTTAACTTCCCAATACTGCAATTGCATGATCTTTAGGATGCTTCTTGTGTTATTTTTCTAGTAGTGGAAATAGGGGAATAACAGAATAGCATTTTGTGGGTTTATGAAAAGATCAGAATTTGTTTTACGGAAAAATAATAACAAAATTCCCACATACCGTCTAAGACAATCAGAGGGAAGGAGATGGGATTTTTTTTTATCGTGGACATATTGGAGAACTAACTAAGCAACATACCGTACACTGGAATTCTCACACAATCTTTTGGTTTCCAAAAAAAAGTGGCTTACATGGTGTGCACCAAATTTACCGGTATGTTGAAATTCAGGCACATATTCTCATTACGCAGAGGCTAAAAAGTGTATGAAAAGAGGCATGGCTGAGATAATACAAAAATGTACCAGATTGTGTGACTTTATCTGAGTTCAAAATACTGATATGATGTTCTCCAGCCCAAGAGGTGGCATGGGGAGATAACAGGTTGATCAAGATGAGCCAAAGAAAGTTCACAGGAAAAAGGCTCCATGTTTCTGCTTCTCTGGTCTCGTAGCTCTTTGTGAAGAGTCAGATTTTAGCTACACAGTGACTTGGATAAGACACTTGGATCATACAACCCAACCACAATAAGACAGTTATTAATAACCATATACAGGGAATTACAGCCTCAGAAACCTTTGACAATCAGCTGTAACAGCCATGGGTTTCCATATAACATGCCATACATCAGACCTGTGATCTATTCCACCTCCCAATATATGTGTAATTACCAATGAAAACCTCTGGTGGGCTCTCCGAGGAGCGGAGGGGCGCTGGACAGAAAGTGCTGAGTGCTGGATAACTGACATGAGGAATTATGGGAAACGTAGTTCAGAGCTCACTGCTGGCGCTCCAACATGTCCTCACATCGGAAGTTCATGACGAAGAGTTGCTGAATGTGGTTCTATAAATAGAATTAATTAAAAAAATAGAGATTTTGGGGGGTAATACACCTTCATTACATCTATAATTTAGTTTACCAGGGTCCATATACATTTTTCCACAATGTGGATAGCGCCAATAAACTTCTATGTAGACTGTTAAAGAAGAGGATAAATAACCTATCAAAAAAATTCCCTAAATGACTCTGATTATTCCTGTATGAAACTTGATTTTTTTTTTCCATCTATAGCTATGTTTCTAACGATATAAACATAATTCTGCATTTTTAACATAGACTCTACAGTGTATGGTAATACAAAAATACATTTACAGAAATGTTTAGAGCGGAAAACATATGCAGAAAAGAACATTGTTTGAAATATGAGACACAAACTAAATGCAAAATTCTCCATATGTACTAAATCATTTCACAATTTGTGGATTTGTCATAAACAGCCCTTCCTTACATCTATCTATCTATCTATCCCATATCTATCCACACACTATATATGTTTATTTCCATATTTCCATCATTCATCATGATCTCTCAGGGTCATAAATGAGTCAGTTGCCTAAGTCCAAGTTAATTTTCTTTTAGAACCTTCCATACTTTTTGGACATTTTCCCAACATGTCCAGTTTGCACATCGCCATTTCTCCTTATTGACAGCCAATACATCTTTTTACTGACCTGAGATATAAGAGAATATCATGCACATACAGTGACAATCCAGCAGCTGTCGGCTGTACACTATAGCTGACAACTTGCTGTATCACCAACGATCAGTGTTGGCACCGTCCATCTCTGATTAACCCCTTAGATACTGCTGTCAATAATGACTATATTGTATAAATGGTTAACAAAGTGTGAGGGCTTCATCTTTACCCCCCTTAGCACTCTGAGATCATGATTGTGTGGCCCTGATGTTTACCATGGCAATTCATGGCCAAATAGCGGCTTTAGAGTTTGCCGGCTATAGCGGTCAGTTCAGAAGTTAGCGACATTTAGGTGGTAAAAATACATGCCACTTTGCATTAATTCCTGAAAAGCATCCGAAAGGATAATAAACTACCTGACAGCAATTTTCAATATGTCGAGGGGTGCTGTTTTTAAAATGATATCATTTTTGGAGGTTTTCCAATATATTGGACCCTCAAAGTCACTTCACACCTGGATAGGTCCCTAAAAAATAAATTTAGTAAATTTCGATGAAAAAAATGAAAAATTGCTGCTACAATTTTAAACCTCCTAAAAGGCCAACAAAATAAAAGAACATTTTACAAATGGCGCTGATGTAAAGCAGACATGAGGGAAATGTTAATTATTAATGTTTTCCTGTGGTATGACTATCTGGATTAAAGGGATAATCATTCAAAGTTAGAAAATTGCTAATTGTCTTACATTTTTGTCAAATTTCTGATATTTTTTATAATCAAACACAAAAAATATCCACCTAAATGTAGTATTATCATAAATTATAATGTGCCATGAAAAAAAACACTCTCAAAATCACTGGGAATTGTTGAAGCGTTCCAAGTTCCAAGAGTTATTACCACATAAAGGGACATTGGTCAGATTTTAAAAATGTGGACCGGTCACTAAGGGGTTAATATTGGCACACCCTATGCAATCACTTTCACTATGACTGATCCCAGTTGCAGTGTCTATAGACATGACCTTATAGTGTAATCCAACTGCAATGTGTGATATTGAAAAGGCCGATATACCTTCTACATATTCTGTACAGACTTAGTAGGCAACAGATTTCCTCTAGGACACTGTGTGATGGTGCTCGGATCACTGTCATCTAATCCTCAGGGCAGCCAGTAAAGGTAATGTGACAAATCAATGCATGACTAAGAGAAGGAATGTAAGTATCAGGTGCCAAAATATATCTGGCACCTGTGCTATTTGCATGATGTCTCAGGAACATGCCATAACTAATGGTTTTAGGCAGACGTTGAGCCTTGGCTTTGATTCTAACATCTGTTTTTGTTCCCATGAACGTATAAACAAGATTTAAAGCACAATTCTGTAAGAAATGGTGACATGTAAACAAAACTGCACCCCAAAGTAATACTGGGATCCTTAAAACAAGGTGAAAAAAAGCTCTGTTGATTTATTGACTGTCAAGCTGAAAAGACATAATTGGCTGAAACGCAATAAAATGAACCATCAACAACATATATAGCCTAAGAGCTCTTTTGAAAGGGACGATTAGCACATTGAATGGCTCTCAGGTCTGCTGCAGTGCCATCGCATTGCCATTCTAGATGGTAAGTGAATTAGTAATGTACTGTATATAAATAACTATGTATTTATCAAGGTAAATTCTGGGACGTTTCCTCCCGGTGGGCTACAGTTTATTATGTACCATGCTGTATTGTGATCAGTTTCTTTCAGAATGTAGTATGGTTTTGTTGTGTTCTAGAGTTAAACAAGCTTGAAGCAAATTTAAAATATATCTATAAATATTGTCCTGGAAGCAATGACCACTGGTTGGTTAGATTTGCTGGCTCACTGCATTTTTTTATGTTTATCAATAAACTTGTTCTTCACTTGTCCATGTTTACATGGTTGTTATTTCTTTTATGCCATTTGCTAGTATTTTATGTTCCAATGAACATTGGTTCTACACATAAATATAAACGCAACTCTTTTGTTTTTACTCCCATTTTTCATGATATGAACTCAAAGTTCTAAGACTTTTTGTATATACACAAAAGGCCCTTTTCTCTCAAATATTGTTCACAAATTTGTCTAAATCTGTGCTAGTGACCTCTTCTCCTTTGCTGAGATAATCCATTGACGTAACAGGAGTGACATAGGAAGATGCTGATTGGACAGCATGATTATTGCACAGATGTGCCTTAGACTAAAAAAGACCACTAAAATGTGTAGTTTTACCACACAGGACAATACCACAGACGTCACAAATTTTGAGGGAGGGTGCAGTTGGCATGCTGACTGCAGGAATGTCCACCAGACCTGTTGCCCGTCAATTGAACATTCATTTCTCTACCATGAGCCATCTCCAAAGGCGTTTCAGAGAATATGACAGTACATCCAACTGGTCTCACAACCGCAGACCATGTGTGACCATACCACCCCAGGACGTCAACACCCAGCATCTTCACCTCCAAGATTGTCTGAAACCAGCCACCAGGTCACCTGCTGCAACAATTGGCTTGCATAGCCAAAGAATTTCTGCACAAACTGTCAGAAACCATCTCAGGGAAGATCATCTGCATGCTCATCGTCCTCATCGGGGTCTCCGCACATCACATCATTCATGAATAAAGGCAGCCTTAGATTTCATTACTTATAACAATGATGTGTAAATGATTTTATTATGTCCTCAGTAAGGTTCAAAAATCAAATTCAAATATCTTGTAGACTGGGAAGGTTTTGTGCTGGGCTAAGAACAGATCTTAGTAGCTTCTGACCCCATGTGCAGGGACCTTTAAAGAGTTGCTTCTATATTAGGCATAGATTTGACCCTGGTATCCTATTACACTCGAACAACATAAAATAAATACAGTATTGTATCTTACTCTATATGTGTCACAGATTCTGAAACTCCTGTTGTAGCATAAAACGCACACTGAAACAGCTCAAATTCTTCTATATGAAATAAAGCGGGCGGTAAGGTCCTGGAAGGCAGATATTTGTCACCAAGGCGGTTGGTCTCGGTAATGTAAAGTCTGTACCAGTAACACTAGGTTACTGAGAGGGTTTTTATTCGACTGGATTTGGTGGGAGATTTAGGAGCAACCAAAAGATCCTGGGTGAGAAAGTTCACTCCCATACTCCAGTCTTACAGGAATAACAACAGGTAGCTGGGTTAACTTAGACTGTTTTGATTTACTTTGCCTTATCCTTAGAAAGGACTATTTTATTTTCCATTTGTGCTGAAGAAAGGACTTGTAGTTATTCATTTGTGCTGAAGAAAGGATTGCTTGTTATTCATTAGATATAGACACCCCGTGCCTGTGCGTATCCAAGTGGCTACCAGGAAGAAGAAATCCCACCATGTAATGAAAACTTCTTTATTGACAATACTTTAAAACTTCAATGAAACATAGCCATATACCGCTTTGTATAAAAATTCAAGGAGAAAGTTATTGGTTTTTGTGTTTCCATTCACAAAGATCTTTAGTCAAACCTCGGTTATAATGGTTGTAGCATTGGGTAGCATGCAGTTTAGGCATAGCCTGGTTATAACTAAGGATCATTGTGTTTTGGAGCTTGAAAAATCAGGAGCTTTCTCCATGTCTTTTTATATGAACCTGAACTGTTAAATAGCTGTTTGCTGCTTTCTGCAAGTTTTAATGTATTGCCAATAAAGGAAGTGTCTTTATTACAGAAGAATTTGTGCTGGATCAAAGTGTTTTTCTCATCCTATTACACTCCTAAAAAACTAACTTATTTTCCACACATAAAGGGATTTTCTCAGCATTGCTTTCAGGAGTGCAACGCTCCCCTGCCTCCTGACTGATAGTTCAGACCAGTGGCATGGTTGTCCCACTGACCCAACTGTGCTCTCACAATGCTTCACGCGCAGGCAGCTTTACCATCTAAGAGCGCAGAGATGCTGCACCCTCGCCACAACATTACTGAACAGAATGGTCTCTGAGATTTACTTGCACAATGAGGTTGAAGAATGAAAAGATGGCTGCCGCCATGTGAAGGAAGTAGAGAAAAATAACCCATTCAATCTCAATATAAAATACTACAAAAAAAAAATTATAGTAAACTAGCTAAAGTTAGTAAATAATATAAAGTGACACATTCCCTTTAACGCTGAGTGATTTCACTTCATTTTAGCTCCCAATATTTTGACATTATAAGGGTACGTTTCAACGTACCGTAATCCCTGCGCTTTGGACGGAGCGGAAACCAGCTCCGCCCAAAGCCCCGCCCCCTTCTGTATGCGCGGTGATTCCGGATGTGCTCATTGAACACATCCGGAATCGCCGCAGCGTATCCATAGAGTAGGCTATTTACCTTGCGGAGACTGAGCATGTTCAGTTTAAGCGGGTGTGTCACACGCGTATTTGGATGCATAGTGGAGACGGGATTTCATAAAATCCCCTCCACTATGCTGGAACATCTGGCCACTGCAGATTAAACGCTGTGGCAGGACGCAGCGTTCAATCCGCAGCAAATACTGAACGTTTCTGCTACGTGGAAACATGCCCTAATATGCCGCTCAAATCTTCAGCTTCATTCCCAGCCGATAGGGGCTGGCATATTTGTCCTGGTGCCTACCTCACTCACATCTACTTCCAGGCATAGGTAAATATGTGATCATCACAAAGCAAAGTGAGGGATGAAGCTTTGATCCCTTCGCTCGCCAGAAAGCCAACGACGCAACTTTCTTCTACCACAGTCGTTTCTGTTCCAGAATGATTAATTCGAGTGGTGCCCCGTAGAAGCCACATCCACTGCCGAGCCTAGGACTGCGCTTTGTGCTATAAATGACTGTCTGCCATCTCTATTATACATGACATTTCCACAATGGCACAGTTTGGGCAAAAAAAGCAGGAGCCAATTAGAAATAAACATTACCTGCAGAATAGCTGCACGGATGACATATAATAAACGGGGCTCAGTGATTAGGTTTGAACTCTTTGTAACCTCACCTTCACAAAAAAGCACAAAAGGATCTGCTAGAAGAAAAAAATATTCATTTCCAGTTTGTCATTCACCTCCAGCTGAAAATCCTGTTTATACAGCACTCCCTTTGAGCTCATAATGATCTCTGAGAATTAAACTTGCAGCTCTGTTAGGCACATTTCCAATCTGTGCACCATAAAAAAGTACTAACTCCCCGGGGGGGAAACACTTGTGGGGGCACCTAGCAGATTGTAATGTTTTGGGCGACAACGTTCAGCGGTCGAGAGTTCTTCCTCCTACTTTGTCTCTGTTTAAAAAACAAAACCTCTCGGATTCCTGTAAAAATGCAAGAAAAATACTGATTATTTTCAGAGCAGAGAAGATTACACAAATTAAAATAAATGCTGAGAATGATTCCTCTTTGAATATTAATAATGTACAATACTAGGGGATATACAAGTCTGGCCGGGTTCACACCAGTGTATACAACTCATTCGTTTTTCGTACAGAAAAACTAACATTTTTCCACCAGTATTGTATTTTGTATATCTAGTTTATCTAGTTTTCGTATGTCTAACTTTTCTGTCCGTGTGCCATCTGTATTTCGGTTTTGTATATCCTTACGGCACGCAGTTTTTACACAAACAATTTTACGGAAATAATTTACAGATTAATGAGTGCCATACCTATGTGATACTTTCTTTGTGCCACTATTGACTCCTAACAGGTGAGTTTTTACTCCGGAATATGGATTACAGTAGTGCATGCTGCGATTCTGTTTGCTGGCAGACCATCAGTCCATGTGCAAAAATGTTCAAATGGACTACAACACTGACTTGTATTAGTCCTTGTGCTGCCTGTATGCGATCTGAATTGCGAATGAACGCCACACAGATG
Organism: Dendrobates tinctorius; assembly: GCF_039654945.1. NCBI lineage: Eukaryota > Metazoa > Chordata > Amphibia > Anura > Dendrobatidae > Dendrobates > Dendrobates tinctorius. The sequence goes on along the minus strand of NW_027361834.1, from coordinate 2,806,944 downwards.
CTTAATACGTCTGTCTGAACAAGCATTATTTCACAAAATTACAGAATTTACACAAATGACTAAGCACTAGTGTTGAGCATTCCGATACCGCAAGTATCGGGTATCGGCCGATATCAGCGGTATCGGAATTCCGATACTTAATTCCGATACTTTTTTCATATCGGATTCCGGGATCGGAATCGGAATAGGAAGTTCCCATCATGCTATGAGCCTGCTTGCTTTGATTAAGCCAATGGGAATCCTCCGAAGTGTGGGCACATCCTGTTAGGCATGTAGGCATGTTAACTATTGGCATGGCTGTGATTGGCTGCCGAAATGATGTCATGATGCACTATAAAAGCCACCGCAGCCGCCATTTCTGGTCACTCTGCTGTGAATTCAGTTAGGGACAGGCTGCTGTAGAAGACTGTGAGGGACAGTTAGAAATAGCGATTCTAAAAACAATATTGTGCTTTATCCAGGCTACATAAACCACCACTGTAGCTTGCTTTTCCCTAGCAGCGCTGTTTTCACAGCTGTCTGCAAGGGCTGTGTGAGTGCAGCTCACGCTGTGGAGTGGGTCCTGCAGCCACGTCAGGCTGTAGGCCACCCAGTGTGATCACTGCTGCCTCATACATCTTTTATTTTTTGAGCTGCATTTTTTAAATAATTTCAATCTAGTGTGCTTCCATCCGTATCCATATACGTTGGTTGCAAACACTAGTAGTAGACAGCGGAGCCTTTCTGCAGCCTTTCAGTGCTAGTGTCCACTTTGCTGCACTGTTCACGGCTGTCTGAGAGGTCTCTGACTGTGTGTGAGTGCAGCTCACGCTGAGTAGTGTGTCCTGCAGCTACGTCTGGCTGTAGGACGCTCAGCGTGCGTCACTGCCTCACACATATTTTTATTTGAGTGCAGCTCATTTTTTCTTCTATTAGTGTGCATCCATCCGTCTCCATCTACGGTGGTTGCAAACACTATATAGGAGTACACAGCGGAGCCTTTCTGCAGCCTGTCAGTGCCAGTGCCCACTTAGCTGCACTGTTGACGGCTGTCTGAGAGGTCTCTGACTGTGTGTGAGTGCAGCTCACGCTGAGTAGAGTGTCCTGCAGCTACGTCTGGTTGTAGGACGCTCAACGTGCGTCACTGCCTCACACATATTTGTCTCTGAGTGCAGCTCATTTTTTCTTCTCCTATTAGTGTGCATCCATCCGTATCCATCAACATTGGTTGGTTGCAAACACTATATAGGAGTAGATAGAGGAGCCTTTTTTTCTGGCTTGTGCCCTGCCGGCGCAGCCAGATTAGTATTACCCAATTTTTTTGGAGCCTCATCTTTTGCATTGTAGGTTACCTGCCTGCATTGTAATAGCTCCAAAAAGTTGGTGATACTATCAGTTTCAATTCTTTGTTCTCATACTTTGAGTTTGTTTCAAACAAAGAAACCACATAAAAAGTTCACCAAACACTACATTTTGAACTTGTGTAGGCCACATCAGCTCCTATTAAAGTCTAGTCCACACACACACACTTCATAAAATTAGTGTTTCTTGTACCTGTAACCAGCTGTTCAGGAATAAGCACACTAAGGCCCCCCTTTGTCCTTTTTTGCCTATCTTAAGCAGTCTTGCAAGATGAAGAAGGCAGGGAGTAAGGCGCGGGGGCGTGGGCGTGGGCGTGGAGTTTCAGCAGGGAGAGGACGTGGGGATTCTGCAGGGAGAGGACGTGGGGATTCTACAGGTAGAGGACGTGGGGATTCTGGGCCTGCTGCGGGCACCAGTGGATCAGCATCCCCCAGTTTTAGCAGGCAACAGTCCTTTATGCGCAGCTTTGTAGGACCTCAACGTACCCCACTGCTGCGGGAGGAACAAATTGAAGCCGTTGTCGGATGGATGGCAGCTAACGCATCGACTTCAATTACTTCCGCATCCTCTCAGGGTCAGAGCACCGAAGAGCAACCATCTGTCTCTTCACCACCTGCCAAAGTGCCCAGGCAGTCAGAGAGACATGGACAGGAGCCATCACAATCTCTACTTCTGTTCTCGGAATCTGTTGGCTTGGAAAGAGGGGGCCAGCCAAGCAGCATTCCTGAATGTGAAGAAGAGGGAGTATGCAGTGATGCGCAACTTCTTTGTCCCTCTGAATCTGAAGAGGCGAGTGGGCCAGTGCCTATGGTCAGCACACCTCAGTACGCATCAGATGATGACGAGACTCAGTTGCCACTTTCTGGTGCGTACGGTGCTGGCGAGACAACCCCGGAGAAGCAGCTGTTTGAAGAGGGGAGGGAAGATGATGAGGTCCTTGACCCATCATGGCGTGAGCAACAGGAAGGTGGTGGGAGCAGCTCGGAGGAAGAGATTCCCCTACCGGCCAAAACAGGAGGCAGAGGGAGGGGGAAGACTTGGTTGCCTGTACCCTCCACTTCGGCACCCGTTAGGAGCATTCCTCCTTCCAAAGGCAAACCGGGCGCTCACAAGAGTTGCAGTGCGTGGTCCTTTTTTGACACAGTTGCAGATGACATTTGCTTTGTCAAATGCAAGCTGTGTCATCAGAGAGTCAAAAGAGGGAGAAATGTCAGCAACCTCAATACCACAAATATGTGGAAACATGTGCGCACCAAGCACGAGTTGGAGTTGCATAGACACCCTCAAGACGTAGGCCAACGTACAGCACCACCTACCACCTCTTCAGTTCGTGTTGGGCCCTCTTCCTCCAGCTCACACACTGCTGGTTCGGCTTCCTCACAGGATCGCCAAGGAAGAACCTCTGCCACTGTTGTCCGGAGACCCTGTCAGATTCCACCCATAACAGCACGTTCCCATCCATCACAGCCATCGGTAGCACAGGCATGGGATAAAAGGCGCCCTTACTCGGCAAACCATCCCCGAGCACAGTCTCTGAATGCTGGCATTGCCAAACTTCTGGCAGTTGAAATGCTGTCATTCAGGCTGGTGGACACTGACACCTTCCGGGACTTAATGGCATTGGCAGTCCCCCAATACAACGTGCCCAGCCGCTTTTATTTCAGCAGGCAAGCCGTCCCTGCCCTGCAGAAACATGTTGAGGGCAAAATAAAACATGCGCTACTAAACGCCGTTAGTAGCAAGGTCCACCTGACCACCGATGCGTGGACCAGTAACCATGGACAGGGACGATACCTTTCCCTCACTGCCCACTGGGTCAATGTTGTGGAGCCGGGTACGGATCTGGAGAGTGGCGCTGTACGTGTTCTTCCAACGCCACGGATTGCAGGACTCCAGTCTGTACACATAGACTCCTCCTCCTACTCAAGTTCCTCAGAAACAGCAGAGCAGGAGCCTGTTACGACCGATATGAGCACAGCCGTGGCCAAACGTCAACAGGCTGTACTCAAATTAATTTCTTTGGGGAATCGAAGCCACACAGCGCAGGAGCTCTGGAATGCTATCAAGCTGGAGAGCGATGTGTGGTTTGGGCCAGCGAATCTCCAGCCGGGCTTGGTAGTGTGTGACAATGGCCGAAATCTGGTGGCAGCTCTTGGCCTAGGCAACCTCACACACATCCCATGTCTGGCACATGTTCTTAACTTGGTCGTGCAGAGCTTTCTGAGGGACTATCCGGATCTTGATGCACTGTTGCACAAGGTCCGCATAGAGTGCGCTCACTTGCGACGTTCCAGCACGGCAAGATCGCGCCTCGCTGCTCTGCAGCGACGATTTGGCCTTCCAGAACATCGCATCATATGTGACCTACCCACCCGGTGGAATTCAACGTTACATATGTTGGAGCGGTTGTGTGAGCAGCAGGCAGCAGTCATGGAGTACCAGCTGCATCAGGCGCAAACAAGTCGCACTGTGCGCCGTTCACACTTCAGCACCATTGAGTGGGCCTCTATGAAGGACATCTGCCTCGTTTTGCGTGCCTTCGATGAATCCACGCGGATGGCGAGTGCAGATGATGCACTAGTCAGCATGACTGTCCCCCTTATCTGCCTGCTTCAACAAACACTGCAAGCACTAAGGGATGAGGTTTCAGAAGAGGTGGAGGATGAGGAGTCCCAAATGCCATCTGCTTCTGGACAGTCTGCGCTACGTGTTTCCTCACAAAGGCCTAGGCAGGGGACACTTTGTGAGGAGGATGAGGAGGAGTCGATGGAGGAGGAAGACATCTCTCCAGAGGAGGGAGGTACACAAACCTCTACTCAGTATGTACAGCGAGGGTGGGGTGATGCAGAGCAGGTCGAGGTCACGCCTCAAACAGGGGACAGCGGTTCTTTGGCAGTTGGGAGTCTGCAGCACATGGTTGATTTCATGCTGCAGTGCCTGAGAAACGACCGCCGCATCGCCCACATTCTCGTCTCGGCTGATTATTGGGTGTACACCCTCCTAGATCCTCGCTACCGGGACAGCGTACAAAGGCTCATACCAACGTTGAACCGGGAGCGTAAAATGCGGGAGTACGAAGAGTCACTGGTGCAGTCCATAATGTTTTCCATTCCACCCGACAGCATTGTTGCAAGTGCTTTACAAAGCAGCTCTGTGCGTCGAGGCAGTGGAGGAAACTCTGCACAAAGAGGGAGCAGAGGCAGTGCCGCAGCACAAGGCAAGACCACTATGGCCCAAATGTGGCAAAGTTTTGTGTGTCCACCACAATTGTCTACACCATCAGCGACGCCTCGAGTCAGCAGGAGGCAACGCTTCCGTCAGATGGTGTCAGACTACATGTCTTGCCCTGTCGCTGTACTCCCAGATGGCTCTTCCCCCTTCAAGTTTTGGGTCTCTAAGCTGGATACATGGCCAGAGCTTAGCCAGTATGCATTGGAGGTGCTGGCTTGCCCTGCTGCCAGTGTATTATCGGAACGTGTCTTTAGTGCCGCAGGTGGTGTACTAACAGACCGTCGCACGCGACTATCTTCCGATAATGTTGACCGGCTGACTTTTCTGAAAATGAACAAGGCCTGGATCTCCAAAGACTTTGCCATTCCTCTTACAGACTAAATTAGTGGTTGGCAACTGTATCCAGGTCTGCTGGTGTGTTCATTTTTCTACCACCTGAACTATAATCCCTGTGCTTCAACACAGCCAGTTGTCGCTCAGATGTGTCGTCTGCACAGAGAAACACACTAGCTCCTGTGTTACTGGGGTTCAGTAATGCCAGCTGATCCCCTGCTGTGTGGACGGCAGAGTCACCAGCTCCATCAACATTCAAACCACTACTGATTTTTAACCGTGCCCAACTTAGGTCTCTGGCTCCACTGTCTCTACTATTTCCCCTGACCTCCAACCCCGCCATCTACATCTCTGAAGTGGCGTCAGCACAATCTACACTTGTTCCTGTGGCTCAGTCCCATCAGTTTATCCCCTGATGTGTGTCCGGCAAGGTCTCCTGCTCTGTCCACATTCCCATAACCAGTAGTGGGAATGAGGACAGAGCTGGCGAACTTGCCGGACAAACATCAGGGGATCAACTGATGGGACTGAGCACCAGTAACACAGGAACAAGTGTAGATTGTGCTGACGCCACTTCAGAGATGTAGCTGGCGGGGTTGGAGGCCAGGGTAAATAGTAGAGACAGTGGAGCCAGAGGCCTAAGTGGAGCATGGTTAGAATCAGTAGTAGTCCACAACCTCCATAAAAACCGCTGCCCATTGGCCTCTGCATGCGGCATGCGTAATCCTGGGCACCAACAGCGTCAGTTGGTGTTCAGAAGTGTCGTCTCCACAGAGCCAAACACATTCGTTCAAGTGTTAGTGGGGTTCAGCACTGCCAGCTGTTCCCCTGCTGTGGAGATGGCAAGTCTCCTGCTGCCTTCACCTGCCCAAATCCAGTAGGCCCCAGCCTGCTCCTCGCCTAATCCTGGGCTCCAACAGCGTCAGTTGGTGTTCAGAAGTGTCGTCTCCACAGAGCCAAACACATTCGTTCAAGTGTTAGTGGGGTTCAGCACTGCCAGCTGTTCCCCTGCTGTGGAGATGGCAAGTCTCCTGCTGCATTCACCTGCCAAAATCCAGTAGGCCCCAGCCTGCTCCTCGCCTAATCCTGGGCTCCAACAGCGTCAGTTGGTGTTCAGAAGTGTCGTCTCCACAGAGCCAAACACATTCGTTCAAGTGTTAGTGGGGTTCAGCACTGCCAGCTGTTCCCCTGCTGTGGAGATGGCAAGTCTCCTGCTGCCTTCACCTGCCAAAATCCAGTAGGCCCCAGCCTGCTCCTCGCCTAATCCTGGGCTCCAACAGCGTCAGTTGGTGTTCAGAAGTGTCGTCTCCACAGAACCAAACACATTCGTTCAAGTGTTAGTGGGGTTCAGCACTGCCAGCTGTTCCCCTGCTGTGGAGATGGCAAGTCTCCTGCTGCCTTCACCTGCCAAAATCCAGAAGGCCCCAGCCTGCTCCTCGCCTAATCCTGGGCTCCAACAGCGTCAGTTGGTGTTCAGAAGTGTCGTCTCCACAGAACCAAACACATTCGTTCAAGTGTTAGTGGGGTTCAGCACTGCCAGCTGTTCCCCTGCTGTGGAGATGGCAAGTCTCCTGCTGCCTTCACCTGCCAAAATCCAGTAGGCCCCAGCCTGCTCCTCGCCTAATCCTGGGCTCCAACAGCGTCAGTTGGTGTTCAGAAGTGTCGTCTCCACAGAACCAAACACATTCGTTCAAGTGTTAGTGGGGTTCAGCACTGCCAGCTGTTCCCCTGCTGTGGAGATGGCAAGTCTCCTGCTGCCTTCACCTGCCAAAATCCAGTAGGCCCCAGCCTGCTCCTCGCCTAATCCTGGGCTCCAACAGCGTCAGTTGGTGTTCAGAAGTGTCGTCTCCACAGAACCAAACACATTCGTTCAAGTGTTAGTGGGGTTCAGCACTGCCAGCTGTTCCCCTGCTGTGGAGATGGCAAGTCTCCTGCTGCCTTCACCTGCCAAAATCCAGTAGGCCCCAGCCTGCTCCTCGCCTAATCCTGGGCTCCAACAGCGTCAGTTGGTGTTCAGAAGTGTCGTCTCCACAGAGCCAAACACATTCGTTCAAGTGTTAGTGGGGTTCAGCACTGCCAGCTGTTCCCCTGCTGTGGAGATGGCAAGTCTCCTGCTGCCTTCACCTGCCAAAATCCAGTAGGCCCCAGCCTGCTCCTCGCCTAATCCTGGGCTCCAACAGCGTCAGTTGGTGTTCAGAAGTGTCGTCTCCACAGAGCCAAACACATTCGTTCAAGTGTTAGTGGGGTTCAGCACTGCCAGCTGTTCCCCTGCTGTGGAGATGGCAAGTCTCCTGCTGCCTTCACCTGCCAAAATCCAGTAGGCCCCAGCCTGCTCCTCGCCTAATCCTGGGCTCCAACAGCGTCAGTTGGTGTTCAGAAGTGTCGTCTCCACAGAGCCAAACACATTCGTTCAAGTGTTAGTGGGGTTCAGCACTGCCAGCTGTTCCCCTGCTGTGGAGATGGCAAGTCTCCTGCTGCCTTCACCTGCCAAAATCCAGTAGGCCCCAGCCTGCTCCTCGCCTAATCCTGGGCTCCAACAGCGTCAGTTGGTGTTCAGAAGTGTCGTCTCCACAGAGCCAAACACATTCGTTCAAGTGTTAGTGGGGTTCAGCACTGCCAGCTGTTCCCCTGCTGTGGAGATGGCAAGTCTCCTGCTGCCTTCACCTGCCAAAATCCAGTAGGCCCCAGCCTGCTCCTCGCCTAATCCTGGGCTCCAACAGCGTCAGTTGGTGTTCAGAAGTGTCGTCTCCACAGAACCAAACACATTCGTTCAAGTGTTAGTGGGGTTCAGCACTGCCAGCTGTTCCCCTGCTGTGGAGATGGCAAGTCTCCTGCTGCCTTCACCTGCCAAAATCCAGTAGGCCCCAGCCTGCTCCTCGCCTAATCCTGGGCTCCAACAGCGTCAGTTGGTGTTCAGAAGTGTCGTCTCCACAGAGCCAAACACATTCGTTCAAGTGTTAGTGGGGTTCAGCACTGCCAGCTGTTCCCCTGCTGTGGAGATGGCAAGTCTCCTGCTGCCTTCACCTGCCAAAATCCAGTAGGCCCCAGCCTGCTCCTCGCCTAATCCTGGGCTCCAACAGCGTCAGTTGGTGTTCAGAAGTGTCGTCTCCACAGAGCCAAACACGTTCGTTCAAGTGTTAGTGGGGTTCAGCACTGCCAGCTGTTCCCCTGCTGTGGAGATGGCAAGTCTCCTGCTGCATTCACCTGCCAAAATCCAGTAGGCCCCAGCCTGCTCCTCGCCTAATCCTGGGCTCCAACAGCGTCAGTTGGTGTTCAGAAGTGTCGTCTCCACAGAACCAAACACATTCGTTCAAGTGTTAGTGGGGTTCAGCACTGCCAGCTGTTCCCCTGCTGTGGAGATGGCAAGTCTCCTGCTGCCTTCACCTGCCAAAATCCAGTAGGCCCCAGCCTGCTCCTCGCCTAATCCTGGGCTCCAACAGCGTCAGTTGGTGTTCAGAAGTGTCGTCTCCACAGAGCCAAACACATTCGTTCAAGTGTTAGTGGGGTTCAGCACTGCCAGCTGTTCCCCTGCTGTGGAGATGGCAGTCTCTCCTGCTGTCTCCGCATTACAAAGACAGTAGGCCTCTGCCTACACCCTCCTATTTCCTGGGCTTCAACACAGCCAGTTGTAGTTCGGAAGTGCCGTCCACACGGAAAGAGATACTTGCTCCCGTGTCTCAGTGGGGTTCAGTAACGTCAGCTGATCCCCTGCTGTGTGGATGGCAGTCTCTCCTGCTGTAAACTCATTCAAAATACAGTAGGCCTCTGCCTACACCCTCCTATTTCCTGGGCTTCAACACAGCCAGTTGTAGTTCGGAAGTGCCGTCCACACGGAAAGAGACACTTGCTCCCGTGTCTCAGTGGGGTTCAGTAACGTCAGCTGATCCCCTGCTGTGTGGATGGCAGTCTCTCCTGCTGTAAACTCATTCAAAATACAGTAGGCCTCTGCCTACACCCTCCTATTTCCTGGGCTTCAACACAGCCAGTTGTAGTTCGGAAGTGCCGTCCACACGGAAAGAGACACTTGCTCCCGTGTCTCAGTGGGGTTCAGTAACGTCAGCTGATCCCCTGCTGTGTGGATGGCAGTCTCTCCTGCTGTAAACTCATTCAAAATACAGTAGGCCTCTGCCTACACCCTCCTATTTCCTGGGCTTCAACACAGCCAGTTGTAGTTCGGAAGTGCCGTCCACACGGAAAGAGACACTTGCTCCCGTGTCTCAGTGGGGTTCAGTAACGTCAGCTGATCCCCTGCTGTGTGGATGGCAGTCTCTCCTGCTGTAAACTCATTCAAAATACAGTAGGCCTCTGCCTACACCCTCCTATTTCCTGGGCTTCAACACAGCCAGTTGTAGTTCGGAAGTGCCGTCCACACGGAAAGAGATACTTGCTCCCGTGTCTCAGTGGGGTTCAGTAACGTCAGCTGATCCCCTGCTGTGTGGATGGCAGTCTCTCCTGCTGTAAACTCATTCAAAATACAGTAGGCCTCTGCCTACACCCTCCTATTTCCTGGGCTTCAACACAGCCAGTTGTAGTTCGGAAGTGCCGTCCACACGGAAAGAGATACTTGCTCCCGTGTCTCAGTGGGGTTCAGTAACGTCAGCTGATCCCCTGCTGTGTGGATGGCAGTCTCTCCTGCTGTCACCTCATTCAAAATTCAGTAGGCCTCTGCCTACACCCTCCTATTTCCTGGGCTTCAACACAGCCAGTTGTAGTTCGGAAGTGCCGTCCACACGGAAAGAGATACTTGCTCCCGTGTCTCAGTGGGGTTCAGTAACGTCAGCTGATCCCCTGCTGTGTGGATGGCAGTCTCTCCTGCTGTCACCTCATTCAAAATTCAGTAGGCCTCTGCCTACACCCTCCTATTTCCTGGGCTTCAACACAGCCAGTTGTAGTTCGGAAGTGCCGTCCACACGGAAAGAGACACTTGCTCCCGTGTCTCAGTGGGGTTCAGTAACGTCAGCTGATCCCCTGCTGTGTGGATGGCAGTCTCTCCTGCTGTCACCTCATTCAAAATTCAGTAGGCCTCTGCCTACACCCTCCTATTTCCTGGGCTTCAACACAGCCAGTTGTAGTTCGGAAGTGCCGTCCACACGGAAAGAGATACTTGCTCCCGTGTCTCAGTGGGGTTCAGTAACGTCAGCTGATCCCCTGCTGTGTGGATGGCAGTCTCTCCTGCTGTAAACTCATTCAAAATACAGTAGGCCTCTGCCTACACCCTCCTATTTCCTGGGCTTCAACACAGCCAGTTGTAGTTCGGAAGTGCCGTCCACACGGAAAGAGATACTTGCTCCCGTGTCTCAGTGGGGTTCAGTAACGTCAGCTGATCCCCTGCTTTGTGGATGGCAGTCTCTCCTGCTGTAAACTCATTCAAAATACAGTAGGCCTCTGCCTACACCCTCCTATTTCCTGGGCTTCAACACAGCCAGTTGTAGTTCGGAAGTGCCGTCCACACGGAAAGAGATACTTGCTCCCGTGTCTCAGTGGGGTTCAGTAACGTCAGCTGATCCCCTGCTTTGTGGATGGCAGTCTCTCCTGCTGTAAACTCATTCAAAATACAGTAGGCCTCTGCCTACACCCTCCTATTTCCTGGGCTTCAACACAGCCAGTTGTAGTTCGGAAGTGCCGTCCACACGGAAAGAGACACTTGCTCCCGTGTCTCAGTGGGGTTCAGTAACGTCAGCTGATCCCCTGCTGTGTGGATGGCAGTCTCTCCTGCTGTAAACTCATTCAAAATACAGTAGGCCTCTGCCTACACCCTCCTATTTCCTGGGCTTCAACACAGCCAGTTGTAGTTCGGAAGTGCCGTCCACACGGAAAGAGACACTTGCTCCCGTGTCTCAGTGGGGTTCAGTAACGTCAGCTGATCCCCTGCTGTGTGGATGGCAGTCTCTCCTGCTGTAAACTCATTCAAAATACAGTAGGCCTCTGCCTACACCCTCCTATTTCCTGGGCTTCAACACAGCCAGTTGTAGTTCGGAAGTGCCGTCCACACGGAAAGAGATACTTGCTCCCGTGTCTCAGTGGGGTTCAGTAACGTCAGCTGATCCCCTGCTGTGTGGATGGCAGTCTCTCCTGCTGTAAACTCATTCAAAATACAGTAGGCCTCTGCCTACACCCTCCTATTTCCTGGGCTTCAACACAGCCAGTTGTAGTTCGGAAGTGCCGTCCACACGGAAAGAGATACTTGCTCCCGTGTCTCAGTGGGGTTCAGTAACGTCAGCTGATCCCCTGCTGTGTGGATGGCAGTCTCTCCTGCTGTCACCTCATTCAAAATTCAGTAGGCCTCTGCCTACACCCTCCTATTTCCTGGGCTTCAACACAGCCAGTTGTAGTTCGGAAGTGCCGTCCACACGGAAAGAGATACTTGCTCCCGTGTCTCAGTGGGGTTCAGTAACGTCAGCTGATCCCCTGCTGTGTGGATGGCAGTCTCTCCTGCTGTCACCTCATTCAAAATTCAGTAGGCCTCTGCCTACACCCTCCTATTTCCTGGGCTTCAACACAGCCAGTTGTAGTTCGGAAGTGCCGTCCACACGGAAAGAGACACTTGCTCCCGTGTCTCAGTGGGGTTCAGTAACGTCAGCTGATCCCCTGCTGTGTGGATGGCAGTCTCTCCTGCTGTCACCTCATTCAAAATTCAGTAGGCCTCTGCCTACACCCTCCTATTTCCTGGGCTTCAACACAGCCAGTTGTAGTTCGGAAGTGCCGTCCACACGGAAAGAGATACTTGCTCCCGTGTCTCAGTGGGGTTCAGTAACGTCAGCTGATCCCCTGCTGTGTGGATGGCAGTCTCTCCTGCTGTAAACTCATTCAAAATACAGTAGGCCTCTGCCTACACCCTCCTATTTCCTGGGCTTCAACACAGCCAGTTGTAGTTCGGAAGTGCCGTCCACACGGAAAGAGATACTTGCTCCCGTGTCTCAGTGGGGTTCAGTAACGTCAGCTGATCCCCTGCTTTGTGGATGGCAGTCTCTCCTGCTGTAAACTCATTCAAAATACAGTAGGCCTCTGCCTACACCCTCCTATTTCCTGGGCTTCAACACAGCCAGTTGTAGTTCGGAAGTGCCGTCCACACGGAAAGAGATACTTGCTCCCGTGTCTCAGTGGGGTTCAGTAATGTCAGCTGATCCCCTGCTGTGTGGATGGCAAAGTCTCCTGCTGCCTACACAGTCGTACCACTACTGATTTTTAACCGTGCTCCAATTAGGCCTGTGGCTCCACTGTCTCTCGTATTTCCCCTGTCCTCCAACCCTGCCAGTTACAGCTCCGAAGTGGCGTCTGCACAATCCACACTTGTTCCTGTGTTACAGGTGTTCAGTCCGATCAGTTAATCCCCTGATGTGTGTCCGGCAATGTCGCCTGCTCTGTCCACATTCCCATTATCGGAATGTGGACAGAGCAGGCGACATTGCCGGACACACATCAGGGGATTAACTGACCGGACTGAACACCTGTAACACAGGAACAAGTGTGGATTGTGCAGACGCCACTTCGGAGCTGTAACTGGCGGGGTTGGAGGACAGGGGAAATACGAAAATCAGTGAATCCACAGGCCTAAGTGGAGCTTGGTTCAAATTAGTAGTCTACAACCGATCTTAAAATTTCTTCAATGCAGCCTAAGCCTGCTCCGTGCTTGTCCCTGGGCTTCAACACAGCCAGTTGTTGCTCGGAAGTGCCGTCTTCACAGAGTAAAACACTAGCTCCTGTGTTTGTGGGGTTCAGTAACGTCAGCTGTTCCCCTGCTGTTTTGATGGCAATCTGTCCTGCTGCCTCCCAATTGACAGCACATCAGGCCTCAGCCTGCTAAGTGCTTGTCCTGGGCTCCAACATCGCCAGTTGCTGCTCATAACTGACTTTGGCACGGGTACTCCCTCCTGCCCAGCTTGGTTCCAGCCCTGCCTGCTGTTTCCGGGAAGTGTCAATGTCAGTTTGCCACCCCAAGTTGCCATGTCGTGTTGCGGTTGGGTTAGCCGAGGCTAGGGTGCCAGCAGTTTAGGTGCTTCCTATGTGGACTGCGGGTTCTGGTAAGAAAGGTTTGTTCCATAGTGCCAGTAGGACAAGCACCCCCTGTAGGACTGTGTGATTCGGTAACTGCGGCCAGCTTGCGGCATGCCAACTTTGCTTTTCAGGGGTAACTTCTGATACCCCTCCGGGTTCCAGCACCGTCAGCTGGTTCTCATCAGAGCCTTTGGCCTAGGTGCCTCCATCTCGGTATCCGAGTTCCAGCAACGTCTGCTGGTCCTTGGTAGTGCTTTGTAGCACAGGTACCTCCTGCTTAGTAACCGGGTTCCAGCACCGTCAGCTGGTCCTCGGTTGTGCCATTGGCTCTTATTCCTTCTGCTGCCCCTCCGGGTGCCAGCACTGTCAGCTGGTCCTCGCTATTTCCATTTGCTCTTGCAGCTTATGCTACCCCTCCGGGTTCCAGCACCGTCAGCTGGTTCTCGTCAGAGCCTTTGGCCTAGGTGCCTCCATCTCGGTATCCGAGTTCCGGCAACGTCTGCTGGTCCTTGGTAGTGCTTTGTAGCACAGGTACCTCCTGCTTAGTAACCGGGTTCCAGCACCGTCAGCTGGTCCTCGGTTGTGCCATTGGCTCTTATTCCTTCTGCTGCCCCTCCGGGTGCCAGCACTGTCAGCTGGTCCTCGCTATTTCCATTTGCTCTTGCAGCTTATGCTACCCCTCCGGGTTCCAGCACCGTCAGCTGGTTCTCGTCAGAGCGTTTGGCCTAGGTGCCTCCATCTCGGTATCCGAGTTCCGGCAACGTCTGCTGGTCCTTGGTAGTGCTTTGTAGCACAGGTACCTCCTGCTTAGTAACCGGGTTCCAGCACCGTCAGCTGGTCCTCGGTAGTGCCATTGGCTCTTGTTCCTTCTGCTGCCCCTCCGGGTGCCAGTACCGTCAGCTGGTTCAAGAGGACAAAGAACAGGAAGACAACCACCAAGATGCAGAACAACAAGAGAGAGAAGACAAAGAAGCATAAAAAAAACAAAGCAGAAGAACATTAAGCATAAGACTAATACTCTGAGCAAATGATATTATCTTATTTATAAGCAGAAGAAGACTAAGCAGTGTATGGGGGTGAGTCCGTTCCTCCTCGTGGTGCCCCTGGAAAAGGCCTGCTTCTGCAGGCCAAACTGAACGCGGACAAATCCTGTTGTAAATCTTTTGTGACAGGCAGAACGGAAGGTGTAAACTTCTAACTTTTCTAGATAACAACTACAGGAATGCCTGACACAAACAAGAATATGATGAAGAAGAATAGGAAGAAGATGAAGAAGCTGAATATGTAGAATAATAATTGTTGAATAAGAAGAATATGAAGAATGTAAGAAAAGGAAGAAGAAGAAGAAGAAGAAGAAGAAGAAGAAGAAGAAGAAGAAGAAGAAGAAGAAGAATGTAAAAAAAGGAAGTAGAAGAAGAAGAAGAAGAATGTAAAAAAAGGAATAAGAAGAAGAATGTAAAAAAAGGAAGTAGAAGAAGAAGAAGAAGAATGTAAAAAAAGGAAGTAGAAGAAGAAGAAGAAGAATGTAAAAAAAGGAAGTAGAAGAAGAAGACATACATGTCTGGCAAAATATAAATGAGGCTAACATAGTCAATATCTTTGTAACTCCTAACATCTTTAAAAAAAAAAGTTTAATTCCTGCTATTCCATTTGATTGGGCTAAACCTCTATGGCTTTAATGTCTCCTCCACCTCCCACAATACATTCTACATTATTCTTAGTTGTTTTTCTTCATGTAGAATTAACCTACAAGGAAAGAAAGGTTTTTTTTTAATTCCGATATTTTGGCCCCATTGACTTGCATTGGTTCCCGGTATCGGAATCGGCGATACCGATACTTTTTTTTAAGATCGGCCGATCCATTCCGATCCGATATTTTCAAGTATCGGCTGGTATCGCTCAACTCTACTAAGCACACCAAAGTTGGACTCCCATCTTTTTGTCTTCCCTCTACCAAATACGAAAGTTTAATGCTGCTAACAAAAAATACAGATGTCGTAATCTTTAAGTCTGACAAACTAATGATGGTTAACTTGTATTGTAACTGCACAAGACCAGAAGCAAAATAAGTACATTAATACAACATCTGAACCAACATGAATATACAGTATCACAAGACCAATTATCAGTACATGAATAAAGCAACAGAACAAACATCAGTACATGAATACAGTGCCAGTATCAAAATAATAATATGAATATAATGCCTGAACCATAGTTCATATATACAGTTAGGTCCATATATATTTGGACAGAGACAACATTTTTCTAATTTTGGTTCTAGACATTACCACAATGAATTTTAAACAAAACAATTCTCATGCAGTTGAAGTTCAGACTTTCAGCTTTCATTTGAGGGTATCCACATTAAAATTGGATGAAGGGTTTAGAAGTTTCAGCTCCTTAACATGTGCCACCCTGTTTTTAAAGGGACCAAAAGTAATTGGACAGATTAAATAATTGTAAATAAAATGTTCATTTCTAGTACTTGGTTGAAAACCCTTTGTTGGCAATGACTGCCTGAAGTCTTGAACTCATGGACATCACCAGACGCTGAGTTTCCTCCTTTTTGATGCTCTGCCAGGCCTTCACTGCGGTGGTTTTCAGTTGCTGTTTGTTTGTGGGCCTTTCTGAAGTTTAGTCTTTAACAAGTGAAATGCATGCTCAATTGGATTGAGATCAGGTGACTGACTTGGCCATTCAAGAATATTCCACTTCTTTGCTTTAATAAACTCCTGGGTTGCTGTGGCTTTATGTTTTGGGTCATTGTCCATCTGTAGTATGAAACGATGACCAATCAGTTTGACTGCATTTGGCTGGATCTGAGCACACAGTATGGCTCTGAATACCTCAGAATTCATTTGACTGCTTCTGTCCTGTGTCACATCATCAATAAACACTAGTGACTCAGTGCCACTGGCAGCCATGCATGCCCAAGCCATCACACTGCCTCCGCCGTGTTTTACAGATGATGTGGTATGCTTTGGATCATGAGCTGTACCACGCCTTCGCCATACTTTTCTCTTTCCATCATTCTGGTAGAGGTTGATCTTGGTTTCATCTGTCCAAAGAATGTTCTTCCAGAACTGTGCTGGCTTTTTTTAGATGTTTTTTAGCAAAGTCCAGTCTAGTCTTTTGATTCTTGATGCTTATGAGTGGCTTGCACCGTGCAGTGAACCCTCTGTATTTACTTTCATGCAGTCTTCTCTTTATGGTAGATTTGGATATTGATACGCCTACCTCCTGGAGAGTGTTGTTCACTTGGTTGGCTGTTGTGAAGGGATTTCTCTTCACCATGGAGATTATTCTGCGATCATCCACCACTGTTGTCTTCCGTGGGCGCCCAGGTCTTTTTGCATTGATGAGTTCACCAGTGTTTTCTTTTTTTCTCAGGATGTACCAAACTGTAGATTTTGCCACTCCTAATGTTGTAGCAATTTCTCGGATGGGTTTTTTCTGTTTTTGCAGCTTAAGGATGGCTAGTTTCACCTGCATGGAGACCTCCTTTGACTGCAGGTTTCCATCACAGCAAAACCTTCCAAATGCAAGCACCACACCTCAAATCAACTCCAGGCCTTTTATCTGCTTAATTGAGAATGACATAACGAAGGGATTGCCCACACCTGTCCATGAAATGGCCTTGGAGTCAATTGTCCAATTACTTTTGGTCCCTTTAAAAACAGGGTGGCACATGTTAAGGAGCTGAAACTCCTAAACCCTTCATCCAATATTAATGTGGATACTCTCAAATGAAAGCTGAAAGTCTGAACATCAACTGCATCTGAATTGTTTTGTTTAAAATTCATTGTCGTAATGTCTAGAACCAAAATTAGAAACCTGTTGTCTTTGTCCAAATATATATGGACCTAACTGTAGATACCGCATCAGAGTCACAATCAGGATAGGATTACAACACCAGCTTCAATATTACTACTTGAATACGGCTTATGAGCCATTATCTGTACATGTGTACAGATCCAAAAGAATAATCAAGAATACAGCATCAGAACCACCATTGGTGGATAAAGATGAGAACCAGAGCCACCATCACAACATGATGGGATGTCACAATGTAGAAGGATCATCCTTATTCTCATTTGCACATGGAAACAGGAGAAGCAATGGAATGAAACCAAAAGGGATTAGATATTAGAAAAAAACTTTTTGACAGTGAGGGTGATCAATGAGTGGAACAGGCTGCCATGAGAGGTGGTGAGTTCTCTTTCAATGTAAGTCTTCAAAACAGAGGCTGAACAGACACCTGTCTAAGATGGTTTAGTGAATCCTGCATTGAGCAGGGTGTTGTATATGATGACCCTGGATGTCCCTTCCAACTCTAACCTTGTATGATTCTATGAATACTGCACCTGAACAAGCATCAGTACATGAAACCAACACCCCAACCAAAATTATTACTTCAATGCAGGAGCAGACCCAACATTAGTACAGGATGAAAACACAAACAAAAAGCACAGAATGACAAATGTGCAGAAATACCTTGCAGTAAGACATATGACTGTAGTCAGCAAGTGCTGATAAAAGGTAATAACAAATACAGGGTATTTAGTTAATACGATTTTTGCAAAAAAATGTATGCCAAGCTGCTCCACCTCGTCAAGGTAACCCGTATTGAAGCAGTCCCTATCTAATGTATTTAAAACCTGAACATATGAACAGTGTCTAAATGAGCAGGATTAAGACAGGCGCTTTCTAGTATGGGCACCTGGTATAAGACAGCTCCTTATGTGCATGTCACACAAGAGAGGGGTGGGGTCTCTCAAATCATGCATAAGCACGAAAAAAACTGGATTAAAAACACATGTGACATGCACAAATGTGAACAAGTCTGTTGGACAATGTTCACACCACCCACTGACCGAAACACAAACAAAAAGCACAGAATGACAAATGTGCAGAAATACCTTGCAGTAAGACATATGAGAGTAGTCAGCAAGTGCTGATAAAAGGTAACAACAAATACAGGGTATTTAGTTGATACGTTTTTTTGCAAAAAAATGTATGCCAAGCTGCTCCACCTCGTCAAGGTAACCCATATTGAAGCAGTCCCTATCTAATGTATTTAAAACCTGAACATATGAACAGTGTCTAAATGAGCGGGATTAAGACAGTGGGTATAAAAGTTCAAATCACCTCCCAATCGCTCGATTCAAAATAAAACAATAAACAAAAAAAATACACATATTTGGTATTGCTAGGTTCAGAATCGCTCATTTTGACAATATATAAAAAGAATTAATCCAATCTATAAATGACATAACGAAAAAAAATAAAAAACGCCAGAATTACGCTTTTTTGTTCGTCACAACATTGCAATAAAATGCAGTAACGGGAGATCAAAAGATTGTATCTGCACCAAAATGGTATCAGTAAGGTTGTGTGCAGACACTGCGGAATCCGCTGCGGATTAATCCGCACGGATTTTGCAAAAACCGCAGATAAACCGAGACCTGCGGATTATCTGTGGTTTTGCCTGCGGTTTGGTCCTGCGGATTCACCATCTCCACAATGGTGGAGATAGGAACCCGCTGCGGATTCCGCAGAAAGAATTGACATGTCACTTCTTTCTGCGGTTTCAAAACCGCAGCAAATCCGCGCGGATTTTTCCGCAACGTCTACACAACGTTTTTTTTTACCATTTGAGTGGTACTGTACACCGCAGCTAAAACTGCTGCGGGTCCGCAGCGGCCAAAACCGCTGCGGAAACGCAGCGGAATCCGCAGCGTGTGCACTAGGGTGACCGGATCTCATATGGGGGGGGAAAAAATGTCAGAATCTTGTTCGTCTGGACCCCACAAAACGATTCCCCTTTCCAGATATTGAGAGAGCCAAAATTTGAGCTCGATCAAACGACGTTAACCCGTGCCGCTCGTCGCTCAAAGTTTGAAAAAATCCTAATTGAGGTATTTTAAGATTTAGGTATTTTGCATAGTCTGTTAGACTATAAAGAATGTGACAACAACATTGCAGAAATAGCCCTGACCAAATTTTCGAACCATTTGTGGTATTTGAATGCAGAGTTGGTGGGATTATCGTTTTTTGATCCCACCATTACAGACAATGAAAAGTTGTTAATGGCTAATAAATTGCTCAGTAGCACAGATGAACCATCAGAGCACGCTAACCTACATGAGTTGATAATTTTACATAGTTATCTTATCTATTCTAGAGCTTTTGTTAAAGTAGTTTTTGAAACGTCAGAATATAATGCTCGGCATTTGCTTACAACTTGCAGGACATATTGCTTTTGTTCTTCATCTTTTGTCAGAAGGTCGTTAAAGTCGGTTACTTCCTACCTCTTTTAATTTTTCTTTCCTAACTTTTGGATTTACAACCCTAGCGTGCTCTGATGGTTCATCTGTGCTACTGAGCAATTTATTAGCCATTAACAACTTTTCATTGTCTGTAATGGTGGGATCAAAAAACGATAATCCCACCAACTTTGCATTCAAATACCACAAATGGTTCGAAAATTTGGTCAGGGCTATTTCTGCAATGTTGTTGTCACATTCTTTATAGTCTAACAGACTATGCAAAATACCTAAATCTTAAAAAACCTCAATTTGGATTTTTTCAAACTTTGAGCGACGAGCGGCACGGGTTAACGTCGTTTGATCGAGCTCAAATTTTGACTATCTCAATATCTGGAAAGGGGAATCGTTTTGTGGGGTCCAGACGGACAAAATTCCGGCATTGATTTTTTGTGGTCACCCTAGTGTGCACATACCCTAAAAATGTCAGCTTGTTGTGCAAAAAAAGTGTTCACGCAGCCCCAGGTCCCGAAAAATGAAGACGCTACAGGTCTTGGAAAATGGTGACTTTTTTTTTTTTTTAATGAGATTTTGGATATTTTATTCACCACATAAATAAAAAAGACCCTATACATATTTGGTATCTATGAATTCGTAATGACCTGGAGAATCATAATGGCAGGTCAGTTTTAGCATTTAGTGAACATGGTAAAATAGCAAAACAAAAAAACGATTGTGGAATTACACTTTTTTTTGCAATTTCACCGCACTTTGAATTTTTTCCCGTTTTCCAGTACGCTATATGGCAAAACCAATGGTGTCATTCAAAAGTACAACTCGTCCTGTAAAAAAACAAGCTCTCAAACGGCCATATTGATGGAAAAATAAAAAAAGCTACGGCTCTGGGAAGAAGGGAGAATGAAAAACAGAAACACATAAACTGAAAAACCCAAGGTGGTTAAGGGGTGAAAGGAATGTGTCACAAGGTATTACTACCCATCTGAGAGCAGCATAATGTAGGTGTGGAGACCCTGATTCCACCAAAGCATCACTTGCTTTACTGGTTGCAGTTGTGATAAAATCTCTGTTTTATCTCCTGCAGATCTGCCAGTTCTCTGAATGCTAAGCTCTGTATAAGCCTACCCACACCATTGATTGAGAACTAATTACGGTATGTACTCTATCTGATGAAACAGTGATTTTATCAAAACTACACCAAGCAGTCTAGTATGTGAGTGACACATCACTGGAAACAAGATCTCTGCCCCTACATCATAAAGCTTTTAGATTAGGTGGCAAAAATATGGTTACAGATTCCCTCTAGCAATGGTCAGGATATGCTGGGTATTGTTCTTACTTGACATTGTCAGTCTGTGGACCATACAGAAATCACATTATGGATTAGACACAGTAAGTATCACAAATATACATTTGCATCTAGGTATTTGTGAAGAGTAGAGTTGAGCGACTTTGGTCGGATCGGGTTTCGTGAAACCCGAATGAAACAAAATAAGTTTCAGATGAAACTCGTCCGACTATAGCAAAACAAAGTCGGAGTTTCGTCCGAAACCCGACCCTAATGCAAGTCAATGGGAAATAAAAGTCGGACGAAACTCCGACTTTTTTTGCTCTAGTCGGTCGAGTTTCATCTGAAACTTATTTTGTTTCATTCGGATTTCACGAAACCCGATCCGACCAAAGTCGCTCAACTCTAGTGAAGAGTATTGGAGATATAATTTCATGCTAATTATTTGTATCCAATGTGGCATGAGATTATAAACTCCCTCCAGTGTAGAGCTGTAACAGAATACCTAGACTACTTTCAGTGTGCAGCTAGCAGCAGGGGGGGCCAAGCATCAAAGGATGTGAGTGCCAGATCTAACACCTTGAGCTACTCAGAGCAGGACAAAGGCTGGCTTGCAATATGATTCCATTATGAGTTATAGAGATGCTATATGTCCTAGCCATACTTTGTGTATATTTCCAAAATCCCCAAAACATGGCAAAGACTCGCCTGGGTCTCAACCCGTTCTAGCACCCAGGGGTATGGAGATGCATAGAACATTTAGTATAAGCCAGGTAGCAAAGGCTTGTTTCGTCTCCATGCATAGCAGGGGCCAGGCTGGGTCCAATGATGCCAGAACCTCCACCCTAGGGCTGTCCAGAAAGGAGTTATGATCTTTCACAAGTTTTGGTGTTTTTAGCTGAAAAGGCAAGGGGAAGATATTTAGGTTCAGCCCAGAGGGCAGGAGGGGAGTGATCCAAAGGGAAAAAAGCCTAATGTAAAGCCATGTGATCTCTGTCTCTGTTGTGCTTTGACAGTGGGAGCCTCGTTGAGTAGCGTGTTGTGAAGGACCTAGGAGCTAACTGGCAGCCCATGTCCTTTTGCAGCCCAGCATATCCATGATCTAACATCATCCGGTAATTAACATGATCCATCTGTTAAATCTTTTGTCCTACCACTACTGTATTTGCATATCTGACCATTGTATATTGTGAGAATCATGTGGGAATAGTGGATGAGGGCAGGTATATCTCGCCCAGATTCCTCTCCTATGTGGCCTAGTCTGGTCAGTATCGCACCTGCTTACTAATGGATAATGGGAGGTGGATATATAAGGATGCAAGGTGGTTGTGTGAGTGTCTCAGCCTGGGAACACAGAGAGCCTGTCTGTGTGAGAGACACACACGTGAGTGGAAGCAGTGCCCACTGCAACTGTGGTTTGGCTGGACGGGAGAAGCCCGCCAGTTGGTAGTTAGGTTGTCCATTGTTTAGTTAGTGCTGGACAGGCAAGGATTTGTTTTATGTTTTATTTCCTTTTGCATTGCTTTCACCGTTAATAAACCTGACCCAGGGTCAGTTATACACGAATCCCCGCTCTGCGCCTGAGTTTCATGCTGAATGCACGTGACCTTTGACCCCAGCAAAGGCGATCCCGGAGTGTTTTATCACATTGTGGTGGAGAACGCGGGCATCACGTTGCAAGCATGAGCATGGAGGACGTGGTGAAAGCGCTGGTACAGTCCACCGCCGTCCAGCAAGAAGCTAATTGGGTGATGATGGCCCAGCTGAAGGAGTTGGTGGACATGACAGCTACCGATCGTTCGCTTCTCCAGCAGGTGGCGCAGCGCTTGGCAAGCTTACCTGAGCTTAACCTGGAAGCCGAGTCGAGAGTGATTCACGTGAGTCGGTACTGGCAGAAAATGACGCCTGATGATGACGTCGAGGCATACCTGACCACGTTTGAACGGACGGCGGTGCGAGAAAAATGGCCGAAGGCACGATGGGCCGGCCTGATTGCCCCGTTTCTTTCCGGTGAGGCCCAAAAGGCGTA
Source organism: Dendrobates tinctorius (assembly GCF_039654945.1). Lineage (NCBI taxonomy): Eukaryota > Metazoa > Chordata > Amphibia > Anura > Dendrobatidae > Dendrobates > Dendrobates tinctorius. The sequence continues at coordinate 2,784,440 of NW_027361834.1, read as the reverse complement.
TTATGACCTGGAACCTGAAGCTGCGCAGGACTTTGACAAATTGAAAGCCGAGATCTTGGCCCGGCTGGGAGTGGCGACCGCTGTCCGGGCACAGAGAGTGCATCAATGGACTTATCAGCCGGATAAACCACCGCGGTCCCAGATGTTCGACCTGATCCACGTGACGAAGAAGTGGCTACAACCCGAGGTGTTGACAGCGCCAGAGATAATCCAGAGAGTCGTCCTGGACAAGTACCTGAGAGCTCTACCGCCAGCCCTGAGGAAGTGGGTAAGCCATGGAAATCCTACGACGGCAGATCAACTGGTGGATCTGGTTGAACGTTACTCCGTGGCGGAAGGACTCCAAGACGACGCTACCCCACCTCGTTCTTCATCGTCTCCACGTGGAACCGGTAAGACTGTTCCAGGGAGTAGGGGAGATGGAAAAATCCCTAAGACAGTGGGGGAGGAAAACGGGACTGCCCGCACTGCGAGGCCGAGAGTAACGAACTATGGTCTAAGCAAGGGGCCCATTAGGTGTTTCCGCTGCCAAGAGATGGGACATATTGCTGCGAACTGTCCGGTCACTACTGAACCCATGCAGTGCGACGTCACAGACTCTAAAAACCGCATGTCTATGGTTGCACGGGTAGTGAGTGTGAATGCCGGTCAAAAGGATGTGGAAAAACACTTGTGTGATTTAACTGTTGATGGCAAAAATGTGGTGGCATTGTTAGACTCGGGAAGTGTGGTGACTCTGGTGAAGGCCAGTCTGGTGCCAGCCCCGACTGGGCCATCAGACAAATTCTCTGTAACGTGTGTGCATGGAGACACCTGTTCGTACCTCACCACAGTCATATGCATTACAACTTCCTATGGGTCTGTGCAACATAAAGTGGGACTCGTCCCGGCGTTATTGCATGATGTTATCCTGGGCCGGGATTTTCCCCACTTCTGGCAATTGTGGGAGAATCAGTTGATGCCCTCGGGTAATAGTGTACATGATTCTTCTCCCAGGGAGCGTGTGGGTCCCGAACCCCTGGAAGAGGTCTCCCTGGAAGACTCGGGGGAAGAGTCTGCGGGAAATGACCTGCAGTTCCCGTTTTCAGTCATGGCGGGTGATAATGAGGAGACCGGGGAAGAGGAGGAGGCTGACAGCCGTCCACCTCCCCGTTTGCCGGATTTAGAAGTTCAGAAAGATGACTTCCAAAGCAAATAAAGGATCCTACCCTTTCTCAGGCTAGGACAAATGTGAAAGTGATAAATGGGGTGCCCGTAGAACCTGGCTCTAGGCTGGCATATCCTTACATGGTTCTGGAGAATGATTTACTCTATCAGATAGAGAAAAAGGGGGAAGATACGGTGCAACTATTAGTCGTGCCAAAACCCTACCGGCGGCAGGTCCTGGACCTGGCCCACGGACATGTGATGGGAGGTCACCTGGGAGTCCAGAAAACCACCGAAAGGATATTACACTGATTGGTTTGGCCAGGCATGCATCACGATATTCGTGTATATTGCGAGTCTTGTCCTGACTGCCAAGCCTCTGCACCTAAGCCCCGGTTCTGTAGCCCTTTGGTACCCCTACCTATTATTGAAGTCCCGTTTGAGAGGATTAGGATGGATTTAGTTGGGCCCCTTCCACGGTCTGCACGTGGACACCAACATATCCTGGTCATCTTGGATTATGCCACTCGTTACCCGGAGGCCATCCCTTTGCGTAACACGGCCACCAAGACGATTGCCAAGGAGCTGGTGCATGTGTTTAGTCGGGTCGGTGTACCAAAACAGATACTCACCGACCAGGGGACCCCCTTTATGTCCAGGATAATGAAGGAGCTCTGCCGATTGTTACAAATCGAACCGTTACGCACATCCGTGTATCACCCTCAAACAGACGGGTTGGTCGAACGGTTCAATAAAACTCTGAAGCAGATGCTGAGAAAGGTGATAGACAAGGATGGGAAGAACTGGGACTATTTACTTCCGTATTTGCTTTTTGCCATCAGGGAAGTACCCCAGTCTTCCATGGGATTCTCGCCTTTCGAGTTATTGTACGCCCGACGTCCTTGCGGACTGTTAGACGTTGCAAAAGAAACCTGGGAGGGTCAGGTCACTCCATTTAAAACAGTGATAGATCACGTCACACAAATGCAGGACCGTATTGCGGCTGTTATGCCTATCGTCAAAGAACACATGATACAGGCTCAAGGAGCCCAAAAAAGAATCTATGATAGGGGCGCCAAGATCCGTACGTTTGCACCCGGAGATAGGGTGTTGATCCTGGTCCCCACGGTGGACAGTAAGTTCCTGGCAAAGTGGCAGGGCCCCTTTGAGATCAAGGAAAGAGTTGATGAAGTAAACTACAAAGTATACCAGGCAGGTAAACGGAAACCTGAGCAGATTTATCATGTAAATCTGATAAAGCCCTGGAAGGATCGGTCTGCCTTGTCAGCGGAGCTGGCCCGTCCTGTCTGCTCGCATACCGTACCTGAGGTACGGGTTGCAGAGACTCTCTCGGAGCGGCAAAAGACGGAAGTCAGGCAGTTTCTACTTCACAACCAAAAGTTTTTCTCAGAAAAACCCGGGCAGACTATGCTAATGAAACATGACATCGTAACGGAACCTGGTGTCACAGTTCACGTAAAGCCCTACCGAATCCCGGAAGCGCGCCGTGAAGCCGTTTCCCGAGAAGTGAAGGCAATGTTAGAGTTAGGAGTCATTGAGGAATCGCACAGTGCGTGGTCCAGCCCAATTGTGCTAATTCCTAAACCGGACGGCACCATCCGGTTCTGCAATGACTTCAGGAAACTGAATGCGGTCTCAAAATTTGATGCCTACCCTATGCCCCGGGTCGATGAGTTAATAGATCGGTTAGGAAAAGCCCGGTATATTACGACCCTAGACCTAACAAAGGGGTATTGGCAGATCCCTCTGGCGGAGGCTGCCAGAGAAAAGACGGCATTTGCTACCCCAGAAGGTCTATTTCAGTATGTGTAGATGCCGTTTGGACTGCACGGAGCACCAGCGACCTTCCAGAGACTGATGGATCGAGTCCTGAGGCCACATAGGCGGTACGCTTCGGCCTATTTGGACGACATTGTCATTTACAGCTTGGACTGGGAGACTCATCTCCAGAAAGTACAAGCTGTGATTGACGACCTGTGGGAGGCAGGTCTAACCGCGAACCCCAAGAAATGTCACATCGGGCTAGAAGAAGCCCGGTATTTGGGGTATGTAATTGGGAGGGGTGTTGTTAAACCCCAGGTTGATAAGATTCAGGCGGTTCAGGACTGGCCACAACCTGTCAACAAGAAGCAGGTGCAAGCCTTCCTGGGGATCGCCGGTTATTATCGCCGGTTCATACCCAATTTTGCAGCCATCGCTACCCCCCTGACGGATCTTACAAAAGGGAAAGACTCCGTCATGATTAAATGGAGTTTAGCGGCTGAAGAAGCCTTCCATAGCCTAAAACGGGCACTTTGCTCTCAGCCCGTACTGGTGACTCCAGACTTCCGCAGCGAGTTTGTGGTACAAACGGATGCCTCTGATACCGGTATCGGGGCCGTACTCTCACAAGTGAGGGACGGAGTGGAACACCCAGTCCTCTATCTCAGCAGGAAGCTGAATAAACACGAGCAAAGGTATGCAGTCGTGGAAAAAGAGTGCCTAGCCATTAAGTGGGCTCTAGAGGCCCTCAAATATTACCTGGTGGGCCGAAAGTTCAGGCTGATCACTGACCATGCCCCTCTCAAGTGGATGCACTTGAACAAGGAACGGAATAGCCGGGTGACCCGGTGGTTCCTTGCCCTGCAGGCCTACACTTTTACGGTGGAGCACCGCCCAGGGGTACAGATGGGGAATGCAGATGCCCTGTCCCGAGTGCACTGTTTGGCGGGTGTCATTGCTCGACCAGAGTGGTCTGAGCAGAAGGGGGGGATATGTGAGAATCATGTGGGAATAGTGGATGAGGGCAGGTATATCTCGCCCAGATTCCTCTCCTATGTGGCCTAGTCTGGTCAGTATCGCACCTGCTTACTAATGGATAATGGGAGGTGGATATATAAGGATGCAAGGTGGTTGTGTGAGTGTCTCAGCCTGGGAACACAGAGAGCCTGTCTGTGTGAGAGACACACACGTGAGTGGAAGCAGTGCCCACTGCAACTGTGGTTTGGCTGGACGGGAGAAGCCCGCCAGTTGGTAGTTAGGTTGTCCATTGTTTAGTTAGTGCCGGACAGGCAAGGATTTGTTTTATGTTTTATTTCCTTTTGCATTGCTTTCACCGTTAATAAACCTGACCCAGGGTCAGTTATACACGAATCCCCGCTCTGCGCCTGAGTTTCATGCTGAATGCACGTGACCTTTGACCCCAGCAAAGGTGATCCCGGAGTGTTTTATCACAATATGTATAACCATTGTGTATATAGTGTATTGTTTAGTGTGTCCTTCAGGCGATTAAATACATAATTTAACCTTGAGCAGCTCCTTTATCTCGATCCACATGTCCGTTTCTCGTTTTAACTTTCCATGCTACTAGGGCTGATTTCTGGCCCAATGTAATCTCGTTAATAGACAGGGCTTATATCCAACAAGGAACAGATGGCAGTCCTACCGAGTTGACAGGTGCAGTTTCACTGGTGCTAGTGAAAGGGGCCACTCAGCCTGTCAGGGTTGTGGGTGAGTGTGGTGCTATGTCAGTGACTGCGTGGGCCACATCCTCTCACTCTCCATGCCTCCCTGGAACCATGTGGACAAGGGGTGTGAGTTTAAAACTGTGCCAAGCTGGCCTTACATGTCACCCGGGGGTGCGGCATGACACGGTGCAAGTGAGGAGACCATACCACATTATCTCGCTGAGGTAATAGTGATGTCATGCGGGGTGGCTAGGTGCGTGCTTGTCACATGTGGTGGCAGTGGAGGGATTCTGCGTGATCTCTCTGGTGTCATCCTTCACAGTACATTACAAGTGACGTCTTCTTTGATTGGAGACGTTCTCTCTCATTTCTTCTCCATCTTGTCCAGATGCCCTGACTTTTCACATCCAGAACCTGACTCTGCAGATTTTCCTTTTCTATGACCTTCTGCAGAACATCCTGACACTGCTTCCTTATAAATAACAGTGTCATTGTAGTAGCCCATCAATTTAAGAACTATAACTCTAACACCATCCTTCCTTATGAGCTATAACCATTAAATCATCCTCACTTATGAACCATAACCACCACACTGTTCTCTTATAAAATATGACCTCAATGCTGTCACACTTTAGGAACTATAACCTCACACTGACCGTCCTTATAAACAATAACCTCTACATCATTCCAAATAAATGGAAGTAAAAATGGAGCACTCAACTTACCTGCTGTCTGCGCTCTATGCTGTTGCATTGTTGTATCACTTGAGAAGACACTATGCATTAGGGCAGAAAGCTGATTAATGCTCTAAAGCCTCTGTAGAATCAGCCAGCAGATATCTTCAATTGTATCTGTGTCATAAAGTTCCAAATACAATTTAAACCAGGAAACAGGGATCTGAATCAGCATCCTGGATTCTATCACTTTGCAACAACCAATTCAGGATTATCGCCAAAAGCCAGCTGCCTAATAGGTATCTTCTCTGACTACCCTATACACAGGAGCAATCAGCTAAGCAGAATGCTCCTGTGTTCAGTATGAGAGAGCTACTACCAGGCTCGGGTAGTGGTTGCTTATGTTAAAGGGTTAATCTCACGTTGCACGCAACTTTCCTGTCTCTTTACTTCTTGGTTTCTGGCAGGGTGGCAGTTCTGGTGAATAGCAGAGCTGTAGTATTAGTTTATCTATAAAGCTCAGCACAATGTCTGCTGTAATACATTCAGCGATGAGTGGTTTGTTCTGAGTTTACACTGTTATCACTCTATTTACACATAGAGATAACTGGGCATTTGATAAAGCTTGATTAAATGATTAGTAAACCTGCTCTGAAAGCTGCTGATGCTGCAGGCTGGTGAAATTGCGAGACTTATAAAAGTAATTTCTTAGAAGCTGAGAAAGAAGGGAAGGGTGGTGAGCAGCTAACTGCCGTATTGAAATCAATGGGCTGGAGAAGGTGGCAGGGATATTAGGAGTTTATCCCAGGGTCTGGGAAGTCCCTAGTGGCCTTGCTCCATGACAACCAGCTGTTCACTATTAAAGATTAAAGCTCTCATATCTTATTTTCATCCTAACTAAAGCAATTTATCAACATGCAAATACTCCTTAAATGGAGAACAAAATAATCAGCTGCTGAAATTCATTATGGTCTGGGAGAGACAAAGACCCCCATACACATTAGACTGACCCTACCAATATCTGTGAGTTTTGACAACTTTAGTATAATGTGTATGGAGGCCTTTAGTAGTCATGGTTGAGAGTATTGCACTATTGTCCAATTCACATCAGTGGAACAAGGCTTCAATATTGTGCACAACCGTCATCCTAATGATAGATCCTAAATATATTCTAGTCCTGGAAAGTTTATCTTTATCCGGGCAGAAGCTAGTTATATCCCTGCATTAATATAAAGTATATATAGTAGTAGATCTTAAAATCCAGAAATCTTACACAGGTGAGTTACATATCAAAAGCATAATTATAGGAAGACTAAACCTTTCCAACACTGTAAAATATAGGAAATAATGACTTAAGCACATGCAGCTCTTCAGGTACATTAATATAGAAAATTGCTCCTTTTAAGCACATAAGTAGTTCTGACAATGAGTCTTAATTTGTGATTATGCTACATCTAGTACAATGGTTCTCAATCTAACAATGTTGACAGTGAGAGGCAGAAAGAAGCTGTAACAAGCTGACACCAGCCCATTCATGATTAGATGGTCATACCACCAGGTCAACGACTAGGCCAATCACCATAAGAGTCATAGTCTTGGGTAGATGTGTGCTCTGTACTTGAATTTTACAACAGCATGGTCTGTACAATAATAGGTAAGACTAAAATGTACATATCATGGCAAAAATGCTGTATACTATTTAGGGTCAGAAGTGGATTCAACTAGTCTCTTTAATTTTTATAATTCTAGCAAAGGGTTTTGGATTTGAGTTTCTTCAGTGTTTGGTCAGTGTGTCAGGTTTCACCATCTGTGTTTCATCAGTGATTTTTGTCTATGAAAAAATGAATAAATTACAAAGCTCTCCTATACATTAATATGCTAATTACAGACAGCATACGAATACCATGTGGTCCATGATTTTCATGTATCTATAGACTTGTATGATTGATTTTCATCCATGAAGCAGATAAAAAAATGGACATGTCCTTGAAAAGCGAGGTTGAAAATCACGGATAAAACACATATGTGAAAAACGAACATCTGAACGAGGCCTTAGATAAAGTATACAACTGTCACCTATTGGTTGGACACTGGCTTACAAAGTAGCTACCTATAGGTGCCACTGGTGAGAAAGTTTCCTTCCTTTTAGAGAAGAGATCATTTTAATATTTTAATTGCTAAAATGTAAAAGCGTCATGTAGTCTCCCAACAACTATCTGTGAAAGCAGTAAACTATGATTTACAGCAAGGGTTATCAACTTTCCGTGCATTGTCTTGCACAACACATATGTTTTCTGTACACCTCAGATGAGCCACTCGGCCATTGTCAGTAGTGGGCTCAGGGACACAGCATCTGTGAAAAAGCAAATTCCCTAGGTCAGAGTTTCTTTTTTTTTTCTCCTCCATTGTATTGATAGAGAGGGGGTAGTTCATAGGAGGAAGTGAAGGAACTGATCTGACTAGCATTTCTCTGAATATCCTGTTACCTAGCCTCTGCGTGTACTCTGCATCCCTGTCTGTGAGTGTACTGAGCCTTTAAGCCTCTGTATGTATTCTGTACCCCTGTCTGTGGGAGTACTGTGCCTATAAGCCTCTATGTTTCCTCTGCAGCTCTGCCTATGGGAATACTGTGCCAAAAAGCCTCTGTGTGTACTCTTTACCCCTTCCTGTGGGAGTACTGTGCCTTTAAGCCTCTATATGTCCTGTGTACCCTTGCCTGTGGGAGTACTGTGCCAAAAAAACTCTGTGTGTACTCTGCACCTCCACCTGTGGGAGTACTATGCTAAAAAGTCTCTGTGTGTACTCTGCACTCCCGCATGTTGGAGTTCTGTGCCTTTAAGTCTCTGTGTGTACGCTGCACCTCTGCCTGTGGGAATACTGTGCAAAAAAGACTCTGTGTGTACTCTGCATCTGTGCCTATGGGAGTACTGCAGTAAAAAGCCTGTGTTCTTTGCAGCCATATCTGTGGGAGTACTGTGCCAAAAAGCCTGTGTGTACTTTGCAGCCATGTCTGTATGAGTAGTGGGAAAATAGGGAGCAGGGTTCAAAAGCACACTGTGCAGCCCCTAGCCAGTAAGTCGGCTTCTACTGCCCACCGGGTTCAGGAAATGAGAACACCAAAGCCAACTGAAAGGAGTTTGCTGGCATGGCATTTATTCAGGCAATGTGGTGACATCACGCATCAGCTGGCGTTCACGCTGCGCCATCAGAGCCTGACGCGAGGCATCTGAGGTTCTGAACCTGAGCAACACCTGCATGACAAATCACCAGAATTCCAAGCATAAGGCGCAACGGAGTACACATCTTAAAAAAGACTACTGCTCCCTCTTCTGTCGCAGTTTCTGCCTCTTTCTGCCGCACAGATCAACAGGACCAGTGGCCTCCCCGCAAAGAGAGGATGTGACAGCGCCACCACCAGTGTTCATCGAGCAGCTCCATACCATCCCAAACCCTCAAGAGAAAGAGGAAATACCCACCTACCCACCAATGAGCCATGATCCTGAGTGACAGCATTTCTAAATTACTGGCCTTTGAAATGCTGTCATTCCAGCTGGTGGAGATGGACAGCTTAAAAAAAAAAAAAAAAAATGATGGCGGTGGCTATCCCGCAGTACGTTTTTCCCAGCCACCACTACTTTTCCAGGAGGGCCATCCCTGCCTTGCACACACATATTGCAGATCAAATCAGGTGTGCACTGCGCAACACCATTAGTGGCAAGGGCCAATATGTGCACCAGGAAGCACGGTCAGGGACGTTTACATCTCCTTTACTGCCCACTGGGTAACTGTAGTTATGGCTGGACCTGAGGCAGAGGGCGTTCTAGCGCAAGTCCTACCACCACCGGAGATTGTTGGACATTCCTCTGTCCAGGTTGCCTCTTCCTCCTACTCCGCTTCCTCCACCACATCGTCATCCGGTCACAGTAAGACATGCACAACCAACTTCAGCACAGCCAGGGGGAAATGACTGTAAGCTGTTCTCAAACTCATCTGTTTGATGGACAAAACCCACACCATGCAAGAGCTGTGGAAAGGGATCAAACAGCAGACAGATGAGTGGTTGGTGCTGCTGCACCTCAAGCCCAACCGGATAGTGTGCGATAATGGGCAAAAACTCGTAGCTGCTGTGGGCCTGCCCGGTTTGACGCACATCCCTTGCCTGGTGCATGTGCTGGATTTGATGGTGCAGAGCAGCCTTAAAAATTACCCACATATGTCAGAGTTGCTGCTAAGTATATGGGCAGCGTGTGCTCGCTTTTGGCGTTTTCACCCTGCTGCTCACCTGTCTGTGCTGCACCGTCACTTCTACCTTCCTGCTCACTGCCTCACCTGCTCCTGCTCACGTACCAACAAGTTGTAACTCCACCTTGCTTATGCTGGAGAGACTGTGCAAGCAGCAGTATGCAATAGTGGAGTTTCAGATGCAGCTCACACTGCTAACTTGCTCTGCGGAACAACACCACTTCACCACCAATGAGTGGTCCTCCATGTGGGACGTGTGTGCTGTGTTGCACTGTTTCGAATACTCCACCAATATGGCCAGAGCTGATGACGCTATCAAGAGCTTTACTATACCCCTTGTATGCCATCTGGAAAAAACACTTCAGGCCATGACGGCTGAGGTGGTGGAACAGGAGGAAGAGGAGCAGGAGCAATAGGGACCATTCACACCGTTATTAGGCCTGTTGTCCACACATGATTCGAAGGGTAGGTTCCTGTATCAACAGCGGCCAGGTACACAATGGTCCAGCCAGGGCACAGTTTTGGAAAATGAGGATGAGGAAGAGGAGGAACTGTGTTCACAGCAGAATTGCACTCAAATGAGCTCACGGGTATCGCTGGAGTGTAGCTGGGTCGATACAGAGGACCCAGAATATACACCTCCCACCAAGGACAGTTTGCACTGCCTCTGGGCAGCCTGGCACACATAAGCCTATACATGCTAATGTGCCTGGGTACGAGTTGCCCGAATTGTTTCCACTGTTGATTACTGGTGGGCAACCCTGCTTGATCCCTGCTACAAGGACAACGTACCATCATTAATTCAGTCACTGTAGCAGGATTGCAAAATGTGTGAATACAAGCGAACGCTGGCACAGACACTACTAATGGGTTTCCCATTTGACAGTGGGGGCTCACTGGAAGAATAAGGCAGAGCAGGAAGTCACCAAAACAGCTGGTGAACCACCACCACCTCAGAAGGCAGGATTAGCATGGCTGAAATGTGGCAAAACTTTCTCAGCATGCCACATCTGGTATCACCATCTGATACGGTTCGTATTAGCAGGAGGCAGCATTACAACAACATGATGGAAGAGTACCTAGCCACACGCCTCCACATACGAACTGATGGGTCTGCCTCATTTACCGTCTGGGTGTACAAATTAGACACATGACCTGAGCTTGCTTTTTTGTGCCTTGTAAGTGCTGGCCTGCCCTGCTGCAAGTGTACTGTCGCAACATGTCTAGCACGGCAGGGGATGTGATCACAGACAGGCACATCCATCTGTTCACAGTCAACGTGGGGAAGCTAACATTTATTAAAATGAACCAGGAGTGGATCCCACACAACCTTTAACTGACTAGACAACTATACCAGCCTCACCCGGCCATTTTTCAACTCTATTTGCCATTCGTTTAATTTTGGAGCATACCCAAATAAGAAAAGCAAAAAAACTGTTTTGGCTACCTCATCCTTTTCCTGTTCCACCTACACTGCCATGTCCACCTCCACCTATTCCACCTCCTCCTCCACATGGACCACCGCCTCTTGGTCAGTTCCCTAAAAAAGAAAACCCCACAAAAACAGTTTTGGATTACTCCTCTCTTACCTTTTCTACCTACACTGTCCACCTCCACATGCACCTGGACTTCTGCATCCCGGTTCTACATTGTTATTTTTTGTTTGGTTAATTCTATGTTCTTTTAAGTCAGTTCCATTAAAAAAAAGGAAGCATGAAAAAATTAGAAAATATCACCCCCCTCCCCACAAAAACTGTGTTGGATTACTCCTGCATTGCCTCTTCCACCTACACCACCATGTCCACCTCTGCCTTCCGATTCAAGATTATTATTTTTCCTTTTTTTTAATTCTGTTATTTTAAGTAACTTCTCTACCCACATTTGAGGCAGGGCAACTGTCCTGCTCTTGCTCCCATTTAGCTTCCTTTTACAGCCCCCTAGACCTTACTATTACCATTTTACAGCCATTTTAAAGCACCAAAGTTCAGGTCCCCAATGACTTCTACTGGGTTTAGGGTCAAGTTCAGGGTCTCGTTCGGATCCAGAATTGAATTGCAATGTCCTGTGTAATGTTCCTGTATTCCCCCATTGTATGTACTGTTGTAGAGTTAGGGATATCAGGGATTAACTGTGGGCGGCGTGAGCAGCCTCTTGGGAGCTGCTTCTGCTCAGAGCTCAGGCAGGAAGGCCTGAGGCAGAGTGTGTGTCACCGTCTGGGGCACAGGTGCATCCCCGCTTGGGACAGAAGGAGCCCCTGTCTGGGGCATATGTGTGTCCCTGTCTGGGACAGAAGGGACCCCTGTCTGGGGGATGTGTGTGTCTCCATCTGGGACGGAGCTGACCCCCAGCTGGGGAGGATATAGGCTGCCAGAACTGTTGGGCACAAGGACTGGATACGTGCCCCACCAGAGACTTTTAGCTCCGGAGAGCTTACTGAGAGTCATGGACTTTGCTGCTGCAGCCGTTGCTGTTTCTAGAGACAAAATAGGAATCATCCGTCTCTTGTTTATTTCTACAATTTTATTATTAATATACAAGTTGCCACTGTTGGGCCTTATACAGTGTGAAGCATGGTTCATCCAGAGGACATTGTCCCATTGAGGAGAACAGCTGCAGGACTGAGGTAACCCACGGCTGGGATTAGAACTGACATTTTATGTGCAAGGGGCCAGGGTGTGGACTGATTCTGCTGTAGTGGACACGCCTGGGACTACCACCCCGAGCCACCTTGTTACAGACACAGCAGAAACTAACTGACAGACATAATAAATATGATCCAAAGCACATAGAGTACCATAATTGATAATCTCTATTGGGTATCAACAAATTTCAGGACTATAAAAAAATACATAATTAACTAAATCTTAGACCTGATAAGACTGGTGTATTTACTTTGAAAAGTCATGTCAGGATTGCTGCTTATTCCTTATAGATAGATGAGAATTTTATGAATCCAACTGTAGAATTAAATAGTTTATAGTTCCAAATGTGTCCAAATGTGCCCAATATATATCCATTCTGGTCCCTTGTGCTGCTCCCCCCTGTATATCCATCCAGGCCCCTTGTACTGCCCCCCCATATGTCCATCCTGGCCCCTTGTGCTGGTCCCCCCATATATCCATCCTGGCCCTTGTGTTGCTCCCCCCATATATCAATCATAGCCCCATGTGCTGCTTCCTCCCATATATCCATCCTGGTCCTTTGTGCTGCTCCCCCCATAAATCCATCTATCCATCCTGGTCCCTTGTCCTGGCAGCATGGACAGAAGAAAAAAAATCCTCTTACCTGCCTGTGTTCCCGGCGCAGGTCCGGCGTGCTCATATTAAGATGGCCGTCGCATGCGCCGCATGACACTGACGTCATACACCAGTGACGAAGGGCACACACTAGACGTGCGCCGTTCATGTAATGAACACTGCATGCGCACGCCCCAGCATATACTCTGCCTGTGCTTTTAACCCCTTAACCCCAAGGGTGGTTTGTATGTTAATGACCGGGCCAATTTTTACAATTCTGACCACTGTCCCTTTATGAAGTAATAACTGGAATGCTTCCATGAATCCCAGTGATCCTGACAATATTTTCTTGCGATATATTGTACTTCATGATAGTGGTAAAATTTCTTTGATATAAGTTGCGCTTATTTGTGAAAATAATTTTCCAACTTTGAATTTTCAATTCCTTAAATCACAGAGATATGGCACCCAAAATACTTAATAAGTAACATTTCCCACATGTTTACTTTACATCAGCACAATTTTGGAACCAAATTTTTTTGGTTAGGAAGTTATAAGGGTTAAAAGTTGACTAGCGATTTCTCATTTTTACAACACTAATTTATTGATTTTTTTAATCATTTGAAGTCACTTTTAGGGGTCTATATGATAGAAAATAACCAAAAGTGACACCATTCTAAAACCTGCACCCCTCAAGATGCTAAAAAACACATTGAAGAAGTTTATTAACACTTCAGGTGCTTCACAGGAATTTTTTGAATGTAAAAAAAAAAAAATGATCATTTAACTTTTTTTCACAAAAAATTACTTCAGGTCCAATTTTTTTATTTTACCAAGGGTAACAGGAGAAATTGGACCCCAAAAGTTATTGTGCAATTTGTCCTGAGTACGCTGATACTCCATATATGGGGGGAACCATTGTTTCGGCGCATGGCAGAGCACGGAAGGGAAGGAGGGCCTTTTGACTTTTTCAACGCAAAATTGGCTGGAATTGAGATCGGATGCCATGTCACGTTTGGAGAGCCCCTGATGTGCCTAAACAGTGGAAACCCCCCCACAAGTGACCCCATTTTGGAAACTAGACCCCCCAAGGAACTTATCTAGATGTGTGGTGAGAACTTTGAACCCCCAAGTGCTTCACAGAAGTTTATAACATACAGCTGTAAAATTCAAAATTCATATTTTTTTTCCAAAAAATGATCTTTTCACCCCCAATTTTTATTTTCCCAAGGGAAACAGAATGCCAAAAGTTATTGTACAATTTGTCCCGAGTATGCTGATACCCTATATGTGGGGTAAACCACTGTTTGGGCGCATGGCAGAGCTCAGAAGGGAATGAGCGCCGTTTGACTATTTCAACGCAGAATTGGCTGGACGCCATGTCGCGTTTGGAGAGCCCCTGATGTGCCTAAACAGTGGACACCCCCCAGAAATGACACCATTTTGGAAACTAGACCCCCCCAAGGAACTTATCTAGATGTGCATTGAGAACTTAGAACCCCCAAGGGCTTCACAGAAGTTTATAACGTACAGCCGTAAAATTAAAAAATCATATTTTTTCCACAAAAATGATCTTTTCACCCCCAATTTTTATTTTCCCAAGGGAAACAAGACCACAAAAGTTATTGTGAAATTTGTCACGAGTACGCTGATACCCCATATGTGGGGGTAAACCACTGTTTTTTGGCGCATGCCAGAGCTCGGAAGGGAAGGAGCAGCATTTGACTTTTTCAATGCATAATTGGCTGGAATTGAGATCAGATGCCATGTCGCGTTTGGAGAGCCCCTGCTGTGCCTAAACAGTGGAAACCCCCAATTCTAACTCCAACCCTAACCCCAACACATCCCTAACCTTAATCCCAACCCTAACCATAACCCTAACCACAAACCTAACACTACCATACCCCTATCCCTAATCCCAACCCTAACCCTAACTTTAGCCCCAACCCTACCTCTAACTTTAGCCCCTACCCTAACCCTAGCCCCAACCCTAATCCTAACTTTAGCCCCAACCCTAATCCTAATTTTAGCCCCTACCCTAACTTTAGCGCCAACCCTAACCCTAACTTTAGCTCCAACCCTAACTATAGCCCCAACCCTGGCTATAGCCCCAACCCTAACCCTAACTTTAGCCCCAACCCTAACCTTAATGGAAAAATGGAAATAAATACTTTTTTTTATTTTATTATTTTTCCCTAACTAAGGGGGTGATAAAGGAGGGTTTGATTTGCTGTTTATAGCGGGTTTTTATGTTTGGCAGCTGTCACATGCTAAAAGACGCTTTTTATTGCAAAAATAATTATTTTTGCATCGCTTTATTCATGGAACTATAACATATATATTTTTTCGCTGATGATGCTGTGTGATGGCTCGTTTTTTGCAGGACAAGATGACATTTACAGCGGTACCATGTATATTTATATTCGTCTTTTTGGTTGTGTGTTATTCCACTTTTTGGTCAGTGGTATGATGATAAAGCATAGTTTTTTGCCTTGGTTTTTTTTTTAAGGGGTTCACTAAAGGGGTTGACTAGTGGGACAGTTTTATAGGGCGGGTCGTTACGGGCACGGCGATACTAAATATGTGTACTTTTAATGTTTTTTTTTATTTACATAAAGAAATTAATTTATTGGGGAATATTGTTATTTATTTAGGAATTTTTTAATTATTTTTACACATATTAATTATTATTTTTTTACAATGTCCCAGGGTGGGACATTACTATGCAAAGTCAGATCACTGATCTGACACTTTGCACTGCACTGTGTCAGAACAGCGTGCTGACAGGCAGTGTAGGAGGCTTTATTTCTATCTGTATTTATTGTGATACAGCAGTCCTCCCCTCCCCTAGGCTCTATTTGATTGTGCACCTGTGTCTGGGCCTGTTTCACCCTTCATCTATGGTTACTGGTTTGGCAGTGTGGAGGTCAGATCTGAAATGTCCATGTCCGGACCTGGTCGGTCATTATCTGCGCTCGCCCTTCTGGCGCCATGGGAGTGATTCAGAAATGCTTCAGGTACCTTTGCATTTTATACAGTCTTGCTTTTAATACATTTAGGAGGCCGTAATGGCACAGTGAATATAAAAAACGTAGAACAGTACTGCCCCATATGAGAATGCCTTGGCGTGGCTGGGTGGCTCAAATAATTGATCAATTGTTTGCTAAATGTCTCATTTGAAAGTACAGTTAGAAACTAATATGTGCATTTGCACTTTATGTATTGCATGCTGACCATAGGCAACGCTGGCTTCTTGGCATTTTTGAGTGTAGGAGGCTTCTCAGCGCCTGCTCTCAGCAGGCACTGACAAGACACCTCCCTGCAGGACCTGGAAGGACCCCACGGCCATCTTGGATCCGGGGACCTGCAGGAAGGAGGCCCTCAGAGCAGCGCGATCACATTGCGCTGTTCTGAGGGTCTCATGGAAGCACGCAGGGAGCCCCCTCCCTGCGTGATGCTTCCCTATGCCACCGGAACACTGCGATCATGTTTGATCGCAGTGTGCCGGGGGTTAAAGTGCCGGGAGCAGTCCTTGACTGCTCCTGGCACATAGTGCTGGGTGTCAGCTGTGATAGTCAGCTGACACCCCGCCGCGATCATCTGCACTTCCCCCGTGAGAAGATTGATGGTAGCTTACTATGCCGTCCTTGGGAATTAAGTCCCAGGGCTCATGGACGCAATAGTACATCATACTACCGCAGACTTTTTTTTTCTTCTCTTTTCTCCTTCCCACTGCCATCTCCCTGGTCCACTGCAAGGGCCCTCCGGGGATTTCCCCATTTCCCCTCCAGGCCAGTCTGACCCTGTTTTCAATCCCTACCCACCCAGTCTGACTGACGGCTGCACCTTGTACTGAGCAGTGATAGATCTAAGCAACAAGAAATAGGCACACTGAGGATTTGGTGGGTGGTGATTGAGTTAAACTGTTATACTGCAATTCTAACATGGCTTTTCAAATTAATTAATTATATAGCATCCATATAAATTCTAATAGATCTCTTTAGTAATGTACAGTATACCATTTGTATTGCGAAATCTGGTAACAGATCGCTTTAAAGAAGTTTCAAACCCATAGTTTCACTTACTTGTTACATTCATATTGTATATCTGTATTTGTTAATCATATACCACATTAAATTATTACAGTAAAACTTCCCATTTGTATTTATTCATACATAACTTTCTACATTTCTATTTACTCACTGTTCTGTACTTTCCTATTGTTGATATATTTTATTCTTCACTCCAACCTAATACGGGGTTAGCTAAACAATAACCTATTTATTGCAAATTCATTATTGCATTGGAAACTGCAGTTTTCTTCAAGGACTTACCAGGCCAAACTAATCAGTTCCCTTATTTAGGACTGCCATAGGAGATGGCCATTGTGGAAAAATTAAATGACCTCTATTAATTCTTAGATGATAATAAACTCTGGTAATTTCTGCAGATTTCATGACACTGACAACTATGACCTAATCAGCAATCAGAATCCTAATTCACATGAACAAATCAGCAGCGCTGCTGCCATAAAGAAAACTCAAAGTAGTCAAATTAAGCCCAACTGTTCCCCTGTAAATTAATGAATATGACAAATTAGTCTCCTCATGTCTGTTGACACCTAGTTGGTATTTAATTGGCAGACATGTAAAATTTGGCTTCAAGTCAATAAGAACTAAATGGCAAGTACATTCTCTATGAATGGTGACAGTTCTAAATGAAGTTTCATTATTTTCCCTGTATGTGCATAGTAAAGGGGTTAATAGAAGTACATACACAGTTGTGTGAAAAACTGTTTGCCCCCTTCCTGATTTCCTATTCCTTTGCATGCTTGTCAAACTTAAATGTTTCAGAACAACAAACAAATTTAAATATTAGACAAAGATAACACAAAATACAGTTTTTAAATGAATGTCTTTATTATCAAGGGGAAAAGAAAACCAAACCTACAGGGATTTGTGTAAAAAAAAGTGAATGTCCTCCCTGCATAAAACATAAATTAACTGTGGTTTATCACGTTTGGGAAGCTGAGTTCAAATTCCTTAGCCACACGCAGGCCTGATTACTGCCATACCTGTTCTCAATCAAGAAATCAGTGAAATAGGACCTGCTTAACAAAGTGATGCAGACCATTTCTAAATCTTTGGGACAGTGAGAGTCATTATCCACAAATGGCAAAAACATAGAACAGTGGTGAACCTTCCCAGGAGTGGCCGGCAAACCAAAATTAAACAAGAGCGCAGTGATGACTCACCCAAGAGGTCACAAAAGACCCCACAACAACATCCAAAGAACTGCAGTCCTCACTTGCCTCTGTTAAGGTCAGTGTTCATGACTCCACCATAAGAAAGAGAATAGGCAAAAATCTCCTGCATGGCAGAGATCCAAGGTGAAAACCACTGCTGAGCAATAAGAACTTATAGACTTGTCTCAGTTTTGCCAGTAAACATCTTGATGATCTCCAAGACTTTTGAGAGAATACTCTGCGGACTGACGAGACAAAAGTTTAACTTTCTGGAAGGTATATGTCCCATTATATCTGGCATAGAAGATACACAGCATTTCAGAAAAGGAACATCATACCAACAGTAAAATGTGGTAGTAGTGTTATGGTCTGGGGCTGTTTTGCTGCTTCAGGACCTAGAAGACGTGCTGTGGTAAATGGAACTATAAATTCTGCTGTCTACCAAAAAATCCTGAAGGAGAATTCCATCTGTTTGTGACCTCAAGCTGAAGCACACTTGGTGTCACACTGCAGCTCTGCAAGTAAATGCAGACTCCACTAGATGGCAGCAAAGTAGAGTGAGGTCTGCAATACAGCACAGAGCAGACCTGCAGCACTGTAGGAAAGCTACCATCAGGTGGCAGCATAATAGTCAAACAAGCCTGGTCAATGCCAGAGAGTAACTGAGTACCAAGGGGAGTACCAATCTCAGAGTCAGAGCCACGCCAGAAGGTCAACGCCGGTCAGAAGCAGAAATAACAGAAACAAGAGACAGAATCAGGTCAGAGCCAAAGGCGAGTCAGATACTGGGAAATCCAAACACTAAGGGATACACAGAGTCGGGCGGGAGGAGAGGAAGGAACAGACACGGGTAAAGTCAGCTAAATACAGTAGGACAAATCAGGGTATCACCAGAGTCAGCTACTCACGCCATAGGCAGAAAATATAACTGACACTGCCTGCCTGAAGCAGTGGAGAGAAATAGCAGTCCTGACACCAGAACAAGGCAGAGAAAATTTAACCCCTTTCATGACCAGACTGGGAAAGAGGGATACAGGACTCAATACCCGGCCTGGATCATGACACTTGGGTTATGCAGCAGGACAATGATCCAAAACTCACCGGAAAGTCCACCTCTCCATGGCTTAAGAAAAGCATAAGTAAGACTTTGGAGTGGCGTAGTCAATGACCTTAGTCTGACTGAGGTGCTCTGGCATGACCTTAATAAGACTGTTCATGCTCGGAAACCCTACAATGTGGCTGAATTACAATAATTCTGCAAAGATGAGTGGGCCAAAATTCCTCCAGAGCATTGCAAAAGACTCATTGCCAGTTATGGCAACCAGGCTCAGACTGGCCCATAGGGTAACAGGGGAATCCCCCGGTGGGCCCCATGTGCAGATCTGGGCCCACAACCCCACTGTATGGGCAGTACTTGGCATAATTCACTTGATTCATTCTGTACAGAAAAAAACAGCATATCATCATTCATTAACCACACTAACAAGTTTATTATTATATATGGATTTAGGTAAATTTGTGAAAAAGGGTAATGTAATATTTGAATGCAGGTGAAAAGTGGGCCCCCCAAATTCAATGTTACTGGTGGTCCCTTAGGACCCCAGCCCGACACTGATCGCAAACACTTGATTGTAGCTGTTGCTGCTAAAGGTGGCCCAACCAGTTATTAGGTTTAGGGGGCAAACACTTTTTCACACAGGGCCTTGTATGTTTGGATTTCTTTTTCCCTTAATAAAGACCTTCATTTAAAAACTACATTTTGTGTTTAATTGTGTTATCTTTATCTAATATTTAAATTTGTTTGGTGATCTGAAATCTTTAAATGTGACAAACATGCAAATGGATAGGAAATCAGGAAGGGGGCAAACACTTTTTTACACCACTGTATATTTGTTGAGACCATATTTGTTATGTACCAACTATTGAAAAATCCTCATATGTTTAAATGATTTAAAATGTAACTCAACACAAAATATTAATTTTTCCCCCTGCCTGGACTGTGTGTAAATGGGTCATTTGTGAAAGTTTGTTTAAATCAGAAAATGACCTTGTGTTTTACAGGTTTTCTTGTTTGCTTGTTTGTCTTTATTATAAGTTGATTTTTTTTCCTGTATCACAACCAGTACATATATTTTTAAAAAGTTTGAAATCCTCCACTTTTTACATTGGCCATCAGGCCTAATTTTAGAATTATGGGTCTTTACAGCAATTTCATTATCATCACAGGCAGAATTATAATTACAAACAACACCTTTATATACAACAGATACCACAGGATTCACCATTCTCAGTAGTTGATGTTACAACAGACTTCATCCCCGTCCCTTCACAAAGATATTGCCCTAATCTGAACCTGCTCATTACATACTGTACTTCAATACAACTAAGTAGGGTCTATCTGTGTCATTCTATTGCTGCTAATGCCCACGTGGCTTTAGAGGAAAAATAGGAAATATGAGTATGAGGGTGCAGTCAAATGCGATAACACGGATGATGATCGCATTACAATGCTTGGACTGGCCGGCGGCTCTCCTGACCACAGCACGACAGCTATATTGAAAGACATGCTGTCATACTCGGATCAGGAGAACTGCCGGCCAGTCCGAACATTGCTATACGATTGTTGTCCGTGTTATATGGCCGTTTGACTGTGCTCTAAGTCTTAAATCAGACCTGGAGGCCAATGTAAAAACTGCAAGATTTTTTAATTTAATACAAATTCAGTTATGAAATATAAAAATAATCAACAATTCTGAAAATGTATTAAAAATACAGTTAACAAGCAAACTTGATTTACAGTCATATGTTAAAGTTTGGGCACTCCTATTAATGTTAACCTTTTTTCTTTATAACAATTTTGGTTTTTGCAACAGCTATTTCAGTGTCATATATCTAATAACTGATGGACTCAGTTATATTTCTGGATTCAAATGAGGTTTATTGTACTAACAGAAAATGTGCAATCTGCATTTAAACAAAATTTGACCGGTGCAAAAGTATGGGCACCTCAACATAAAAGTGACATTAATATTTTGTAGATCCTCCTTTTGCAAAAATAACAGCCTCTAGTCGCTTCCTGTAGTATTAATGAGTTCCTGGATCCTGGATGAAGGTATTTGTGACCATTCCTGTTTACAAAACAATTCCAGTTCACTTAAGTTTGATGGTCGTCGAGCATGGACAGCCCGCTTCAAATCATCCCACAGATGTTCAATGATATTCAGGTCTGGGGACTGGGATGGCCATTCCAGAACATTGTAATTGTTCCTCTGCATGAATGCCTGAGTAGATTTGGAGCGGTGTTTTGGATCATTGTCTTGCTGAAATATCCATCCCCTGCGTAACTTCAACTTCGTCACTGATTCTTGCACATTATTGTCAAGAATCTGTTGATACTGAGTTGAATCCATGCGACCCTCAACTTTAATAAGATTCCCGGTGCCGGCATTGGCCACACAGCCCCAAAACATGATGGAACCTCCACCAAATTTTACTGTGGGTAGCAAGTGTTTTTCTTGGAATGCTGTGTTTTTTAGCCTCCATGCATAACGCCTTTTTGTATGACCAAACAACTCAATCTTTGTTTCATCAGTCCACAGGACCTTCTTCCAAAATGTAACTGGCTTGTCCAAATGTGCTTTTGCATACCTCAGGCGACCCTGTTTGTGGCGTGCTTGCAGAAACGGCGTCTTTTGCATCACTCTCCCATACAGCTTCTCCTTGTGCAAAGTGCTCTGTATTGTTGACCGATGCACAGTGACACCATCTGCAGCAAGATGATGCTGCAGGTCTTTGGAGGTGGTCTGTGGATTGTCCTTGACTGTTCTCACCATTCTTCTTCTCTGCCTTTCTGATATTTTTCTTGGCCTGCCACTTCTGGGCTTAACAAGAACTGTACCTGTGTTCTTCCATTTCCTTACTATGTTCCTCACAGTGGAAACTGACAGGTTAAATCTCTGAGACAACTTTTATATCCTTCCCCTGAAAAGCTATGTTGAATAATCTTTGTTTTCAGATCATTTGAGAGTTGTTTTGAGGAGTCCATGATGCCACTCTTCATAGGAGAATCAAATAGGAGAACTACTTGCAAGTGGCCACCTTAAATACCTTTTCTCATGATTTGATACACCTGGCTATGAAGTTCAAAGCTCAATGAGGTTACAAAACCAATTTAGTGCTTCAGGAAGTCAGTAAAAAGTAGTTAGGAGTGTTCAAATCAAGAAAATGATAAGGGTGCCTATACTTTTGCACCGGTCAAATTTTGTTTAAATGCAGATTGCACATTTTCTGTTAGTACAATAAACCTCATTTGAATCCAGAAATATAACTGAGTCCATCAGTTATTAGATATATGAAACTGAAATAGCTGTTGCAAAAAACAAAATTGGTATAAAAAAGGTTAACATTAATAGGGGTGCCCAAACTTTAACATATGACTGTAAACAATAGGAAATTATATCATTACATACACTTAAGGTGTAGTGAAGTTTTATTATTATTATTATTAATAATAATAATTTATTATTATATTATTATTGTTATTATTATATTGGGTGCACCCAACACATGTAATAGCACAGCCAATAAGGAGAGACTATCATAGCCTGTATGAAAGCAGAGGTAGGAAAAGCAGCAGTAATTTTAGGATGAAACTGGCTAGTGAGAGGACATCACAGCTTAAAGGTTAGGAATAATGAATAACGATAGGTAGAGAAAGCCATAAAACATTGGACAAATTCTACAGATAGTGTGTTTTGTACAACAGCAGTAGTAAAGAAGATTAGTCTAATCAGTGAAGAGAACAATGCAGATAGAGACAAAAATTAAAATAATAAAATAAACAAAAATATCCAGACATTAAACTGTGACTGTCTACCACATAAATTGTGTGTAATGCAAACTACCTATTTATTAGTCAAATTTATTTCTTGCAGGAAGGTTATGTGTAGCTGCACTACATTTTGGCAAAGTAACTCGTGTCCTCTTTTTGGTGCACATCATAAATTTGATTGCGCATTTAAAATATATACAGTACATATACCCACTTGAAGAAGATAGTGGCCACGGCCAGAGAGTGTCTAGGCAACGCCACCAATCTTACATGTCAACACACATTCTTCAGGTTTAAAAAAAAAAAACCTGTCTGAGCGCTGTTTGCAACATTGCAATGTGATTGAATTCAACTCTGCATATATTGGAGGGTCTAAACAAGCAATCTAAAGCAATGCCTGGTTATATCATGCAGCAGGCACACTGCAGCTTGGGTTAGTTTAAAATCAACTACTAGCAGCAGATGAGGGATACATGTAGCCTACTGAGATTCTTCTAAGTGGTGTTACAAGCGAGAGTCACTGTATGTTCCCCCCAGGATGCCCATGGAGGCGTATTGAGATCATGAGAGGGCACTGCAGTCATAGGCGTAGCTGTGGTTGCAATGCAGACTAAAGTGAGTATAGGTCTTGGACATGCTGGTTGTGCAAGGCAGATTTAGGGAAAACCCGCTCTGGGTTTTGGTGTTTTGAAACAGACTGCAGATGGTAGTGTTGCAGTCGATTTCATTCCTGACCTGGGTTTTCCATGTGGTCCATGGCCACAGATTCTAGTTAAAAACCCTTCAGTATAGGGTTTGGGTGTGTCAGGTTCAGAGTCAGTGTCAGTCTGGTGTTGGCAGGAGTATAGAGCAGGAAGCTCTGCAGAGCTTTCACCTGTGTGAGGCAACACAAGCAAGTGGAACCAAACAGCCAAGGCAGCTGGAAAGCCTGGCACTCAGCATACATGGTGGTGCAGTCGCCCACAGTAACCGGTCAGAGTAGGACTGGCGTGTTTAGTGACTGTAAACTGGAGGATATGGTTCCCGGCTGCGATCCAGAAGATATCGTGTACTGTGTAATGCTGTGAGTAGAACATTAACATGGTGGTGCAGTCGCCCATGGCAACTGGTCTCAAGAGGTGGACTGGTGTATGTAGAGACTGTAATCCAGAGGATATGTTTTCCGGCTGTGAACCGGAGGATATCGTGTGCTTTGTTTTGCTGAGTTGAACATTAAAGAGATGTTTTGCTTTGAACTTTGCTGGGTCACTGCCTCATCACTGCATAGTGTGCTACCGCTGCACTACAGAGGCTACTAAATTTGTCAGTATGGGCATATAAGGGATGAACAATGTTAGGCTAGATTCACATTAGCGTTTGAGTCCGCAGCGTATCATCCGCATGCAAAACGCATGTCTATGCAGCGTTTTTTATGCGCATCATCTTACGCATGACTGGAAATAACGCTGCATGTGCATGCGTTTGTATGCATTTTTGCATGCGTTTGCATTGTTTATGCACATGCGTTTGATATGACATCTGACAAAAACGGGCGTGTCTCATGGGATTTCTATTTACATTTTGAAGAACGCATGCGTACGCATGTCTTTGCGTACCAATGCGTTCCCATAGACAGTAATGCGTTTTTTTTACGCTCTCATCCGCATGCGCATGCCTGCGCATATTTGACTGATTTTTTGACGCCTCAAAAAATGCAACATGTTGCGTTTGCCGGACATGGCTGCACACTGCAAAACGACACATGCATGCGCAAAAGCTTGCAGATGTGCATATCCCTACGTACACCATGTTAAATACATGTACGCATGACGCATGCCGATCTATGCGGATCAAACGCTGCGCACACAAACGCTAATGTGAAACCAGCCTTATCCCCCTTAGGCTGTGTGCACATGCTGCAGATTAGGTGCGGATTCATCCGTGCGGATTTTGTAAAATCTGCAGGTGAAACCACAGGTCAAAATACCTGCGGTTTTACCTGCGGATTGCTCTGCGGTCTTGCCCTGCGGTTTTTCATCTCCTCAATGGAGGAGATGGCAAACCGCAGCAGAATCCGCAGAAAGAATTGACATGTCAATTCTTTCTGCGGATTGAAAACCGCAGATAATCCGCGCGGAAAATTCATGGTACTGTACACCGCAGCAAAAACTGCTGCGGGTCCGCAGCGGCCAAAACCGCTGCGGAACCGCAGCAAAATCCGCAGCGTGTGCACACAGCCTTAGGCCTCCTTCACACATCCATGTTTCCTGTACATGTTGAACACTTTTTTTGTCACAGATGCCACACATATCCATTATAATCTAAGGTGCTATGCACATGTCTGTATGTCTGTGCAAAACACTCGGGAAACGTACATTTTCTTACAGCAGCACGGATGGCAAAGGCCAATACAAGTCTATGGGTCCAAGAAAAACACGTACATCACACAGATGGCATCCGTGTGCTGTCAATGTCTAACATTGTAAAGTTTAGGAGAAGCTTAACATTTATTTCTTTATCTATACCAGAAAAACACTGAAGGTAAAAATGGACACACTGATGACACCGATACCGTTTTTTCTCATAGGTGTTTTACACAGATATATGAAGGAGTCATTACATGTATTGGAAAAGCTCTCACAAGGATGCAACTAGGGATGGAGGAAGAACAGCAACTTCTACATTTTCATCACTGCCCTTGGGCTATTGGTGACCCTCAGGAACAATGTCACATGCAGCATGATTTTGAGGGGCGAGGTGCAGCAGGTGGAAGAGGAGGAGAACATTGATTTATCCCAGGCACAGGCAAGAGAAGAAGCTGAAAGCCAGTGTCAAATTGATAATGGCGATGACAACGCTTGCTAAGATTATCAACCATTGTAGCGGAAGGGGGAAAAAGAGAACCAATGGGCACCTCCATCATGTGGGCGAGAAAGGAAGTTGCATGCTTGATTGCTTACAAACTGACCACTAATTGGTTAATATTAAAGGGAATCTGTCAGCAAGTTTTTCTGTGTAATCTGAAGACAGCATGCTGTAGGGATTAAAATACAGATTTC
The DNA here is from genome assembly GCF_039654945.1 of Dendrobates tinctorius. Lineage (NCBI taxonomy): Eukaryota > Metazoa > Chordata > Amphibia > Anura > Dendrobatidae > Dendrobates > Dendrobates tinctorius. The sequence continues at coordinate 2,758,561 of NW_027361834.1, read as the reverse complement.
AGCAATGCCTCTCTTATCAAGCTTGTGGTTCTGTTTGCTTACAGTGATTGTTTAAGCACCAGGAGCTCATCATTAATGGATACAGCAATGCCTGTCTCCTGGTCCAGCAATGCCTCGTCCTGTGAAGAGCTCCTCACTGTCTATAGACACGGTATATAGAGAGCCTGGTGTGGGCGGTGGCAGCTTCCTCAGCTCTGCTGCAGTGTTCAATCTAAAAACTATGTGTGAGAACAGCTGCATCCAGTAATCTAAGAGATACATGCTTGGATTCTGCTTCCCTTTGCCACCATCAGGCTGCTCTCAGATGAGGTAGCAAAATTCTGCTGATAGATTCCATTTAAGCAGAGATATGACTATTGAATAGCCATGGTTTTCGACCCTGGCTATAAGAGTAAAATTTGGGAATTTTTTTCCAGCTTTTAAAGTAAAATCAAATTTGGCATATAAGCAGAATACATTGTGTTCCCTTGTTGGGGCAACCTTAACTGAGCAGATTTCTGCTAATGCATGGCTGACCAGAATCCTCTCTACACACTCTCCAAAGCCAATGCTTCCCCCCTGTGCTTGGCCCTGATAAAATAAATTTGCCTATACTCACCTTCCGGGCCTGCGCTGTTCCTGTGGTGTCGGCACTCACGGTACCAGGACTATCGTGTGGCTGTATGACACGTGGTGCCTGGTGCCCAATCAATCTTTCTAAAGAGACTTTTTTCCTATACCGGGCTATTAAACTATAACTGCTCAGACATTCTTCACTAGATAAAAACTATCACAGTTAAGAGTCATGAAAGTTATGAAAGTTTCTCATTTAAAGGGGTTGTCCAGTATCAAACTGCAAGACTGCAGCGACTCTATGTGACTGCAGACTTGTGAAACCTCACATTGCGTGCACTGTCCAATGTGTGGATTCTGCTGTGCTGGCCCTGTGGTCATGTGACCACAAGTAAGCGATATGAATACTCCCGGCAAGAATCCGACTAGACTGTTTTTGGTCTCGTTAATACACTTGAATTGAGCAATGCCAGGGTCGTCTAGTCGGAATGCGGACGGGAGTATGCATGTTTGCGTGATGTGAGGGTGCAAAAGTCTGCAGTCACATAGATGAATCCGACTTGAACAAAGAAGATGGGTAGCACTCACCAATCTTGTGAAAGTTCCATGCCTTATGGTAGTATTAAAACAATACAGCCGGGAGTGTGCAGGTGCTGACGACGGCCGTTTCACGCTTGTGGCACTTCTGTGGTGAGTGCTACCCATCTTCTTTGTTCAAGTCGAATTTGTCAAGCTTTGGTTTTCTGGTGTGCACCCGAAGTCTTGAAGGTAAAGCCTGCGGTTATTCATTTACATCTATAATGCAGTTTGTTAGCGGTATTAGCGGTGCTGTGCTCTTTTTTTTTCCTCTGGAAGTATAGTCACATAGATGATTTCACTACTTTCCTATTGAACAAATCATAAAATTAAAAGGGGTTATTAGAGATTTAGGATAGGTCATCAATATCAGATTGATGGGGGTCTGACAAGGAGCATGCCTATTTAACAGCTAATACCAGTTTCAGCAGCTCCTGTAAGTACAGTGTATAAAGCCATAATGCCTCCTCTACGCATACTGTGCAATGTCTGTTTTGGAGGCATTGTAGCTCAGCTCCTATTGAAGTGAATGAGAGTTGAGCTGCAGTACCCAATAATGCTAACTGCACAATATAAAGAGCTTGGTTTTCCATCTCTGTACACTGTGAACAAACCCATTGGTCGGGTATTGCAGACCAATCCTAAAGATAGGCAATTACAGTAGGATCTTAGTTCTGCCCAACAGAAATGTTAAAATACTTTTTTTTTTAGTGTAAGATGTTAGTTGGGATTTGTAGACAGGTTGCCAAATAGAATGGCTCATAAAGCAGGTGACTGATCCCAATGTTAAGGTTTGGAGAACACAAGGAGGTTCCCCAGGATATTAATCAGAATCATCTGCTGGTTTATGAAAAGTTGTTACTGTGCTTCTAAATGAGGGAGAACATTTCGGCAGCTAGTGCTCACATTTCTTGTAGCAGAATCATTTTGGCAGCTGGTACCCACATTTCTTGTAGCAGAATCATTTTGGCAGCTGGTACCCACACTTCTTGGAGCAGAATCATTTCGGCAGCTGGTACCCACACTTCTTGGAGCAGAATCATTTCGGCAGCTGGTACCCACACTTCTTGGAGCAGAATCATTTCGGCAGCTGGTACCCACACTTCTTGGAGCAGAATCATTTCGGCAGCTAGTGCCCACACTTCTTGGAGCAGAATCACTTCGGCAGCTAGTGCTCACACCTCTTGGAGCAGAATCATTTCGGCAGCTAGTGCTCACACTTCTTGGAGCAGAATCATTTCGGCAGCTGGTGCCCACAACAGCCATTTTCTTCTTTTGGACTAACACAATAGGATAATAGGTTGAACTACATCGATTACCTTAACTAACCAGAAAAATGTTTTTGCCAAGACGGGCTGAGACTGAGGTTGTTGAAGCACATTCATAGTTACCATGGTACCATATTGAGCCAGAGATTATCTACTATTTCTGCTGACGATTACCTACAAAATACAGAGCAAATCTTGGGTATTTCCAGGTCCATTTTCCATTCTTTGCTGCACTCTAGGATAGCAAGCCTATTGAATTCAGAAAACTCTTTGGAAGAACAAAAACAATCTCCGGTGTGCGCCAGCAAAATACCTACTGAAATTTTATCTAGTTATCTTCAAAAGGTCATTGTGATTATAGAAGTTTAAAAAGAACACATGGTACTTGTTATCTCTCCCTTTCCTGCTGTGCAAAAAATAATATTAGTGGCAGTACCCCACTGCACATGATTTATCAGCATCAAGACATTAATCTAATTCAAATATTTTATTCCAAATTTTAGCTCCAGACACTTTCCTGTAATATGCTAGAAAAAAAAGACATCTATGTTTCATTCCACGATTCATTATAAAAAAAAATAGAAAACTGTATCCTGATTTAACCTAGAGGGGTTGTCTGGACTAAGGGTATTGAAGACCTACAGTGCATTGTGAAAGTTTTCACCACCTTGACCTTTTACCTGTAGTTGCTTGCAAAAGTATTCACACACATGGCATTTTTCATGTTTTGCTACCGCATAAACTGGAATTTCACAGGTTTTTTTTAGAGATTGCATCAATTCATATAAATAACATTCCTACAACATTTGGTTTTCTTTTTATTGTGCAGCTAACAACAAATAGGACAAAATAACTGAAAACTTCAATGTGCATAACTATTCATCCCTCTAAAGTCAGTACTTTGTAGAGCCTCCTTTTGCGGCAATTACATCTGCAAGTCGCTTTAAATAAGTCTCTGAGCTTTCCATCTTGCCACTGGGATTTTTGGCCATTCCTCAAGGCAAAACTGCTCCAGCTACTTCAAGTTAGATGGTTTCCTTTGGTGACCAGCAATCTTCATGTCTGACCACAGATTCTTAATGTACCAAATATCGCAAGTGATCGAGTGACATGCTCGAGTCCCCGCCCTGCGATACTCAAGTACCCAATGCCGAGTAGCGAGGACTTGCGCTCAACACTGACAGTGTGTTCAATATGACAACCTAATGTTATCAATTTTTTTTACTTCTGAAAAAAAACCAATTCTAACTCCAACCCTAACACAACCCTAACCCTCCAACTACAAAGAATGGAAAAAATAAAAATTCTGAAATAAAAAGAAAATTATTACAAAGGGGGATTTGATTTACAATTTTTCTCTTTTGATCAATGAGATATTGGTTCCTTCTGTTCACTCTGAAAGACCTTAAGAAAAATTCCCTATTGTTGCCAGGTATAGGCTGGCAGATCTTGGCAGGAAGATGACACGGAGGGCCAGGGGACAGCGTCGGTATTGTGGGTACATAATTTCTCTCTCTGCTTAATAACGTCAATCACGTGATTGGGGACCGGAAAATCCGGCCCTGATCATGTTCTCTAGGTTCTCAGCTACCCCACCGGTAGCCAAGACCCTGGAGATTTTCCGATTCTGGGGGGTGCTACAGCCTTATTCCTGATCGCCATTTTAAAATGGCTAGCGGCCGCCATTTTAATGCATATCGGCAGTCATTAAGGGGTTAAACCACTTGAGTGTTGCTTTAGCAGTAAGCCTTGGGTCATTGTCTTGTTGGATGTTCTTAACACAAACTGATGCCTCAAAAAAAAGTGAAATTCCAGTTTGTGAGATAGCAATACAAACAAAGCACCATTCACTGTGTAGTGGCCATTGTCAGGAACTGCAACTCAGCTCTATTTGAAATGAATACGTTTTTGGCAAACTTAAAAAAAAGGTAAAAATAAATATATACCAAAAAATATATATACATCTGTCAAATTAGCAGTCTTCCCCATGATTGTGGAGCCTACTGAAACAGACTAAGGGACCTTTCTAAATGCTTAGGAAGCCTTTGCAGGTGTTTTTTGTTAATTATTCTAATTTACTGAGATAATGACTTTTGGGTTTTCATTGGCTGTAAGCCATAATCATCAACATTAACAGAAATAAACACTTGAAATAGATCACTGTTTGTAATGACTCCATATAATGAGTTTCACTTTTTGTATTGAAGAACTGAAATAAATTAACGTTTTGATGATATTCTAATTTTGTGAGAAGCACCTGTATATATTTGTATGGTTTAATTGCTTAATTATAGAGCTTCAAATACCTCCGTTGACTTCATTAGACAGCAACTCCTCACTTTTAACCAGTGCCAATGTAAGGGACACAAAGGAGTGTCCGTAAGGGTACAGATATATACGTATATATATATACTGTATATATATATTATGTCAGCTGTTATGTACCCTTTCCCTTTATTTGTATTTATTGTACATGCCATGTAAATGTCTATTTATTGTATCTGTTATATGTATTTATCACTGGACACGGCTATATAGATGGGGAAAGTGTAGTACCCTAGTTTACCCACTAGATGGGGATAGAGATGCTCAGCTTGTAATAGTTAAAGTAGGAGGGGCTAACAGCTGTTAAGCCTCGGAGCATCTGGAATTTGAATCAGTTGGGCGGAGCGCCCTGACAGGGCTGTTGGCTCCGTAATGTGTTGTGAATTCGCTTTCTGGCCTACCTCTGATTACTAGTGAAGGTAGTGGAGCTGGTTATATTGACAGAGGGGTCGCGAGTTCTCTTTCTGGGCTCCCTCTGGTGGTTACTGGAGGTAATGAAGCTGATCTTATTAACAGAGGCTTGCCACCTGATAATGAGGACGATTGGAGATCTGGGGTTTCAGACTGGGTTTAAGACAGCTGACTCCATCCCTGATGGTGATTTTTTCCTGCCTCCTGAGGTCTTAGTTTCCAGCTCAGTCCCTGCATGCTCAGCTAAGTGTTCTTTTGCTATTGTTAACATTTGATCTGGTTTTGTCTATTTCAGTTTTGTGTGGTCAGCCAGCTCTGGCTGGGACTGTGCTGAATCTCCATCCATATGTTACTGCTTGTGCCAGTTTGTTTTTGTCCCTTATTAGATTGGCCTCTTTTTGCTCTGCTTTCAGAATATACCAGAGTGCTGATATAGTGGGCGAAGTCGTGCAACTTCAGTATTTTTCTATCAGATGTGTTGGACATTTTTTGCAGGTTTTTTTGCATGATTGCAGACGGTGTCTTTCCTTTCCTGTCCTGTCTAGTTAATGTGGGCCCCATCGTTTGCTCAGTCTATTTTCCTGCCTGCGTTTGTGTTTTCATCTTGTATCACTGACAATATATGTTTGGGGGCTATCTATTCCTTTGGGGTCTGCTCTGGGGCAGTTTAGCTTTCCCCTTTCTTGCTTTAGGCTTATTTAGCTCTCCGGCTGTGCCGAGGCGTCTAGGATCATCGGTGACCCAATCATAACAGTAACGTTAAAGTCAAAAGCCCAGTCATACAGAATTCTGGCCAGTATCTCATCGGGGAGTAACACCAGGAGAAGTGCTGACAGTGCAGAATGTCTGCAGTTGCCAGAAGACTAAGCAGTACGGGCAGGTCACTCAGAATGTGGCGGCTTATTTCATCTGTGGATATTCTTGAGACTGGGGCTAAACGGTTAAGAGGGTCCCCTACTGGAGTAAGACTGAGCAGAGTTGATGCTAAAAGACCGGAGCGCACGGTCTGTCCCAGAAGCAAGTTTAGTGGGAGGGAAAGACAGGGACAGAGGAGAAAATGTCCAGTGCCATCCCTGATGCTGGAGTGAATATGTATGCGTTGTGTAAAGGAAACAATAAAGTTGATAGTTCAAGTATTGAACAGGACTGTGACTCTGTTCCTCATCGTCTGAGGAGAATGTGCAGCGCATAACAGAAAGCCCTGAGGGGGAGCAGGATAAAGCGACAGGTATGCTGACAGAAAACTGTCATGTCTATGTGAGGGGAGGCCAGGACTCCGTTGCCCCGGAGTCCTCGGCTACGACTACAGTCCTGGCCGATCCTTACACCAAGACCGAATGCTTTCTCGTGTGTGTATGTATCGCCACATTTTGGGGTTAAAGTACCAGATTATTTGTGCATAAAATAATCCTTGTAGGACTCGAGTTTGTTTATTTTTGGATCATTTCACGTTCCGACTTGTACAGAAAAGTCTATGGACCCTTAGTGTAACTCAATGCACAAGTCTATGCCGTGGGCAGACAGCATTAGAAGGCACAGCCAGCAAGAACATGTGTTTCTACAGGTTTTGTACTAAATGACAGATACACTTGTGAGTAAATATTCATAAAAGTCACATGTACAGTGTGCATCATAGGGCTGACCATTTTTAAATGTGTTTCACTATCTATACATTCAGCATCTGACATTCTGTCTCAGAAAGATGGATTTTTTTTTGTATTTCTGACATTTATAAAGAGAAAAGTTATTTAGTATGCTGAATGGTATCTGGTGCTCTGGTGCTGACCTTCAGAGATTTGCTCCTTTTATCCGTTATATGTTAGAGGTGTCCGGTGAGAAGTCACTCAGGTTCATTTACTGTGCAAATTGATACAGGCAAGCGATCAAAGAACAACTGTCAGATGACTTCTGCTTGCTGCATGCGATGTGCAAGATAGATTTATACCAATAAACACGTTTATGTAAAAAAAACAAAAGTACAACTGTTAAACTATCTTACCTCTTAAGTGAACATTGTAAAAAAATAATAAACATGGCAAAAAACGTTTTTTTTCAGCATATGGCCCAAAAAAGTGGAATAAAACGCAATCGAAAAGTTGAATGTAAATATAAATAAGGTATTGCTGAAAATCTTATCTTGTCCTGCAAAAAACAAGCCACCATAGAGCTCTGTCAGCGGAAAAATAAAGTTACAGCTCTCAGAATATAGAGATGCAAAAATAATTATTTTCTATAAAAGTTTGTGCGTAAAAGCAGCAAAACATGAAAAGAATTATATAAATGAGATATTGCTGTAACCGTACTGACCCTAAGAATAAAGCTGCTTATTAATTTTACCATACACGGAACAGTATAAAAATCCTCCCCAAAGAAATAATTGATTTTCCTGATTTTTGTTAATTCTGCCTCCCGATAAAAGGAATAGAAAGCAGTCAAAAAATGTCATGTGCTCAAAAAATGGTACCAATAAAAACGTCAAATCGTCCCACAAAAAACAAGCCCTTCTGGCACTTAAGGGCTCTGTACAGTTGTGGCCAAAAGTATTGACACCCCTGCAATTCTGTCAGATAATACTCAGTTTCTTCCTGAATATTATTGCAAACACAAATTCTTTATTATTATCTTCATTTAATTTGTCTTAAATGAAAAAACACAAAAGGAATTGTCCTAAAGCCAAATTGGATATAATTCCACACCAAACATAAAAAAGAGGGTGGACAAAAGTATTGGCACTGTTCAAAAATCATGTGATGCTTCTCTAATTTGTGTAATTAACAGCACCTGTAACTTACCTGTGGCACCTAACAGGTGTTGGCAATAAGTAAATCACACTTGCAGCCAGTTGACATGGACTAAAGTTGACTCAACCTCTGTCCTGTGTCCTTGTGTGTACCACATTGAGCATGGAGAAAAGAAAGAAGACCAAAGAACTGTCTGAGGACTTAAGAAACCAAATTGTGAGGAAGCATGAGCAATCTCAAGGCTACAAGTCCATCTCCAAAGACCTGAATGTTCCTGTGTCTACCGTGCGCAGTGTCATCAAGAAGTTTAAAGCCCATGGCACTGTGGCTAATCTCCCTAGATGTGGACGGAAAAGAAAAATTGACAAGAGATTTCAATGCAAGATTGGGCGGATGTTGGATAAAGAACCTCGACTAACATCCAAACAAGTTCAAGCTGCCCTGCAGTCCGAGGGTACAACAGTGTCAACCTGTACTATCCGTCGGCGTCTGAATGAAAAGGGACTGTATGGTAGGAGACCCAGGAAGACCCCACTTCTTACCCCGAGACATAAAAAAGCCAGGCTGGAGTGTGCCAAAACTTACCTGAAAAAGCCTAAAACATTTTGGAAGAATGTTCTCTGGTCAGATGAGACAAAAGTAGAGCTTTTTGGGCAAAGGCATCAACATAGAGTTTATAGGAGAAAAAAGAGGCATTCAAAGAAAAAACACGGACCCTAGTCAAACATGGCGGAGGTTCCCTGATGTTTTGGGGTTGCTTTGCTGCCTCTGGCACTGGACTGCTTGACCGTGTGCATGGATTATGAAGTCTGAAGACTACCAACAAATGTTGCAGCATAATGTAGGGCCCAGTGTGAGAAAGCTGGGTCTCCCTCAGAGGTCATGGGTCTTTCAGCAGGACAATGACCCAAAACACACTACAAAAAGCACTAGAAAATGGTTTGCGAGAAAGCACTGGAGACTTCTAAGGTGGCCAGCAATGAGTCCAGACCTGAATCCCATAGAACACCTGTGGAGAGATCTAAAAATGGCAGTTTGGAGAATGCACCCTTCTACTATCAGGGACCTGGAGCAGTTTGCCAAAGAAGAATGGTCTAAAATTCCAGCAGAGCATTGTAAGAAACTCATTGATGGTTACCGGAAGCGGTTGGTCGCAGTTATTTTGGCTAAAGGTTGTGCAACCAAGTATTAGGCTGAGGGTGCCAATACTTTTGTCTGGCCCATTTTTGGAGTTTTGTGTGAAATGATCAATGTTTTGCTTTTTGCTTCATTCTCTTTTGTGTTTTTTCATTTAAGACAAATTAAATGAAGATAATAATACCAAAGAATTTGTGATTGCAATCATTTTCAAGAAGAAACTGAGTATTATCTGACAAAATTGCAGGGGTGTCAATACTTTTGGCCACAACTGTATATGGAGTTCGCAAGCTATTCTACGATTTGTTCTCCAAGAGTCAATTAGAAATTAAAATGTTAATTTCTCCATCACATTGCTTTAATTACTGTGAATCACCTAAAGGGTTAATAAACTTATTAAATGTGGTCTTGAGCATTTTGAGCTGATCAGTTTTTAAATTGGTGTCACTTTTGGGTATTATCTGTTAAAGTCACTTTAAATGTGACGTGGTCCCTAAAACAAATTAATTTTGTTGGAAAAATTACTGATAAACTTTTAATCCTTCTAATGTCCTAACAAAAAAAAATGCTTAAAAAATGGTGCTGATATAAAGTAGACATGGTAAATGTTATATATTATCTATTTTATGTAGTATAACTATCTGGTTTCAGGGCATAAAAATTTTTTGACATGTTTTGGATATTTTCATAAATAAATGCAAATAATATCGACGAAAATTACCACTAACATAAAGTACAATGTGTCATGAAAACAATGTCAGAATCACTGGGATATGTTGAAACGTTTCAGAGTTATGACCTCATAAAGTGACAGCGGTCAGAATAGTAAAATTTGGCCTCGTGAGGAAGGTGAAAACAGGATTGGGGTGATGGGATTAAACCAAATTCCTCCATTTATTATATTTTATTTTGCACAGAATTTGTCTCTCAGGAGATCAAAAGATTTTGACTTAATATAATGACTGATTTTGTACACCTATATCTTTAACCCCTTCACGATCTTAGGGTTTTATGTCAATTGTTTGCTCCCCTTCTTCCCAGAGGCATAACTCTTTTAGTTTTCCATCAATGTGGCCGTATGAGGGCTTGTTTTTTTGTGGGACGAGCTGTACTTTTAGTGTACTGAAAAAAGGGGGGAAAAAAATTCAAGTGTAGTGAAATTGTAAAAAAAAAAAAAAAAAAAAAAAAAAAAGTGCAATTCCACAATTTGTTTTTTTTGTGATGTTCTCTAAATGCTAAAACTGAGCTGGAACACAGAGAAACACAATACAACAAACGTGAAAAAATACTCTGCTGTAAAAAAAAGTTTTTTCAACAATAAACAGCAAGTGCTAGTAAAAAGATAACAAAACAAGTTATTTATTTGATACGTTTTCTGCAAAAAATGTACGCCAAGCCGCTCTACCAACGCCAAGGTATACCCATCAGAGCAGTCCTATCCAATGTATTTAAAACCTGACCATGTGAACAGTACCTATATGAGCAAGATTCAGAGAGGTAATGTCTGATGTGGACATGCTGTGTGAGACGGCTTTATATGTGCATGGCCCACATGAGAGTGGTGGAGACCTTCCAAAAACTTACAGAAGCAAGTTACCTCTCTGAACCCTGCTCATATAGGTACTGTTCACAACAGTCGAACTACCACAGCGTCAAAAGGGTGATTTGAACTTTCTGAAATTTTTTTTTACTTGCTTCAGTACTTGACTGCGATCTTCTGATCGCTTGCGCTACACATATCAAGGCTTCAGTAGCAGAACTGATCATCTGCTGTGAAAACCGGCCATGGAACGGAACTCATAGCAGATCTGCAATGACAAGCACGGGGGGGGGGGGGGTCTTTTGCAGATCCCCGGTTGTCATATCAACGGATTGGCATCCCATGATCATGTGATGGGGGTGCCGATGGTCAGGGTTTGTGACGTGTTACCAGGATGCATTTTTAATGCCACTTTCAGAGACTGACAGCGGCATTTAACAGGTTAATAGCAGCAGGTGGTCAGCTGTTCAAATCAGCTCTCATGTATCGGAAAAGATGTGGTGGGCTCAGCACCGGTGCCCGCATCAAATGCTGGGTCACGACCTATGATGTATATATAGGTCATGAATATGTTAAAGCCTTGCTACCTTCTTAATGATGGTGAGTAGGCAAGAAAGGTCATACACACTGGGATCAGAAAGACGATTTGGAGAATCTATACATTGTTATAACAGCACAAAGCTTCTGTGAAATTAACTCACTAGACATGGTTTATTTTAAGCTACAAGCGTAATATCAATTATCACAACCAACTCCCAAGAACTTCAGCTCAGCAATATTTAATTGAATGGGAGCTGATCTGCAGTTCTTATCAATGACCTCTACATAGTGTATGGATCTGTTCTGATCTGGCTCCATACAATGTTTACATCCGACATTGCTAATTACACCTGATTGGTGGGTGTGCTGCAAGATGGACCCCCACCAATCTAATACTGATGACCTAATGACCTAGAGATTAGAAGCAATGTCAGAAAGTAATATATTATTGAAAGAGTAGTGGATGCAGGGAACAAAATGCAATTTTTTTTTTGTGGAAAATCTACTATAAGTTAATGTAGACATGCCCATAGCTATTCAAAGATAAAATATAAAGTCTTAGAACATATTAGATGGGCTATTTTATCTTTTTCTTCCATCTGTTCTCTGTTTCTATATAATGGATGAAAGGCAGATTATTTGAAAAACCATTCACATATCATACATAAAACAATAAGCAGCCAAAGTATCAAACACTCAAGGTCAATGTGTCTGCCTCCCACATATGCTCCAGTCCATAGCAATCTGATGACCGTTATTTGTGGTATTGGAGCAGACTGGTTCTTTGATAGAATTTCATATTACACATAAGATCACCACTTCTCCTTATGGTTCTGTAATATAATAACCCTTAAATTACATCATAAATGTGGTTTGATTGGTCTGGATTTTACTTTCAGATTTTGTAGCTTGAAATCTTTAGAGCTTCAAAGAAATGTTAAGTTATACAGTATCTGATTTTCCTAAAAATAAGTCTAGAAATGTGCACAAAAAAGCTTCTAATATATAAAAGTTCTCTTGACTTTGGCCTATTCAAGATGTCGGAGATGTGGAAGAATGCACAGAGCTGCACATAGATCCAGGTGTGTAAGACATTCCGGTAGGAGGTTTTTTGTCAAAATGTATCCTTAGGACAAGTGCCCATATTGAATTCCTTGGAGTTTTGTCACAAAAACTGAAAGAATGCCTGGTCTCATGCACATGTTGCTGATTTTGTCCTTGTAGATTTGCATACTGAAGAGTGGGAAAAATTCACATCACATTTGTATGTAAAAAAACGAAAAAAAACAAAACAAGACAAAAACGAACGCATTTTAGGATGTGTTTTTCCTGCCAACCCATCAGGATTCGTGGCAGAATTCTCTGCCACAAATCCTAAACATGTGTAGATACCCTTTCAAGGAAGGAGAGAAGACAAATGGATGCCTTCTGGTGCATATATTATTTTCTTTTCACTTTTTGGATTATGACAAATTAGATGAAGAAATAGGGACAGGAATTGGCGGGTATGTATTTCATGCTTTATGCATTTTGTTTACTTTCGTGCCTTTTTTTATTCATTTCAACTTTTATTGCAAAATTTCCAGTTTATAAGATGTTTTGGTCCATTGCACAAGCTCAGAGTTCAGAGCAGTAGACCAAAACACCATGATTGAATCTGGCTAAACTGGAAATTTCTCAATAATAACACAATCAAATTAAACATGGAGGACAAAGAATCACTTCTGGACAGGTATATGGATCAGAAGTAGCTGCTCAATCTATGAGTAGCAAATATTAAAATTGTGACGGACAATGACATTTTTCTAAGTCATCATAGAGACCAGAGACCAATGTCTAAATCTACCTTAACTCAAGCACCACATCCCATTCTGGGCAACTTTTAGGTCAACTCATAACATTTTTGATTTTCAATAAAAAACAACAAAATCCATTGACTTCTTACAAATGATTATTCAGTAAGAATTGGGGGAAAAGAATCATTATTTTCTAGTATTTCAATTTAACATTATGATGGGCACATATACAATTTTGTTATTGCATTGTGGCAGAACATGTTGTTTTCAGATTGCCAATTTAAGGCAGAGGATAACCTTTCTCTTAAGTTGGGCGAGAGAATGTTTACAACTTCTCCATTCCTTCCTGTGAAGTGGGCTGCTGTCATTAGAACAGAACATCAAAGACAGCATGATACAAACAATCCTCTTGAACGCAGTCACAAAGAAAATGGAAGAGGAGTATTGCTCACTTGAAACAATATCAAGTGCTTGACAGATCACATGATAATTGAGAAATAAACAATTTCTCAGCCAGAGGAAGATGATGGGTTCCCAATAAAGAAGGCACAGAAAAATCATTATTATGAGAAGAAAAAGCTCTCCAAGAGCAATCATGAGATTTTATACAAAAGTACTATGTTGAGCCAACGTGAAACTAAGTAATGCTAAGGGCTCACCTGATTGAGGTGCATTCTCTAAACTAGGGGTGTCCAACTAAAATGTGACTTGGGGCCACAATGTTAAATTTAAGCGGGGTCTACGCAGGGACTTTGGCCTTCTGAATACAAATATGAAGAAAATCGTTAACATATGAATAACCATTCTGCAACCCACCATACAAAACATACATTGATACGTATTTAATTAGCCACTGTATTGTGTTCCATGGTAAGCAGGACACCAAATAAGTGGAGTAAGTAGCACAGAAGCAAGCAGGTGTGAAAAAAACACACACGAGAACAGTATAGCCCCCTTCACACATAGCGAGATGGCTAGAGATATCACTAAAGTGTCACCGATTTTGTGACACAACAGCGACATCGCTAGCGATCTCGCTACATGTGACACGTACCTGCGACCCAGCCCCCCCGCTGGATATCGCTGATCGCGCGTGATCGTCCTGGTCCATTTCTCACCAGCTTCCTGCTGGCACCGACGAGCGACGCATGGACGTGGACGGAAGATGTCATCAGAGCTGCGTGTGACAGGTAAGTAATGACCACCGACCGCTGCTGCATCGCTGGTGAGATCTGCCTGTGTGGCAGCTCACTAGCGACCATTTAGCGATGCACCAGCGATCCTGACCGGGTCGTATCGTTGTCGGGATCACTGGTGCATCGCTAAATGGAACGGTACCTTAACTTTCTAGGAAACTCATCTGTAAGGGAAGCAGCTAATCACAGGAATGCAGTTTCGTATCCTCCAGCAGGGCAATGGTAAATCAAAAGCTATAATATGGAATTAGATGCAGTCTGATACATTCCAACAGGATGATGGTTAAGAGCATCAATAGGTGCAAACTGGGACTTGCAAGAAAATGGGTTGACCGCAGGAAAGCTGTGACGTAAAGGGAAAATGGAGATTCACTTGAGAAGCGTTACCTAGATTACAAAGGCAATGTGTAAAGAGGATCGACAACAGTTGGGAGAAGCTGATAACTTGCTGAGGTTGGCCTGGACTACATCAAGAAAACTGGACGAGCTTGGAAAATAACTGGTTGTAGAATGGCACTCGCGATAGATGACATACACCTCCCTGGACCTAAGCTAAGTGAATAGCAAAACTCCTGACAAACTTAAAACTACAAAAAATGCTACTTAATACCCAAGCACCTGGTGTCTGCTAAAGCAGGCCTAAAGGCTCAGAGTGATGATGTCCGAGGAGTTTGCCAGGTTATCTGAAAAACCCATAATGGACTACTGCAAAAGAAGATGGCCATAAGAGAAGGGAGGTAACAGAAATAATTGAATAGTATAAAGTAATTAATACAAACATCTCACACTATAACAGACAAGGAGTACAGTGGGTGAAATAAGTATTGAACACGTCACCAATTTCCTAAGTAAATCTATTTCTAGAGGTGCTATTGATAGGAAATTCTCACCAGATATTGGTAACAACCCATCCAATCCACACAGGCAAAGAAATTAAACCATAGATGTCCATAAATTAAGTTGTGTGTAATAATGAGATTTGACAATGGGAAAAAGTATTGAATAAGCTCACTGAATTTTATTTAATGCTTCATACAAAATCCTTTGTTGGTGATGACAGCTTCAAGATGCCTCTTGTATGGAAAGACTAGTTGTAAGTATTGCTCAGTTGATATTTTGGCTCATTCTTTCACACAAACACTCTTCAAACCCTGAAGGTCCCGTAGGCTTCTATGAACTCTGAGCTTTAGTTCCTTCAATACTTTTCTATTGGATTCAGGTCAGGTGATTGGCAGGGCCATGCTAGCAGTTTTATTTTCTTTCTGTGAAACCTCTGAAATTGACAGTTTCCTTGGCTTTGTGTGAGATCATTATCTTTCTAGAAATATTCACCCTTGTTTCATCCTCATCATCCTGGTAAATGGCAGCAGATATTTATTAAGAATCTCTCAGTACATTTGCATTTGTCCATTCATCCTTCCTTCAATCACATGAAGTTTGCCAGTGCCGTATGTTGAAAAACAGCCCCACACGACGATGTTCCAAACTCCTAACTTCACTGTTGGTATGGTGTTTTTGGAATATGTAGTACCTTTTGGCCTCCAAACATACGTTAAAGTTTGGGCACCCCTATTAATGTTAACCTTTTTTCTTTATAACAATTTTGATTTTTGCAACAGCTATTTCAGTTTCATATATCTAATAACTGATGGACTCAGTTATATTTCTGGATTCAAATGCGGTTTATTGTACTAACAGAAAATGTGCAATCTGCATTTAAACTAAATTTGACCGGTGCAAAGGTATGGGCACCCTTATCATTTTCTTGATTTGAACACTCCTAACTCCTTTTTACTGACTTCCTGAAGCACTAAATTGGTTTTGTAATCTCATTGAGCTTTGAACTTCATAGCCAGGTGTATAAAATCATGAGAAAAGGTATTTAAGGTGGCCACTTGCAAGTAGTTCTCCTATTTGATTCTCCTATGAAGAGTGGCATCATGGGCTCCCCAAAACAACTCTCAAATGATCTGAAAACAAAGATTATTCAACATAGCTTTTCAGGGGAAGGATACAAAAAGTTGTCTCAGAGATTTAACCTGTCAGTTTCCACTGTGAGGAACATAGTAAGGAAGTGGAAAAACACAGGTACAGTTCTTGTTAAGGCTACTTTCACACATCAGGTTTTCGGCGTCAGGCGCGATCCGGCGTCGTGCCGGAATGCCGGATCCGGCAAATTTTTTGTAAAACCTGAAGTGCCGGATCCGGTTTTCTGCCGGATCCGTCTTGTTCTTGACAGACAAAACCGGATCCGTCTCATCCGGTTCATCCGTTTTTCTATCCGTTTTTCGACGGATTACGCCGGATCCGGTTTTTAAAATTGACCCTTGTGGCCTTCCGAACGGGATTGGCTACTGGAAAACTAGATATAGCATGTTCCTACAGCCCTTCTTTGACAGGTTGTAGAGAAGAAAGTGCAGGTTGGAGAGAAGAGCAAGTTACTGGCGAAGATGGATGTTGTCATTGGAAATATTACCACTAGAAGTTCTGTGACGGTTTCAGGGACAATTTTCCACTATACTTTATGTCACCTCAAGGCAGAGTACACTGGGATGACAGAGTGTGAGAGATTTTTGCCCTAAACTTGTGTACCTTCTGGACCAACAGTATATACCTTTGCCAACCAAAGTTGGCTATCTTGTCATGGTCTTACTATTTTTACCTTTAGGCCACAGGTGTGTACCTGGTTGTGTTTTATGCAAAGTATTTCACCTTTTAACAAAAGTTGTGTACATTGGTAGGAAATCACCAACAATAAACACAACTTTTTAAGTGAAATACTTTGCTTCAAACACAACCAGGAACACAACTGTGGCAAAAAGCTAAAATTTACCCACAGTTATACCTGGTTTTGAATACCTTTTTACCTTTGAAATACCCTGTATTTAACCTTTTTTTAAAACATAGTTCGCCGCAGAAAGAAATGACAGACAACCATTGTGAAACGATAATTTAACTTTTATTTAAATTTTTTTTTTTTTTGTAAAATGTTTTTAAAGTGCAAAAAACTTTTTTAATAAAGGTTTTAAACCCAATGGGCATTTTTATTACAAAAAACACACATTACAATTCTGTGTACTGTGGGGTGGAAATACTGCTGGAGGGGCTGCGGGACACTTCGACACTGGGTGTGTGGAGAGAGGACTGGGATCGTGGTGGGGAAGGAACAGTTAGAGGTGAAGGTGTGGAAAAAACTACAGAATGGGTGGACATGTGGGAAGCAGAAGAGGTGGTGGGTGGTGGAGTGGAGGGTTGGGCAGGGACTGTAGGAGCAGATGATGTTGATGGAAAGTTGTATGGGGAAGGAGTTTGGTACGGGGAAGGAGTTTGGTACGGGGCAGGTTGCTGGAAGTGGGGAGATGACTGGTACTGGGGAGGTTGCTGGTACTGGGCAGGTTGCTGGTATGTAGTAGGAGGGGGAGGATGGAAAGTGGCTGGAGGGGGTGCAGATGTAATAGGAGGGGGAGGATGGAAAGTGGCTGGAGGGGGTGCAGGTGGAGGAACTACAGTGGTGTGAGGTGGAGGTTGGGAGGTAACCTGCTGTAGAGCACCGTGGCACGAATGCATTACATGCATCTGCTGGGTAGGAGATAGTGTTTCCATGCGCTCCACAACAGACCTGAAAAAGGTGTGGTTTGGCGAAGATCTTGCTTCTGAATGCATGGTTTGCAGAAGTGTCTTCACCTCCAGAATGCTGGAGTTGATCTGCTGAAAGCCTGCGGAGATTTGCTCTGACAAGACTTTGAGACAGTTCTGGAAAGATGCATTCAGATGCAATAACTCTTGCGCATAACTCTTTTCCTGACCCCTCTGCCGCCCAGTACCCGCAGGTGTACTAGAGGCGGCAGGGGCAGAAGGGTGGGGTAAAGGGAAAGCGATCTCCTCACCAGCAGCTTCATGTAATGTAGGCGGCCACGATGCTCCTGTGCTGGTGGATGGGACAGATGGGTCGAATGTGTGGGAAGGCTGGGAAGGTGCAGATGTACCGGGGCGGTCGAAGTGTCCCTCGGTGCCGGTCTCCTCAGGGATCGCCTCAGAAGGGTCCAATCGTGCAGGCTCCCGAGTGCTGCTCACCGTGCTGTGGAATAAAGAGAAAAAAAAACAATTAAAATACTGACATGGTATGGCCCTGGCTGAAAAAAAAAAGTTACATCTAACATTTTTTTTCACATGTGGTGTGTAATATTTACCTTCTGGTGAGCATTGTTTCCCGGAGGAACGACAGGGCTTGTGCGTACTTGTACTTGCTCCTGCGTCCTCCAGATCCACTCGGGGCCCGCATCTCTTTATTGAACTCCTTCTTGAAACGATCCCTCACAGACCGCCACCGATTCACAATTCTGCTCCCTGAAACGAGAAAGGAGTGGTTAGTATACAACATCAGTGTTTCACAAACTCCAGTCCTCATGGTCCCCAGGGGTCATGTTTTCAGGATTTCCATAGTAAATAGAAATCCTGAACACATGATCCGTGGGGACCACGAGGACTGGAGTTCGGGAAACACTGGTTTACATCAAGCAACCGTTACTGTATATACTTACGCTCTTTAATCTGGGCCCGAGCTTCGAGGTCCTCCCAGCGGCCCACAAGGAGAGAACAGATTTCCTCCCAGAGTCGTCGGGTAATGATCAGGTCAGCGTGGCGGCGGTCAGCCATATTCCAGAGCGGCTCCCTTTCTCTGACGAGATCGATGAGGCGGTCCACATCAATCCCTCCATCCTCACCGTCAGAGTCGGGAGCACGCTGTGAAGGCTGTTAAAGAAAAAGACAAAAATAACATAATTAGCCTCCACAAAAGAAATGAAATAAAAAGTGCAAAAAAACAAAGCAAAAATATTTATACTTACACGCTGGTGACCGCCGCGTTGCTGTCGCCGACGACCCTGGGAGGCACTGCGAGGACCTCTTGGCCGAGCACCAGATTGGGAAGACTAGAGAAGAAAACAAAAAATGTTATGTCTTTGGATGTAGGCATTTGTTTGCTGTGTGTGGTCCGCAGAACATTGTTTTCTATGTGTTGTGTGTAGTGTGATGTTGTGTTTCTGCGTTTGATGCAAAAAACTTACGAATTGTGAGCCCACTCCAGGTGTCTGTCGACCCCTTCCTTCTTCTTCTGGGAGCTCCTCTTCATCTTGTGATTCCTGTTTTGAAATAAAAGGCAATGAATAGACATATATTACAGAGATGATGGATTTTGGAAATAAGAACTTACCGTCAAACGCTGACGATGCGAGGGAGGGCTCCCAGAAGAAGATGTGCTGTCCTGTTGATGGCCAGACTCCATGGCTGTGGGTATTGCTGCTGCCAGTGATGCCATTTCTGCTGCTGCTGCATCTCTTTGGCGGCTGTTGAATAAAGAGAAACAAAGGGCCAATGAATATCTTGATATTCCATGGCCCTAGTTTGGAGGAATGGGGGATTTGATAATTACCGTCTCTCATCTGCTTCTGGACTCCCCTCCCGTTCAGCATGCTGCTCCATTTGGGGTGGTGCTGATGGTGCTGCTGCTGCAGATGTCTGCTGCCTTCTCCTGCTCCTGGTTCTTGGCTTGGGTGGCATGTTGGGTGTGGCTGAGGGTCCCATTGTCTTGCTTTTATATATCTCCTGTGGGCAGAGCTACTGAGCATGCTCAGACCAAAAAAACCGGATCCGGCCACCGAATCCGGCTTTCGCCGGATCCGGCGCATTGCGGCGCTCATAGGCTTTCATTGTGTGAGCGGGTACGGCTTTTTCGCCGGAGACAAAAAACGTTACAGTAGACGTTTTTTCCAGACGCCAGATCGCGACACATTGCGACACATTGCCGGATCCGGCGAAAACCGGATGAAACGCATGGCCATCCGGCGCGATCCGGCGCAAATGCAAGTCAATGGGGGGGAAACCGGATCCGGCATTGCATTTCGCCGGATCCGGTTTCTGTCAAAAGCGCCGGATCGCGCCTGACGGCGAAAACCTGATGTGTGAAAGAGGCCTAAGCCCAGAAGTGGCAGGCCAAGAAAACTATCAGAAAGGCAGAGAAGAAGAATGGTGAGAACAGTCAAGGACAATCCACAGACCATCTCCAAAGACCTGCAGCATCATCTTGCTGCAGATGGTGTCACTGTGCATCGGTCAACAATACAGCGCACTTTGCACAAGGAGAAGCTGTATGAGAGAGTGATGCGAAAGTAGCCGTTTCTGCAAGCACGCCACAGAGTTGCCTGAGGTATGCAAAAGCACAATTGGACAAGCCAGGTACATTTTGGAAGAAGGTCCTGTGGACTGATGAAACAAAGATTGAGTTGTTTGGTCATACAAAAAGGCGTTATGCATGGAGGCTAAAAAACACAGCATTCCAAGAAAAACACTTGCTACCCACAGTAAAATTTGGTGGAGGTTCCATCATGCTTTGGGGCTGTGTGGCCAATGCCGGCATCGGGAATCTTGTTAAAGTTGAGGTTCGCATGGATTCAACTCAGTATCAGCAGATTCTTGACAATAATGTGCAAGAATCAGTGACGAAGTTGAAGTTACGCAGGGGATGGATATTTCAGCAAGACAATGATCCAAAACACCGCTCCAAATCTACTCAGGCATTCATGCAGAGGAACAATTACAATGTTCTGGAATGGCCATCCCAGTCCCCAGACCTGAATATCATTGAACATCTGTGGGATGATTTGAAGCGGGCTGTCCATGCTCGGCGACCATCAAACTTAACTGAACTGGAATTGTTGTGTAAACAGGAATGGTCACAAATACCTTCATCCAGGATCCAGGAACTCATTAATAGCTACAGGTATCGACTAAAGGCTGTTATTTTTGCAAAAGGAGGATCTACGAAATATTAATGTCACTTTTATGTTGAGGTGCCCATACTTTTGCACCGGTCAAATTTTGTTAAAATGCAGATTCCACATTTTCTGTTAGTACAATAAACCTCATTTGAATCCAGAAATATAACTGAGTCCATCAGTCATTAGATACAGTGGGGAAAAAAAGTATTTAGTCAGTCAGCAATAGTGCAAGTTCCACCACTTAAAAAAATGAGAGGCGTCTGTAATTTACATCATAGGTAGACCTCAACTATGGGAGACAAACTGAGAAAAAAAAATCCAGAAAATCACATTGTCTGTTTTTTTTTCATTTTATTTGCATATTATGGTGGAAAATAAGTATTTGGTCAGAAACAAAATTTCATCTCAATACTTTGTGATATATCCTTTGTTGGCAATGACAGAGGTCAAACGTTTTCTGTAAGTCTTCACAAGGTTGCCACACACTGTTGTTGGTATGTTGGCCCATTCCTCCATGCAGATCTCCTCTAGAGCAGTGATGTTTTTGGCTTTTCACTTGGCAACACGGACTTTCAACTCCCTCCAAAGGTTTTCTATAGGGTTGAGATCTGGAGACTGGCTAGGCCACTCCAGGACCTTGAAATGCTTCTTACGAAGCCACTCCTTCGTTGCCCTGGCGGTGTGCTTTGGATCATTGTCATGTTGAAAGACCCAGCCACGTTTCATCTTCAATGCCCTTGCTGATGGAAGGAGGTTTGCACTCAAAATCTCACGATACATGGCCCCATTCATTCTTTCATGTACCCGGATCAGTCGTCCTGGCCCCTTTGCAGAGAAACAGCCCCAAAGCATGATGTTTCCACCACCATGCTTTACAGTAGGTATGGTGTTTGATGGATGCAACTCAGTATTCTTTTTCCTCCAAACACGACAAGTTGTGTTTCTACCAAACAGTTCCAGTTTGGTTTCATCAGACCATAGGACATTCTCCCAAAACTCCTCTGGATCATCCAAATGCTCTCTAGCAAACTTCAGACGGGCCCGGACATGTACAGGCTTAAGCAGTGGGACATGTCTGGCACTGCAGGATCTGAGTCCATGGTGGCGTAGTGTGTTACTTATGGTAGGCCTTGTTACATTGGTCCCAGCTCTCTGCAGTTCATTCACTAGGTCCCCCCGCATGGTTCTGGGATTTTTGCTCACCGTTCTTGTGATCATTCTGACCCCACGGGGTGGGATTTTGCATGGAGCACCAGATCGAGGGAGATTATCAGTGGTCTTGTATGTCTTCCATTTTCTAATTATTGCTCCCACAGTTGATTTCTTCACTCCAAGCTGGTTGGCTATTGCAGATTCAGTCTTCCCAGCCTGGTGCAGGGCTACAATTTTGTTTCTGGTGTCCTTTGACAGCTCTTTGGTCTTCACCATAGTGGAGTTTGGAGTCAGACTGTTTGAGGGTGTGCACAGGTGTCTTTTTATACTGACAACAAGTTTAAACAGGTGCCATTACTACAGGTAATGAGTGGAGGAAAGAGGAGACTCTTAAAGAAGAAGTTACAGGTCTGTGAGAGCCAGAAATCTTGATTGCTTGTTTCTGACCAAATACTTATTTTCCACCAGAATATGCAAATTAAATGAAAAAAAAAAAAACAGACAATGTGATTTTCTGGATTTTTTTTTCTCAGTTTGTCTCCCATAGTTGAGGTCTACCTATGATGTAAATTACAGACGCCTCTCATCTTTTTAAGTGGTGGAACTTGCACTATTGCTGACTGACTAAATACTTTTTTTCCCCACTGTATATGAAACTGAAATAGCTGTTGCAAAAACCAAAATTGTTATAAAGAAAAAAGGTTAACATTAATAGGGGTGCCCAAACTTTAACATATGACTGTATATATTATGGCCTCCAAAGAGTTTAAGTTTGGTCTCATCTGTACAGACTATGTTCTCCCAGTATTTCACAGGCTTGTCTAAATCTTAAGCAAACTGTAAGTGCACATGAACAAGCTTTTCAGAAATAGTCTTGTGTGGTGAGCGTGCAAACAGGCCATGGAGGTTGAGTGCATTACTTATAGTTTTATTTGAAACAATTGTACCTGCTGATTCCAGGTCTTTCTGTAGCTCTCCACAGGTGGTCTTTGGCTGTTGGACAATTCTTCTGACAATTATTTTCACTCCTCTGAAATCTTGAGGGAGCACCTGGTTGTGGCTGGGTTATGATGAAATTATATTCTTTCTACTTCTGGATTATGGCCCCAACATTGTTCACTGTAAACTTCACCAGTTTAGAAATTGGCCGAGTGCCTGTCTATTTGGTATTTTGCACCTGTGTTGCAATCTTTGCTACATGGGCTGGCTACATCCTGTAGTGCATTTGTTCAGATACCTGGGCAGGTAAGCGGTGCTGTACCTTTTTCAGCTGTGTTATTTTCATCAATTGACACAGCTGATATTTTTCACTAAGTGGCAGGATTGCTTTCTAATTACTGATAGATTTCAGCTGGTGTCATGACGTTCCATGGCTTTTTAAAGCTGTCTTTCTTCATGTGTTCAATACTTTTTCTGTGGCCTCTCTCATTATTACACAACTTAATTTATGGACATCTATGATTTTATTTCTTTTCCTCTGTGGATTGGATGGGTTGTTACTGACATCTAGGAAGAATTTCATGTCAATAGCACCTTTAGAAAAAGATTTACTTAAGTATTGAACATGAACACGTGTCATCAATTTTCTATTTCACCTGCTGTAAGTAACCGCTTACTCTTGATTTACATTCAGGATGGATGAACACAGAACTTAAACACATGCTAAAAAGGAAGAAAGAAATGTTTATCAAATGGAAAGAGGGAGGTGTTGTGAGCTCATTTTCTCGTTCACCTTTGATGTCCGATGAACTCCCTCTGCTGGTGAAAGGAGGTAGTGAAACTGATTTGGATGGGAGAAACCGGTCACCTGAACAGGTGGATTGCGATTGGACATCCGGAATCTCTCAGTGGATATAAGGCAGCCGACGCCCTGTAGGGTTGCTGGTGATTTCTCTGCTTTGAGCTCTGGCCTCCAGTTCAGTTCCTGTCTTCTAAAGCTAAGTTTTGCTCTGTTATTGTTCCATGAGATTTTGTCTGATTTGCTTAGTTTTGTGTTCTGCTAGCCCCGGCTGGGGCTCTGCTGAATTTCCATTTTTGTCCCTGATCGGTTAAATCTCTTTTGCTTTGTCTTCTGAATATATCAGAGTGCTGATATAGGGATTTTGTAGTCTAGTGACTTCAGGGCCGTTTTTCCTCAGACGTGTTGGGACATTTTTGGTAGGGGTTTTGCGGATCTAGTTAGTTGGGCCCCATCGTTTGCTCTGCCTGTCTTTCTGTCTGTGTTTTCATCTGTTTTCACCGTCAATACATGTTGGGGGCTGTCTATTGCTTTGGGGTCTGCTCTGGGGCAGTTTAGATTTCCCTTCTTTCTTTAGGCTTATTTAGTTCTCTGGCTGTGAAGAGGCGTCCAGGACCACCATACGAACGCTCCACGGCTACTGTTAGTTGTTGTGAATAGGCTCAGGGTTCTGCAATCCGCTAGCTACCAACCTCTCTGGTTTTCTGGACTTAGCTTGCATTTTTGTTTTTCCTCCTCCGGTGACTCATTCATAAAAGGGAGGCATATCTAAAGAAGAATATAATGCTGTCTGCAGAACCTGCAGGGCAGAATCAGATTACTAAAGGTGACAATGAATTAAGGCTTGCAAGAGATGTCCAAAGCAATAAAAAAGGGTTTTGGGGATATGTCAAAAGTAAAAGAAAAGTCAAAGATCCTATAGGATATTTATAGGATGAAAAGGTAATAAAAGATGTTGAGCAGGCCAAACTTTTAAATTCCTATTTTGCATGTTTCCTCTCAGAAAGGAAATGTAACATCAACTGATCTTCACTGTCCTATTAAAGGAGTGGAAAAATACAGGATATCTATAAACAGAAAGATAGTGAGGAAACACTTAGCTAACATAAATGTCAAAAAGTCAAGTATCCAGGTCCAGATGAATTACACCCCAGAGTACTGAAGGAGATAGCAGAAGTAATTTCTGAACCACTCTCCATAATCTTTGAAAAATCTTGGAGAACAGAAGTCCCAGAAGACTGGAGAAGAGCAAATGTTGCTCCTATCTTCAAAAAGGGGAAAGAAGGTGGACCCAGGGAACTATAGGCTGGTGAGTCTGACTTCTATACCAATGATCTTTAAACAAATTATTAATTAATATGTATGTAAGTACCTGGATAAGAATGGAGTAACCAAAGTCAGCATGGGTTTGTAACTAATAAGTCATGTCAGACTAGCTTAATTTCCTTCTATGACAGAATCACTGACTGGGTGAATCAGGGAAATGCTGTAGATATAGTATATCTTGACTTCAGCAAAGCATTTGACAAAGTATCTCACATCATCCTTATTGAAAAAATGACTAAGTATGGAATGGACAAGGCAACTGTTGAGTGGTCGTAAATGGCTGCACATCCAGTTGGAAGAATGTCTCAATAAGCGTCCCACTGGGTTCTGTCCTGGACCCTGTATTGTTCAACATCTTTATCAATGATTTAGATGAAGGAATTAAGGGTACATTGATTAAATTTGCTGATGACGCAAAGCTAAGAGGGATAGCTAATACTAGAGAAGAGAGGATTCAAAAAGTTATAAACTGGAGCAGTGGGCAGCAACTAACAGAATGATTTTTAACAGGGAAAAATGCAAAGTACTACATCTGGGCAATAAAAATGAAAAAGCATATTACAGAATGGGAGGAATAGGGCTAAGCAACAGCTCATGTGAAAAAGACTGAACATGAGTCAACAGTGTGATGCAGCAGCAAAAAAATGCAAATGCAATTCTGGGATGTATTAACAGAAGCATACAGTCTAGATCACGAGAAGTCATTATTAAACTGGAGCAAGATCAGAAGAGCGACCAGAATGGTGATCGGTCTGCAAACCATGTCCTATGAGGAACGGTTACAGTACTTGGGAATGTTTACCTTGCAAAAAAGACAACCGAGAGGAGACTTAATACTTGTCTACAAATATTCAAATATCTGAAGGGCTGTCACATTGTAGAAGGATCATCTTTAGTCTCATTTGCACAAGGAAAGACTAGAAGCAATGGGATGAAATTGAATGGGAGGAGACACAGATTGGATATTAGAAAAAACTTTTTGACGGTTAGGGTGATCAATGAGTGGAACAGGCTGCCATGAGAAGTGGCGAGTTCTACTTTACTGGAAATCTTCAAACAGAGACCGGATAGACATCTGTCTGGGATGATTTAGTGAATCCTGCTTTGAGCAGGCGGTTGGACCAGATGACCCAGGAGGTCCCTTCCAACTCTACCATTCTATGATTATAGTACTGATCAGGGTGCTGTAGTGACTACAGTGAGTCACAGATGCTAAATATGGTTTAAGGCTGTTAGGGCTGGCAGAACGCACCAAATAATAAAATGATAGTAAGGGGCGTCGCAGCCCGGGGTCTACTGTGCAGGGGTGGTAAACTGCTGCTTGGTAATGGCGGATGTATATAGCTGTATACAAAAGGTCACACGCGGGTTAACCTCACCTGGTGTGAACATGAGCGGACTCTGTTACGTCACAGAGCCACAGTACCGGGGAACATAAATGTCGGAGCCTGTTAAAACACACAGCACTCGGCAAGAGAGCGCTCAGTAAATGGTCAGAGAACTCAGCCCCAAGGACACACCACCGAGGAGTGCAGACTATGTGCACCGTGGCGTACAAAGCCACCAGTGGATGCTGATGCCAATCTCTGACTCTGCCTCTACCTGGACCTCAGCCTGGGCGCTAGCAGGCTAGGCTACACAACACATGCGTACCAAGAGTAGGGGTTTCATAATGAGTCATTCACCTGAGACATTCATACATGCATACAACACTCACTCTACATGGTCAAATCTTTTCTATATTAGAACACGGCCGTGCGATCCTTTTATAGACACAGCCTTCCGGGACCTTCCTGATGGCCCAATCCGAGCTGCAATAGGACCTGAGCATGTGACCTCCGACCTTCAATGAGAGGTCGTCCCACGGGCATGCTCAGTAGGAGAAAAGCAGGACTCCGTCCCAGGAGCATCTGCTCGCCGCTGACTCATGCATGGTACAAAAGCTGAGCCTGGAGTAGCAACCAGACGCCTAACATTACCCTGGGCAAGACGCTGGGACCAACGTCTCTGCTGAGCAGGAACCTCTGTGGCTGTAGAGGAATGGAAGACCGCAGAGGACATGGCTTGAGATTCCCCCTATGCAGTGGGAGAACCTCGGTGCCTAACAAAGGCTATGTTCACATTAGATGTACTTCTTGTCAAGTACTCTGTTGGGAAATTATGTATTTTGACATGCCCCTTAACGTGTCCATTCACTGGAACGTTTAAAACCATTCAAAAGGATAAACATTTGGACTCCTTTCAATTATTTTCAGGGAACACAATAGCTTGCAAAACGAATGTCAGGAGGCACATTTGAAAACCATTTTCAAGCATGTGCAAAGCACCATCCTAATACAAGCGCAGCCCTAGGTGACTAATTAGTACAAGAGTTTTAAAATTCATTTCGGTGTTCCTTTGTGAATAAGCATTTCCATATTTTTTGAAAAAAAATTTTCACTGCTTTACAATAAAGACACATACAGACAAATTTTGGTAAAAGCAACAAAAAAATCTATTAGTGATAATGCCTGAAAAGAGGAATTTTGAAGTCTTCTTGACGAGGCCTCTTAATAAATTTAGCGCATTCTTGGACTACTCATGAGGCAGAAATTTAAATCACGGCTATCAGCTATAATTTACACCAACTTTCTGGCATACATCATAGTAGATTTATTGTGTGACTGTCGAACAGCTTCCTTTGCCAAATCCCACTTACTTTTCTTTAAAAAAAAAAAGGGGTGGGGGTTACACTTTTTTATTTTGTAGATATACAAGCTGTGTCAAATTTTGTGCCTTTGTTTTCTGCCTAAGCATTCCTACAAGAGTTTAAGGTTGAGTTTGGCTTGTATTATTCCATGCAAGTACGGAATGCACTAGAGAAGCTGTACAGATGTTAAAAGAAAAACTTCTATTAAAAAAGCAGTAACTGACATTTGTTCTAGATTTCAACCACAATATATACACACTATTCTGAACATTGTTAACCTTCCAAGTAGCTTCTCAACATTTTTTCTCTTTTGGATAAAGTCCAAGAAGATCAGTCAGAGATCACAGTAGATTGATTGGTTTCTTGCATTGTTTAGTATTCATAACCATCTTTTTTACCCTCCATCTTCCTGTTCTTTTAACATAAGCCATATCTTGATTAAAAGCTTTTTCAATGATTGATGCGTCTTTGGAGTATATGACCACTGGAGGAACTACAGGGCACTTCTATTCTTAAACAGCAATTCTATATTGTCCCCACGTAAGATGTTGTCCAACATCCAGGTATCTGTTCTTAGAATATGTCGCTTTTCTCAGCTAAACTTTTCTGTAGTATTTTTCCAATTTGTTATTGCTGTCTTAACTAATACTCATGAAGAATAGATGTGTTTGTGCCGTTGTCAGAGAGTTTTTAAACAGGTTTTTGGGCCAGTTTTACATCCCCAAATTGCATTTTTTTTTACATTTGAGAGCAAAATGCAATCACTTCATCTATCTTCATTTTTTTTTTTTTTTACCACCAAGTCCATTTATTTTCTGTACTTATAATGTATTCTGGGCTAAATGTGCAATGCAAATAACATTTTTCCAATTCATACAAGACTCAAGAAGTTGCAATCAAACCATGCATAACAAATATTCCCTGGCCCCTACACACTACCATGACAGTTTAGGCCAGTAAGTTACAATAGAGGGTCAACTGATTAATTTGTCCCTATAAAACCAAAGGACAGTACTTTTAGCAGCTCTATATTTTTATACTGTAAGGTCATAGTCATTGTATCTCAAGTCATGGTTGTTTTGCATGATCGGTTTATTTTAATCTGATTATTCTTGAGATCATATTTTCTGGACTATAAGATGCACTTCCCTCCTCCCCACCCAAATTTGGGAGGAAAATGGCATGTGTGTCTTATAGTCCAAATGTAGCTTACGTGGGTTGCTGTGGGGGGGATGGCGGCTGCAGTGGATCGGGGTCAAAGGAGGTTGGAGCTGGGTCGTAGCTGGAGGAAGCTGGCGACAGCAGGAGTGCGGCGATGCTGCAAGCAATGGGTTGAGAGGAGGGGGTGTACCGGTGGTGTGAAGCCAAGGTGGCAGGAGTGGAGTGCCCACTGCAACATACTATAGTGCTAGGGAGAAGGGTACAGGCACGTTAGAAGAAAGCCTGTGGTTCCCATATATGCCTCCACCACAAGACTGGTGTGTCCCCCCATTAATATAGGCAAATTCCACTGCAGGGCCACCTGTGAATGTGGCCCTGCAGCTGTTGCAAAAATACAATTCCCACCATGCTTGGACTGGTTGGGATGATGGGATCTGTGGTTTGGCAACAATGCAGAGCCCCACAGGTTGTGCAAATCTGCTGTCCCCATATAAGAGTATTGCACAACCTGTGGCCCGTCAGCAGCAGATCTCCCCCATAACAGTGTCAGCAGACCACCCCTATAGCAGTGCATCAGCAGATGTTTCCCCCCCCACAACAGTGTCAACATGTAATTAAATATTTCACCACATATTTTGGTTCACATTTTTTCCTCCTCTAAAACCTAGGTGCGTCTTATAGTCCGAAAAATACGGTAATTGGTGAATGAGTGAGAAGACAAAATAAGGAACCCACAAACGTGGAAAAAATGTTTCTTGAAGCGGGTGGGCCAGTGGCTACAAATCCAAATGTTAGGTTAAAACATAGATCACTGGAGGTCCAACACAGACACTGACCCACAAAAATTGAATAGTGGCAGCGGTCATACATGGCTGCCGTCCTGCTTAAACAGAGGGAATAAGTCCTCCATTATAGCAACTGGCGGGAGGGATTCAGAGCATCTGTTCATACTGCAGTCATGGCTTGAGTTACAGGAGTTATGAATGGTGACCCTTCTAACACACCAATTACAGTGCATTTTTCTTACATTCGCTCTGGTTCCCTCCCCCCTTTTTTTTCTTTACTTCGAATTTGTCGCACATCATCCTCCTCTAGTTGGGCAGCAAAAATATGATGTAAACCTGAGCGAAATGGACTAAATGCAGTGTGAACAGAAAGTGACGCATCAATGTCTTGTTAACCATGTAGGTGTATGAAATGTCTGATCTGCTGTAAATAAGGGCGCAACACGCAAATTTCAGTTCACAAATGTACAATTTCAATTTAAATAAAAAAAATATTGCAACAAATGTCTATAAAATACCATCCATCATTTTTCTCACCCATCAGCGCTAGTAGCTGACTGGGGTTAAAATGTAGGAGTGGCAGACATGTCTTTCATTTATTATTTTAAAATCCATTCCCAGCATCCCAGCGTCCTCCCCGAGAAGAGGCGGCTTACTGGAGATCATCACTGCTTCTCTACCACCACTTTTCAAAGTAAATTTGTTCTCTAGGCACATGGAGGTTTTCAAGTTGTTTGCACACAGACTCGATCATAGGAGGTGGTCCACATATGTAACACACATGATCCCTAGAAACAGAATTTGCTAGATGACTTTCAGAAATTCTTCCCTCTGTAATAAAACAAATCACATAATAATGCGTTAGCCTTCTTTCCAGAATTAAAAATGCATCCCCCCATCCGCAATAAATGTGTGTTACTGTATCAAATATATACATGTTTTCAAAAGTAGACCACTTGCCAACAATGACCCCTCAAAATACCCCATTATAATCAGGTCTATATCTCGTCTTTGCTGGAGACAACCTCCAGTAGTTGTTGTTAGGTCGCGCATGTGCAGGGAAAGAGAAAAGTAACAAGTGACATCTATGACCATGTATTATAAAGTTATGTAGGTTCTGGGGTTTTCACAAAAACATTACATGATGAAAATATTGCTTTGATTTGAGCAATGCACATGGCGTTCCTTCCCAAAAATATGGCACCATTTACTGTTTAATAGCATGTCAAGTCTCATACTAGAAAGCTTCTTATTATTGCCCTTGTGCATCAGAAAAACGATAATGTTTTTACCATGGTAGAGCAACTCTAACAAGGTAGATGTAGTGTTTTTCCAGAAAATCAAAGAACTTCTTTGCTTTGGACTATCCCTTTTTGTTAGAAGGCTTGATATTAAACTAAGGACAGGCTATCCTGCTGCCGAATCCAATGATAACCTGTTATCTCTGGGGGAATGTGCCAGCAAATGTTAATCTGCAGCAGATCCACAAGGAAAATGAAATTACACAATACACTTGAAAAACAAAGTGTACTGCAGTACTTGCTGGGTCCTCCACACACTTAAGGGGGGATTCTGCCCTTCTAGCACTTAGGGGCTCTGTATATGGAATCCGCAAACTATTATAGAAAATTCTGCACTCCAGGATGCCTCCTGTATAACAGTACTGCTAAGGCCTGTTTCACATTTCCCGCCAGAGCGGTTAAAAACATATCCGCCTCCGTGATGGGCAAACCGGATGCTACAGGATCCGTGTTGTACGGATCCACTGGAGGAGAAATTTAAAGGAACAACGTCCGAGAGAGGGGGGAGATATTTTTTTTTCTTTGCACGGCTGTTCCGGAACGACATTCAGGGGTTAAAAGCCCTGCTCCAGCGAATCTGCTGGGCATGCGCAATATACATTAGCGGACCGTCGCTCGAAAAAAAGTTGCAGAGTCCGTCCCATCCGCCCGGGAGACGCTAAAATTTTGACGGATCCGCCAAAAAACGGTTAAGACGGACGACCGTCAGTCAAGATCCGCCGCTAATGTAAGTCTATGGGGGAAAAAACAGATCCGCCCCTTTTTTGTCGGATCCGTTTTTTTGAAAATTGGCGAATTTTGACTGACGTCAAAAAACGGAGGTGTGACACAGGCCTTAGCCATACAGCCAGACTCGGGAGCGATAGAGCACTATTTGCCAACAGCGCGCCGTCCCTCCCGAGTTTCGCGTACAGCCACGTATGGGGGTATCAGAAATCGTGGAACAAATTTTGGTGCCATTTTTACCCATTTCCCAGTGAGAAAATGTAAAATCTGGTGCTAAAAACAAAATTTTGGTTGCAAAAATGGAAGTATTTTTTTCTTCATTGCCCAATGGTATAAAATTCTGTGACTCACCTGTGGTGTCAATATGATCATTGCACCCCTAGATGAATTCATTAAGATGTGAACTTTGTAGGGATGAGCAAATAGCGTCGGATAACTCCTTATCCAAATAGCTATAGCGCTTACCGAATGGCTGCATTGGGAACCCGGATACCTGGAGCTCTCCTGATGATCAACTATTCGGTGCAGCAGCTGCATGTGTCGTGGCTATGAGACAGTCACAACACATGTATGGAGAGCCCATCAAACAGGCTCTTCATGCATGTGTTGTGACTGTCACACAGCCGCGACACATGCAGCTGCAGAGCCGAACAGCTGATCATCGGGAGTGCTCCAGGTATCCGGGTTCCCGACGCAGCTATTTGGATAAGGAGTTATCTGAAGCTATTCGCACATCCCTTGTAGTTTGTAAAATGGGGTCTATTATGGGGGGGCTCTGCTGTTCTGGCACCTCAGGGGCTCTGCCAATGTGACATGGCACACTCAAACGAGTTCAGCAAAATGTCAACTCCATTATGGCGCTTCTTCCCTTCGGAGCGGAGCCTCAAAAGTAGGTTTCCACCACATATGGAGTATTGGTGTACTCAGGAGAAATTGCAGAACAAATTTTTGGGTCCATTTTCTCCTGCTATCCTTGTGAAAATAAAAAAAATTGAGGTTAAAATAACATTTTTGTGGGAAAAATGTGATTTTTATTTTCACGGGTCTACGTTATAAACTTCTGTGACACAGTTAGAGGCTCAAGGTGCTCACCACACACCTAGATGCATTCCTTGAGGGGTATAGCTTCCAAAAAAGTGTCACTTGTGTTTTTTTTCTTTCCATTGCTTAGGCACATCAGGGGGATCCGCACGAGACAGACCATTCCATGAAAATCTGCGTTCAAAAACGTCACTCCTTTTCTGTGTCCCGCTGTGAGCCCAAACAGTAGTTTAGCCCCACATATGGGGTATCGGCATACTCAGGAGATAGTAGACAACAAATTGTATGGTGCAATTTCTACTGTTACCCATGTTAAAATGAAAAAAAATTGGGACTAAAAAATATTCTTGTGGGGAAAATGTGATTTTTTTTTTTTTTACTTTCACGGCTTTACGTCATAGACCATGTGCACACGATGCATTTTTCCTGCGGATCCGCAGCGGATTTTACCGTGCAGAAACGTTGCGGATCCGCAAAGTGATTTACAGTACAATGTAAATCAATTTAAAAAAAAAACGCTGCGCAAACGCTGCGTTTTTTTTCCGCGCGGTACAAAAAATGCAGCATGTCACTTTTTTTGTGCGGTTTTCCACCTGCTCCATTCTCGAAATCCGCAGGGGGAAAACCGCACAAAAACCGCAAGAAAACCACACAAAAACAGGAAGAAATCCGCATGGAAAAATGCAGGTCATTTGACCTGCGGATTTCTTCAAATCTGCATGGAAAAATCAGCAGGAGGAAAATCTACGTGTGCACTTAGCCATAAACTTCCGTGAAGCACCTGGGGGTTCAAGATGCTCACCACACATCTAGATAAGTTCTTTGAGGGGTCTAGTTTCCAAAATGGAAACAAGTGGAGAAAGGGAAAACTAGAGTCAGCTCACCATTGATGCAGCTACAATAATTCAGCTGAGAAGCGCATGGAATAGCCTGGAATCTGGCTGGCTGAGGCAAACGAAGAGGAAAAATCCAACATTGAAGCAGGTAAATAAAATGTCCACTTTTATTAAAGAAGTAAATCGCATCCATAAAAACATGGTAAGTGAGGTTCTGATCACAGTGGATACAACCATGAATAAGGCTCATTAGAGCTGAAACGCGTCGGTTGTATCCACTGTGACGAGAACCGCACTTATGTTTTAATGGATATGATTTATTTCTTTAATAAAATTGGACATTTTATTTACCTGCTTCTACGCTGGATCTTTCCTCTTAGTTTCCAAAATGGTATCACTTGTGGGGGGTTACCATTGTTTAGGCACATCAGGAGTTCTCCAAATGCAATATGATGTCTGCTAATTATTCCAGCAAATCCCTGCTGTGCGACCAAACAGCTGTTTCCCCCCATATAAGGGGTATCGGTATACTCAGGAGAAACTGCACAACAAATTATAGGGTCCATTATTTTCTGTTACCCTTGCGAAAATAAAAAAAATTACATTTTTGTCACAAAGTTAAATGTTCATTTTTTACTTCCACATTCCAAAAATTCCTGTGAAGCATCTAAAGAGTTAAAAAACTTTTTGAATGCCGTTTTGAGAAACTTGAGGGATGCAGTTTTTAGAATGGTGTCACTTTTGGGTATTTTCTGTCATGTAGACCCCTCAAATTCACTTCAAATGTGATGTGGTCCCTAAAAAAATGGTTGTCAATTTTGTTGGAAAAATGAGAAAATCGCTGCAACTTTTAAGTCTTATGACTTCCTAACAAAAAAAATTATGTTACAAAAATTGTGCTGATGTAAAGTAGACATGTGGGAAATGTTATTCAATAACTATGTTGTGTGACATAACTCTCTGATCTAAGGGTATAAAAATTAAAAGTTGGAAAATTGCTAAATTTTTGCCAAATTTCAATTTCTTTCCACAAATAAACGCAAGTCATACTGAAGAAATTGTACCACTATTACGAAGTACAATATGTCACGAAAAAACAGTCTCAGAATCAGCGGGATCCATGGAAGCATTCCAGAGTTATCTCATAAAATGACAGTGGTCAGAATTGTAAAAATTGGCCTGGTCATTAACGTGCAGCCTTACCATGTGTAAAAAATGACAATGTGAATATTGGCAGAGAAGGACTGGGGCCAAACTATGGACATCCAGCAATTTTATTATTACACCTACTACATAATGGGATAGGATTTTGGAGCTGGGAATACCCCTTTGAGGCCGGGGTCACAATTGTAACTGCAATTCGAGTCTCTCGCATCAATACCCAGCACTGCCGCCGTCACTCGGAACCGGAGCGTTCAGCTGCATAGAAATACATGCAGCCGCACACTCCGGTCCCGACGGCAGTGCTGGGTATTGAGCTCAGAGACTCGTGCGAGTTTCTCGCATTGCAGCTGCAAGCGTAACCCTGGCCTGAGTCAGAGCCTCCGCAAAACAGGAATGGGGGAGTATGCACTGATCGGGTCACTGACTATAATGATGCAGATGGAGTTACAGAGGGCTTGGTCATGCATAATTTTCATCTGTATATATTGGAGGCACACAGTAAGACATAGTTGACTGCATCTTGCTGTCCTAATCATCTAGGCATATATGGCTGAAAATAATGCATGACTGAGCACACTATGACTCTGTCTCTATCATTATCGCCCCTTTAGCTCATGCTCCTGAATCTCGCTTTGCAGGGGTTCGGACATAAGTACCGGCTGAGCCACTTAACATATACTGAAATGTGATGTGAACCCTACCTAAGAGGGAAGAAGGAGCAGTGTGAAGATAAGTGGCTCATAGCACAGCTGCTACATCACACCAGAACAGCCCATCACTCTTGCAAAATTAGCTTTAAGCTCCCATGGTATTCCAGGGACCACGGGTTTGACACCACTTCAATAGACAGCAAATATTAATAGAAATAGTCTCAAACTAATTGAACAAATTCCCACAAATTTTAATTATCAGAAGAGGCAAAAGCACACATTGTGGTTACTACCATTGTTCTGTCCAGCCATATAATTGCTGTCTAGAAAGTCATTTTTGTGTGTATTAATCCTTCATATATTTCATACTGTAGGTAACAGCACCACCTGCTGGCCGCTTAATGCATAGGTTCCAGGGCTGTGGAGTCGGTGCTCATTTTGGTGGAGTCGGAGTCGGTATAAAATGGACCGACTCCTAAAATATATAATAAATTGGGTACAGTAATTCAATGCAGGATGTGCTGAATATTTTTTCATAGGAGTTTGGGAAAGTTATGAAATGTCCTATAAATGGCTGTTATATTCCTGATCTAAGGCTACATTCACACACAGCGTTTTTCCTGTGTTTTTTGAGGATACGTTTTTCAGCTGCAAAAGCTGATCATCTTTTAAAAAAAACTGCATCACCTGAAAGGTTTTTGAGCTCATAGATAATGTTTTCAATAGCAAAAGCAGATTAGAAATCTGCTCTATCTATATATCCATTTATCCATATCTGTCTATCCATATCGTATCTGTACCAAAAAGAATGAAAACCGGGTAGTACACCAATATATATTCTGTTCTATCTAAATATCTTGATTATTGGATCATAAAAATGATTAAATGTCTGAGGTTCACATTGTACTAAAATAAATTTTTCACTTAAATATAAGCAATATGTGTGGGAGTCGGAGTCGGAGTCGGTGTAAGGGAAATTGAGGAGTCGGAGTTGGAGTCGCAGGTTTGGCTTACCGACTCCACAGCCCTGATAGGTTCTAGTTTAATTTGCAATGTATTGTGGGATTGTTCCTGTTACATCATAGTCTTGTTTATGACACTGAGGGGAACAGCAGCCTTTATTCCTCCATATGTCTTAGGAGAAACTACACCAT
The DNA here is from genome assembly GCF_039654945.1 of Dendrobates tinctorius. Lineage (NCBI taxonomy): Eukaryota > Metazoa > Chordata > Amphibia > Anura > Dendrobatidae > Dendrobates > Dendrobates tinctorius. Next base: position 2,721,980 of record NW_027361834.1, on the reverse strand, counting down.
TCGTGTTCTTCATGCTTCTTAAACATCCTGCTCTAAGCATAGTTGGTAAGCACTATCTAGGTGTTATAATCCTGTGTTTATAACGTTGTTGTATTAAATAGGTAATCATCAGCTATGTATTACCTCACGGTACCTATGTATTACCTCGCGGTACCTATGTACTACCTCATGTTACTGTGTATTGCAGACTATCTGTATTTTATGCTCTGTGCAGTTACATATTCTGAAATGCTCCTGTTATTGCATCCTATAGTTTCACCCTTTCCTGTCACATCTGCAATCAATAAAAGGAGGTTACAATTTTACAGCCTCTTTTCTTAAAGAAGACAGGGGGTTTAGCTACATGTCTCATTGCACACCCTGCTAACGTGTATGAGGACAGTATAGTGAAACAACTGCTGAGAACAAGCTCAGAAGATCTGACGTTACAGAGCCCGCCATTATCCAAGCATACGGTTATTTCATACGGATATTGCAGCCACCTCCTAACGGTCGGACCGAATAATCGGACCATACGGAGCCCGCCATTATCCACGCAGAGCCGACAAAGGGATATCACAGCGGTCGCCTAACTGTTGAATCATGTTTCAAGGACGAGCATCCTCTTTCAAGACGAGATCACGAGTTGGTTCCTCCAAGACATCATCCGTCAGCAATGCCGCCGCTATTGCCCGCGCAAAAGCTGAAGCGGCAAAAGCAAGAAGCACCTTTGCTGAGCAAGAGATAGAATTGAAACTACAACAAGCATCCCTGGATGCGGAAAAAAGCGTCACTAGATGCAGAAAAAACACGCCTTGAAGCAACATTACAGAAACTTGCTATTGAAAAAGAAACAGCATCTGCCATAGCAGAAGCAGAAGCCTTAGAAGCTGCCATATATTCTGACGACGAACACAGCAGACGCAGCAGTGTGCTAGGCCTACAGCAAGTTACTCACGATCCATTGCAGCGTACTGCAGAGTACGTCCATCAGCATTCCAAATCAAATGACGAAGCAGACCCACAGGCGAAGACAGAGCATTTTGTCAACAAGTCAAGCCAACCAGATAATTCGGACACCCAGAAAGCCAACTATAAGTCTCCCTACCAAAAGCAAGGAAATACACATTGGGATGATACTGACTACAATAATCTTTCTCCAGAACAGAAGATCCGGAATCTGTCCCCGCTTAAAGAGAATCCCTTCGCTTCAGAAAGGTACTACAGCAGTTGGACCAGAGACATCTAATAGGTATGATCGTACAGCACACATGTACTCTGACAACACTCCATCAGCTGGCAATAATCAAGCCACAATGGACTTTGCCAAGTTCCTTGCTGGACGTGAGTTGGTCACTAAGGGACTTGTAAAGTTCAGCGATCATGCTGAAAAACTACAGGGCTTGGCGAGCCTCCTTCAAAAATACCATAAGAGACATAGGTCTATCATGTAGTGAAGAAGTGGATCTCTTGGTAACATGGCTAGGAAGTGAATCTGCCGAACACGCAAAGAGAATCAGAGACATTAATGTAAATTATCCAGATGTCGGCCTCAAAAGAATTTGGAATAGACTTGATGAATGCTATGGCTCAGTAGAGGTTATAGAAAGTGCCTTGTTTAAAAGAATAGAGGACTTTCCTAGAATAGCGAACAAGGATTATTCAAAGCTCAGAGAATTAACTGACTTGTTAATGGCGTTGTGTGTAGCAAAAGAAGAAGATGATCTTGTGGGGTTGACATATCTCGACACTGCTAGAGGTGTGAACCCCATAGTTCAAAAACTCCCATATAACCTGCAAGACAAATGGGTTACATATGGTTCTAGGCAGGGCTGTGGAGTTGGTAAGCCAAACCTGCGACTCCGACTCCTCAATTTCCCTTACACCGACTCCAACTCCGACTCCCACATATATTGCTTATATTTAAGTGAAAAATTTAATCTAGTACAATGTGAACATCAGACATTAAATCATTTTTATGATACAATAATCAAGATATTTAGATAGAACAGAATATTTATTGGAATACAACTAAATACAAAAAACTAATAAATTGTAAACATGTAATACATTATGTAATATCGATTACACACATATATATATATATATATATATCACTGTAATAAACTATAAGTGGCAAAAAACAGTTTTCAACAAAAACATACTAAATAACATTTGTGCAGTCTATGAATTTGTTCTAAGAAATAAAATTGCCTCCATCAGATCCTCCTTCATAGATGACCTCAAATCTGACCTAATAATTTTAAGGCTAGAGAACAACCTCTCTACAGTAACTTGGGTTGGAGGCAAAGCCGTAACCACATGGGCAACATCTCTAACAATTTCCGGGTATAAAGGAATTGCCTCATGCACAGTCGGTTTTGATGAACGGTTGAATTTTTCTATTTCTTTGAGAACAAGTGAAACATTTTGCTGAAATATGGTCAATCTGCTTGCTATAGGAGACAGAGTGAAATCTTTTTCCTTGCGGCAACGCTTTGCCTGCTCCATGTCATACAAATACTTGTCAAAGTCAAACTCCTCATCTGATGAGGATGAAGATATGGCAGCAGTAGCACTGTCAGGACCCGAGTCCTCTTGCGCCTGGCAGTCCTCCTGTAGGCCACTCTTCCTAACTGCTACCTCAGTCAGAGCTTCTTTTCCTTTAAGCTGTTGATCATCAAGCAATATACGATGACTTGGGTCCACATAAACAGGTGCCAGAAAAATTTTATTTTCCAATAGCTGTGTCTCTCTCCGTTTCATTGAAGCAGAAATGCCATCTGCGATTAAACAGCAAAATAGCAAGTTCTTCTGCTCCCTCATGAAAATGCCAGGAGTTAAATCCTCAGCTTGTAATTTTTTAGTCACAGTAAATGGGTGATTAAGCAATTCCTTCAATTCAGCCACATGTGTCCATTGACCTTCATTTAGGGTTACCTGAGGGTTCGCCATATCTATAAGAAACGGTTTTAGTTGATCAACAATTGACCTTTTCCAGCACGTCTCTTCAAGATGGAATCAATTTTAGGGGTTCTGGCGGCAATAACCAATTTCCTCACTTTTCCAATCAGATTTCCAGCATGTCCCTCTTGCAGACTATCTCTTATTGCCAGCCGCAGCGTGTGCACAACACAGCGCATGTGATGAATATGAAAGTGTTTTGAAGCAGCTTCAACAAGATCATCTATTTCTACAGTATAATTTTGCTGTTCTTCTGTAGTAATATCTGTTTGTTCCTCAGTTACATGAACAGCACTGTGGCCTTCCAGCTCAAACATACTGAATCCTAAACGTTCCTCTAGCTGTTGTTCATTACTCTCATTCATCAGTGTAATTGTACTTCTCATGTTTGAAGCATTGTCCGTTACAATAGCAAGAACCTGTTCTTTTTTGACTTCGTAATCTTGCAGAACTTTTTCCACTAAGGCCAGGAGAAACTGGTTGCTGTGATGAGCTTTAGTATCTTTTACTGCCAGCGTGTTGGTAACAATTTTTGTTGTCACAAACATATCGAACATTGATGGCAAAATGGGGAAGAAAGTTCCAGTGCCAGGAATGGAAAATTAAAAATCCATTTTATTGTGCCAATGCATATTAAAATTCCAGCAGGTACAGCATATCAGTCGGATGACTGCAGAACAACGCGTTTCGACGCCTCAGTTCTTAATCATGTTCTGACATTAAATGCAACCAACTTCCTTATGTTAGATTCTCCCAACTCCAATAATCAGAAACAGATGTGTGGACTGCTCCAAAGGAGCTCCTGATATGGTAATGGTAGGAGAGCCAAACAGAATGGAAGGAAAAACAGTCAGTGTAGACAACATAACATAAATAACATGCATAATATATAATATTCTTTATCTTTTTTTCTCTTTCTTTCCTTTCCCCTCTTTCTCCCTTTTCCTTTTTCCTTTTAAAAGGAGATATGAAAACTCCTAATGTAAAATAAAAAAGATGAATATGAAAATCAATAATTGCAACAACATATTTAAAAGTACATATCACATATTCATGTCCCATAAATAATGTACCATAAATTATACTACAAAAGGATATGTACAAAAAAAAAAACAAAAAACCACAATCAAATATATGGGTAAATTCAGTATCCACCAAGACATCATCCCATCATTATTAGGAACAATTCCTGAGAGAGATTTTTTATCCAAATTAAATAAGTATGATGTCTACTGGATACACAAAAATCACATCATCTGAACTGTATCAAAGAGCAGTCTTTTCTCTTCCCTATTTCTCTCCTCCTACCCCTTCTTCCTTTCCTCATTCCTTTCTTTATCCTATTTTTATTTATCAGATTAATATGAAGGGGAAAAAAAAAAAATCTCCAAAAAATGTTTTCTCTCTTTTTCCTTCCCTTCTCCTTTCCCTTCTCTTTTCTCTTTCTTTCTTTTTATTTTATATAAAAATATTTAATAAATCTCTAAATGAGAAAACCCCAACCAATACACAACAAACGATCCATAAAATATATTACAACCCCTGAATGAAAATCTGGGATAAACATATTTAATAATGCAATATAAGATCTTGTCGGCTATTCATTCCATCTGGATATCTTGTGCCCAGGGTGAAGATCCAGAAGGACTCCCTGTTCAAGAGTTTCCTTCTGTGATCTCCACCCCGAATCGGTCTGTGCACCTGTTCTATTCCCATGAAGTAAAAGCCACTAACATCCCCCTTGTGAACTGTGGCAAAGTGCTTTGAAACTGCTGAAACCGCAACAGCATTATGATTAGACACATCTGAGAGATGCCTCCTGATTCTGACCTTCAGGGGTCCCGTGGTGCAACCAGTGTATTGGATGTTACAAATTCTGCATGATATTAAATATACAATGTAGGAGGAATTACAATTTATTAAATTTTTAATGGTAAATGTTTTTTTATTTACCATAGAAAAAAATGTTTTTCCTTTTTGTGCAAAATTACAGGTTTTACATCTAGCTGCACCACATTTATAAAAAACCTTTAGGGTCATCCATGAGGATCCTTCTGTCTGGCCACTCTCACTTGTAAAAAGACTGGGGGAAAGAATAGTGCTAAGTGTAGGTGCCCGTTTGGCAACATACCTAATATTATTCTGAATCACCTGTTTTAGAATGGGATCCTCATTAAGGATTGGTAGGTATTTTCTCACAATGCTGGTAACCGTATTATACTGATTACTGTAATTGGTTGAAAAGACAATATTATTATTAGTTTTATTTTTCAGATAAGATGATTTATGTTTAAACAGTAAGTCTTCCCTGTTGATTTCACGTACAATTGATTTAGCTCTATTGAGAATCCAGGGACGATACCCCCTCTTGGAAAGCCTGCTGCAAACCTGACTTTCTTCCCTATTGTAATCACTGGATTGGGAGCAGTTTCGTTTTATTCGAATCAGTTCCCCCACCGGAATGTTATTCTTGGTCTGTGCCGCATGGCAGGAATCTGCCGTTAAGATGGAATTAGTGGCAGTAGGTTTGCGGTAAGGAGTGACTATGACCACATCCGAATCACTAATAGATAAGGTGACGTCCAAAAAATTCATTGTGGTCAAATGATGATAAGAGGTAAATTTTAGATTAAATTCATTAATATTCAAATATGAAACAAACCCCTGTATACTATCTTCTGGACCACACCAAATCATCAGCAGATCGTCCAAATATCTGCCATACCATAGCAGGCATTTGGAAAATGGATTCTCATCCGAATACAGGAAATCCTCCTCCCACCTCGCCATAACGATATTTGCAAGGGAGGGGGAGAAGCGAGCTCCCATACTAACTCCTCTGCACTGCAAATAAAATTTTTTATCAAAAGAAAAATAATTATGCTTTAGGAGAAAATCAATAGATGAGATTAAAAAATCTTTCAAACATGTGTCATAGTCACTAAATCTGTCTAGATGTTGGGATAGGCAGCGTAATGCAACGTTATGCGGTATAGATGGATATAAAGATATCACGTCGCATGAGAGCCAGGAATAATGAGATTTCCAACAAAAATTGTCCAGAGCCTTAACCACCTCTTTGGTATCCCTGATATAACCTGGTATATCAAGAATCAAAGGTTGAAGAAAATGATCTATCCAGCCTCCCAAATTCTCCCCCAATGAGCCAATGCCTGAAACTATTGGTCTCAGTGGGGGAGGAAAAATGTTTTTATGAACTTTTGGGAGACAATGGTAAATCGGAACCACAGGGTTTTTATTAAATAAAAAATCCTTAGTTTTCTCACTAATAGCACCCACACAGACTCCCTCCTCTAGATTTTTCAATAATAAATTATTATAATGTCTAGTGGGGTCCTGATCTAACTCTATATAGGTGTCTATATCCTGTAGGTCCTGAAGAATCAATTTTTTATATAAACCTGAATTCAACAGTACAATGGCACCCCCCTTGTCAGCCTCCCTGATTATAAGATCAGGGTTAAGTTTTAACTCTTTCAGAGCCAATCTTTCCCTGTGTGTTAAATTATCCTTAGGGGGAACCATTGTATCATTTAATTCTATAAGTTCAGTGACAATAAGCTCCTGGAACAAATCCAGTATTGGGGGTCGTTATTGTACCGGATAATATTCCCGATTAGAAAGTACAGGTTGAGCAAGCATGGTGGATTTAACCAAGGCAGTATCACAATTGGCAGAAAGGAGTCTAAGATCCATTACAGCTTTCTGTTCACAAAAGGAAAAAAAAGTGTTACTACAATTAGGAATAACCATATCAGTATTGATATTGACATCCACGTCCTGTGGGAGGATCCCATTGTTGTTGTCAAAAAAATGACGTTTTAATGTGATGTTACGTGCAAATTTATTCAAGTCCAATATAGTCTGGAAAATGTTGAAATTTGTATTAGGGGCAAATCCCAAACCCCTACTCAACAAAGAAATCTGCTCTTCAGATAGCACGTAACTAGACAAATTCCACACAGGAAGGGTTAATGTCTCTGATGTCGATGGTATACACGAGAGGCGTCGAAACGCGTTGTTCTGCAGTCATCCGACTGATATGCTGTACCTGCTGGAATTTTAATATGCATTGGCACAATAAAATGGATTTTTAATTTTCCATTCCTGGCGCTGGAACTTTCTTCCCTTTTTTCTACTATTGATTGACTGCCTAGTCAAATCCGTGCGCAGGATTTGGATCCTACCAGCAAGGCAGTGCGGTGAGCTGGATTATTCTGTTCTTTTACTTCATTTACCTTGGCTTTGAATCTCGTGCTCCCGACTGAGGATTTTGTCATATTGGAATTGCATACTTTTACCATCTAAATGTCGGATCCTGGTGTAGATCCTCCTATGGATCAAGATGAATATACTACTAGACTTTCCAAATTGGCATCAATTTTTAATGCAACGGAAAACGCATTACCATCATCTGAACAGGATTCATTCCCAGAACACATGCTGGATCTTGAACGGAACATGGTCAAAGAACTCAAGATTTGGTGGGATTCTACTTCTTTAAAGACGTACATCGATAAAGGTATGATACCTAGAGGTTTACGTTTAAGAAAATTTCCCACTACTAAATACAACACCGAGTTCATTACAAACTGGAATAATATACTAAGTGACTGTTCCATTAAATTGATGCATTTAATTGTTAAACAGGAGGAAACTGGAATTGGTGCAGACAAAATCCAATATACTTAATATAAAGGATTCTCTCAAGAAATTTAATAACTTGGACTCATATAAAATCTCCTATGAAAAAATACAAACAAAAATGTCAAAATTGGAGAGAAATATTATGGAGATTAAAAAGAAGAAGTTTATGAGAGACTCCATAGATTATGCCAAAAATGAGATTTACACCTGGAACTATAAACCAAGATCGATTATTAGAAGGAGACGTCACTCCAGTTTTAATCGAGTCAATTTTGACAACTCTGACTCTACAGGTGATACATCTCTACCCTCCACCTCAGATGGAGTAACTTATTTTTCCAATTCCTCATTGGACATATCTGGCATCACTACTAGATCTAAACAATATATTAACAAGAATCCAGCACAAGTGTTCCAAAAAAATAAGTCAAAAAACGTACCAGAAGAGCGGGCAGGAAACACCAGAAACAATGCCTCTCGTGTATACCATCGACATCAGAGACATTAACCCTTCCTGTGTGGAATTTGTCTAGTTACGTGCTATCTGAAGAGCAGATTTCCTTGCCGAGTAGGGGTTTGGGATTTGCCCCTAATACAAATTTCAACATTTTCCAGACAATATTGGACTTGAATAAATTTGCACGTAACATCACATTAAAACGTCATTTTTTTGACAACAATGGGATCCTCCCACAGGACGTGGATGTCAATATCAATACTGATATGGTTATTCCTAATTGTAGTAACACTTTTTTTTCCTTTTGTGAACAGAAAGCTGTAATGGATCTTAGACTCCTTTCTGCCAATTGTGATACTGCCTTAGTTAAATCCACCATGCTTGCTCAACCTGTACTTTCTAATCGGGAATATTATCCGGTACAATAACGACCTCCAATACTGGATTTGTTCCAGGAGCTTATTGTCACTGAACTTATAGAATTGAATGATACAATGGTTCCCCCTAAGGATAATTTAACACACAGGGAAAGATTGGCTCTGAAAGAGTTAAAACTTAACCCTGATCTTATAATCAGGGAGGCTGACAAGGGGGGTGCCATTGTACTGTTGAATTCAGGTTTATATAAAAAATTGATTCTTCAGGACCTACAGGATATAGACACCTATATAGAGTTAGATCAGGACCCCACTAGACATTATAATAATTTATTATTGAAAAATCTAGAGGAGGGAGTCTGTGTGGGTGCTATTAGTGAGAAAACTAAGGATTTTTTATTTAATAAAAACCCTGTGGTTCCGATTTACCATTGTCTCCCAAAAGTTCATAAAAACATTTTTCCTCCCCCACTGAGACCAATAGTTTCAGGCATTGGCTCATTGGGGGAGAATTTGGGAGGCTGGATAGATCATTTTCTTCAACCTTTGATTCTTGATATACCAGGTTATATCAGGGATACCAAAGAGGTGGTTAAGGCTCTGGACAATTTTTGTTGGAAATCTCATTATTCCTGGCTCTCATGCGACGTGATATCTTTATATCCATCTATACCTCATAACGTTGCATTACGCTGCCTATCCCAACATCTAGACAGATTTAGTGACTATGACACATGTTTGAAAGATTTTTTAATCTCATCTACTGATTTTCTCCTAAAGCATAATTATTTTTCTTTTGATAAAAATGTTATTTGCAGTGCAGAGGAGTTAGTATGGGAGCTCGCTTCTCCCCCTCCCTTGCAAATATCGTTATGGCGAGGTGGGAGGAGGATTTCCTGTATTCGGATGAGAATCCATTTTCCAAATGCCTGCTATGGTATGGCAGATATTTGGACGATCTGCTGATGATTTGGTGTGGTCCAGAAGATAGTATACAGGGGTTTGTTTCATATTTGAATATTAATGAATTTAATCTAAAATTTACCTCTTATCATCATTTGACCACAATGAATTTTTTGGACGTCACCTTATCTATTAGTGATTCGGATGTGGTCATAGTCACTCCTTACCGCAAACCTACTGCCACTAATTCCATCTTAACGGCAGATTCCTGCCATGCGGCACAGACCAAGAATAACATTCCGGTGGGGGAACTGATTCGAATAAAACGAAACTGCTCCCAATCCAGTGATTACAATAGGGAAGAAAGTCAGGTTTGCAGCAGGCTTTCCAAGAGGGGGTATCGTCCCTGGATTCTCAATAGAGCTAAATCAATTGTACGTGAAATCAACAGGGAAGACTTACTGTTTAAACATAAATCATCTTATCTGAAAAATAAAACTAATAATAATATTGTCTTTTCAACCAATTACAGTAATCAGTATAATACGGTTACCAGCATTGTGAGAAAATACCTACCAATCCTTAATGAGGATCCCATTCTAAAACAGGTGATTCAGAATAATATTAGGTATGTTGCCAAACGGGCACCTACACTTAGCACTATTCTTTCCCCCAGTCTTTTTACAAGTGAGAGTGGCCAGACAGAAGGATCCTCATGGATGACCCTAAAGGTTTTTTATAAATGTGGTGCAGCTAGATGTAAAACCTGTAATTTTGCACAAAAAGGAAAAAATGTTTTCTATGGTAAATAAAAAAACATTTACCATTAAAAATTTAATAAATTGTAATTCCTCCTACATTGTATATTTAATATCATGCAGAATTTGTAACATCCAATACACTGGTTGCACCACGGGACCCCTGAAGGTCAGAATCAGGAGGCATCTCTCAGATGTGTCTAATCATAATGCTGTTGCGGTTTCGGCAGTTTCAAAGCACTTTGCCACAGTTCACAAGGGGGATGTTAGTGGCTTTTACTTCATGGGAATAGAACAGGTGCACAGACCGATTCGGGGTGGAGATCACAGAAGGAAACTCTTGAACAGGGAGTCCTTCTGGATCTTCACCCTGGGCACAAGATATCCAGATGGAATGAATAGCCGACAAGATCTTATATTGCATTATTAAATATGTTTATCCCAGATTTTCATTCAGGGGTTGTAATATATTTTATGGATCGTTTGTTGTGTATTGGTTGGGGTTTTCTCATTTAGAGATTTATTAAATATTTTTATATAAAATAAAAAGAAAGAAAGAGAAAAGAGAAGGGAAAGGAGAAGGGAAGGAAAAAGAGAGAAAACATTTTTTGGAGATTTTTTTTTTTTCCCCTTCATATTAATCTGATAAATAAAAATAGGATAAAGAAAGGAATGAGGAAAGGAAGAAGGGGTAGGAGGAGAGAAATAGGGAAGAGAAAAGACTGCTCTTTGATACAGTTCAGATGATGTGATTTTTGTGTATCCAGTAGACATCATACTTATTTAATTTGGATAAAAAATCTCTCTCAGGAATTGTTCCTAATAATGATGGGATGATGTCTTGGTGGATACTGAATTTACCCATATATTTGATTGTGGTTTTTTGTTTTTTTTTTGTACATATCCTTTTGTAGTATAATTTATGGTACATTATTTATGGGACATGAATATGTGATATGTACTTTAAAATATGTTGTTGCAATTATTGATTTTCATATTCATCTTTTTTATTTTACATTAGGAGTTTTCATATCTCCTTTTAAAAGGAAAAAGGAAAAGGGAGAAAGAGGGGAAAGGAAAGAAAGAGAAAAAAAGATAAAGAATATTATATATTATGCATGTTATTTATGTTATGTTGTCTACACTGACTGTTTTTCCTTCCATTCTGTTTGGCTCTCCTACCATTACCATATCAGGAGCTCCTTTGGAGCAGTCCACACATCTGTTTCTGATTATTGGAGTTGGGAGAATCTAACATAAGGAAGTTGGTTGCATTTAATGTCAGAACATGATTAAGAACTGAGGCGTCGAAACGCGTTGTTCTGCAGTCATCCGACTGATATGCTGTACCTGCTGGAATTTTAATATGCATTGGCACAATAAAATGGATTTTTAATTTTCCATTCCTGGCGCTGGAACTTTCTTCCCTTTTTTCTACTATTGATTGACTGCCTAGTCAAATCCGTGCGCAGGATTTGGATCCTACCAGCAAGGCAGTGCGGTGAGCTGGATTATTCTGTTCTTTTACTTGATGGCAAAATAGTTCACTCTGTGACGTGTGCAGGCATCCATTTTAAGAAACATGAAGCGTCTTTTGAGAGTCTTTTTAAGATCTTCCTTTTGGTTAAGGGCTTCTTCAATCACTAATTTTCTAATACTTTCTCTTTCCAGAGAAACACCAAGTTTGCGGCCATTTCTCCATTAAGAGCTGTAAAAGCTGGTCGTGCAAATAATGATAATGGTACACCCAGGGCTGTGGAGTCGGTAAGCCACATTTGCGACTCCGACTCCTGGATTTTATCAGGCTCCGACTCCGACTCCTTCATAAATGGCCAATTCATAACAACAAATTTACTGTTGTAAAATATTAAACATCGTGCTTATTCAGTTTCTCACCGTCATATAAGTAATCAGACCACTTAGAGCAAAAACTACATTTATTAGAATACAATTAGAATATAGCAAATAACTTATAAACTTTTCTAAACTGTAAGTAAATATGCAATAAACACTTTTATGCAGTTAATAAGAAGAAATCTATAAATTTGTCATCAGAAAAAGTATTGCCTCTGTCAGATCCTCCTTCATGGATGTCCTCAAATCTGATCTAATTATTTTGAGAGCAGAGAACAACCTCTCTACATTAACTTGTGTTGGTGGCAAAGCAGTAACCACTCGGGCAACATCTCTGACAATGTCAGGATACAGAGGAATCGCTTGTTGCACTGTTATTTTTGATGAACGGTCAAATTTCTCAATTTCTTTTAGTGCACATGAAAAATTTTGCTGAAATGTACTGGCTGTGTTCCTTGATGGGGATGACTCTTCTACGCGGGAACGCTTTGCACGGTCCTTGTGATCCAAATATTTTTCGAAATTAAATTCTTCATCAGTTGATGATGAGGGTGAAGATGTGGCAGGACAACCAAATTCTTCTTGTTCCTCCTGACTGTTCTGCAACCCTTTTATCCTTACTGCTATTTCAAACAGAGCTTCTTTTCCTTTACTTAGCTGTTGATCATCTAGAAGAATCCGATGCATTGGGTCTACATAAACAGCTGCCAAAAGAATGTTATTTTGTAATAGTAGCTCCTCTCTCCATTTCATTGATGTAGCAATGCCACTTGCAATTAACCCTCCTCTTTGGGACAGGCGAAACATCAGGTTCTTCCACTCCTTTAAGAAAATACCTGGAGTTAAGTCCTCTGCTTGTAATTTTTTAGTCACTGTAAATGGATGCTCTAGCAATTTTTCCAGCTCAGTCACCTGATTCCACTGACTTTCATTTAGCGTCAGTTGAGGGTTAGCCATGTCTACAAGAAAGGTTTTCAGTTCAACCAAGCGCTGAATCATTAAGTAAGTACTGCCCCATCGTGTAGCTTGATCAATAATTGCCCCTTTTCCAGCACGTCTCTTCAAAATTGAGTCAACTTTAGGGGTTCTGGCAACAGTAGCCAATTTTCTCACCTTGCCAATCAGTGCAGCAGCATGTCCTTCTTGCAGACTGTCTCTTATAGCCAGCTGTAGCGTATGCACAACACAGCGCATGTGATGAATGAAAGAACATATTGACACAGTTTCAACAAGATCATCTAAACTATCATGTTGCTGTTCATCTGAAGCAACTTCAGTTTGTTCCTCAGTTACAATACTGTGTTCCTCTATTTCAAACATTTCTGTGTCTGTGGACCCAGAATGTTCTTCTAGCTGCTGGTCACCATCATTACTCTCATTCATTAGCTTAATAGTACTTATCATATTTGAAGCATTGTCAGTTACGACAGAAAGAACTTGCTCTTTTTTAAGTTCATAGTTTTGCAGAACCTTTTCCACCAAGACCTGGAGAAACTCACTAGTGTGATGAGCTTTGGTGTCTTTTACTGCCAATGTCTTGGTAACTATTTCATTTTTGTCACAAACAAATCGGACATTGATGGCAAAATAGTTCACTCTGTGACGTGTGCAGGCATCCATTTTGAGAAACAGAAAGCGTCCCTTGAGAGTTTTTTTTAAGTTCTTCCTTTTGTTTAAAAGCTTCTTCGATTACTAATTTTATAATACTCTCTCTCTCCAGAGAAACACCAAGCTTGCGGGCCATTTCCCCATTCAGACACATAAAAGCTGGTCGTGAAAATAATGAAATAGGCACACTATCCTTTACAACAAGCTCTATGATCTGTTTTTTAAATGTATCTACTGTCATTGTCACAGTAACTTTGTTACTGACAAAATATCTTGCAACTGATGGCTGCAAAGTTCTCTGCTCCTTTGGCTGGAAGAGCTGGGCACTGGTTCATTGGTTTGGGTGCAGTCTCTCTCATCCACTGCTTTCAGTACTTCTGGATGAAAGCACTGTAAATGTCTCTTTAGATTAGAAGCTCTGGTAGGAGCATTTTTATCTTTGCCTGAATATGCACTCATCTTGGCTTCACAGCATTTGTTTTCGTCTGGATCATTTGTCATACACTGACAGACATAATGTTTTCTATCTTGAGTGATGGTGAAATGTTCAAATACAGCGGATTTAATGTGATGCTTCTTTGACATTCTCAGGTTTTTAATTCTGCATTCACAATCCAAATGACAATTGTTTTTCCTAAAAACAATTGTACAAAATTATTGCCAGGTCGTACAACTGATATAGTGGTCAGTAATACTGCTATTATTCCTCATGTACTCACAGTTAACTGATGCAAAATTTGATGAAAGGATAATACTTCTTACAGTCTTCCTCTTCTGAGTAGCAGGCAGCTGTGAGATGCTTGGAAGACGCACACCTAGTATGATCTAGTCTAGAGGAGGAGCTTTACTACTAAGAATTTGCAACACATTTTCACGTTCAGTTTCATACATTGTAAGTAGGGGGGTTGGGGCAGCATGAGGTTAACCAAGTATAAGATTAGATAAGGGCAGTGGAGAACAGTGACACACAAGAAGTAAGAAATGTCTATCTCCAGCAGAACTGCTTATCACTGTTGTTCATAGTTTGATAGAACATATATATTTGAGTAACATTTATAAAATTCATACGAAAGTTCAATTATGAAATATTAATACATTTTTTTTAAAGCTGGAGTCGGAACATTTCTACCGACTCCGACTCCAACCAAAACTAACTCAGACTCCGACTCCACAGCCCTGGGTACACCGTCCTTCACAACAAGCTGTATGAGCTGTCTTTTAGACATATCTGCTGTCATTGTTACAGTAACTTTGTCACTTACAAAAAATCTTGTTTATGATGTTCGAGAAGCTCTTTCCTCCTCCTTTGCCTGGCAGGAAGTGTTAGTCTGTGTGCTACCCAGCTTTCATTCTTTTTGGTACAGTTAAGATATGGAGACAGATATGGATAAATGGATAGATAGAGCAGATTTCTAATCTGCTTTTGATATTGAAAACATTATCTATGAGCTCAAAAACCTTTCAGGTGATGCGGATTTTTAAAAATCTGATCAGCTTTTGCAGCTGAAAAACGTATCCACAAAAAACGCAGCAAAAATGCTGTGTGTGAATGTAGCCTTAGATCAGGAATAGAACAGCCATTTATAGGGCATTTCATAACTTTCCCAAATTCCTATGAAAAAATATTCAGCACATTCTGTATTGAACTACTGTACCCAATTTATTATATATTTTAGGAGTCGGTCCATTTTATACCGACTCCAACTCCGACTCCACCAAAATGAGCACCGACTCCGACTCCACAGCCCTGGTTCTAGGTATAAACAGACTTACAATATACCATTTCCTCCATTCAATGTGTTTGTAGATTTTGTCTCAGAACAAGCAAAAATTAGAAATGATCCTAGCTTTGATTTCATGCTGTCATGTGCCAATAACTCTGTTAGTAAACCTCGTAGAACAACTGTAGAGGTCCACAAAACTAACATTTCTTCCACAGGTTCAGTTCGCAAAAACTTCAGTCAAGGAGAAGACAAATCCAAAGACTCAAGCAGGCAGTGTCCCTTACACAAGAAGCCATATTCCTTACTTAAGTGCAGAGCTTTCAGAGAAAAGTCACTGGAAGAAAGGAAGGCCTTCCTTAAGGAGAACCGCATCTGCTACAAATGCTGCTCTTCAACATCCCACTTCGCCAGGGACTGTGAGGTTAGTGCAAGGTGTACCGAATGCGACAGCACCGAACATAACTCAGTCCTACACCCTGGACCACCATGGGATGCTTTGCCCCAAGAGTATAGCGGGGAGCTGAATGACTCAAATACTGACACTCCAGCCATTACTTCTAAGTGTACTGAAGTTTGTGTAAATCTCATAGGAGGCAAGTCCGGTTCTAAAATTTCCCTAGTGAGAGAGTCTACTCGGCAGACGTAAAGGACAAAGCCATCAAAGTATACGCGATTTTAGATGATCAGAGTAACAGGTCATTAGCCAAGTCTGCCTTCTTTGATAGCTTTAACTTCAGAGGACCCAGTGCCCCCTACTCTTTGAAAACTTGTGCCGGTATAGTAGAGACAGCTGGTAGGAGAGCAACAGGCTACGTAGCTGAGTCTATAGATGGCCAAATGCGTCAGCCCTTACAACCATATTGGAATGTAACCAGATTCCTGACAAGTCAGAGATACCTACGCCTGAAGTGGCATCATATCATCCTCATCTGAAGCGTATAGAATGCCTGATTCCTAACCTTGACCCAGAGGCTCAAATAGTCTTGCTCCTTGGGAGAGATATTCTACGAGTCCACAACGTTAGGCAGCATATCAATGGCTCTCACAACGCTCCATATGCCAGAGACTCGACCTTGGGTGGGTCATTGTAGGATAGGACTGTTTAGGAGAAGCACACAAACTGACAGTGGTTAACAACATGCTTACCAGTACGCTTGATCTCTCTCTCCTTCAACCATGTGAACATCACTACTTCATAAAGGAGTTGCTACACAGCACTTCAGCACCAAGTATCTTAGCGAGTCGTGCCAATGATGATTGCATTCAGAATTGCGACCAAAATCACCTTGGGTGTACGGTCTTCCGCAAGACCAAAGAAGATAATAGTACAGCAATGTCATTTGAAGATAGACTGTTCCTAGAGATGATGGAGCAAGGAATGGTGCAGGACAAAACGAAGAGCTGGATTGCATCTCTACCCTTCAGGTCTCAAAGACAACGCTTGCCTAACAACAGAGAACAAGTTTACAAACACTTTGTCTCCCTCATACACAGCTTCTGTAGTAGACCAAAGATGAAAGACCATTTCTTAACCTTCATGGAGAAGATATGTAAGAACGGTCATACAGAGTTAGCAACTACACTTCAAGACATTGAGTACCACTGGCACCATGGTAAACACGTCCACACAGCTCTACAGCTAGAGCAGTCGAAGAATATAATTATCCGAGCTGTACAATGGGAAAACTATGCCAAAGAAATCGACTGTTTAACCAATCAACGACCAATACCAAAAGATAATGTTCTGAGGAAACTCAGAGCAGCAAGAGAACTGCAACTCTCTTCCAACTTGGATATGAATGACGTAGAAAAATAGCTAAGTGTACAAGGGTGTTCTTGGACATTCAACCCACCACATTCTTCGCATATGGGAGGTGTATGGGAGAGAATGATAGGTGTCGCAAGGAGAATCCTCGATTCAATCTTCTTACAGGAAGGATCTGCAAGACTGACACACGAAAGCTTGACAACATTCATGGCTGAAGTGTCAGCCATCATAAACGTCAGACCGTTGATTCCAATTTCCAGTGATCCTGATGACCCAACTGTTCTCACCCCAGCCCTGCTGCTTACGCAGTAGACGACCCTAATTGCTCTCCACCTGGAGAATTTAATGTTAAAGACCGTTAAAGGAGTCGATGGAGACAAGTACAGAGTCTCTCCAATGCCTTTTGGGACAAGTGGAAAAAACAGTACCTGCCTACTTTGCAACAGAGAAGAAAGTGGCAAACCAGCAAGCCTAACCTCCAGCCTGGTGATATAGTACTAATGAAAGACTGTCAGTCTCGAAGAAATGAATGGCCATTAGGTCTCATTACCCAGACATTCCCAAGTAAGGATGGAATCGTACGTAAGGTGGAAGTAAAAATAGGAAAACAAGGCGAGACGAAGTTGTTCCTCAGGCCAGTAGGGGAACTTGTTCTGCTGTTCTCGCCCAATAAACACAATAGTGACGTTGGCTGACGTCAAGCGGGGAGTGTTCTGTCCAGCCATATAATTGCGGTCTAGAAAGTCATTTTTGTGTGTATTAATCCTTCATATATTTCATACTGCAGGTAACAGCACCACCTGCTGGTCGTTTAATGCATAGATTCTAGTTTAACTTGCAATGTATTGTGGGATTGTTCCTGTTACATCATAGTCTTGTTTATGACACTGTGAGGGGAACAGCAGCCTTTATTCCTCCATATGTCTTAGGAGAAACTACATCATTCGTGTTCTTCATGCTTCTTAAACATCCTGCTCTAAGCATAGTTGGTAAGCACAATCTAGGTTTTATAATCCTGTATTTGTAATGTTGTTGTATTAAACAGGTAATCATCAGCTATGTATTACCTCACAGTACCTATGTATTACCTCACGGTACCTATGTATTACCTCTTACCTCATGGTACCTATGCATTACCTCATAGTACCTATGTATTACCTCACGGTACCTATGTATTACCTCACGGTACCTATGTATTACCTCATGTTACTGTGTATTGCAGACCATCTGTATTTTTATGCACTGTGCAGTTATATATTCTGAAATGCTCCTGTTATTGCATCCTATAGTTTCACCCTTTCCTGTCACATCTGCAATCAATAAAAGGTTACAATTTTACAGCCTCTTTTCTTAAAAAAGACAGGGGGTTTAGCTACATGTCTCATTGCACACCCTGCTGACGTGTATGAGGACAGTATAACCATGTTAATAAGCCCAAATAATTCATGTTCTGTTCTAAAGCCCTGAAAGCATTAGCATTTCCACATCTCTGCTGGAGCTCTCCGCTTGCCATCACTAAAACACTTCGACTGCTATTCTTTAAAGTCTGTGGAGCCTAAATGCCAGCACTTAGTGGTTAGTGAAATTTTTCACTTGGAGAACTGCAGTAGCATATTCTTTATAAAATGGTACAAACAACAAATGTAACCCAATTACAGGAAAAGAGGCTGCAAATTAATGCACGCTCACCCTATAAATCTAAGCGAAAAGCTTCTCTTGCATAGTCTATTAAACTTAAGTATAAGTTATATGTGTACATAACACAAAACACTGCCAGTAAAAGCCCAGGCATAGGTTTTCTTACAGTTCAAGATTCTGCTCTAGCACGGTCAGGGTGAAGATGTGATATTCCTTCACCTTTTGTCTCGCTGACAGACAACAAGCAATGTTTTGCCATGAACACCTTGAAGTTGCTTTTGGATTTAAAGGGGTTGTTAGAATAAAAATATGAAGGAAAAAAAAAAAAAGACAGATACAAGGAATATCGGATGGCTGGCAAATCAGAGGAATATCAGATGACACATCATTCACCTGACAGCTCGACAACTGAAGAATGAGTCATCATCCCCTCCTGCCCTGCAGGAGATCAGACGCCCATTTCATTTTTGTCACCTATCCTTGCTTCTGCGTGTAATAAATCTAAGATTATATATCTATATATACACACACAAGCACACACATATATACCTATAACTTAATTAGGTAATGAAGAAACAGAATCTTCGCGAGATGGAAGAGGCTTTTAAAGGGAATTTGTCACTAGGATTTTGCCATCTAATCTGGGAGCAGCATGAAGTAGGGGGAGAGATCCTGACTCCAGCGATGTGTCACTTACTGGGCTGCTTGGTGTACTTTATATAAAAACAGTGTTTTAATCAGCAGATTATTATTAGTGGGATATTTGGCCTGCTGCCAGGTAGTACAACCCCGCCCATCACCAATGATTAGCAGCTTTCTGCCAAGCACAGTGTACACAGGAAGCTGCCGATCACTGGTGGGGGCGAGGTTATCCATACCTCACTATTTAGAGAACTGCAAAATCTGCAGCAGAGAATATAGAGTTTTTAATTAAAGCTACAGAGACCAGTAAAGTTAGAAATACATAGCTGGAATCAGGGTCTCGGTTCCTACATCATGCTGTGATCCAATTGGGCTAGCAAGAACCTGGTGATATATTCCCTGTAAATGGGTTTAACCAAAAGCTCAAGTAATCCCTCCATCCACCAAGTAGGGAATAAATTGATTACTGCGGCGGTCCAACCATTGGGTCCACCAGTGATGCTGAGAACAGGGCTGTACCTGTCTAGAAAGGAGTGTTAGGCGCATATGCTCTATGGGACTGCCGGAGAAAGAAGAGTACACTGCTCAGCTATTTACACGAGTCACAATGACAATGAAGGGAGTGGAGGTCGAGCATGTGCACTTTCGCGTCATTAAAGTGGTGGCTCAGGAGCTCCGTTCTCTTTATCGATGGTGATCCTGCCAGAATGGACTCCAGAGATCAGTAGGTTATCCTCAGGATAGGAGATAAACATGACAATCTGGGAAAAAAACTCTGTAATGACCAATACATAAACCAAGTGGAAAGGTACACTTAGACCTCATGCAGTGAACGTGTATGGAGGCACTCGGTGGTAAAGAAGTCTTCCCACCAGCAAAGTACATTTTAATTAATAGATCTTGGAATATAAATAAGTTCCACAACTGGATGTGTTAAACAAAAAATGTTCCTGTGCCGAGATAATCTTATGAATGTGCCCCTGCTATGTACTGTGTTATGGCTACTTGCAGCTCTAGTGTTTCATGGAGCTATGTGGAGGTCACTTTACAAGTCTATGACCTCCTCGTTCTGGCTCTCATAGACCTGCATTGCGCTCTTGTGTATAGCTTCTGACTTCCGGCCAGTCAGAAGCTGCGCTCACAGGAAGGCGCTAGGGGAATGGAGAGGCACAAAAAAAACCTGTGAAGACGCTGGAGGGCGAGTATATGACTGGGGGCTTAGATTTAGGGCTCATACTCACTTGCGAGAGACTCGCACAATTTTCTTGCGAGTCTGTTGCATGAAATCCTGGCACTGCCACCGGCACTGGGACCGGAGCGTGACGCTGCATGGAAATATATGTAGCCTCACGCCCCGGTACCAGTGCCGGCGGCAGTGCCAGGTCTTTGTGCGAGTCTCTAGCAAGTGAGCATGTGCCCTTAAAGTGTCACTCCTGCGATGAAAACCAGTAACGCTGGAGCGTTGCTTTAACCAATACACATTAAAACGGCGGCCGCTAAGTGGCCATATTCCCTCATTGCAGTGTTAACCCCTTAATGACAGCCAATACGTCTTTTTACTGACCTGAGATATAAGAGAATATCATATACATACAGGTGAAAATCCAGCAGCTGTCGGCTGTACACTACAGCTGACAACTTGCTGTATCACCAACGATCAGTGTTGGCACCGTCCATATCTGTTTAAATGGTTAATAGATTGTGGGGGCTTCTGCTTTAATATAACTGACACACCGAGATCATGACTGTGTGGTCCTGATGTTTGCCATAGCAGTTCATGGCCAAATAGCGGCCTTAGAGTCTGCCGGCTCTAGCGGTCAGTTCAGAAGTTAGTGACATTTAGGTGGTAAACAAACACTTTTTCATTCCTGCTATACCACTTTGCCTTAATTCCTGAAAATCACCTGAAGGGTTAATAAACTGCCTGATAGCACTTTTCAATATGCCAGGGGGTGCTGTTTTTAAAATGGTATCACGTTTGGAGTTTTCCAATATATAAGACCCCCAAAGTCACTTCAAACCTGGATAGGCTAACAAAATAAATTAGCGTTTTAAAAATGGTACTGATGTAATGTAGACATGCGGGAAATGTTATTTATTAATGTTTTTCTACGGTATGACTATCTGGATTAAAGGGATAATCATTCAAAGTGTGAAAATTGCAATTTTTTTACATTTCTGTCAAATATCTGATATTTTTTATAAATAAACACAAAACATATGAACCTAAATTTACCATTATCATAAATTATTATGTGCCGTGAAAAAACAGTCTCAAAATTACTGGGGTTTGTTGAAGCATTCCAGAGTTATCACCACATAAAGTGACATTGGTCAGAATTAAAAAAAAAAAAAAATGGCCCTGTCAATAAGGGGTTAAAAAAGCGAACAGGAATAAAGTTATTGCGCAACCCAGCACTGGAAAATCTATGGGGGTTGCCGAGACCCTGGAGAACACAATCAGGCTCGGTTTTTCCAGTTCCCGATCACGTGATCGTCATTATTCAATGAATAGCGGCGATATAGTTAAAAAAAAGAAAAAAAGTGTGCCAGCTATTAAAAACATTTCTCTCTCTTCTGACAGGATATACACAGAGGAGAGAGAAGTGAGGTCCCCAAGCCCCTCCCCCCTGGTACCTCCGCCATCCCCCGGCGTGCACATGTGGAGTGTGCCCACCGAGATCTGCTGGTCGGCCCAGCAGGGATTATTCCTATTGGATCATTTTGATCACTGTGATAGGGTCTATCAAAGTGATCAGAAGCCAATAATTAGTATGTCACCCCCACCATCCCCTTAGTCAGATTATATTTTTTTTATTTTATAATTTTAATTTCTTTCATTCTTTGTCGCTAGGGTTGATGTTGGGGGTTAAGGCTTTTTTAAAAAATTCAAAAAAAAAAAAAAAAAAAAAAAAAAAGAGGCGACGATATGACAATTAGTGTTGGGGGGTTTCCACTGTTTAGGCACATCCGGGGCTCTCCAAATGCGACAAGGTGTCTGCTATCAATTCCAGACATTCAGACATTTTTCCGTCCAAAAACTCAAACAGTGCTGCTTCCCACACTTATGGCTGTGTGCCCAAACAGTAGCTTTTCCCCACATATATCAGCGTATTCAGGATAAATTGCACAACAAATTTTGAGGTCCATTTTCTCCTGGTTTCATTGTGAACGGAAAAAAATTGTGGCTAAAGCTAAATTTTTGTGAAAAAAAAATAAATAAATCATTTTTTCCTTCCACATTCCATTAATTTCTGTGAAACACCTAAAGGGTTAATAAACTTGTTGAATGTGGTTTTGAGCACCTGGAGGGGTGCAGTTTTTAGAATGGTGTCACTTTTGGTTATTTTCTGTCATATAGGCCCCTCAAAGTCACTTCAAATTCGAGGTGGTCCCTAAAAGAAATGGTTTTGTAAATGTTGCTGATCAACTCTGACCCCCTCCCAACTTCCTAACAAAAAAAAAAATATGTTTCAAAAAATTGTGCTGATGTAGACATGTGGGAAATGTTACTTATAAACTATTTTGTGTGGCATAACAATCTGATTTAAGGGAATACAAATTTAAAATTTGAAAATTGCAAAATGTTAAATTTTTTTGGTTACATTTTTGATATTTTCATAAACATACGCAAATGATATCGACCAAAATTTACCACTAACATGAAGTACAATATGTCACGAAAAAACTGTCTCAGAATCAATGGGATCCGTTGGAAGTGTTCCGGAGTTATTACTACATAAAGTGACAGTTGTCAGGTTTAAAAAATTTGGCCTGGGCCTGAAGGTGAAAATAAGCTCCATCACTAAGGAGTTAAGCAGTTCATGTGGCTCCATACCGTGGAAGCAAAGGGAATTTGTCTTCTGTCATATGGTGTTTTTTTCACTTGGAAATATATAAGCTCACGGAAAAAAACAAAACTGTATGTCAATGGAGACCCTCAAAAGAACAGTAGGGCTCCTTAGGTGTCTGTTGTTGCAATTTCATGGCTGAATACAATGAAGAGATTGTATGGAGGATTGTACGTGCCTATAAGGCCATAAGCCATACTATTCTTACCTTCAGAACGAATACAACATTCAAGTGTGTTTGTAGCATTTTTAGCTTTAAATGAAATATATATTTACAAGGAGAACAAGATATTACAGCACACAACATTATCCCATTCTATACTATTGGCAGCATGTTGGCTCAGTGGTTAGTACTGCAGCCATGCAGCATGGGGTTGTAAGTTCCCCCTCAAAAGGACATCTGCAAGAAGTTTATATGTTACCCAGTGATTGGGTCAGTTTCCTCCCACATTCTAATGACGTACTGCTAGGGAACCTAGATGGTGAGCCCCAGTGGGGACAGTGATTATAATGTCTGAAATTAATGTAACTATATGAGTGAGTAAATTAAATAACCAAGAATAAATTTGGCATGGTGGTCATATGTTGCCTGTGTTTGTGTGGATTTTATACGAGTTCCCGTTTCTTCTTACGTCTAATGGAGGTTAGGCCAGGTTCACATTACGTTAACCCATCCCGTTCAACGCATAGCGTTGACGGGCTGCATTAACTGAATAGCATGCGTTATGCTATACCCGCTAGCGCAGATGATTCATCTGTACTAGCGGTGATGGAGCCTCAGACGCTGCAGCCCGCGTCCGAGGCTCCGTCACTGAATGACGGCACATCGCGAACGCATGCCGCTTTACGGCATGCGTCTCGATGTGCCCGACAATGGGGGCCAATAGCAGCGTTAACGGACTGCGTTTTGCCGCGGTGTAACGCAGTCCGTCTAACGGACTGCCTGAACGCAGTGTGACCCCGGCCTTAATCGGCTTGTTATGAAATTGGGGCAAGAGTGAAATAGTTTTTTGTGCATTTGCATGATGGACTTTGAAGCGACCAATTACCTGTACTTTATTTAGGTTTAGATTGTGCGCTATATACAGCTCTGACAAAAATTAAGAGACCACTGCAAAATTTTCAGTTTGTCTGATTTTTCTCTTTATAGGTATATTTTTGAGTAAAATATAAATTGCTTTTTTATTCTATAAACTACTGATAACATGTCTTCGAATTTCCAAGCACTAAATTTTGTATTTATTTTCAAAAAATGAGAAATGGTCAAAATAAAAAAATGCAGTGCTTGCAGACCTCAAATAATGCTAAGAAAACAAGTTCATAATCATTTAAAAACAATATTAATGTTTTAACTAAGGAAGAGTTCTGAAATCAATATTTTGTGGAATAACCGTGATTTTTAAAAACAGCTTTCATGCATCTTGGCATGCTTGCCAACAGTCTTTTAAACTGCTTTTGGGTGACCTTATGCCACACCTGGGACAAAAATTTAAGTAGTAGTTCTTTGACGGTTTGTGACTATCCATCTTCCTATTGATTACATTCCAGAGGATTTCAATGGGGTTCAGGTCTGGAGATTGGGCTGGCGATGATAGGGATTTGATGTGGTGATCCTTCATCCACATATTGAATGACCTAGCTGTGTGGCATGGCATATTGTCCTGCTGGAAAAAAACAGTCCTCAGAGTTGGGGAACATTGTCTGAGCAGAAGGAATCAACTTTTTCCAGGATAACCTTGTATGCGGCTTGATTCATACGTCCTTCACAAAGATTAACCTGCCCAATTACAGCCTTGCTGAAGCATCCCCAGATCATCACCGATCCTCCACCAAATTTCACAGTGGGTACTAGACACTGTAGCTTGTACGCCTCTCCAGGTCTCCATATAACCATTAGACGACCAGGTGTTGGGCAAAGCTGAAAATTAGACTAATCAGAGAAGATTACCTTACTCCAGTCCTCTATGGTCCAATCCTTATGTTCTTTGGCAAACTTCAGCCTAGCTCTCCTTTGCTTCTCATTGATAAAAGGCTTTTTCTAGCTTTACATGACTTGAGCCCTGCCTCTAGAAGCCTGTTACGAACAGTTCTTGCCGTGCACTTCACCCCAGCTGCCATTTGCCATTCCTTTTGTAGGTCACTTGATGTCATCCTGCGGTTGCTGAGTGACATTCAAATAAGCCCTGCCTCTAGAAGCCTGTTACGAACAGTTCTTGCCGTGCACTTCACCCCAGCTGCCATTTGCCATTCCTTTTGTAGGTCACTTGATGTCATCCTGCGGTTGCTGAGTGACATTCAAATAAGATGACGGTCATCCCGGTCAGTGGAGAGTCATTTTCGCCCTCTGCCGGCCTGTAGCTTTGTTGTCCCCAATGTCTGCTGCTTGACCTTGTTGTAATGGACAGCAGTCTTAGAATTTTTAAGGATGAAGGCAATATGACGCTCACTGTGCCCCTCTGCTAGTAAAACCAGAATTGAGCCTTTTTCCTCACTCAATACTTTTCTTTTCAACTCCTTTGGCATGGTTAAAAGTAATTTTTTTCATTCCTATTACTTCTGGGATATTACTAGCACTTGTTTTGCCATCCAGCTTATCCTATTACAAGAGGATTGTGAACACCACAGCAGGGTTTGTTATACTTTCCTTCATTAAATAAGATTTGGTTCAGGTGATCACCTAATCAGAAGCACATTAAGTAGAATGAGGTGTACTCTGGTTGGAATTCAACTGACAAAGGAATGGAATGGCTGTCAGACATGTAGAGAGGCTGATTTTTATAAAACTGTGCAGTGGTCTCTTAATTTTTGCCAGAGCTGTATGTGATGCCATTTGTTAGCATGTAACCTATGCTCCCATTACAATGGTGATGGACCAAAAAGTCTACTGTGCGCTACTGCCATCAAAAATTTCATAACAATTGAGACTCCTAAAGGTTATTTTTTTCATAATCCGATACAGTCCTGGTTAGATTAAAAATATATACATTTACATCCAACTTTTGCTATGACAAATACCTAAATGAATAAGATCTTTATTTTGTGACAAGCTACAAGCTTTAACATCTTGTTAAATGGATTATACACGGACTTTCTAAAAATACATGTCTCGTCGGGGTTAAAAGAAATACTTTCACTGCACTTCAAGCTAAAAATAATCAGAATTAGTCAAACACAAACTAAACTAATCATTATTTCTCAACATTTCATAAAACTTTAAGTGGCCCCTGCATTCCTGAATATTGTGTTCCAACAATTCATGACGTATACTTGAACTACGTCCAGCCATAAGGACTTGCTCACCAGTGATGAACGGCTGAAGTTCTGTACAGACTTCTGAACTCTGC
The DNA here is from genome assembly GCF_039654945.1 of Dendrobates tinctorius. Lineage (NCBI taxonomy): Eukaryota > Metazoa > Chordata > Amphibia > Anura > Dendrobatidae > Dendrobates > Dendrobates tinctorius. Next base: position 2,695,445 of record NW_027361834.1, on the reverse strand, counting down.
TGCGTCACATGAAAGCTGCATGTTATTTTTCCTGGAAAACTGTGTATCAAATTAAGAATGTTTTTCTGCAAGAAAAAAAAAAAAAAAAAAAAAAAAAAGAAAAGCAAATCATAAACAAAGAAATGAATTATGGAGGCAACGAGACCAAGGAGAAAAATATATTAAGGCTCCTAGAGGACAAATGAGTGCCATTTTAATACCGTTTTTAAATATAGTACTCATCCAAATTGCATTACACACATACAGAAAACTGACAGTTCATGAACCTAAGAGAATATAGTACAAAGCTTTCTGCATGCAGTAGGGTTTACCTGCGGCCTTACATTCTATTACTGGCATGCATCAACACTAGGGGTATTATGGACATGCTAAAGGGAACTGTCAGCTGTTTTGGCCGCTATAAGATGCAGTCACTGCCTTTCAGGGCTTATCTACAGCATTCTATAATGGTGCAGATAAGCCCCTGGTCCGACCTGAAAAATAAGTTTTATTATACTCACCTGGGATGGGGGCGGTCTGGTCCGATGGGTGTTGCAGGACCGGGTCCGGCTCCTCCCATCTTTTTGCGATGCTGCCTTCCCGATTGCTTCATCGCTCCCTGGCATTGCGCTCCTGCACAGGCGTACTTATCTGCCCGGTTGAGAGCAGAGTAAAGTACTGCATTGCGCAGGCGCCAGGAAAGGTCAGAGTCTCAGCGCCTGCGCTCTGCAATACTTTGCTCTGCCCTCAACAGGGCAGATCAGTACGCCTGCGCAGGAGCGCGATGCTACAGCATTATAATATAATGCTGTAGATAAGCCCTGAAAGGCGGTGACTGCATCTTATAGCGGCTAAAACAGCTGACAGGTTCCCTTTAAGCATTTGAAGCAGATATTTTTACACCAAAAACATGTCTCTAGGCAGTAAAAACACTCAGCAAAATGCTTGGCTTTTTCAGAGCGCTTACCCCATTCACTTGAATGGGGGAAAAAGCTGGAAAAAAAAAAAAGAATGCGGAAAGAATTTAGACATGCTGCAAATTTGAAACTACAATGAAAAATGCAATGTGTGAATGAGACTACAGAAATCTCATTGCCTTTTCCTGGCACAGTAAAAAGCTGTGTTTTTCTTGGCAGAAACGCAATGTGTGAAGAAGCCTTAATACAAGTGAATTTAATAATAACACCATTGAGAGGAAGTTTGCATGTACTGGTATGTAATACGAAACTACTTAGCAAATTACCCATTTTGATAAAAGAAATAGGAACCTCTATTTGACAATTTATTCATATATTTCTAGGAGGAATAAAAGAAGAAAAGTACAATGCAGATGTTTAAGAAAAGATGCTCTAGATTATTTTTTAATTTCATAAGGAATTCAAGTATTTATAAACACAGACACGGGTGGAAAAGACCCTTTAGTTTTGTACTGATCAATAATATTAAATTAATATTACATAAGCTTCGAAACGGATAGTTCCTTTAAGAACGTATACAAACATGAAGAAAAAAAAAAAAAGAGAAGAAAAAGAAAACAAACAAAAGCTCCAGAACATAAGAGCACAGCTGGAATGTGGGCAAAGTGTTTACATGGAAAAAAATGGAATTAGTCCCTATTTGCTGTACAGTACAGACACATATGTACGTGTTGGTTTTACTACAGACTAGTTGTGTCGAATGTAATGTGGTCTGGGAAAAAAAAAAAAAAAAAAAAAAAAAGGGCTAAATTGTAGCACGCCGCACTTAATTTACCTTTCCGAGTACTATTCGTAAAGGGAACATTTGCATTTTGAAAGCATTATGGCTGCTGATTTCCTCTCGTGTGCCGCTGTGAAGGTGGCAGAGGCAAAACCATTTCCACTCAAATTGAATGTAGGCAACAAATGAGCTGCAGAAAACAGTTTGTAGGCTTTTGTTCACACCATTTATTCCAGGCATTGCCTCTCCCTATCCCACTGGGCAGTACTTACACTCACAATGAAGCAAGCAGCCAGGCTGAGCTTTAGTCGATAATAGTCACTGGCAGGCCATTGTTTACCGACTTAAATGCACTGTTCTAAATATGGGAAATAAATGGCTGACTTGGAAATGCTGCTTTATGTGATTTTGAATTCTATTTCAGACACAGAGTTATTTGTTCAAATGCTCAACATTACAAAAATCACAAACACAGAACTACGGTATGGGGCAAAATAGTTATCCTTACTTTACGAGCGTTCAGTAACAAAAGGTTATCAAACTGTGTGGATTGATTTAGTAGGAATTCACAGTGTATAATAAATATGGATTCCCTCTATTATTATTAGGTGAAAAAGCAAAAGGGATTTGTACATTATGGAAGAGAAGGTCCATGAGCAGAGATGAGCGAATTTGTTCAGATTTTGGCCCCGAATCTGATTTTGACATCTTCGGGCCACATTCGAACACTATTCGTGCAGAATGTATGTTTTATGTTCGGGTCCGAACACATTCAGTAATTTCTACTCCCATTGACTCTAATGACGTTCGGCTGTGTTCGACGAATATTGCAAAAACAATAATCGATGCCGATTGTATTCAGAACCAAATCTGAACATATTCACTCATCTCTATCAATGAGGACTGGGCTCTAGCATTTTAAAATGTTAAAACAATTTTTACTGTGAAATTAAAAACATGCTGAGAAAAAAAACAAGTTAAAAAATATTAAGGATCCATAAGCGTTTTGGGTTAGTAAACATTATTCATAGCGGTTGTAAACCCGAAAAGTGTAAGCTTATAGATTCTTAATGTTTACTATCTGCTTGTTTTTTCTCACCATATAAAGGGAATCTGTCACCACATTTGTTTGACCTATCTAAACTATTAATATGAACATACAGGTTATAGGATGCTGAAACATGGATTTTTGTGAGTACTCACCGTAAAATCCTTTTCTCCGAGACACTCGTTGGGGGACACAGATACTGTGGGTGTATGCTTCTGCCGCTTGGAGGCTGACACTAAGTGAAAAAAAGAGGTTAGCTCCTCCTCCGTCGTATACACCCTCGCCCCTATTGCGGGCGGAACTCAGTTTGGTGCCAAAGCAGTAGGAGGACAACAAAATCAGCCTTAATACAGGTACAACATGTCTAGAAAAAGACCACCCTCATATCACATAAATAAATACGTATTAACCAAACAGAAACAGAGCCAACTGGCTAAAAGGGTGGGTGCTGTGTCCCCCAATGAGCGTCTCGGAGAAAAGGATTTTACGGTGAGTACTCACAAAAATCCATGTTTCTCCTTCGCCTCATTGGGGGACACAGATACTGTGGGACGTCCTAAAGCAGTCCCTGGGTGGGAGATTGACTCACCGATCCAAGCTACATGCACCTCTTGTTTAACAAGTACGCCACCGCTGCTTGGAGAATCATTCTACCCAGGCTCGCATCCGCCGAGGCCTGAGCATGGATATTATAATGTTTGGCAAATGTGTGCAGGCTCCATGGACCAGGTTGCTGCCTTGCAAACCTGTTCCGTCAATGCCTGGTGCCGAAGCGCCCAAAAGGCGCCCCCTGCCTGGGTAGAGTGTGCTGCGATCCCTGCTGGAATCGGCGTGCCTCTAACGCGGTAGGACTCCTGAATCGTTCAACGAATCCATCTGGCTATGGTCGATTTTGAGGCAGCGAGTCCCTTTCTGCGCCCTTCGGGGAGCACGAACAGCGTGTCCGTCTGATGAAAGGGTGCCGTCCGCGACACGTACCTCCGGAGGGCTTATACCTGGTCTACCATGTGAAGAGCCTTTTCCACATGGTGCACCGGTGCTGGACAAAATGAAGGCAAAACAACATCTTCATTAATGTGAAAAGAGGACACGACTTTCGGCCGAAAAGGAGGGGCTGGTCTGAGGACCACCTTATTACTATGGAAAGTGAGGAACGGAGCTCGGCAGGACAGGGCCGCCAGCTCTGAAACCCGCCTGATGGAAGTGATGGCCACTAGGAACACCACTTCCCAGGTAAGGTACCTCAAAGAGATATTCTGAAGCGCTTCAAATGGAGCTTCCTGCAGAACACTTAGGACCCTGTTAAGATCCCAGGCGTCCATAGGCGCCTTCTAGGGGAGGTACCAAGTGGGAGACTCCCTGAATGAAAAGTCTCCACATGCAAATTAGTAGCAATTCTGCGCTGGAACAGGACAGATAAGGCCGATATTTGTCTCCTGAGGGAACCTGGGGCAAAGCCCAAGTCTAATGCTCTACCGACTGAGCTATCTGGGCTCTCTAAGCCCCACTGGAGAAAAGCCAAGATGTTGGGGGATCGAGAATCCCAGCAGGGAAACACCGCGGTGTCAACACCAAGCAAAGAACACCTTCTAGGTGTGGTGGTAAATTCGTGCTGAAGCAGGCTTCTGGGTGCCAATCATTGTAGCGACCACCTCGCTCCCGAACCCTGCCTGGGTTAGAATCCAAGAATCAACGGCCATGCTGTCAAACACATGGTCCCCGAGTTCGGGTGGCAAATCGGCCCTTGAGACAGTAGATCTGGGTGCTCTGGCAGGCGCCAAGGAACGTTGGCGAGCAGCTGCATTAGATCTGCGTCCCACTCTCGACGGGGCCAGCCGGATCGCCGGCACCCCTTCAGTCTTGATCTTTTTGATGACTCTCGGAAGTAGTGGCATTGGGGGAAATAGATTTGGGAGGCGAAACTGGGTCCCTGACAGAATCCACCGCGAATGCCTGCGGGTCCCTGGCCTATGCGACGTATGTGGGCACCTTGGCATTCACTCTGGAAGCCCTCAGGTCCACATGCGGAGCTTCCCACAGTTGACAAATCTGCTGAAAAACTTTGAGATGTAGAGACCACTCTCCGGATGCAAGACCCTGCCGGCTGAGAAAGTCTGCCGCCCAATTTTCCACGCCCCGGGATGTGGAGTGCCGAAATCACCGAGTGGTTTGCTTCGGCCCGCTGAAGAACAAGCTCCCCCTCTGGTTGCTCTGCTGCGGGTGCCCCCTTGATTATTTATGTAAGCCACCGCCGTGGTGTTGTCCGATTGAAAGTGAAGAAACTTCTGCAGCGCCAGCCGAATTGCTCGTATCTCCAATAAGTTGATCGGGAGGCATGCCTCCTGTGGCGACCACCGTCCCAGGGCTGTGTGGTGGCGAAACACCGTTCCCCCCACCGAGGAGGCTGGCGTCGGTTGTTATTACCAGCCAATGATCTGGGGGGAAAGGTTTCCCCTGGGCCAGAGAGGAACTGGTTATCCACCATCCGAGCGACTGCCTGACTTGAGAGGACAGTAGGCACCGCCGATCGAGCGTGAAAGGATTCTTGTCCCAGGCTGACAAGAGGGCGTGCTGCAGGGGCGAAGGTGGAACTGGGCGACAGGTAACGCTTCCATTGCTGCTACCATTTTCCCTAGAATCCTCATCCCGGATCGAATGGTATGAGGGACTGGTTGGCGAAGTGTCCGGACACCCTGCCGGAGAGCTAGCGCCTTTTCCTGAGGGAGAATTACCAACCCTCGGCAAGTGTCGAAGATCATTCCTAGGAAGGAGATCCTCTGAGCTGGCACAAGGGATGACTTCTTTGCATTGCCAACCATCCCAAGCGGGCAAGAGTATCTAGCGTGATGTTGATCTTTTCCTCGCATGCCCGTATTGACGGGCCCTTGACCAAGAGGTCGTCCAGATAAGGCAAGACGACTATGCCTCGAGAATGCAGCGTGGCCATGACAACTGCCATAACCTTTGTGAACACTCTGGGAGCCATGGCTAGCCCGAAAGGTAGCGTAATGTTTAGCCCTGCCCACCAAAATCGGACCCTGAGGGGCCCCGCCCACCAAATCGGACCCAGAGGGGCCCCACCCACCAAATCAGACCCAGAGTGGCCCCACCCAACAAATTGGACCCAGAGGGGCTCCGCCCACAAAATCAGACGCTAAGGGGCCCCACCCACAAAATCGGACCCTGAGGGGCCCCAACCACAGAATCGGACCCTGAGGGGCCCCGGCCACAAAATCAGACCCTGAAGGGTCCCACCCACAAAATCGGACCCTGAGGGGCCCCAACCACAGAATCGGACCCTGAGGGGCCCCACCCACAAAATCGGACCCTGAGGGGCCCCGGCCACAAAATCGGACCCTGAGGGGCCCCAACCACAGAATCGGACCTTGAGGGGCCCCGGCCACAAAATCGGACCCTGAGGGGTCCCACCCACAAAATCGGACCCTGAGGGGCCCCAACCACAGAATCGGACCCTGAGGGGCCCCGCCCACCAAATCGGACTCTGTGGGGCCCCGCCCACCAAATCGGACTCTGTGGGGCCCTGCCCAACAAATCGGACTCTGAGGGGCCCCGCCTACCAAACGGACCCAGAGTGGCCTCGTCCACCAAATTGGACCCAGAGGGGCCCCGCCCACCAAATCGGACCCAGAGGGGCCCCCCAAACCGGACCCTGAGGGGCCCCGCCCACCAAATCAGACCCAGAGGGGCCCCACCCACCAAATCGGACCCAGAGGGGCCCCACCCACCAAATTAGACCATGACGGATCCCGTCCACCAATTCAAGCCCTGAGGAGCCAGGGCCACCGAACCGGATCCTGAGGGGCCCCACCCACCAAATCAGAATCTGAGGGGGCCCACAGGCCAAAGTGGCCCCTGAGAGGCACCCACAGTTAAAACGGATCCGGAGTTGAAAGTCTTGCAGGGGCAGCAGGCAAGTCTCTCTTAAAGGGGCAGCCCGGGCACCATTTCAAAGCACTATCTGTACTTCCTTCAGGAAATACACATCTAGTTATTGTATTGTTAACGTTGTTACTTATGACTTGTGTTTTGAAACTGTTAAACTGTAAAGCGCTGCGGAATATGTTGGCGTTATATAAAGATTATTATTATTAAGGGGTTAACTTAAATTTATTCTTTCATGAGTCATTGACAAGTTTATGACCACTTATAAAATGTGTTCAAAATGCTGCCCAATGTGTTGGATTGTCAATGCAACCATCTTCTTTCACTCTTGACACACTGATAGCAACACCGCAGAAGAAATGCTAGCACAGTCTTCCAGTATCCGTTGTTTCAGATGCTGCACATCTCGTATCTTCACAGCATAGACAATTGCCTTCAGATCACCCCAAAGATAAAAGTCTAAGGGGGTCAGATCGGGAGACCTTGGTGGCCATTCAACTGGCCCACGACGACCAATCCACTTTCCAGGAAACTTCATGTAGGAATGCTCGGACCTGACACCCATAATTGTTGGTATGGTGTGGTATATGGGGTACAAAGACAGTGGGGCCATTCTTCATCAATGGAAACCTCAATGCCACTGGATATCTGAAATTGCTACATAATGTGTTGCCCTCTTTATGCCCTGAAGATGGCACGCTCCCTGAGCTTTTCCAGCAAGATGGTGCACCACCACATTATGGGTGTCAGGTCTGAGCATTCCTACAAGGAATCTTACCCCCTTAGCAACACTGCAGAAGAAATGCTAGTGTATCTGTGTCAAGAGTGGGAGAAGAGGGTCGCATTGACAATCCAACACAATGGGCAGTACTTTGAACACATTTTATAAGTGGTCATAAACTTGTAAATAACTCATGAATAAAGTTACATTAAAACCAAGCACACCATTGTTTTGCTTGTGTCACATGACTCTCAATAATTTTGATGTGTCACATGACCCTCTTCCCATTGGAAAAAATAAAGTTGGATCCAAAATGGCCGACTTCAAAATGGTCACCATGGTCACCACCCACCTTGAAAAGTTTCCCCCCTCCCATAAATTAATGTGCCACAAACAGGAAGTTATCACCAACCATTCCCATTTTATTTAGGTGTATCCATATAAATAGCCCACTCTGTAGTGAATGTAAATTTCTAATTTCAACTGTATGTAATAAAGGTATACATTTTACATCTATAGCTGCTTTTGATTCCATTTTTTCTTTGTAATTTCAAACAAGTTTTCTAACTAATAAAACAACCTTTTTATACAGAGATAGATAGGTAGATAGATATTAGTGATACATGTAATCAGTGATTTGCTGAAAGAAAGCAGACAGCTGTGAGCTGGTATTTTTATTCTGGTGAGGAGCTAATATCCATGGATCTTTCCAGCCTATTAATATCAGCTCACAGCTGTCTGTTTAGCCTTTCCTGGTCATTAAAAAAGGGGGATCCCCTAAAAAAAAATGATGTGGGGTCCCCCTTATATTTTAATAACCAGCAAAGGCTAAGCAGACAGATGTGGGCTGATATTCATGGCGGTGGGGGGTCATGGATATTGGCCCTTCCCCAGACTAATAACACCAGCCCTCAGCTGCCCCAGAACAGGCCCCCCCATTAGATGCGCCAATTTTGGAGCTTGGCCCTGACTCTACCCGATTGCCCTGGCAGTAAGTTTGCATGCTGCGAGTAGTAACAGTAAGGTTACAGTAGTTCATCGGCCATTTCAAGGGTAACCGATGATACTCATCAGTATTATTTTTGCACCTGTATTGCTGTCATCTTAACTACATGAGTCTACTGCATCTGGATAGTGCATTTGTTTGGAGACCTGGGCAGGTAAACATTGCTGCCTTTTTTCTGCTGTTTTTGAGTTTTTGGAGGATTTTTAGTCCTCTTTTTGTAGCTTTGATGTTCAGTTTTTCTGGCAAAAGTGAGGAAAACTCTTAACATTTACTCTCAGAGCCAATTTGAGGATTTTCATCATTTTTTTAATAGGAAGTATAGCTGCTAGATTATGCACTAACAAGCATCGTTAATTTCACTTTTTATTAGTCGAAAAGCTGTTGTTCAACTAATTTACTATCTAAAAGGAGAGTAGTGCAATTCTTTTTATCTCTTGGGCAGAGATGGGATGGGCACAGATACACATCATTGCTCTGGTAAGTGCTTCTGCTTTAGAGAAGATGACGCTCAGAGGAAGGTGTCAGACATGCTCTGCTATTCCTCTACCCTTCTACTGGATGCATATACTGTAGCAGATGCACTTTTTAATACGTGATCTCAACGAAAATTAATGTACCCATTACTTAACATTGTTCAATAACACAAAAGCAAAAAAAAAAGCCTCTAGGGATACTTCTGCTTTCCTAAAACACTAGGGAGTGTATGTCGACTGTCAATGTCTCAAACTAAAATCTTTCTGGAACTGAGCTCCTTCTGCTTCATCTATTATCCTCTCTGCCTTCAACCATTTCTGTAACATGACCAACTTGAAGAGAAATTTTATTGGCTCCATGTCTTGGACTGAACACATCTATCCTTTCTTTTATTTGATCCATTACTAAATTTTGAATTCTTCAAATCATTTTTCCCTCATGCCTGTCCTTACCTTAATGATGACACTGCCAAAATCTCAATACAGTCCCATAGAATTTTCTACTTAACACTATCTGACATTCCACAATTATATTTTAAATGCTCCGACTTGTCAACAAGACTCTCCACAACACAGCACCGTCAATCAAGTCTGCTGATCTCTATCTTATGAACGCATTTTTACTCTTCATTCAGCAAAATGACCTACAACTTCTACCCTCTCTTACAATATCCTTTCCCTCCTGTCTTCAGGACTTGCACTGTGCTGCAGCCAGCCACTCTCTGGAACTCATTGCCCTGGACCATCAGACATGCTCCTTTCAGTTCCGACCATTTGTCATTAAATAGCAATTTTATCAATTTTATAATAATGAGAATAGCTAAGTGCTTGAATCAACAAGCAACTTTGAAATGTATTTGCTGTTAAAAAAATCTTCTACATTCTAAAGAATTAAGGGATTTTTATTTGAGTTACTGGCTCTAAGTTATCAACCACCTCTGCAGGCTATCAATGGTGGCCGGTCTCCTTGGCATGGGATGCTACAAAAATCTCTTCAATTCCCCTACACTTCAACCATGCTGCAAAAAAAATTCCTCAGCTGGCAGCATCGGAGAGCACACAGGTCGGGCCACAAGTGATAAGCCACCAGCTTGAACTGTCAATCATAAGCACACAGGTCCTGGAAAGCAGGAAGCCAGGATTCTGAGGTGTGGTCATCTCTTGCAAAATCAAACTGCTTTAAAGCTCACTTTGTCCAGGAGAGTCCATGTGACATAACCACATACGAACAGTCCCCAGGTTATAAACTAGATATATTGTGTAGCTTTGTTCATAATCTGGATAAGTATTTACCATAAGTTGTATCAGGGCTGGGAAAAAAACACCTTACCTCACTGATGACTGCTCCAGCCATCCCACAGCTTGTAGTCTGCCATAAGGTCCTTTTCTGTCGTTGAGTGCACCGCACCTCCAGAACCCTTCCTAAAGAAAAGGGCTTATGGCAGCATACAGGCCTCGGAGGTTACTGTAACGTCATAAGGTGGTCGTGGCCAGAAGTCTTGGAGAAAGGGTGCACGATGACAAAAAGAATAGGACCAGACCAACAAGCATCAGGCTGCTGGAGAGGTGAGTCTTTGGTATTGTATTTTTTAAGCAATACTCACCTCTCCTGCCACCCCACTGCTCTCCGTCCGGTGATCTTCTTTACATTGCTGGGTGCACTGCATATCCAGCCTTTTCAATGTAGGCACGTCATAACGTCACAACCTTATGAGCAGTGACCTTTGGGTGTTAGACCCAACAGAAGTCTTGGAAATGCAGCGTGCGACAAAGTAGAGAGCCAGATGGCTAGCAGCGTGGTTGCTGGAGATGTATTGTTTGCTTTTTTAAACTAAAACTCACCTTGCTGTCCTATCCTGTTCTTTCACTTTTGGTGTGGTGTGCCACATCGCTGACCTCTGCACTATAGGCTAAGACTTATAGCCAAGTCCATACCGGAGCTTACTGTGTGTCATAAGGTTGTGGTGACGAAGCGACCTCTGGTGCTCAGTGAGTTCCGGCCAGGACACAGCAACAGCAGGAGAACTACATGGCCAGAATGGTCAGAGCCGAGTAGGCTAGGTTTTCTATTTTAACATCCAACATTTGTAACTAGGGGTTGTATGAAAGTCTGATGCTCGTAAGTTGGGAGCTCCCTGTACAAAGACCAGTACACAACCCAATTAGCCATATATATGTCCACTACATCCTTTCTTCAGGGACCCACCTTGGTCATTGCACTTTATAGCTTTGTGATAGGTGTTAACAATCACTTTCTGGTGAAAATGTTGTGCAATTTTCTTTATAATCGAAATACCAAGAAAAGTCCTTGGCTCTAAAGTCTAAATTAGCACCATGTTTCACATGACACTTTCACATTCTTGTTTATTAGATTGAAAGCTTTTAAGGGTAAAAACCTTTCTCCTTAGGTTTCGTTGTTCATAGGTTTTGATTACAAAAATAAAAACTATCTTGAGTATTAAGGCGATTTTCTCTTTTTTTTTTCCTCAAAAGATTATTATTTCAAAAGAACAAAATGGAGACAGATTAAATATTACTCTTGTATAAGCAACCTAAAAGCTTATTTTACTAAGTCAGAGGGTCATCTAGGATACTTAGCCTTGACTGCAAATGATGCTTTTACATATTTTTTTTTTCCTTCATCGACCACAAAATGTGCTAGGAAGTTTATCAATAGAAATTACCTTGAATAGTAACTCACTGGTGTTCTTGGCACAATAATAGAGTCTTACACTCCCCATTTGGAAGCCTTTACCCGTTGTCTCTAGGGCCTTGTGAAGGTCAGCAACATGTAAGAGTATTGAAAACAGGGGATTGATTCCTACTCCACCAGCTATTAAGACCAGATCCACAGGAGAGTCAGATGCTTGAGGATCAAAGAAAAACTCTCCCCCCACTCGTAGAGCCACTTCTGAGCCGAGAGAACACTGTGATACAGAAGAAAAGCCATAATAATGAATACAAATTAAGCAAAGCAAAAAAAAACCCACAAACTTAAATGCACATAATGACAATAAAAAGTCAACAAATTATGCAATTAGTGGATACACAGATTGGTAAAGGGGGTGGGGTGCGTAATGTGTGCACTCATCTGATTAGTGATCAATAAAAACTATCAGGGTAAAAGAAATCCCCAGTTGTGTATTAGATGAATGCACACGGAATAAGCACTTACACAGGCACAGAGAAATAAATGTGCCATATGTAGTTGACAGAACTCATTTTTATACAAATTTCTTGTTTTCTTTCCCTCCACTGATCAGTGCTTGAGATATTAAATGCAAGATAAATTGCAGAGATACACAATCTGTACCCTGTAATAAGAAGAATTGGCGTGGCGGCAGTAAACACTTGGCAAAGCAGTTCGTTGGCATGGCCATGCTGGTTCCATGCTATTCTGAGTTTTGCTACTGTGCGGTTTGCCTGCTCCACCACACAAAACAAGGCTGTTTATTAATATGCATTACTGAATATCTAGTGGAAGGAGCCAAGTATCACACAAAAAAGAAAGTTTCATCTAAAGAGAAATAGTGAAAATAAATGACATCTTTGCACATGGCAGCATGGTTAGAATTTTAGGATTCGCTGAATACACAATATTGCTATCATACAGCTTATATACAGTGCAATAAATACCCATTGTTTATAGGTGTTAGCCACTATATCTTAAAGGGATAGTCTCCTGTTATTAAATACTTTTGTTAGTCACACAGCATGAAAAGCAGCAAGTTTGCAATGGACTTGCTTTTTCTATCTGCTGTCATTCTCCTGTCATCATTCTCCTGCTATAAGAGCTTTTGCTTTACATAGAAAGCAGTTCATTGTCAAGTAGACTAACCACCAAATACAAATGCACACAATACACTGTTTTAATAAATTCCTCTCAAGTCCTTGTTTGAGAAATCCAAAGCATTCCCTTCTCTGTAGGGCCCAGAATGTCTATCCAGTGTTCCCCAACTCTAGTCCTCAAGAGCCACCAACATGTCATGTTGCCAGGATTTCCTTAGAACTGCACAGGTGATGGAATTATTGCATGTGGAGGCAATGCAATTATCACCGGGGCAATACTAAGGAAATCCTGAAAACAAGACATGTTGGTGGCTCTTGAGGACCAAAGTTGGGGAACACTGGTATGCATTACAGGGACAGCCTAGTTGATTTCTATGAGAATTGTGCAATTCTTCATTTCGCATAAGATGGGGCTGCAGTGGAATTGAACACTTAACTACAGGTCATCTGAATATAATGCCATCCAGATATACTATCATTTGGTCACGAGTAAAGAAACATATTCAAGAAATTGACAAGAGATATTTTATGCAGTTACCAAACACACACCGCAGAAATAAATATAAGTTAAGGCAACTGTAATTCACAAAACTGTAAGTTTTCATCCAAAAGTAAACCCTACTCAACAGGGCAGAGCAGGTGCCGTGACGGGCAGGAAAGAAGAGGTCGTCATCGCTACAAGATAGGAGGCACCGGACCGCGACTCCAATCGGACCAAAATCGGACCCGGGACTGCCCCTGGGTGAGTATAATATAAAGGGCCTGTCACACTAAGCGATATCGCTAGCAATATCGCAATAACTTGTGACGTTATAGCGATATTGTTAGCGATATCGCTGTGTGTGATACTTACCTCCGACCGCTCCCCCGCTGGTTATTGCTGATCACGCGAGAACGTCCAGGACCGTTTCTCGTCTTCAGCTTCCTGCGGCGCTTCCTGTGGAGAGATGAGCGACGAGTGTGGAGCCGGGCGGGAGGACGTCAGGATTGCCTAGTGTGACAGGTAAGTAGCGACCCCCATCCTCTGCGATGTCGCTGGTGAGATCTGCCTGTGTGGCTGCTCACTAGCGACCACTTAGCGATGTACCAGCGATCCTGACCGGGTCATATCACTGGTCGGGATCGCTGGTGCATCGCTAAGTGTGACAGTACCTTAACTCTTTTTTCTTATCTTTCAGGTTACATCGAGGGCTTATCTACGGCATTACAGAATGCTGTAGATAAGCCCCTGATGGCGGTGACGGCAGTTGATAGTCAAAAATGGGGTGACAGATTCTCTTTAACATCTAAAAAGATATACTGCCCTTAATGTTTATTTCATGAACTCCGGCTCCCAGAATGACATTGTGATGAGCTAACAAGCTCGGAAAAGGAGTTATCTCAGCATGCTCGGGTGATAACGAGTCACTTAGACGTACTCAAAAAAATGATGTTCGAGCCCCAACGCCTGCATATCTCATGGCTGTTCAACAACCGCAACACAGGCAGGAATTACCTAACAAAACACATTCCCTGCATGTATTATGGCTGTTAAACAGACATGCAGCCACGGGGTCTCGAACATAGTTTTCAAACACGTCGAAGTCGCTCGGTTAGCACCCGAGCATGCTCAGATAACACCTTATCTGGGCACGTTCAATTATCACTAGTTGTTACTATTTTCTCTTAAGAGTGGATTCTTGTGGCCACAAAAGGTTTTTGCCTTGCAACAATGGTAGAATAGCAGAAGTAAACAGTCATTTTCTGCATATAATCTACTTGTATACTTATATTAGGCTGCAAGTATACTGCACTACACTGTACCTGTGCATGAATCCAGTGAGCAGGAGGATGTAGGTTGTATTTCACAGCAAGCTCCAGAACCCCTTCTCTTTCCAGAAGCCCAGGACTTGAACAAATAGAAAAGCCTCCAACTTTAGGAACCCCGGGAATAAAGAAGTCAACCCTAAAAATAATAAAACAGATATATAACATACATTAGAAACGAATATAGAAAATAGTGCAAAAGTTTATTTTTCTTTTCCGTATAGTGATAATGCACAATAGCTTGTCCGATATGCCCCCTTCAGTGAGCCTGGTGTGGGAGGAGTTTGCTTCCTCAGCTCTGCTGTATTGCTAAATCTAAACACGCTGATTGTGTCACAACTGCTGCACCCAGTAAGCTAAGTGATGCATCGTTGGATTCAGGGTCTCTTTGCCTACATCGGGCTGCTCTCACATGAGGTAGCAAAGACCTACTGACAGATTCCCTTTTTAGGGGTGGTCCAGTGAAAACAAGTTATATCATCTATCCATAGGTGCTAACTTGCTGATCGGTAGGGGTCTGACCTTTGAGACCTGCACTGAGCGGAAAAAATAGGAAACTTATTTCCGTTAAAAGGAAACGGCTCTGCGTGTGCCCGAATGCTGCTCCATTCATTACGTATGGGGCCGGCGAGCTTTTCACTCAGCTTTTTCCAATAGCCCCATAGAGAATAAATTGGCATTTGGACATCTGAACTGCTAAACCAATTCCTAAAGCTATGGCGTTATTGCAGCTTTTTTTCTGGAGAGAGAACTTAACCTCTAAAGCTACTTTCACACTTGCGTTTCTTTGCACTGCGCACCGTGCGTAGTGCAAACGCACATAAAAAACGCATCATGCGTTTTTTTGCGGTTTTGCATGCATTTTTTTGCTCATTAACATGCGCACGTCAGCACACCCATAGACTATAATGGGTGGTTGGGTGAAAAAAAAAACCGCATTGCGTGCGCATGCGTTTTTTGGGGGCAAGTCGGACGCACAAAAAATGCAACAGAGTGCATTTTGTGCGCCCGAGCACACACTACAAAAAAAGGCATGCGCGTACAAACGCATGTGTATGCGCACCCATGTAAAGAATAGGGGAAAAAAACGCATGCTTTTTTTGCGCAAAAAACGCAAGTGTGAAACCAGCCTTAGATAGTGATGGGCGAGTTGCATGCTCGGGTGATCTCAGAGTATTTTGGCGTGCTCGGAGATTTAGTTTTCGTTGTCTCAGCTGCATGATTTGCGACTTGTAGACAGGCTGAATACATGTGGGAATTCCCTAACAAACAGGCATTCCTCACATGTATTCAGGCTGTCTAGCAGTTGCAAATCATACAGAGGAGACGACGAAAACTATATCTCCGAGCACACCAAAATACTTGGAGGACACCCAAGCAACAAATATACTCGCTCATTACTACTCTTAGCAGTAAAAACGCTGTGTATAAAATGCAGCTATTTGCTGAGGTTCTTTTGAGACTTTTTCCCACTGTGTTTTTTTGGTGTGGATTACACGTGTGATTTGTCCTCAGATCAGATTTATTAAAGTCAGTTTTAATCACCAAAAACGCAGCAAAATCGAAGTTTGACACGCTGCAAGCCTATTTGTTGCAGGGTATGTGTAATGTTTTTTTTAGTTTTTTTTTTTTTGTCATTGCTTTCTGTGGGTGAAAAAAAACACAGCAAGCAAAAACGCTGAAACAAGTGACATGCTACAGATTTCAAAAACACTGCAGTGCTCTAAATTCAGCTAATCTAAGAAAAAAAACTAGCTTGTGCATGAGATATATGGAATCTCCTAGCTTTTGCTTGTTGTATTGTATAAAACACAGCTTTTCTGCAGAGAAAAAGCAGCAAAATCTCCAGGTGTGAACATTGTCCAAAGGGGATAAAAGTGTTGAGGATAAAAATTTCCAGTTCTGCCAATTAGTGCAGATCCCACTAATCAGTAAATTGTCACCTAAAAATAAGGGTCCCCATTGTGACTACTCACTCACTTTCCAAAGTAAAGGACAGCGACAGCATCATTTGCTCTTGGGGACCTGGCATGTTCTTGTCGTCGTATGTACTGCAAAACATGCTGCTCGATTCCCCTATACAAAATGATTTTGTGTGAACAACTGCTGCAAAGCCACAAATCAGCCCAACTACAAATGGTCATTTAGTCAGCATTTACATGTATCCAGAAACCGGGCAGGACTGTGGAGCAACCAAAGTTATGTGGTCAATCTCAAGGAAACCTGATACTTCACATATGATTTACACTGCAACTGAATAACAGGAAAAAGAACTCCCAGACATTCCAGATGAAGACACAAGTATATCATCTCTATCTATAAAAATGAATGTATGTATGTATGTATGTATGTGTGTATCACCAACCAATCACAAAGCATCTTTAATTTCACCAGAGCTGTTCAAAAGAAACTGAGCTGTGATTGGTTGCTATGAGCAAGTTTTCCCACTTGACAACACCTCAGCAGACACTGACATGGTGGGAGAAATCTAGCATCCCTGGGAACATAAGCTCCCAGCCATTGTCTGCCCCCCTGAAGGAGCAGAGAGCACATGACAGAAATGAATCCCCTCTCCCGTGCCCATATCCCCATCACACATCTTTCACCCCATAGGCACATCTTCCCTCTTAAAGGGATCATTGGTATAGAAGTCAGGGTAAATCCCTCAGAGCTCTGATTCTCACCCCAGGCTTCTATTAAAGGGATCATTGTTATGGAAGTCAGGACAAATCCACTCAGCGCTCTGGTTCTGACACTAGGCCTCTCTTAAAGGGATCCCTGGTATGGAAGTTAGGACCGTTCCAATCAGCGCTCTGGTTCTGACCCCAGGCTGACGGGATGATGTGGGATATTAGGGGTAGTAGTCCGGTGTCTCTGGCTGACGGGATGATGTGGGATATTAGTGGTAGTAGTCCGGTGGCTGTGGCTGACGGGATGATTTGGGATATTAGGGGGAGTAATCCGGTGGCTCTGGCTGACGGGATGATGTGGGATATTAGTGGTAGTAGTCCGGTGGCTCTGAGGAAACATCCCCAAGGTTACCTGTGCGGGCACTGGTGCAGACAGGTGGGCGGGCAACCGATATTATGTCAGCTAGGACTGAGATTGGTGATAATTACCTCTCTATTCCCAAACCCTGTGCAGTATAAATATAATACATTGTTGCCCTATTTAGAGGTGCTATTGAATTATAATAGACACATAACAAGGGTTAGTCCCATGGTTGTATCGGATGCAAGCGAATTTAACCTTTCGGAGCTTACATTACGGTTACCTTATGTCAATGAGTATGCATATGCTGTGAGTATTGTAAATCAGTCTAAGGGGGCACTTATTACTTATCTCCACAATTATTGTGTATTTACAGTTATTTCTATTGATAGTGTTCGGTGTCAGATTTGTCGGGTCAGGCGCGTCTTTCAGCACTGTTGCACTTTATTTCCCCCACTTCTCTTGCTCTGTCCATGTTTTTCAATAAAGAGAATTTTGCTTACAATGCGGATCTGGATGTCGTATTTGTGTGGTTCTCCACATCCTCCTATGTTACATAACGACGGATCCATAGTTGTCCATTTCTTAAACAGCATGTATTTACAGATATTCTTTTCTAGGACGCTGTTATACAGTCATGGCCAAAAGTATTGACACCCCTGCAATTCTGTCAGATAATATTCAGTTTCTTCCTTGGTATTATTATCTACATTTAATTTGTCTTAAATGAAAAAACGCAAAAGAAAATGAAGCAAAAAGCAAAGCATTGATCATTTCACACAGAACTCCAAAAATGGGCCGGACAAAAGTATTGGCACCCTCAGCCTAATACTTGGTTGCACAACCTTTAGCCAAAATAACTGCGACCAACCCCTTCCGGTAACCATCAATGAGTTTCTTACAATGCTCTGCTGGAATTTTAGACCATTCTTCTTTGGCAAACTACTCCAGGTCCCTGATATTTGAAGGGTGCCTTCTCCAATCTGCCATTTTTAGATCTCTCCACAGGTGTTCTATGCGATTCAGGTCTGGACTCATTGCTGGCCACCTTAGAAGTCTCCAGTGCTTTCTCTCAAACCATTTTCTAGTGCTTTTTGAAGTGTGTTTTGGGTTATTGTCCTGCTGGAAGACCCATGACCTCTGAGGTAGACCCAGCTTTCTCACACTGGGCCCTAAATTATGCTGCAAAATTTGTTGGTAGTCTTCTGACTTCATAATGCCATGCACACAGTCAAGCAGTCCAGTGCCAGAGGCAGCAAAGCAACCCCAAAACATCAGGGAACCTCCGCCATGTTTGACTGTAGGGACCATGTACTTTTCTTTGAATGCCTCTTTTTTCTCCTGTAAACTCTATGTTGATGCTTTTGCCCTAAAAGCTCTACTTTTGTCTCATCTGACCAGAGAACATTCTTCCAAAATGTTTTAGGCTTTTTCAGGTAAGTTTTGGCAAACTCCAGCCTGGCTTTTTTATGTCTCGGGGTAAGAAGTGGAGTCTTCCTGGGTCTCCTACCATACAGTCCCTTTTCATTCAGATGCCGACGGATAGTACGGGTTGACACCGTTGTACCCTCGGACTGCAGGGCAGCTTGAACTTGTTTGGATGTTAGTGGAGGTTCATTATCCAACATCCCCACAATCTTGCATTGAAATCTCTTGTCAATTTTTCTTTTCCGGCCACATCTAGGGAGGTTAGCCACAGTGCCATGGGCTTTAAACTTCTTGATGACACTGCGCACGGTAGACACAGGAACATTCAGGTCTTTGGAGATGGACTTGTAGCCTTGAGATTGCTCATGCTTCCTCACAATTTGGTTTCTCAAGTCCTCAGACAGTTCTTTGGTCTTCTTTGTTTTCTCCATGCTCAATGTGGTACACACAAGGACACAAGACAGAGGTTGAGTCAACTTCAATCCATGTCAACTGGCTGCAAGTGTGATTTAGTTATTGCCAACACCTGTTAGGTGCCACAGGTAAGTTATAGGTGCTGTTAATTACACAAATTAGAGAAGCATCACATGATTTTTCGAACAGTGCCAATACTTTTGTCCACCCTCTTTTTTATGTTTGGTGTGGAATTATATCCAATTTGGCTTTAGGACAATTCTTTTTGTGTTTTTTCATTTAAGACAAATTAAATGAAGATAATAATAGCAAAGAATTTGTGATTGCAATCATTTTCAGGAAGAAACTGAGTATTATCTGACAGAATTGCAGGGGTGTCAATACTTTTGGCCATGACTGTATACCTTTGCTGTAATATTGTGGGATAGTAGGGATGGTAGTCCGGCGTCTGTGACGGGATGATGTGGGATATTAGTGGTAGTAGTCTGGTAGCTCTGGCTGACGGGATGATATGGGATATTAGGGGTAGTAGTCCAGTGGCTCTGATGGGATGATGTGGGATATTAGGGGTAGTAGTCCGGTGTCTCTGGCTGACGGGATGATGTGGGATATTAGTGGTAGTAGTCTGGTAGCTCTGGCTGACGGGATGATATGGGATATTAGGGGTAGTTGTCTGGTGGCTCTGACGGGATGATGTGGGATATTAGGGGTAGTCCGGTAGCGCTGGCTGACGGGATGATGTGGGATATTAGGGGTAGTAGTCCGGTAGCTCTGGCTGACGGGATGATGTGGGATATTAGGGGTAGTAGTCCGGTAGCTCTGGCTGACGGGATGATGTGGGATATTAGGGGTAGTCAGGTAGCTCTGGCTGACGGGATGATGTGGGATATTAGGGGTAGTCAGGTAGCTCTGGCTGACGGGATGATGTGGGATATTATAGTGAATGTGGCTATGTGGAGTGGGCGGGGCTATACACTCAGAATATATATATATATATATATATATATATATATATATATATATATATATATATATATATACATACACACGGTAGATATAATCATTATAATTTGTTATAACTAACCGTAGTTACTATGCCCGGGCAGTGCCAGGCTCTTCAGCTAGTACTGTATATATCCGAAACATAACCCAAAAAGGCTGGGTCCCGATTAGACACCATCATTCATGAAAACAGGCCTAAAATATGTTTCATGATATACATAGGAAAGTCATTTATGGCCTAAACAGGAATAACTAGTTGTGATGAGCGAACGTGCTCGGACAAGGTGTTATATGAGCATGCTCGGGTGCTGATAGTATTCGAGCATGCGGAAGACTATGTGCGAGTTCCTGCGGCTGCATGTCTCACGGTTGTTCGTCAGCCGCAACACATGCAAGGGATTGCCTGCACTGGTTCCCAAGGAGGCAGGAATGGCTGTGGTTTCTACTGATCATGGAGTGTCAATGCAATGGGTATAAGGCGTTGGCAAAATTGGCATGTACAATGCTAAATTCTACTAATAGTTTTTTGACTGGATGCACAATAAATGTGTAGGCTATGTTTGAACTCTGCATTATATTAGAAAAGTGCTTTATCAACTGCGCCCTGATACAAGACTGTTATCCAAACTGCACCTTTTACAAGCACGGGCAAAAAAGCGGGAATATGGAAGAACATACAGCAGGAGATGCGCAGAATGCATAATTATGCTGAAAATCTAACAGCAAAGAATTCTGGCCCCCTCTCGAAGATAATGATATACGGTAATTAAGACCCGAGCACAGTAAAGTCTGAAATGCAATCCTGCGTATGCCTCTATATCAGTGGTTCCCAAACTCCAGTCCTCGCGGACCCCAACAGGTCATGTTTTCAGGATTTCCATAGCATTACACATGTGAGAGAATTCCTGATGCCTTGATGATACTTCCATCACCTGTGAAATACTAAGGAAATCCTGAAAACATGACCTGTTGGGGTCCGCGAGGACTGGAGTTTGGGAAACGCTGCTCTATATAAAGAGTATGATCGGTCCTCCATAACAAGCACCGGAACTGTCACCAGATCAAAAAAGTGGACAGTTTTCTTAAGCTTTCTTCTCCCTGATCATTACAGGTTTTAAATACACCCCACAGCTCTCAGGATTATCTGGGGATCCGGTCCTTCGGCTGTTCTGTGATTACTGTGAGACCATAAAAATTATCTCTAAATAAAACAAGGTAATATTTTGGCAAAATATAAATAATAAAACGTAACACGGTGATTGTGTATATATTATATGGAGCGCAAGGAGTAATATGTAATGGAGGTATGGATTAGACATGCAGAACATAAATTGCCTTATTTTCAGATTTGGGTAGGATGGGTTTTTAGAAAAAAAAATATTTGTATTATAGGAGAGCTTGTATATATTGATTGCAAATGAATACTTACACCAAATGTAAGGTCATATGTTGGAGAGCATGCTCAGCTTACCCCAGAAGAAGCAGACAGGCGAAACCCAAAGTTGGTTAGAAGCTTACGCATCATGTAGAATGCTTATAGATTTGTAAAACGCTTGGAAAAGGAGTCAATTTAAACCTGGAAATCTGTCTGGCTTTGCTGCTCTATGTCCTGTAATGATTGTCCGATAGAGGACGATCATTGTGGAATTACTGGACATGGATTAGACCGATACTGAAAGTGTGCTGTAGGAAGAGGATTCAGAAGGATGTCTATCTGCCTAAAGGTATAGGAATCATAGAATCATAGAATGGTAGAGTTGGAAGAGACCTCCTGGGCCATCTGGTCCAACCCCCTGCTCAAAGCAGGATTCACTAAAACATCCCAGTCAGATGTCTGTCCAGCCTCTGTTTGAAGACTTCCATTGAAGGAGAACTCAGCACTTCTCGTGGCAGCCTGTTCCACTCATTGATCACTCGAACTGTCAAAAAGTTTTTTCTAATATCTAATCTGTGTCTCCTCCCATTCAATTTCATCCCATTTGCTTCTAGTCTTTCCTTGTGCAAATGAGAATAAAGATGATCCTTCTACAATGTGACAGCCCTTTAGATATTTGTAGACCTAAGCTCTTGGCCTCTAGCTCTAGAACCACTTCTCTCAGGATGCCCAGCCAGCCTCAAGTGTGTATTTTTTGCCTAACTCCTGTAGGGAAATCACCGGAAATCTAATTTTCTTATTCTTTAGCAATTGTCTTTGATCTGCATAGCTCAAGCTGTTGGAGAACCACAACTCCCAGCTTCCAAGCCCCAGGTTGCACATCACTGCTACTAAATCTACATGCAGATAATTCGGCCTTTCACTTGCGCTGACCCTGTAACCAACATATGTAATGAATACAGCCGTGTACTCTGAGCTTAGCACTCCCGAAAGGCTACAGGGTGCGGTCAGCCATACAACCGAAAATTCGCCCACGACAACTGTACAATTTTAAAACAAAATCACAGGCCCAGTGGCCATTGTGTGTGAGCGGTGTCTTAGCCACGTGACCAGCCACACCATCTAACCCTTATTGTAAAGTTTCATCCAACGAGTCTATAGATTTTACATTTACAAGAGACATTACATTAATTTCACTAAAATTAAGCAGAATTCTTTTGTGTTCTTTTTCTTTTAGAAATGAAAACCATATGGCTCGTACCTGCATTAACAAGCTAAATTCGCTGACGTAAAAGAGTTAAAGCTTCTCATATCGCATGACTCCTAGATATTTATATTTAACGAAAACATAAAAAAATTCACAAACTTGTTTTTTTTAACAAGAACCAATGATTTTTTTTCTTTTAGCCAGGAACAGAAGGTAACCATACAATACATGGCAACTAAGCTCTATAAATACTTCTACATGAAGTCATTGTTTTTCTTAATTAAATCTACAGACGCTTATTATATTATTACATACTCTGGTCGACTCTGGGATTCAATTGTTCCTGAAATGACCTAGAAACAATCCCGCAAAGTATAGAATATTTCTTTCCAGAAGAGCATGAATACACCTTTAGAAAGATATATTTTCTCATTTTGTTAGGATCATTGTAAAGGATACCCCATAATAACGATTACTGCTCTTGCAGAGCGTACAGACACCACTCACTGCCCATGAATCACTAAGAACTAGATTAGCAAACCGCTAGTCAAGAGCTCCCCCCTGTGGAAAGACACCAGTTTAGCATCCAAAGTCCTTAGTGTCCGATTCCCTTTGGGACTCAATTTATTCACTTTTTATCTACTGGATAACATTGTACAAAGATATTTATTTTTTTGGGTGGAGGAAATATATATTTCTTCATTAAATAACATTTACAAGCTGTCCAGGTTACAAAAGGTACCAAATTGGGATGGAGACACCAGAAAGCCCTAGTGAAGAACAATATATAAAGTTAGGTCCATAAACATTTTGACAGTGACAGGTTTTGGCATTTTAGCCAAAAAATATTGAAGATACAGTTATACAATCATATGGGCTTAAAGTGCAGTCTCTTAGCTTAACTTTTTGGGTATTCAAATCCTAACTGGATTAAGCGTTTAGGAATGACAGCGCTTCAATATGTAGCTGCCTCTTGGTAAAGAAAACCAAAAGTAATTAAGACAGTTATCTCAAAAGCGCTTTAATGGGCTGCACAAGTTATTCTCTCAATCCATCATCAGTTAAGCAGGTAAAAGGTCTGGCACTGATTCCAGGAGTGGTATTTAGAAGCTTTTGCTGTGAACCCACAACATGCGGGCAAAAGAGCTCTTAAATGGAAGAGAAACAGACCATCATTAGGCCAAAAAAAGTGAAAAATCCATCAGAGATACCAGGAATGGCCAAATCAACACTTGGGTACATTCATACAACAGTGGAGGATAATCATATAACCCTTTCAATGGTCCCTTTCACAACATCCAACCAAGTGAAGAACATTCTACAGGAAGTAGGTGTTTCAGTATCTAAGTCTAACATAAAGAGAAGGCTTCAGGAGAGAAAATACAGAGGGTTTACCACAAGGTGCAAACCATTAAGCAACCTTAAAAATAGAAAGGCCAGATTAGGCTTTGGCGAAAGACATCTAAAGAAGCCAGCCAAACTCTGGAAAAGCATTTTTTGGAGAGATTTATTTAAGATCAACATATTCCAGAATGAAGAGAAGAAGAAAGTATGGAGACGGTTTGGAACGGCTCATGATCCACAACATACCACATCCACTGTAAACCAAGGTGGAGACAGTGCAATGGCTTGGGCATGCATGGCTTCCAATGGCACTGGGTCACTAGCGTTTATTGATGATGTGACTGAAGACAGAATGAGACAGATGAATTCTGTAGTGTACAGGGCGATACTTTCTGCTCAGATTCAACCAAATCCAGCAAGGATGATTGGATGGCGCCTCACATTACAGATGGACAATGATCCAAAACATACTGCGAAAGAAACTTAGAGTTTAAGACAAAGAAGTGGAATAATCTGCAATGGCCATGTCAATCACCACATTGGTTTTGATACTTCCTGGTATTTGGCTTTAACAAAAACATTATTGATACAGTTGTGTGGATTATAAACGTTTTTGATCAGTTTCTGATGTGGAAACGCATGTGCATTTTTTACCTTGGTGTTTCAGCCTCTAAGGTAAGTGTAGGGGAAAAATCTGCATGTAAAAGTAAGCCTACTCCCATCATATTCGCTGAAACTGTATATACAGGGGTTGAACAAAATAATGGAAACACCTAGAAACATCAACAAAAGTTAGTTAGGGCTGTCACATTGTAGAAGGATCAACTTTATTCTCATTTGCACAAGGAAAGACTAGAAGCAATGGGATGAAACTGAATGGGAGGAGACAGATTAGATATTAGAAAAAACTTTTTGACAGAGTGATCAATGAGTGGAACAAGCTGCCACGAGAAGTGGTGAGTTCTCCTTCAATGGAAGTCTTCAAACAGAGGCTGGACAGACATCTGACTGGGATGATTTAGCGAATCCTGCTTTGAGCAGGAGGTTGGACCAGATGGCCCGGGAGGTCCCTTCCAACTCTACGATTCTAGTTTAATATGGTGTAGGTCCACCTTTTGCGGCCATTACAGCCTCAATTATCTGAGGTATGGATTCATACAAGGTGTGATTTGTTTACAAAGGAATTGTAGCCCATTCTTCAGTTAAAACACCCTCCAGTTCTTTGAGCGACGATGGCGGCGGAAATCGACGTCTAACTTTAATATCTAAAATCGGCCATAAATGCTCAATAATGTTGAGGTCTGGGGATTGTGGGGGCCAGATGAGATGCTCAACTTCATTAGAATGTTTCTCGTGCCATGCTTTAACAATTCTAGCTGTATGAATTGGTGCATTATCATCCTGAAAGATGGCGTTCCCATCCGGGAACAATGCTTGAACCATAGGATGCACTTGGTCGCCCAAAATGCCTAAATAATCTCGGCTGTTAATTCTTCCATGAATGGATATCATTGGCCTGGCGGATCTCCACGAAATAGCACCCCAGATCATCACAGAACCTCCGCCATGTTTTACGGTTGGGAGAAGGCAGTCTGGATGGAATGCTTCTTTCGGCTGTCTCCAAACGTACACTCGGTCGGAGGTTGGAAATAGGGTAAACGATGATTCGTTTGAGTATATCACATGTTTCCACTGCTTGAGGGACCAATTCTGGAGGTTTCTACACCACTCTAAACGCTTGGAAACATTTGTTATTGAGAGCAGCGGTTTTCGAATTGCAGTTCTTCCGTGGAATCCAGATTTGTGCAGCTCCTGACAAACATTTTTCATGGAAACTGTGTTCTGTAGGTTTTCAGTGAGCTCAGCAGTGATTTTCGGAGCCGTGGTCTTGCGATCCTCTCTCACAATTCGCTTTAGAGTCTGACAGTCTCTCTCAGTCAACTTCGACTTTTTAGCCGGACCTGTGCTTTGCTGCGGACGTTTTTCCTTCTCTTTCAAACGCAGTCATTACTTTGGAGACAGTATCTCTTGACACGCGCCAAGCATTTGGGCACTTTCTGTTACACTAGCGCCTGCCATATGAGGACCAACAATTTGGCCTCTTTGAAAATCCTAGAGGTCTGACATTGGTACCAGGTTCTCATCAATGTTCTTACAATTCTGCAAAACAAACACTAAATTTACATACACATATCACATAACACAAATAATCAGCTGCAAAACATTACCATATGTCACGGTTTGCATGTTTATAACATGTTCGAAGATTATGATGCCAAAACGTTAGGTGTTTCCATTATTTTGTCCAACCCCTGTATGTCTGCGTTTTTTGGGGGGGGGAACCACGAAACTGCAAAAAGAAATCATGGAGGCATGTTCATCTTTGAACCATGTCACATATGAAAATCACCCCTAAAAGTCCCAAAAAACAGCACATGGATACTGTCTCAAATGCTGTCCATTTTTAGCACTACAATGGATAGCAGAAGCTTTGCAAATTTTGTATTTTTGGGGGGCAAATGAGAAAATTACTGCGCTAAAATATACAGATATTAACCAAACACTGATGAAAATCTGATCCAGCACACCTGTGAAAATGTCAAATAGAGATTTTTTGCTTTTCATTCTTCCAGCTTAGGCAAAACTTTATTGATACAGTCACATGCAGATTACATACATTTTTAGCACACTTCCAAACAGGCCCTAAGGTATGGCATACGCTAGCCCGTGTACACACTTGTTATATATAGGTTGGTGGATCCATACATATCTAACACATTTGCATACCCCAAGTTTAGATTCAGATGTAAAAATATAAATTGAAAAAAAAAAATCAATACAAAAGGAAAATAAAATATACACGCAAAGTGAATATATACTGAAATACTAATATAAAAACCTAATTCCATGCTGAGAACGACATGCATTTGCATCTTTTTATTGACAGTATACTTTTTTCCTTTCCACACTAAGTACTTTGAACCGTTTGTCCCAAACAACAGCCTTAGCGAGCTGTGTGTGAAGCGGTATTTTCAGACTGTGCTTCTATATTTGGCATCTTGTTATTTCAGACACAGATAAGCAGGAAGACAATGAACACACACTTCCTCTTTTGAATTTACTAAGCAAAACTTTACAAACCTCAAACTAAAGCACAAGAGGAAAAAAAAACAAAACAAAACGAAAACACCCTTAATATCCACCATGAGATTCACACAGACTGCAACAAGAAGAGAAGCACATGCTAGGACATCGTTAGCAGGAACCTGTCACCAGGTTTTCCCCATATAAAGTAGGGCCAGCACCTGTAAGCCGTGTGTGACAGCAATCTAGAATGCTGTATATATGTCCCTAATGCGTCCTCCGTAAACCCCAATAAACAGTTTTTATTATACTCCCCTACAGGGTGGTCCGGTCCGATGGTCATCGCTGTTCTTATTCCGGCGCCTCCTTTCTTCTTACTTAGAATGGATGACACGTTTAACGTCATCTACACAAAGTCCTCGGCATCGAGCTATTGCACAGGCGCATTTCTCTGCCCTACCGAGGGAAAGGCAAAGTACTATAATGCATATGAGCGGGAAAGGCCAAAGAGCGCCAGCACATGAGCACTACTATACTCTGCTCCACTGTGCACACCGGAATGACGCACTGCATAAACTTACTATACCTGTAATGAGGTCCTCATGATTAGGGCGGAAACACCAAACACGCGTTGAGAGACAGGTTGGTCTCTGACCAACCAGTCACTGACTATGCTTGACTTATAACTTGGCCATCACATGTTGTAATCTCACTAACTGAAATGTATTCATCAATAAGGGTAAGTTCACACTGGGCATTTTTGCTGCTTTTTTTTCTGCATCAAAACCTGATTTCTTGGCAGTAAAGAAGCTGCCGTTAAAACGCATGTCTTCTAGCATATTTGCTTGCGCTTTTGGTGCATTTTTTCATGCGTTTTTGGGGCTAACTTGTGTCTCTTTGTGCATGCTAATAAAGCTGAGTGCCCCACAGACAAAAAAAAAAAAACTTCTTCCTCTAGATCCTTTGAAAAGCCGGCAATTCAGCTGCCGCATACAGTAAAATCACACTGACAGGTTACAATAGATTTTATATACATATATATATATATATATATATATACACACACACACACACACACACATATACATACACACACACATATTAAAGTAATAATAAAAAATCTGTGAAAATGAACAAATGAAAGTCTGACATTGCTTTTCATCCATGCTTCCACAGAATTTTAAAAAAATAAAACTCATGAAATAGGTCTGGACAGAAATGATGGTACACCTGAAAATAATGTGACAAAAGGGACATGTTAAATCAAGGTGTGTCCACTAATTAGCATCACAGAAGTCTACAATCTTGGAATCAGTGAGTGGGCCTGTATAGAGGGATACAGATACTCACTGTGCTGTTTGGTGACATGGTGTGTATCACACTCAACATGGACCAGAGGAAGCAATGGAAAGAGTTGTCTCAGGAGATTAGAAAGAAAATTATAGACAAACATGTTAAAGGTAAAAGTTATAAGATCATCTCCAAACAGCTTGATGTTCCTGTGACTACAGTTGCACATATTATTCAGAAATTTAAGCTCCATGGGACTGTAGCCAACCTCCCTAGACGTGGCCGCAGGAGGAAAATTGATGACAAATCAAAGACGGATAATATGAATGGTAACAAAAGAGCCCAGAAAAACTTCTAAATAGATTAAAGGTGAACTTCAAGCTCAAGGAACATCAATGTCAGATCGCACCATCCGTCGTTGTATGAGCCAAAGTGGACTTCATGGGAGACAACCAAGAAGGACACCATTGTTGGAAAAAAAATCATAAAAAAGCCAGACTGGAATTTGCCAAACTACATGCTGACAAGCCACAAAGATTCTGGGAGAATGTACTATGGACAGATGAGATAAAAATGGACGTTTCTGGCAAGGCAAATCAACTCTATGTTCACAGACAGAAAAATGAAGCATATCAAGAAAAGAGCACTGTCCCTACTGTGAAACATGGAGGAGGCTCTGTTATGTTCTGGGGCTGCTTTGCTGCATCTGGCACAGGGTGTCTAGAATCTTTGCAGGGTACAATGAAATCTCAAGACTATCAAGGGATGCTAGAGAGAAATGTGCTGCCCAGTGTCAGAAAGCTTGGTCTCAGTCGCAGGTCATGGGTCTTGCAACAGGATAATAACCCAATACCCACAACTAAAAACACCCAAGAATGGCTAAATGGAAAACACTGGACTATTCTGAAGTGGCCTTCTTCTATGAGCCCTGTCCTAAATCCTATTGAGCACCTTCAGATAGAGCTGAAACTTGCCATCTGGAAAAGGCAACCTTCAAATATCAGACAACTGGAGCAGTTTGCTCTTGAGGAGGGGGCCAAAATACCTGTCGAGAGATGCAGAAGTCTCAATGACAGTTACAGGAATCATTTGATTGCAGTGATTGCCTCAAAAGGTTGTGCAACAAAATAACAAGTTAAGGGTACCATCATTTCTGTCCAGGCCTATTTCATGAGTTTTATTTTTTTTTAAATTATGCAGAAACATGGTTGAAAAGCAATGTCTGACTTTCATTTGTTCATTTTCATAGATTTTTGATTTATTATTACATTTGTCAGATAAGTTATTTCCTTGATCGCGCCAATCAGCTGATCGGCGCTGCAGCTGCATGTGTCGTGGCTGTGTAATAGTCACAAACACCATGCATGGAGAGCCCAACAAACAGGCTGTCCATGCATGTGCTGTGACTGACACCACAGTGAAAATTCTCCCGGTGAGCTCGCCTCTGTACTGTGTGACTTTCTCACAGCGCTAGCGGGGAGCTCAACAAGGTCACCACAGTTCAACCCGTCTGGGAACGCAGCCTCAATGATGTCACTGCTATTCACTGAGGCTGCGCTCACAGCAGCTCATTCACCAGTGGTTCTCAGCTTGGACGGTCACATCTTGGCACCATCCAGGTTGAAAACTAATTATCCCCCAGACATGGATTACGGCGTGGGACAGAACGACCGACAGATGAGGGATATTGTTGATTTTTATTTTTGGTTTATTACAGAAGACGAGGGCTTCGATGGAATAGATGTTAGGCTGTGTTTGTTATTTTTAAATAAAAAAGGAAAACTGTGTTTTGTTTTATTTCTAATAAAGGACTTTATTCTTGCTTAACTTTATTTACCACTTAACTATAGGATTAGTAATGGAGAGGTGTCTGATAGACACCTCTCCATTACTAAGCCGTGGGCTTGATGTCACCTGGCAATACAAAGTTTACACCAACTCCACAAATATGAACCCCACTTGACACAGCTACAGGGCAAGTGGGAAGAGCGGGGCAAAGTGCCAGAACTGGCGCATCTAATAGATGCACCTTTTCTGGGCGGCTGCGGGCTTCTATTTTTAGGCTGGGTGGGGCCCAAAATTCATGGCCCCTTAACAGCCTGAGAATATCAGCCCCCAGCTGTCAGCTTTAGCAAGGTTGGTTGTCAAAAATAGGGGGGACCCCACGCTGATTGTTTTATTTCTTTAACCCCTTAATGACCGGAGTTGTTTTCGAGTTTTCGCTTTCCGCTCCCTTTCTTTCCAGAGCCATAAACTTTTTTATTTTTCCATCAATATGGCCATGTGAGGGCTTATTTTTTGCAGGACGAGTTGTACTTTTGAATGACATCATTGGTTTTAGCATGTCATGTATGTACTCGAAAACGGGAAAAAAATTCCAAGTGCGGTAAAAATTGCAAAAAAAAAAAAAAAAAAAAGTGCAATCCCACACTTGTTCTTTGCTTGGCATTTTTGCTAGGTTCTCTAAATGCTAAAACTGACCTACCATTATGATTCTCCAGGTCATTATGAGTTCATAGACACCAAACATGTCTAGGCTCTCTTATATCTAAGTGGTGAAAAAAAAAATTCTAAAATTTGCTTAAAAAAAAAAGAACAGCGCAATTTTCCGAGACCCGTAGCGTCTCCATTTTTCAAGATCTGGGGTCGGGTGAGGGCTTATTTTTTGCGTGCCGGGCTGACTTTTTTAATTATACCACTTTTGTGCAAATACTTTCTTTTGATCGCCCTTTATTGCATTGTAATTCAATGTCGTGGGAAGAAAAAAACGTTATTCTGGCGTTCTGAAATTGTTCTTGCTACGCCATTTAGCAATCGGGTTAATCCTTGTTTTTGATTGATAGATCGGGTGATTCTGAACGCGGTGTGATGCAGTGACCCTTGTGACAGCTGGGGGGGCGCTGTATTGTTCATGTACACAGGCATATCCAATGTGGTAATGGAGATAGGATGAACGGCAGGATGGTAAATGACCGTTATGTATCCCAGGGTGGGTGGCCCTGGGATGGAAGCGAGAACCGGTATTAATCAGCAGATGTTCTGTTGATGGCTTCTGTTTATAATAGGGAGAGCTTCCAGGTGGCTTGGTGAGATGGGTGGGACCAGTCACCTACAAACCCACCCAGGGACGTGTGTCTGAACGCCCATAGTAAACCTGTATATCTGTTGTATGGTTGGGTGTCTGGAAAGGACCTGCGATGAGGTTATAGCCATGTGATCCGTATCTCACCGGTGGGTGTGGCTTCAGACCATATAAGGAGACCAGGGTAGGTCACATGGGGGGAGAGTGCCTGGATCTGAATGGTCCGTGTGGAAGGTCTCAGAAGGCCGAAGTGCTGGAAGGTGTGCTGCCTTCCTGAAGAGAACATGCGGACGCCGCTGACCGGGTGAGGCCTGTGTGTAATGGCCTGTGTGTATCGGACAGTCCCCAGGAGTATTGGACGTCCAGAGTGAGAAGCAACTGAGAGGTAACCCCTGACAGGGGGAATTAACTGAGAGACTGTAGAGTCTGATTGCTGGACAAAGCACCGCCTGTGTGAACACAGGGTTAAGGGAGCGGAGCTCCATTATGAACATTTGTTTGGTCTGCTGTAAGACTGTTATCGTTTTCTTCATGCTGCTATGGTTTATGCCGTGTACAATAAACCGTATGGACTGTGTTATGTGAAAAGCCTGTGCCGGACCTGATTTATACACTCAGTGAGCACTACCTTACAGCGGCGATACCAAATATGTGTATGTGTGATATTTTTTTTTTATTATTGTTTTATTTTGATTGGGGCGAAAGAGGGGTGATTTGACCTTTAAGGCCTCTTTCACACATCAGGTTTTCGCCGTCAGGCGCGATCCGGCGCTTTTGACAGAAACCGGATCCGGCGAAATGCAATGCCGGATCCGGTTTCCCCCCCATTGACTCGCATTTGCGCCGGATCGCGCCGGATGGCCATGCGTTTCATCCGGTTTTCGCCGGATCCGGCAATGTGTCGCGATCCGCCGTCTGGAAAAAACGGCTACTGTAACGTTTTTTGTCTCCGGCGAAAAAGCCGGACACGCCGGATCCGGCACGTCCGTCTTTTTCACACAATGAGAGCCTATGAGCGCCGCAATGCGCCTGATCCGGCGAAAGCCGGATCCGGTGGCCGGATCCGTTTTTTTTGGTCTGAGCATGCTCAGTAGCTCTGCCCACAAGACATATATAAAAGCAAGACAGTGGGACCCACAGCCACACCCAACATGCCACCCAAGAAAGCAACCAAGCGCAGCAGGAGAAGGCAGGAGACCACTGCAGCACCACCACCACCCCAAATGGAGCAGCAAATGGAACATGCTGAGGAGGGGAGGCCAGCAGCAGATGAGAGACGGTAATTATCAAATCCCCCATTCCTCCAAACTAGGGCTATTGAATATCAAGATATTCATTGGCCCTTTGTTTCTCTTTATTCAACAGCCGCCCAATAGATGCAGCAGCAGCAGCAATGGCAGCAGGTGGAACACCACCCACAGGCATGGAGTGTGGCCACCAGGAAGACAGCACATCATCTTCTGGGAGCCCTCCCTCGCATCGTCAGCGTTTGACGGTTAAGTTTTTATTTCTAAAATCCATCATCTCTGTAATATATGTCTATTCATTGCCTTTTATTTCAAAACAGGATTCACAAGATGAAGAGGAGCTCCCAGAAGAAGGAAGGGGTGGACAGACACCTGGAGTGGGCTCACAATTGGTAAGTTTTTTGCATCAAACGCAGAAACACAACATCACACTACACACAACACATAGAAAACAATGTTCTGCAGACCACACACAGCAAACAAATGCCTACATCCAAAGACATAACATTTTTTGTTTTCTTCTCTAGTCTTCCCAATCTGGTGCTCGGCCAAGAGGTCCTCGCAGTGCCTCCCAGGGTCGTCGGCGACAGCAACGCGGCGGTCACCAGCGTGTAAGTATAAATATTTTTGCTTTGTTTTTTTGCACTTTTTATTTCATTTCTTTTGTGGAGGCTAATTATGTTATTTTTGTCTTTTTCTTTAACAGCCTTCACAGCGTGCTCCCGACTCTGACGGTGAGGATGGAGGACTCGATGTGGACCACCTCATCGATCTCGTCAGAGAAAGGGAGCCGCTCTGGAATATGGCTGACCGCCGCCACGCTGACCTTATCGTTACCCGACGACTCTGGGAGGAAATCTGTTCGCTCCTTGTGGGCCGCTGGGAGGACCTCGATGTTCGGGCCCAGATTAAAGAGCGTAAGTATATACAGTACCGGTTGCTTGATGTAAACCAGTGTTTCCAGAACTCCAGTCCTCATGGTCCCCACGGATCATGTGTTCAGGATTTCTATTTACTATGGAAATCCTGAAAACATGACCCCTGGGGACCATGAGGACTGGAGTTTGTGAAACACTGATGTTGTATACTAACCACTCCTTTCTCGTTTCAGGGAACAGAATTGTGAATCGGTGGCGGTCTGTGAGGGATCGTTTCAAGAAGGAGTTCAATAAAGAGATGTGGGCCCCGAGTGGATCTGGAGGACGCAGGAGCAAGTACAAGTACGCACAAGCCCTGTCGTTCCTCCGGGAAACAATGGTCACTAGAAGGTAAATATTACACACCACATGTGAAAAAAAATGTTAGATGTAACTTTTTTTTTTCAGCCAGGGCCATACCATGTCAGTATTTTAATTGTTTTTTTTTCTCTTTATTCCACAGCACGGTGAGCACTCGGGAGCCTGCACGATTGGACCCTTCTGAGGCGATCCCTGAGGAGACCGGCACCGAGGGACACTTCGACCGCCCCGGTACATCTGCACCTTCCCACCCTTCCCACACATTCGACCCATCTGTCCCATCCACCAGCACAGGAGCATCGTGGCCGCCTACATTACATGAAGCTGCTGGTGAGGAGATCGCTTTCCCTTTACCCCACCCTTCTGCCCCTGCCACCTCTAGTACACCTGCGGGTACTGGGCGGCAGCGGCAGAGGGGTTAGGAAAAGAGTTATGCGCCAGAGTTCTTGCATCTGAATGCATCTTTCCAGAACTGTCTAAAAGTCTTGTCAGAGCAAATCTCCGCAGGCTTTCAGCAGATCAACTCCAGCAATCTGGAGGTTAAAACACTTCTGCAAACCATGCATTCAGAAGCAAGATCTTCGCCAAACCACAACTTTTTCAGGTCTGTTGTGGAGCGCATGGCAACACTATCTCCTACCCAGCAGATGCATGTAATGCATTCGTGCCACGGTGCTCTACAGCAGGTTACCTCCCAACCTCCACCTCCCACCACTGTAGTTCCTCCACCTGCACCCCTCCAGCCACTTTCCATCCTCCCCCTCCTATTACATCTGCACCCCCTCCAGCCACTTTCCATCCTCCCCCCCTCCTATTACATCTGCACCCCCTCCAGCCACTTTCCATCCTCCCCCTCCTATTACATACCAGCAACCTCACCAGTACCAGCAACCTTCCCAGTACCAGCAACCTCCCCAGTACCAGACATCTCCCCACTTCCAGCAACCTGCCCCGTACCAAACTCCTTCCCCGTACCAAACTCCTTCCCCGTACCAAACTCCTTCCCCATACAACTTTCCATCAACATCATCTGCTCCTACAGTCCCTGCCCAACCCTCCACTCCACCGCCCACCACCTCTTCTGCCTCCCACATGTCCACCCATTCTGTATCTTTTTCCACACCATCACCTCTAACTGTTCCTTCCCCACCACGATCCCAGTCCTCTCTCCACACTCCCATTGTCGAAGTGTCCCGCAGCCCCTCCAGCAGTATTTCCACCCCACACTACACCGAGTTATAATGTTTTTTTTGTAATAAAAATGCCCATTTGGTTGGTTTCAAACCTTTATTAAAAAAGTTTTTTTAACTTTAAAAACAGTTTACACAAAAAAAAATATTTTAAATAAAAGTTAAATTATTGTTTACACTGGTTGTCTGTCATTTCTTTCTGCGGCGAAATATGTTTAAAAAAAAGGTTAAATACAGGGTATTTAAAAGGTAAAAAGGTATTCAAAACCAGCTATATAACTGTGGGTAAATTTTAGCTTTTTGCCACAGTTGTGTTCCTGGTTGTGTTTGAAGCAAAGTATTTCACCTGAAAAGTTGTGTTTATTGTTGGTGATTTTCTAACAATGTACACAACTTTTGTTAAAAGGTGAAATACTTTGCATAAAACGCAACCAGGTACACACCTGTGGCCTAAAGCTAAAAATAGTAAGACCATGACAAGATAGCCAACTTTGGTTGGCAAAGGTATATACTGTTGGTCCAGAAGGTACACAAGTTTGGTTAGGGCACAAATCTTTCACACTCTGTCATCCTGCCAGTGTACTCTGCCTTGAGGTGACAAAGTATAGTGCAAAATTGTCCCTCATTACTGAAACCGTCACAGAACTTCTAGTGGTAATATTTCCAATGACAACATCCATCTTCGCCAGTAACTTGCTCTTCTCTCCAACCTGCACTTTCTCCTCTACAACCTGTCAAAGAAGGGCTGTAGGAACATGCTATATATAGTTTTCCAGTAGCCAATCCCGTTCGGAAGGCCACAAGGGTCAATTTTAAAAACCAGATCCGGCGTAATCCGTCGAAAAACGGATAGAAAAACGGATGAACCGGATGAGACGGATCCGGTTTTGTCTGTCAAGAACAAGACGGATCCGGCAGAAAACCGGATCCGGCACATCAGGTTTTACAAAACATTTGCCGGATCCGGCATTCCGGCACGACGCCGGATCGTGCCTGACGCCGAAAACCTGATGGGTTAAAGTAGCCTAAGGTTTTGTTTTTTTTATTTATTTTTAATTTTTAAACACTTTTTTGAGTTTTTTTTTTTTTTTTTACTTTTGGCATACTTCAATAGCCTTCAGGGGAGGCTAGAAGCATGCCACACTTGATCAGCTCTGCTACATATGGGCGATGAGCAGATCGCCCATATGTAGCAGACTTACTGCATTGCTACAAGCGCCGACCACCGGGCGGCGCTCATAGCAATGTGCCTGCAACAACCATAGAGGTCTCTATGAGACCTCTGGTTGTCAAGGCAACGCATCGCCGACCCCCGATCACGTCACAGGGGTCGGCCGGAAGTGGTAGTTAAATGCCCGCTGTCAGCGGGATTTAACTAGTTAATAGGCACGAGCGGATTGCGATTCCGCTCGCGCCTATTGCGGGCACATGTCAACTGTTTATAACAGCTGACATGTCGCAGCTTTGAGGTGGGCTCACCACCGGAGCCCACCTCAAAGCAGGGGACTCTGACCGCTGATGTACTATCCTGTCAGCAGTCAGAAAGGGGTTAAAAAAAAGCATGGGGACCCCTCTCTTCTTGATAACCAACCTTGCTGACACTAACAAGTGAGGGTTGCAGCCCCCAGCTGTAAGTTTTGGCTGGTTATCAAAAATAGGGGGGAGCCCAAGAAGGGTTTTTTCTTAATTTATTTACAGCACAGGAGGTCAATGAATACTCCCATTATCCGCTCCTGCTCTCACTGTTATTAGTGGCAGGAGGTGTCGGATGATGGGAGCGGTGGTCCCATCAGCTGATACCAGTGACCGGAGGTAAATTTCATACCTCCGACGATCCCAGGTGATCGCTCACGCATCTTTTGATAGTGTTGGAAACGTGGCTCTCTAACCAGCGGGGATGGTTTCACTGCCGATCAGCTGTCATGCATATGACAGCATGTCAAACACTGTATTGCTGGACCTCCCATTCAAGTGAATGGGGTTGGGTTTCGCTCTGCTGGATGACAGTCTGTATGGACGCATCATGCAGCCTGTTATCTAGATGTAGCGGAGCTGACTGTGAGGTCACATCCGGCTGTCCTTGACTTTTCTGCAGCACATACGCTGCAAGAAAAGTCAACCTCCATATTTGCAGCGTTTTATCATCATCCATTCAAATCAATGGGAGAAAAACGCTGAAAGAAGTGACATGCGCTATGTAAAAAAAAACACTGCAAATCACACAATCCTGATGACAAAAAAAACAATGTGTGCGCATGAGATTTCTGAAATCACATAGGCTTTGCTGGTGCTGTAAAAAGCAGCTGAAAATTAGCATAAAAAAGTAGCAAAAAATGCAGCAAAAACGCCCAGTGTGAACTTAACCTAATAAAGGTTTTATTCCGTGGAGCTGGATCCTTCTGCATACTAAAAACCACTCCACTGCAGTAATAGCTAGCGTGATTTGCTTTCATGGAAGCCTTTTATAATGTGTACGGATACAGTCTCACATTTTTACGCCCGTGTAAAACACACAGTTTTTCTCTGAATGGTCATCCGTTTTTGTGCTGTATCAGTTTTTCTCATCCATTTTTAAAAACTGAAGCAGGTATACATATCTAACAGTCAGTGGATAAATCCAAGACAATGACGTACAGAGTACATCTTGGTTTTTTCATCCACGTTTAACAGATCGCCATTGACTTTTAATGACTGAGGAGAATAGGTCATTGCTCAGAGTCATTCTTTTTGTTTAAAGTGTGTACAGATCAGTGAAACTTATAGGACAGCGCGTGATCTGTTAAAAAACAAAAAACAAAACCCTACACAGACGTACACAAGAGATGGGTAAATCCAGCCAAAGATTGAAGGTGTCTAGATATTCTCCACGCTCCTAAGCAGTCTATATGGGCATGTAGGTCATAGGAGGCTGAATAACATGACACCGTGATATTCGTGATCTGACATCTTATCACTGAGAAATACACATTGATCCTACTGACAGACTCAGATTCTCTATAGAACAAACTAAACGCTGATATTATGAAGGCATTATATTTTCCTGTCTGATTTTTAAATAGAAATATGCCACCTAGTCGTTGCTTTGTATATCACAAACATTCCAGAGTGAAATACAGCGCGCCCTAAATTACAATATTAATAATAATAATTATTTTATTTTTATAGTGCTGACATATTCCGCAGCACTTTACTTTTCCGAGGGGACTTGTACAGACGATAGACATTACAGCATAACAATAATCACATAGATCATAACAGATACCAAGAGGAATGAGGGCCCTGCTCGCAAGCTTACAATCTATGAGGAAAAAGGGGAGACAAGAAAGGTGGGTGGTAACAGTTGCCTTCATTGTTCGGACCAGCCATAATGTTAAGTGTGTAACAGTACAGATGCAGAGGGCTAATGGATGCATAAAGCATGTGGGAACTTGATGCAGGGAACCTGGTTATGGTAAAACTTTTGGCTGTGCCACACAGGGATAGATTAGGTTAATGTGTTGAGGCGGTAGGCCAGTCTGAATAAATGCGTGTTCAGGGCACGCTTAAAATTGTGGGGATTGGGGACTAATCGTATTGACCTGGGAAGTGCATTCCAAAGAATTGGCGCAGCACGTGTATAGTCTTGGAGACGGGAGTGGGAGGTTCTGATTATTGAGGATGCTAACCTCAGGTCATCAGCAGAACGGAGGGCGCGGGTAGGATATTATACTGAAACAAGGGAGGAGATGTAGGGTGGTGCTGAGCCATGGAGAGCTTTGTGGGTGAGGGTAATAAGTTTGTACTGAATTCTGGAGTGGATGGGTAGCCAGTGTAATGACAATGGCAATATTAAGATTATCCAACAACAAATCACTGAAAATCCTAACTGGTACACCCCGCTTGCAGATTATAATTTACACCACTGATTAAATTGTATGCAGCCTCCTAGATTTCTATGATATTTATAACGCTAGCTATAGCTTATGAGATTGATGGGATTTTAAGGACATAAATATGAGATCAACGGGAGTCTGACATCCAACACCCCCACGAACAGCTGAAAGACGCTCTGGTAGCAAGCAATGAATGGGGAAGAACACAGCAGGCACATTGCTTGGTGGCCGCTGCAGAGGATGCACTTTTCATCTGCTATTCAAGTGAGATAAAGCAATGTGCGGGGGCCGCCGTGTTCCTCGGCATATACTGCTTACCTCTGGATGATGCCACAGCAAATTTCAGCTGATCATAAGAAATGTATATTTC
Source organism: Dendrobates tinctorius (assembly GCF_039654945.1). Classification (NCBI taxonomy): domain Eukaryota; kingdom Metazoa; phylum Chordata; class Amphibia; order Anura; family Dendrobatidae; genus Dendrobates; species Dendrobates tinctorius. The sequence goes on along the minus strand of NW_027361834.1, from coordinate 2,655,888 downwards.
AGACCTTCTTTATAGCCAATTTGGAGCCTGTGTCGTACCGAGTCCATCATTTCTATAGAATAAACAGCGCAGCATGACAGAAACCCAATGGACGCCGTAACAGTAAACGGGTCTGCCTGGTACCATACATTTGTCAGCCAGAAAATAAAATTGGTTTTCATTAGAAACCTCTGGAAAGCTAGTGCTGCTCCCACAGCAGTGCAGAAGATCTCGCTTTCATGCCACCACATAAACAGTTCTTCTCCAGGTCAAGTTTTTGGTCTCTAAATGTAAAAAATTAGGACCCAATTGAATATTTGCATTTTTGTTTTTTTCTTTAATCACTTTTTCTTTCGTTTTGTGGTATTCACAAAGTCAGAAAAGGTATTTTGTTCCGTCTTTAATAGTCTATCTGGCGTATACAGAAACACTCTGGGGGAAGGAAGGGCATGTGTGTGACAGATTTTGCACCTCTTTTAAAAGTAAAAAATGAAAAAAAAAATGAAAAAAATGATAAGTCAGACAAAAATATATGAAAGCCCCAAACCAGTAGCACTAACTACTGTATCTATCTATATATTGCTCAAAAAAATAAAGGGAACACTATTCCATTTGCAAGAGGTTGTTTGTGTTCCCTTTATTTTTTGAGAATATATATTATATACATACATACATACACACAAAGAAACAGACCAACACATATGAAGGAGTTAATAAAAACACAAATGGATCTATGACTTAAAAAAAAAAAAAAAAAAGCAGAAAACAAAACAAAAAGAAAGAAAAACTCAGCATGCCCCAGTAATCCTGTATGGGATGAAACACCCCTTATACAAATGGCTCTGGATAGTGACAAGCACTGATTATAATGGCGTAAAGCAGATGACACAAGTAACTTACCACTGTCCCGCTTTAAAAGTAAATTCACTATTTTCCACAGCAAGCCGCACTCTCTTCACAGTGGAAGATTCATTCGTTATCCCACAAATTTTTGCAGGAGAAATAATCTGTAATAAAAAATAAAAAAAATTACTTCACTGCGAAAACCACTTAAAGGGAATCTGTCACCCTTTTTTTGCCCTATCAGCTGCCGGCATTGACATCAGGGGCTTATCTACAGCATTCTGTAATGCTGTAGATAAGCCCCTGATGTAACCTGAAAGATAAGAAAAACACGTTAGATTATACTCACCGAAGGGGGCAGTCCAGTCCGATGGCTGTCGCGGTCCGGTACAGCACCTCCCATCTTCATACGATACCGTCCTCTTCTTCCCTTCCTGTAGTGGCTCCGGCGCAGGAGCACTGCTCTGCCCTGTTGAAGGCAGAGCAGAATGCTGCAGTGCACAGGACCTCTCCCGATGCCTGCGCACTGCAGGACTCTGCTCTGCCCTCAACAGGGCAGAGCAGTGCGCCTGCGCCAGAGACACTACAGGAAGGGAAGAAGAGGACGGCATCGTATGAAGATGGGAGGCACCGGATCAGACCGCAACACCCATCGGACTGGACCACCCCCTCCGGTGAGTATAATCTAACGTGTTTTTCTTCTCTTTCAGGTTATATCGGGGGCTTATCTACAGCATTACAGAATGCTGTAGATAAGCCCCTGATGTCAATGCCAGCAGCTGATAGGGCAAAAAGGGGTGACAGATTCCCTTTAACTGGTTCTTTTTATTGGAAGATTTCATACAAAAGATGCACCTCTAGTCCAACTATGAATTTGATGAAATCTCCGGAGGATCTGTCACCAGGACTATACTTGTCACTACGATTGAAATACAAGACACGGTAATTACGTTGCATATTGCTACTAAGCTTATTGTAGTTTTGTAAAGCCACTATTTGCTGCAGCTCTTATAGTCCTCTCAAATGATGACGTAATAATAAGCTCTGTATACCCCAGCTCACACTAAGAATTGACAGCTTTCAGTGTGCACTGTGCATAGGCAGAAAGATGCCGATCAGTTCTGAGGGTGGGTTATACTAAGCTCATGAATATCAAGGATGACCCAGAATGAGATCAACCTTACAATGGTAGTCATAAGTTTTGAGATGGACACAAATTTGGGTTTTCACCAAAATTGCTCCTTCAATGTTTTTTATCCATCTTTTAGTCAGATATTTCTCTGGTTACTGAAGCACGATTATGAGAGTTTCATACATTTTTAAATGCTTATTGAAAAATACATTAAGTTTATGCAACGACTCAGTATTTACAGTATTAATTCTAATTTTTCAAGACTTCTGCAATGCACCCTGACATGCTGGATACCTGGGCCAAATCCGGCCTTAGGCCTGTTTCACACTTCCGTTTTTGTGTCCGCCAAACGGATCCGTTTCCGTTTTTTTGACGGAAACGGATGCTAACGGATCCGTTTTTTAAAACCCGGATCCGTTTTTTTTGACGGATCCGCGGTAACCGCTATGGGACAAAAACGGATCCTGCAAAAAAATTGGCGGATCCGTTGTTTAACGGAAACCAACGGATTTTGACGGATTTGAAAAAACGGAAGTGTGAAACAGGCCTTACACAACCAATCTTGTCTAATCGGTGCTTGGAGTCTATTTAACCCCTTAGTAACTGGGAAAAAATTTTGAAATCTGACCAGTGTCACTTTATGTGGTAATAACTCTGGAGCGCTTTAACAGATTTTATTGATTTTGAGACTGTTTTTTCGTGACACATTATACTTTATAACAATGGTAAATTGATGTCGATATTTTCTGCGTTTATTTATAAAAATAACAGAAATTTTAGAAAATTTTTTAAAAAATTTGCAATTTTCAAGACTTCTACAATGCGCCCTGACTACCGCTTCCATCATCCGACATTTGCTGCCACTTATAACAGCGAGAGCAGGAGCGACTGATGGGTGTATTCATCCCTGCTCTGTAAATAAATAATAAAAAAAAAATAAATCAGCACGGGTTCACCCATATTTTTGATAACCAGCCAGGCAAAACGCACAGCTGGGGGCTGCAACCCTAAGCTGTCAGCTTCAGAAAGGCTGGTTATCAAAAATAGAGGGATCCCCACACCGTTTTTTCTGTGACAGAGCAACAAACACCCGGTGTTCGGTGCGCTGAACCCAAACAGTAACAAGGACTTCCTGGTGAAGTGTTGGTTACGGACGCCAAACTTTACTGTTTGGGTTCGCCCATCTCTATAAATAACATTTCTCTTATGTCTACTTTACATCAGCACCATTTCTAAAATAGGGATTTTTGTGTACTCACCGTAAAATCCTTTTCTCCGAGCCAATCATTGGGGGACACAGAGACAGTAGTGTTATGCTGCTGGCCACTAGGAGGACACTAAGTAAACCAGAAAAAAAGTTAGCTCCTCCCCTGCAGTATACAATCTCTCGCTGGCTGAGATTTCTCCAGTTTGGTGAAAAAAGCAGTAGGAGCATAAACAGTCAATAATAACCATAACCAAGTCAAAGCCTAAGAATGCTACAGTGAGCCAATAGGTTAAACAGGGTGGGTGCTGTGTCTCCCAATGATTGGCTCGGAGAAAAGGATTTTACGGTGAGTACACAAAAATCCCTATTTCTCCTACACCTCACTGGGGGACACAGAGACATTGGGACGTCCTAAAGCAGTCCCTGGGTGGGGCGCATACATCTGCTAATACCCCATGTACCACTGAGTCAACAGTGAGGTACTGCCGATTGCAGGCTGCATCCGCAGGGGCCTGAGAATGAATTAGGCAATGTTTGTTAAGGTATGCAGGCTGGATCTAGTCGCAGCCTTGCAGACAGGCCTGAGAATGAAATTGGTAATATTTTGTAAAAAGTATGCAGACTAGACAAGTCGCAGCCTTGCAGACCTGTTCTGCCGAGGCCTGGTGCCGAATGGCCGAAGAGGCGCCCACTGACCAGGTAGAGTGCGCCTTAATCCCCAGAGGGACAGGCGCATTCCTGATACAGTAGAACTACTGAATCGCCAGGGGAATGCACCTGGCTAGTTTTGCTTTGACACAGCTAGACCCTTCCTATGCCCCTCTGGAAGCATGAACAGGGTATCTGACTTGTGGAAGGGAGCCGTCCGCGAGATGTACCGTCTCAGCCCCCTAACCACATCCAGGGAGTTGAGGCCGGGCCTTCTTAATGCGATGGACTGGCGCCGGACAAAAGGAAAGCCAAAACAATTTCCTCGTTGAGATGGCAAGAGGAGACGAAATTGGGCAGGAAGGACGGGGACGTCCTGAGAACTACCTTCTTCTGATGAAAAATTCAGGAATAGCGAATGGCAGGACAGAGCTGCCAATTCCAAAACTCGTCTGATTGACGTAATTGCCACTAGAAAAACCACCTTCCAAGAGAGGAAGGTCAGTGACACGTCCTGCGGCGGTTCGAAAGGAGCCTCCTTTAAGGCCCCGAGAACCATGTTAAGGTCCCAAGATTCCAATGGCCTTCTATAAGGAGGCGCCACATGGAAGAACTCTCTGAATGAACGTCTTGACCTGAAGATTGGTGGCAATTCTGCGTCGGAAAAGCACTGACATGGGCGAAATTTGGCCCTTGAGCGAGCCAAGCACGAGGCATGATTTTAAACTAGATTGAAGGAATTTCAATAAGGCCGGAATGGAAAAACACCAGAGGTGATCGACCATGATCCTTGCTCCATGAAAAGAAGGTTGTCCAGGTGCAGTGATAGATGCACAGGACACAGGCTTCCTAGCACTAATGATGGTGGAAATCACGTGGTGAGAGAACCCAGCCTGTGCTAAAATCCAGGATTCAAAGGCAACGCCGTCAAAGACAGGGCCCCGGAGTTCTGGTGGTAAACCGGGCCCTGCGAGTGTAGATCTATGCAATCTGGAAGTTGCCAGGGGACGTCGGCAACTAGTTGTATTAGTTTTGCATACCATGCTCGGCGCGGCCAATCTGGCGCGACAAGGATCACTGGTACTGCCTCTGCTCTTCTTAATGACCCTCGGAAGCAAGGGAAGAGGAGGGAAGATGTACAGGAGCCGGAACCGGTGCCATGGCAGAACTAGGGCGTCCACACCGATGGCGCATGGATCACGCGATCGGGAAATGAACCGAGGATCCTTGTTGCTTAGTCTTGAGGCCATGGGATCCACATCCGGAGTCCCTCAACGATGACAAATCTATTGAAAGACTTCCAGATGAAGAGACCACTTCCCCGAGGCAATGCCTTGGCGACAGAAAATCTGTCGGCCAATTTTCTACGCTCGGCCCAATGGAGGATGTGACTCGCTTCGTGCACGGCCACCCTGCTCCGGGTACCTCCCTGGCGGTTGATATACGCTACAGCCGTGGCGTTGTCGGATTAGAACTTGATGAGACCTGCAAGGAGACGGTGGAAACTCTGTAGAGCTAAACTGATCGCTTGCATCTCCAAAATGTTGATGGGAAGGCTGACTCTCGGGTTGACCAATGACCCTGTTCCGTGTGGCGACGAAAGACCGCTCCCCGGCTGAGGAGACTTGCGTCGGTGGTTACTACCAACCATCTTACTGGGAGAAAAGACCTCCCTTGATTCAGGGAGGACCTCAGTGTCCACCACCTGAGGGATTGCCTGACCCGCAGGGACAGAGGGATCCAACAGTCCAGGGAGAACGGGTACTTATCCTAAGCTAACAGCAACGCGTGTTGTAAGGGACAGAGGTAGAACTATGCAAATGGAACTGCTTCCATCGCTGACACCAACTTTCCTAGGACTCTCATGCCGAAACGAATAGAGTGAGAAAACCGTTGCGCTGCCTGTTGTAAGGCTTGGGTCTCTCCTGGAGGGAGAATGACCAACCCACGGGAAGTGTCCAAGATCATCCCTAAAAGGGAAATCTGCTGAGCCGGTTTTGGGAAAGACTTCAAAGTTTATCTTCCACCCCAGGCGAGAAAGTATTAAGTTACGTACCGGTAACAGTATTTTTCGGAAGCCCATGACAGCACCACGAGAGAGGGGATCCGCCCTATAGGAACAGGAAACCTACAGATACAAAAGGGCGGCACCTCTCCCACGCATCAGTTGGATTACAGAGCTTGAGAGGCTACCATGGTTAGTACACAACATATGATATATACAACCTATCTACCCTATTTAACCGAATTATTTCATACCATCTCCCACATATGGTGATTCTATGAACAATCTTCTAAAGGAGTGCACCCCTATACGTGAACAAGGGAGGGAACTAAGGGTGCTGTCATGGGCTTCCGAAAAATACCGTTACCGGTACGTAACTTAATACTTTATTCGGACTCCCATGACAGCACCACGAGAGAATTACAGAGATGTAAACTAACTTAGGGAGGGACTACAGCCTGCAGCACCCTTAGCCCGAAGGTGAGGTCTGAGGAGGCACCCATGTCTAACCGATAGTGGTAAAAAAAGGTGGAAGGAGATGACCAAGTGGCCGCCTTACATATTTGATCAATTGATACTCCAGATCTCTCCGCCCAGGATGATGCCATGGCCCGAGTGGAATGTGCCCTCAGGTTCTGTGGAGCCGGACCGCCACCTGCTGTGTAGGCAAGAGAGATAGCCTCCCTAATCCACCTTGCTAATGTGCGTTTTGATACTCTGTATCCTTTCCTGGAACCTTGGAAGGATAGGAATAATGCGTTCTCCTTCTTCCAAGGATCCGTGGCTGCTAAATATGTCAGTAAGCATCTTCTAATATCTAACGCCTGGAGTTTCTGCTCTTTAGGGTTGGTTGGGTTAGGGAGGAAGGAAGGCAGAACTATCTCCTGTGTCCTGTGGAATTGTGTTGCTACCTTGGGAAGGTATGCTGGATCTGGCCTTAGGATCACTCTATCCTGTAAGAACTCTGTGTAAGGAGGCAATCTGGAGAGTGCCTGTATGTCGCTCACCCTACGTGCGGATGTTATTGCTACCAGGAATGCTGTTTTAAGGGATATAATCTTTAGTGAGGCGGAATCTAAAGGTTCAAACGGACTTTCTGTCATGGCTGTAAGGACTAAGTTTAAGTCCCACGGTACGCATCTGTCTTTGTGTATAGGTCTCGATCTGGCCGCTGCTTTGATGAACCTTGCTACCCAATAATCTTTTGCAATATCAGCTGCAAACAGGGCCCCTAAGGCTGAAACTTGTACTTTTAGCGTGCTTGTGGAGAGACCCAATTCGAAACCTTTCTGGAGAAATTCCAGAATATGTTTCGTGGGAATTCCATCTCTGATGTCAAAGTGAAAGGTGGACAGGAAGCGTTTCCAGGTCCTAGCATAGATATTAGTGGTGGTTAATTTTCTGCTTCTTAGGAGGGTGTCAATTAAGTTCTTGGAGAACCCTCTATTTTTTAATAGTGACCTTTCAAATACCACGCCGTCAAATGAAGTCCCGCTACTTGTGGGTGGCTGACTGGCCCCTGGTAGAGGAGATCCGGAAGGTTCGGCAGTACCCAGGGATCGCCTACCGACATGGTCCTCAACCATGCGAACCAGGTCCTCCTGGGCCAAAAGGGGGCAATCAGTATGACTCTTGCCTGATCCTCTCTGATCTTCCTGACTACCAGAGGAAGAAGATTCAATGGTGGGAAGGCGTATGCCAGAGAAAAATCCCATCTTATCAGTAGGGCATCCACCGCCAGGGGATTTTCCCTGGGGTTCAGAGAGCAGAACAATCTTTCTTTTCTGTTTTTTCTGGTGGCAAAGAGGTCTACCTCTGGCTGGCCCCATCTGCGGACAATCTGGCGGTAAATATTTTTGTTCAAAGCCCATTCTCCTTGTCTTAGAGCCTTGCGGCTTAAAAAGTCTGCTCTTACATTGTCCTTTCCGCTGATGTGGAGCGCGGTCAAAGATAGACAATTTCTCTCTGCTATCTGGAGGAGCCGTTCTGTTATCTGCATCAGAGCGCTGGAGCGGGTTCCACCTTGGTGGTTGACATATGCTACCGCTACCTGGTTGTCCGAGTGTATCCTCACATGATGGCCCTGCAGGTAGATAATGAGTTTCTTGACTGCCCGCTCTATCGCCAATAGTTCTCTCTGGTTGGATGAGATTTCAGAATTAGAATCCCACTGGCCCTGTACCACTATGTCCCCCATATGGGCTCCCCAACCGAAGGAACTTGCGTCTGTGGTTATAATACGGGTTATCTGTGTTATCCAGGGCACCCCTGACGCTAGGTTCTCGCTCTCAAGCCACCATCTCAGTGATGCAACAGTTGAGGGGCTTAGACACATCCGACCCTGTAAGGAGCCTCCAAGGGCCCTGCTATTAATCAAGACGTCGTTTTGAAGGGTTCTGGTATGGAACTGTGCCCACCTTACTGCTGGGATGCATGAAGTTAGAGAACCTAACAGGGACATGCCCTGTCTGAGGGTCATAGATGGATTATCCATTGCCCGAAGAACCTGCTCCTGTATCTTTTGTATTTTATCTAGTGGTAGCAGGCACCGCTGAGTGTCTGAATTTAGTATCAACCCTAAAAATTTCTGTATTTTTAAGGGCTGGAGTCGGGATTTCTCGTAGTTTAAAATCCATCCCAGGTTTTCTAACCTGGATTTAGCTTTTTCTATCTGGGATTTACAATGACCCACCGATTTTCCTACAATCAAGAAATCGTCTAAATATTGAATGATTAAGACGTCCACCTCCCGTAAGTGAGCCATAACTTCGGCCACTAACTTTGTAAAAACCCTGGGTGCTGCTGAGAGACCAAAGGGAAGGGCTCTATACTGAAAATGACGTACTGTGCCCTCTACTGAAACTGCCACCCTCAGGAACTGCTGGAAGTCTGTATGGATAGGTACATGATAGTACGCGTCTTTCAAATCTATGACTGCCATAAAACAACCTTTAAACAATATTTTTATTGTTGTATTAATGGACTCCATTTTGAATTTATGATTAATCAAATACTCGTTAAGGGAACGAAGGTTTATAATCGTTCTGAATGTGTTATCAGGCTTCTGGATTAGAAACAGGGGAGAGTAAAACCCTCTTCCTCTTTCAGCCTCTGGAACCTCTACCAGAACATTTTTCTGACATAGGCAAAAGACTTCCGCTTCTAAAGCCGCTTGTTCGAGATGAGAAGATCTTAAGGGGGTCAGTTTAAAGGTGTCCTGCGGGATCTGGGTAAACTCCAACCTAAGCCCGGTGGATATTACCTTACGCGCCCAGTCACTATTCGTAATCTGTGACCATGCCGGGAAGAAGGATGACAGTCTACCCCCTACGGGAACCGCAAGTCATTGATTTGGTTTCTTTTGATCTCTCGACGAGCGTGTAAACATATAGCCCGTACCTCGTCTCCTTCTGTCTTCCCATCTGGGTCGATCTCTAACAGGCGAAGAGTTGCGCCTTCTCCCCTGGCCAAATCTCCTTCTACCAAATGGGCGACGGTAGGACGCTGATGAAAGGTTTGGGAACCTTTTCTTGTCGTCCCCCGCCTTTTCAAGCAGCTCGTCTAGGACAGTTCCAAACAAGAATTCGCCCTCACATGGAATCGCACAGAGCTTTGCTCTGGACTGGATGTCTCCCTGCCAGCACTTTAGCCACAGGGCTCTGCGAGCTGCGTTAGAGAGACCTGCTGCTCTGGCGGCCATTCTCACTGCATCCGCTGAGGCATCTGCTAGGAAGGCTGCTCCCTCTTGGATGGTCGGTAGGGCCCCAAGAATTGTCTGTCTTGATGTACCCTGTTTTAGTTGTGACTCCAACTGGTCCAACCAGACCATCATGGACCTGGCCGTGCACGTTGAAGCCACTGCTGGTCTTAAGGACCCGGCCGCCATCTCCCAGGTGTTTTTCAGGAAAGTATCAGCTTTCCTGTCTAAGGGATCTTTAAGGAATCCCATGTCCTCAAAGGGGAGCGAGGATTTTTTTGATGCCTTCGCAATGGCAGCGTCTAATTTGGGGGCTCTGTCCCAAGAACTTACTTCCGGATCGTCGAAGGGGTATCTCCTTTTGAGGGCTGGTGGTAGCGACCCTCTTTTGTCCGGTCTTTTCCACTCTCTGTGGATCAGATCCTGTATCTTTTGGTTTAACGGAAAGACTCTCCGCTTCCTCTGTTCCAGCCCACCGAACATGACATCCTGCATGGATAAATGGGGCTTAGGCTCCTCTACCTCCATTGTCCCTCTGACTGCTTTGACCAGCTTGTCTACCCGGTCAAGAGGCAGACAAAATCGCCCCGAGTCCTCTTCTCCTGAGGAGGACGAGGGAGATGAAGCCTGGGAGTCTCTGCTTTTTCTCCACTCTGCCGAGGAATCAGACTCAGCCGGGACCTCGCCCCTTAGACTTTGCGGCTGAGACAAGGACTTTAGGGTTTCCCTCACTTCTACCCTGACAATGTCTCTCAAACTCGCCGCTACTGCAGGCGACTCTTCTGCCACCGTCTGCTGAATACAGGGGGGGCACAATCTTTTGAGGCACGCGTCCGGTAATGGGCATGCACAAAGTGCGCATTCCCTATGCTTATTTTTATTTGTAGCTTTTTTTCCCTAGAAAAAGAAAAACACAGAAGGGGGGTCCCGTCACTGAGTGAACTTTCACGAAGATCACTTACCAGTGCCACAATCAAGTACCGGAGAACGAGGGGGATTTCTTTCGGTCGATGCTCCTGTCTGCCTGGAGGAGCTCTTACGAGTGGACTGGTCACTTCGTCCCGCATTACTGTCTCGGGACCCTTTCTTTTTCTGTTTGACCTGCCGAAGGTCATCCAGGGGCGGCAGTGATGTTTGCCGCTGCTGCCCTTGCTTCTGCCGCTGCTGCTCTCGATCGCTTTCCATTACCACTGCTGCACACTGCTGCATGTAGTAATGTGGCCAAGGCAAGGAACCCTGCCCGGGTCCCGCCTAAATACCCCCTCCTCCGGTCAGCAGTATCCATGCCGCGCCCCTCCCCCCCTTAACGGAGCTCCCTACCCCAGCTGGCACCCGAACTCGCGCCATCGGTGTTTCCGATGGGCGCCGCCATCTTGGAATCGCCGCGCATGCGCAGTGGCGCGCTGACCCGGAAGCACCTCCTCCGCCCTCCCCCTGACGTCACCGCTACCCCGGAAACACCGGAAGCCCCGCGGGACGCCCGGGAGCAGCGCCCGGTCGCAGCCCCCGGTCGCAGCCCCCTGCACAGTGCTGCCAACCCATATGCGCCGCCGGAGCCGGGAATCCCCGGGGGGGGTATACTTACCGGCGGCGGCTAAATTCCTGGAGACGGACATCCTCCGGACGCCGCTCCCTGCTGTCCACGCCACCGCCGTGACACCCATCCTGGGCCACCGTGGCGTCCTCCAGGAAATCCGAACCAGGCCGAGGTAGGAGACCCCCTCGCTACCGGAGTCGGCTGGCCGGCCTGGGATCCAAATCTTCTGTAGGATCCCGTCCCCTCAGGAACAGGAAACCAACTGATGCGTGGGAGAGGTGCCGCCCTTTTGTATCTGTAGGTTTCCTGTTCCTATAGGGCGGATCCCCTCTCTCGTGGTGCTGTCATGGGAGTCCGAATAAAGTTTATTTACTGTTATCCATGGATTCCTCGCAGGCTGGAAGGGACGGACCCTTGATGAGCAGGTCGTCCGGATACGGTAACACCACCACTCCCAGAGAGTGGAGAATGGTCATGACAGCCGCCATGAGCTTGGTAAAGACCCTGGGGGCGGTGGTGAGTCCAAAGGGCAAGACAACGAACTGGCAGTGTTCCTTGTAAATTGCAAAACGCAGAAACTGCTGGCGGGACGGGCAGATCGGAATGTGAAGGTAAGCGTCCTTGGTGTCGATGGATGCTAGGAACGCTCCTTTTTCCATGGAAGCGACGACTGATCGGAGAAATTCCATTTGGAATCGCCACACCCTGACAAACTGATTTAACAGTTTGAGAACCAGAATGGGTGACATCGTCCCGTCCTTTTTTGGAAACACAAAAAGGTTTGAATATAATCTTCTGAACCTTTTGTGATGAGGGACCAGAATGATGACTCCGACCCTTAACAGAGCCTGAACAGACCGGAGGAAGGCTCTTGTCTTTTTCTTGGGGAGAGAGGAAAGGAAAAACCGAGTTGGAGGGGGAGAAGAAAATTCTATCTTGTATCCGGAGGACATCAGCTCCCTGACCCACTTGTCATTGGGTAGATCTATGAGATCTGGCTCCCTTAGATCCAGAAGCCCTAGGCCTGGGTTTCCAAGAACTGTTAGGTCTGTATGAGATCTGGGAGCCTGTGTCTCCGCGCGGAGACCGACCTGATCCAAAAGAGAAGGTAGAGGAGGACCAACCGGAATTGTTGCGAGAAGATCGAAAATGCGTCGGCTGTTGGTTGCGAAACGACTGAACAGCCCTTTGTTGAGGAAGGAATTTACTTCTTCCCCTCCGGTAGTATCAGAAATGAGCTGGTCCAGTCTCTCTCCAAAAAGACGACCCGCTTGAAAAAGGGGGGAGAAGTCAACAATCTTTTAGATGTGGCATGCGCCCACCAGCCGCAGAGCCCTGGGGCTCTTATAATGGAGATCGCATGAGCAGCACTTGAGCCGCGCAATTGGCGGCATCAAAAGAAGCGTCTACTACAACGTCCGCTGCATGAAGCATCTGGCTGGCGACAGTGGTTGTCTCCGGAGGAAGATTGGTGCCCAGGAAGGAAGTAATCAGGACCTCTGTCCAAGTGGCCATACTTAGTGACCTAAACTGCCACAAAGGATGGGAAAAAACCGCCGATCCTGAAGCTTCCAAAAAAATTAAAAAGTGCAGGGTAGCCAATTTGACGATCGGAGGGGTTTCTGACTGAGGAACCGTCAGAAACAGATAGGAGCGTTGTAGAAGCAAGACGCGGTACAGGAAGGTCCACCGGAGGGAACTGTAATCGACCATTCATTAGGTCTGGATCAAAAGGGTATTTAGCCAGAGTAAACTTTTGCCCAGTGAACCACTTATGTGGCCGATCCCTATCTTACTGGACGGCTGGTAAATAACCAGCGCACACGCTTGTTCCTTAAATGAGATAGGGAGTGCTGGAGCGGGAATATTTTCCTCATCTAACTTCAGAATCCTGTTGACTGATTCTATAAGACAATCAAGCAACTTTTGATGAGATGGGGGATTCTGAGGGCTGACGCGACAGATACGAATTCAGAGTCATGCTTGCTGTGAACCTCGGGAGAGGGCAAGCGAGAGACAGGAGTCGCTGATGCTGAGGTGCGAACGCGATTGGGGGACGCGCCATGGGTCCGCTTTTCCAGAGACAGTGCTTCCTGAAGGAGAATATAGCCTGGGTCAAAGACTCGACTGACCATGACAGGGCGCAGCCCACTCAGGGGTACCAGACGCAGGAGGCCTGTCAGCAGCGGCTGCGAGGGGCGTTGGAGCGCAGGTCGGGGCGCAGTTCTGACGCAGGCCGGGTCGCAGTCCATGCATAACGGATTAGTTTGTGCACTGGGTAAGGCCGACCTGCAAGTGGTACACACGGTAGAAAAAACGCAGTGTGCTTCTTAGCAGCCTGTTTAGCCTCCTTAGAGTGAGGCATAGCGCTCCAGAAAGGGTTAACGGCAAAGTCTGACTGCAGCTGCAGGGAATGTGCCGGGAAGGGGTTAAGCTTTAATCTGAGGGCAGATGCAGCTTACCCACCATCCTGTGTTATGTCCCCCAGGAGGAAAAAACGGTGGCCCTGTGGTGTCACCCGGTATTCGGCTGCTCCTGAAAGGGTTAACTGCAGCAGAGGTAACAGACATGGCCCCCGAGATTAGAATTGCGCTTCTCGTTGAGTATGAGAGGCGCCAAGAGGAGGGGGCGGTGACGTTAGCACGGGCAGCGCTACTCAAATTGCGGCCTAGCAGGCCGGAAAAGCCGGGGACTAAATTTTTGGCCTACCCGCGGTAGGCGCCGGGGGTGGCACTATCGAGGGCGGTGCTATTTAAATTGCGGCCTAGCAGGCTGAAAAAGCCGGGGGCTAAATTTCTGGCCTCCCCGCGGTAAGCGCTGGGCGGGGGGGCCGCGACCGGGCGCCAGTGTACCGCCGCTGACGCCAAGTCAGCGCTTCTCCCAGGGACAAGGACCCGACCCCATACCTTCACTCCTGTGCTCAGTCAGGTCGCTGCTGTCCGGGGTCTTTCTCATCCTCCAGGCGATGTAGCAGAGTTGGAGGAGGTTTTACAGGGGGGTATTGCTCAATCGATCCACCCTCTGGGCAGGGGGATGGAGAGCTCTGGGGCTGATTCAGGGCATCCGAAAAAACGCTGTTCACGTCTTTCTCCATGCACTCCTCTTGCGCTTGCCCTCGTATCCGTTGAACCATCGTCAGAGGAATACAGCCCCATTCGTCGCAGGAAAGTGTACACGAAGGGTTACTCCACGTGCTTGCCTGTTGTTGGTTCGGGGGAGAGCGGGCCGTAGAAAGGAACCGTCGCCCCCTTCACTCCGTTAATTAAAAAATAAAAATTTACAGAAAATTCAAAAATAAAATAAAAACATGGATTTTTGTGAGTACTCACCGTAAAATCCTTTTCTCCGAGACGCTCATTGGGGGACACAGGTATTGTGGGTGTATGCTACTGCCGTCTGGAGGCTGACACTAAGGCTAAGTGCACACGTTGCAGAAAATTTCTGCTCAAAAACCTGAATCCCTTCCCAGAAACCGCACCTATTTTTCCGCGGCGGTTTTTGATGCATTTTTTTCCGCAGCGGTTTCAAACCGCATGGAAGCCAAAACCGCGGAAAAATCCGCAAAATTAATTACCATGCTGCGGTTTTTACTGCGATGCGTTTTTTTTGCGATAAAAAAACGCATCAATGTGCACAAAAAGTGCAAAATGCATAGAAATGACTGGGAAGCTTATTTTTAGCGGTTTTATAGTGAAAACCGCTGTAAAAACCGCTAAAACGCTGTGTGTGAACACAGCCTAAGTATACAAAAAAAGAGTTAGCGCCTCCTCCTCCGCATACACCCTCGCCCCGATTGCGGGTGGAAACCAGTTTAGTGCAAAAGCAGTAGGAGAACACAAAAACAAATCAGCCTTAAACGCAGATAATATGTCTGAAAAAGGACCACCCTATCATCAACAAAAATGCATATTGATTAAATAAAGAGCCAACTGGCTACTAGGGTGGGTGCTGTGTCCCCCAATGAGCGTCTCGGAGAAAAGGATTTTACGGTGAGTACTCACAAAAATCCATGTTTCTCCTTCGTCTCATTGGGGGACACAGGTATTGTGGGACATTCTAAAGCAGTCCCTGGGTGGGAAGTCAACTCACCGATCCAAGCCGCATGCCCTCCTGTCTAAAAGGTGCGCCACTGCTGCTTGGAGAATTTTTCTACCCAGGCTCGCATCTGACAAAGCCCGAGTATGCACATTGTAATGCTTAGAAAAAGTATGCAGGCTGGACCAGGTTGCCGCCTTGCATACCTGCTCTGCCGAAGCCTGGTGCCGAAGAGCCCAAGAGGCGCCCACTGCCCGAGTAGAGTGCGCCCCTATCCCTGTTGGAATCGGTGTGCCTCTAATTGGGTAAGCCTCTTGAATAGTTAGACGAATCCATCTGGCTATGGTCGACCTTGAGGCTGCGAGCCCCTTCCTGCACCCTTCGGGGATCACAAACAGCGAGTCTGTCTGGCGAAAAAGTGCCATCCTCGACATGTACCTCCTGAGCGCTCTCACTAGGTCCAACGTGTGAAGCGCCCTTTCCACCCTATGTTCTGGCGCTGGACAAAATGAAGGCAGAACAATGTCCTCATTAATGTGGAAAGAGGACACGACCTTCGGCAGAAAGGGAGGAGCTGGTCTAAAGACTACCTTTTATCCTTGTAAAAAGTCAGAAACGGTGCTCTACAAGATAGGGCTGCCAACTCCGAGACCTGCCTAATGGAAGTTATGGCTACCAAGAATACGACCTTCCTGGAAAGGTATGATAATGAAATTTCTTGTAACGGCTCAAAAGGAGCTTCCTGCAGGACACTCAGGACCAGGTTAAGATCCCAGGAGTCTATGGGCGCTCTATAGGGGGGCACTAAATGAGAGACCCCTTGAATGAACGTCTTGACCTGCATATTAGTAGCAATCCTTCACTGGAAGAGGACAGACAAGGCCGATATCTGTCTCCTAAGGGACTCGGGGCCAATCCTGGGTCTAGGCCTGACTGAAGAAAAGCCAGGATGTTGGGAACCGAGAAGGACAGTGGAGCAACCCCGTGCTCTCGACACCAACGAAAGAAAACCTTCCAAGTGTGATGGTAAATTCTCACCGAGGTAGGCTTCCAGGTGCTAACCATTGTAGCAACCACTTCACGTCCAAACCCCGCCTGGGTCAGAATCCAAGATTCAACGGCCATGCCGTCAAACACAGGGCCCCTGAGTTCGGGTGGCAGATCGGCCCCTGAGACAGTAAGTCTGGCCGTTCCGGCAGACGCCAAGGAACGTCTGCGAGGAGCTGCACCAGATCCGTGTACCATGCCCGACGGGGCCAGTCTGGGGCAGGCAGAATCGCCGGAACCCCTCTGTCTTGATTTTTCTGATGACCCTCGGAAGTAGTGGCAGCGGGGGAAACAGGTATGGGAGCCGAAACTGGTTCCATGGTAGGACCAACGCATCCACTGCGATTGCTTGCGGGTCTTGAGACCGGGCGACAAACACGGCCACTTTTGCGTTTTCCCTGGAGGCCATCAGATCCACGTCCGGAGTCCCCCACCGTTGGCAAATCTGCTGGAAGACCTCAGGGTGCAGGGACCATTCCCCGGCCGCGACACCCTGCCGGCTTAGGAAATCTGCTGCCCAATTTTCCACGCCTGGTATGTGGACTGCTGAGATTACCGAGTGGTTCCCCTCGGCCCAGCGTAGTACATGCTCTATCTCGCGCATGGTTGCCCTGCTGCGCGTGCCTCCCTGGTGATTCACGTACGCCACCGCCATGGCGTTGTCCGATTGAATCCGGACCAGACACCCTGCTAGAAAGTGCTGGAAATGTTGCAGTGCCAACCGCACCGCTCGAATCTCCAACAAGTTGATCGGGAGGCGCGCCTCCTGATGCGACCATTGCCCCTGAGCCGTGTGATGGCGGAAAACTGCTCCCCAACCGAGAAGACTCGCATCGGTTGTGATCACCAACCATTGATCTGGGGGAAAGGGCTTCCCCTGAAGAGAGGAGTCGCGCGTCCACCACTGAAGTGACCGTCTGACTCGAGAGGACAACCTGCACTGATGATCGAGCGAGAATGGACTCTTGTCCCAAGATGTCAAGAGAGCGTGCTGCAGGGGATGAAGATGAAACTGGGCAAACGGAATCGCTTCCATTGCCGCCACCATCCTCCCTAGAACCCTCATCCCGAACCGAATGGTGTGAGGGCCTGGTTGTTGAAGATTCCGAACTCCCTGCCGGAGCGCTCGAGCCTTGTCCAGAGGGAGAATTACCAACCCTCGAGAGGTGTCGAAAATCATCCCTAGGAATGAAATCCTCTGAGCTGGGACAAGGGACGACTTTTTCCCATTGACCAACCATCCTAGGCGAGATAGGGTATCCAGCGTGATGCTGACATTTTCCTCGCATGCCCGAAAGGACGGACCCTTCACTAAGAGGTCGTCCAAGTACGGTAAAACCACTATGCCCAGAGAATGTAGAATGGCCATGACGACCGCCATTACCTTCGTGAACACTCTGGGGACGGTGGCCAATCCGAAAGGCAGAGTCACAAATTGGAAATGCCAACCATCGATTGCAAAACGTAGGAATTTTTGATGCGGGGGAAAAATAGGGACGTGCAGGTAAGCATCCTGGACATCGATCGAGGCCAAGTATTCTCCCTGCTCCATGGTCGATACGACTGAACAGAGAGATTCCATTCGAAAGTGCCTGATTCTGATGAACCTGTTGAGGAGCTTTAGGTCCAGAACCGTCCTTACTGTCCCATCCTTCTTGGGGACCGCGAACAGGTTGGAATAAAAACCTTGAGTTCTTTCGCACTCTGGTACAGGGACAACGACCCCGTTGCGCTGCAGCACCTTGATGGTCCCTAGCAATGCCTCTGCCCGGGATTCTGCTTTGGGCAGCCGGGAAAGAAAAAAAATAGTCTTGGAGGATCTCTGACAAATTCTATTTTGTACCCGGACGTCACTAGTTCCGCCACCCATGCGTCGCCTGCCATCGCGACCCAGACGTGGAAGAACCTGAGTAGACGTCCGCCCACTCTGCCGTCTTCGGGTACCGGATGCCCCGAGTCATTTCGCTGAGGGCCTCTGGGACCGGCCTTGTATCCTGACCAGCAGGTTGGCTCTATACGTGACCTGACGCTCCTTGTCTTGGTTGTTGCGAGTTGGGGGCGGAAGAACTGGCCGCTGCCATCCACCTGGGGCTGCGAAATGCTTGAAAGTGTGCCGGAGGCTGACGAAATGGCAGTTTAATTTTCTGCTGTGGGAGAAAGCTGCTTTTTCCCCCGTAGCATCTGAGATAAGTTTGTCTAATTTTGCCCCAAATAGGCAGCTACCCTGATAAGGCAGGGAAGTCAAGGATTTCTTGGAAATCGAATCAGCCCGCCATAGCCTTAACCACAGGGTTCTCCTAATGGCGATTGCATTCGCCGACGTTAGTGCTGCGCAATTAGCCGCATCCAAGGACGCATTGATTAAATAGTCACCCACCATCGCGATCTGACCTGCTATATCAGACACTTCCGTCGGCAGGTCCCTATCCTGTAGGACCTTATTTAAAGAATCTGACCATGATATCATGGCCTTGGCTACCCATGTTGCCGCAAATCAAGGAGAGAGTGCTGATCCTGATGCCTCATACACCGAGCGGGCTAAACTTTCTATGAGCCGATCCGTGGGATCTTTAATGGATCTTTAATAAACACTAGGCACCGACAACAAAGTTCTTGAGGCCAGGCGTGACACTGGGGGATCCACAACCGGAGATTCCGCCCATCCCTTACAGAGCTCTGATGCAAACGGATATCTTGTTTCTAGCGTTTTTTTGTCCTGAAAAAGGCTTGTCTGGACGTTCCCTGTGCCGCTGCACTATGTCCTTGAACTCTGGATGAGTGCTAAACACTCTATGCGGTCACCTGGCCTTCTTAAAGGATATCTTATGACCTGCGATTAGGGAGACGTCCTCCTCAATACCCAAAGTTTGACTGATAGCTTCAATGAGACTGTCTACCGTCTCCCGACACCCCGGGGTATCCAGGTCCAAGGATTCCTCCACGTCATAACCTGAACTCTGCTCGCTCCCGGAAAATGGTGACGGTGAGCGAGACGCCGCACTCACGGATGCCGTAGGGGCCCGGAGACGCAGTGTGGGTTCTCTTCCTATGCGTTTATCTAGAGAGAGTGCGGCCCCTGCAGGCCGGAGGCTCTTGTGAGGTGGATGAACCCTCCTAAACAGGCGAGCCGTCGTCTCTACCCCTATCCGGGGCCTGAAGGGTCTCAGTCGTCTTTGTAAGCGAAACCATGGACCGAGAGAGTGATAACGCCCATTCCGGGGTATTCAGACCCCTGGGCTCCGTCACAGGGGAGGGCTCCTGGGCGCGTTCGGAGTCACAGGCTTCACATAACTTAATAGTCTGCGCTCGTGGGAACATAACCCCACAGGAAACGCATGCGGCATAAAGGAACGTGTGCGTTTTTCCTTTCCCAGACATATTGCTGATTAGGCCAAAATTATGAAAGTTCGGAGGAGGGTAACCCTTTTATGCACGTAGCGTGGCTCCGGGACAGAGTCGCACTTACCCTGCTCCTGTGTGTCCCCCCCGCGCTCCTGGGTCTGCCTCCGATGCGCTCCTTCACTTCTGGGTAGGCTGCGAATGCTCTCCTGATCGCAGCCTACCCTGCACTGAAGCCAGGGCCTCGATTTTATCCGGCGTCCGCCCTAGTCACGGGGGGCGGCGCCGGATATGACGTCACGCCGGAGGGCGATCCGGTCCTTCATGCCGCTCTCCTCACCTCCGCTGGCGGTGCAGGTCCGCTCCCTGCTGAGCTTTCTGCCAGACACAGCCGTGCGCAGGTACCAGGAGGGAGAAAGGTGGAAGGAGAGAGGTGGGGGGAGAGAGGCGGGTAATGGCACTTGCAGATCGCAGCCCTAGCCCCATTATAACCAGTGGAAAAGCCTCAGGGGACTTCATAGTGTGCTCCAAGAAAACGCTGCCCAGGGCCCTCCCCAGCTCCTTACCTGCCACTCCAGCCACTCGGTAGCGGCACCTGGGGTATTTCATTTTAGGACGGTGCAGGCACCCTAGCTCTGTCCGCCTTGTAGTGGCGAGGAGAGGGACCGTCTGCCGCCATGCAGCACCGCCGTCTTGCGTTGGTGGAGCAGTGGGGGCCGCACAGACTAGTCTTGTGCCTCTGTGCAAGCCCATGGTTTCAATACCTACGGGTGGACAGGGCTAAGTCTGGCATAATGTCCCACGTCGCGGGAAAGGATACGTGGAGGGACACTCGCACGTGCTCGCCCATTGATGGTTTGGGGAAATCGGATCCTTTCAATAGGATGTGTTGCCCCTGTCTTATCGTCATAAAATAAAAAAGAAAAATAGATGTCTGGGGAAAAGTCCCAGAGATGTCCCACGGTGCGGGAAAGGATACGCGGAGGCGATACTCAACGCGTGCTCGCCCGTTGATGGTTTGGGGAGATCGGACCCTTTCAATAGGATCCGTCGCCCCTGTATCCTCTTCATAGCAAGAAAGCAAAAAAAAAAATAAATAAATAAATAAATAAATAGTCTGGAGACATCCAGAATGCGTGTGCCTCCATAGGACACTAAGCAAAAAACTGGTTTCCGCCCGCAATCGGGCGAGGGTGTATGCGGCGTTGGAGGAGCTAACTCTTTTTTTGTATACTTAGTGTCAGCCTCCAGACGGCAGTAGCATACACCCACAGTACCTGTGTCCCCCAATGAGATGAAGAAGAAATGGTGGGGTCTGAAGCCAGACCCAAGTGCCTCCTATAGACACTATGTAAGAACTGGAGAAATCTCAGCCAGCGAGAGAGTGTATACTGCAGGTGAGGAGCTAACTTTTTTTCTGGTTTACTTAGTGTCCTCCTAGTGGCCAGCAGCATTACACCACTGTATCTGTGTCCCCCAATGAGGCGTAGAAGAAATGTTTTTATATTCTGTTGACATTTTAGAAGGTTTAACAATGTAGCGGTAATTTTTTTCATTTTTTCAAGGAAATTTGCAAAACTTATTTTTTTAGGGACCTATTCAGGTTTGAAGTGACTTTGGGGGTCCTATATATTGGAAACCCCCAAAAGTGATAGCATTTTAAAAAACACACCCCTCAACATATTGAAAACTGTTGTCAGGTGGTTTATTAACCCTTCAAGTGGTTTTCAGGAATTAATACATCGTGGCATGACACGAAGAAGAAATTTATTTTTACTATCAAAATGTTGATAAAGTCTGCCGGCTATAGAGACGCCATTAAAGAGGGAGCCCCCACACTCTGTAAACCATTTAGATGCTGTAGTCATTATTGACAGCAGCATTTAATGGGTTAAAGGACTATAGTCGGTACCAACACAAATCGTGGCTGGTCCAGCAAGTTGTGAGCTATAGAGTACAGCTGACAGCTACAGGACTGCCACCCGTCGAGGGATGCTAGTCTTTAATAACGCAGGTCAGTAAAAAGACGTATTGTTGGTCACTAAGGGGTTAAATGTCAGTGTTTTTATTTGTCTACTTGTTTTTTTGGGGAATTGACCAGAGATTCTCTATGGATCTAATAACCAGAGTTTTCTAGCCATGAACCCAATATTTCATTGTTTTGTTGACCGTGACACTTCGTGATCGTATTTGCCTTGTGACGTGGTGCTCACTCATGCTGAATAAAGCAGAGTTTATCACAAAATTGCTCCTGGATGGTTGGGAAAAGATGACATTGAAGGTGGTCTAGACACCAGTCTTGATTCATGGCAGTGTTCTTAAAGTGAACCTGTCAGCAGGATTTTGCTAAGTAAACTACCGGCATTGTCAGGTTAATGAAAACTGAAAGAAAAAGAGCGCAATAGGGTCTTACCAGAGCAAATGAGAAAAAAGAACAATAAAATATACTCACCCTGTGTAGGAGAGTATTAGGCATAAAGGAACAAAGTCAGCTTGCTGCACATCCAAATGACCACGCCGTGGCCATAAATCATCAGATTCAAAGAATGAATTTTTATGGATTAACCGTGCGCTGCCAGACCATCACTCCTCACAAGCTGTGTGCTTTAAAACATTTAATTCCCAACGCGTTTCGAAGTTAAAAACTTCTTCCTCAGGGGATGACATGTTCCCCTGAGGAAGAAGTTTTTAACTTTGAAACGCGTTGGGAATTAAATGTTTTAAGGCATTGTCAGGTTGGCGCATGGAGGGTGTGAGAATAGATATAAAGGACAGATTCTGAGGTGCAACATTCAGTATTTGGTCAGTTATTTTCCATCAGTATCTGTAAACCAAAACCAGGAGATAAATACAGAAGTGGTGATATTTTCTTGTTATCTTTTTCCTTTGATTGTTCCTCTCCTGGTTTTGGCTTACAAATACTGAGGTAAAATACGGACCAAATACTGAACGTGTGAACGTGGCCTTAAGGCCCTGTTACACATAACGATGTCCCAGCGATCCCACCATCGATCCAACGTGGATGGGATCTTTGTGACATCGTTAGACAGCCCCTCCAGCGATCAGGACAAGCGAGCAAGCTGGTTTCTAATGTAAACATCGGGTATCCAGGTGCCGCGGCTCCTGGATACCTGTTGTTTACATTAGAAACCAGCGTCGCTGATCGCTGGTCTCTTGTTGACACACGCAGCGATGCGCGCTGGCCAGCGGGAGACCGACGACCAAAAAATGGCCCAGGCCTATCGTGCACGATCAGCAATAGCCGGTAGAGGGGCCGGTCGCTGATCCCCGTCACACACAGCGATCTCGATGGCGAGATCGCTGTGGCGTCACAAAATCAGCGATCTCACTAGCGAGATCGCTGTGTGTGACGGGGCCTTTACAGTTAGGAATATCTTAGTTCGGGTTTATTTCACTTAGGTAATTAGGGTTAGGGGGTCGGGCGTTGCCTTACAATTAGAAGCAGAGGTGGGTAAAGATTATTTCTGTTAGGATTGGGCAGTAATTGCATAATTTAGGTTTAGCAATGGCTGATCCTGGTCATACCCTTGACTTTACTAAAAAGCCTCGTGATTTCTTCCCTGTTCTCATCAATCCTGGTACTGTCCCACTTTTGTTTGACTAGCATTGCCTCAGGCTTGCTCCACCAGCCAGTAGCTACACCGTAGAAGCAACCAAGGAGGTCTGTTGTAAGTACAGTTCTGTTTCAGGAATAAAGGGTAACCTGCAAGATGTTGTAGCTTGTGCCCTTTTTTACGAGTTTTATTTTTTCCATTAGTTTAGCAATAAACACAACTTAACAAAAACAATGTGAAGGGTTTAGCTGCTACTTTCTTGGAAAAAGCCATCAATATTTGATTGGTGGGGGTGCTACACCTAGCAATCCTGCCGATCAGCTGTTACTAGCGCCAGCTGGAAGCTCTCAAATGCTGGTGAACACAGCTTCTCCGGTAAAACTACAGCGGCTGCGGCCGGCTACCTCATAACCACAAAGGAGTTGAACTGCAGTACACGGTCATGGCCACTGCAAAAATGACAGAGCTGTAATGTTCTGGCAGCATCCGAGGACTTCTGTCCAGCGCTAGTAACAGCCGATCGGCGCCAGTGCTGGGTGTAGCACCCCCACCGATCAGATATTGGTGGCCTATCCTTTTAGCAGTGACTAAACCCTTTAAGAGCTATATAATTTTTCTTGGTCAAAAATGACATTAATATTGCAGACAATATGCCTCTTCACCTATGTTCACACAGAATTTTGAGTACATGCATACTTTATTTACCACAATCAGCATAACGCTTAATCGAGGACCTGTTTACATCACATTATGGCTATGGGCTATACCTATGGAGTATATACACTGCAAAAAGCTCATGGAATATGTACTAAAGGAAAAATTATCCTGAAAAGTTTCCTTTTGGTCGGTATATTTTTTTACTTTGCGGTACAGAAAAGTGTGGTAAACCGTGTCATTTTTATATGATGCTACATAAAAAAAAAAAAATCAGGATGCCATACATATTTTTTCATTGGGAGCGTTTCCCAGAGTGTATGTCAGATGGAGACTACAAACGTGATGTGAACAGCCCCTGATCTTTACAGAATACACGGCATAGCCAGTAGTGAACGATCAGACATCTTGCCTTTCATACGGTGACTTACCTCTTCTCTGAAGGTGTTCGCCGTTCTCTCTAAATGATCCGTTTTTCTTTGTGATGTCATTCTCCTATGTCAAATAAATCCAAAATCTAGGGTTAGAATATTCATGGTGGTGCTTTGTCCCCTAATGGATGCTATTGTCATGGTTAGCCAGTCTCAATAAAGGAACAATTTTCACTTCTGAATTTCTAATCAGTGCATCTGACACATGAGCGTCAGGAACGACTGACGAATAACCCGGGGGTGGAAGCTACTTACAACCTCCCTCTGCTCTACAACAATAAAGATCTAGTGTTGGAGAGTTTGATGAGCAACTCTTTCCTAAAACAACAGAACTGCCCTCCCATCACTTTTTAAACAATATTTAATAGTGCCTGCAGACACATCACCCACCTATTCAGGGGACGAGCGCACAAAGCTGGGGCCCTCGACAGTAATGAGGCTGAATGACTGGTGAAAATTCCAGTCGTCCCTCTGAGCACTTGACGGGAAGCAGAAACAGCAGCAAGAGCCATGGCTGAGGTCAAACGCTCGGACACTTGTACCTGCCGGACAAGAGAAGTACAGTGTCATCAGAAGTCACATCAACATAAAACTCAGACACAAAGCTGCTCTACTCTGCCGCAAGAATACAAGCCACCGCTGCTCTGCAGTTAAAGGACTCGTCTACTTTTCTAACGAGAAAAGGGCATGTTATTTGAGTCAGGCGATTAAATAAATACCGTACATATTTTTGGTGCTTAGTTTTGAAGTTTTATTGCCATTATCAACAAACATAAATAATTAAAATATGGCAGTGTTCATTCGCAGTGGCTAACACATGAGACAGAAGGTACATTCATAAAATGTGTCTGCTGCTCGTGGCAACTAATCGCAGCAAAGATTGGATATTTCAAAAAGCAAAGAAAAAATGTTTTGTTCTGATTGATTGCTACAGGCATTAAAGTCAGTTTTTCCTTTTAGACAGATTCAGAAATTTACCATAATATGTGAACAGTTTCAGAAATTTACCCCAAATGCGTCTTGTTCTATGTATCTCCTTTTTCAGACACCGGATATGGAGAATTAGCTCATTAACATTAGGGGGTTGAGATAAAGAGGTTGTCTCAAGTTTTTAAAGGGAATCTGTAGGAAGAATTTTACTCCTCCCAAACTACCGTATTTATATGTACGGTACATGTAGCTCTTTCAAACAGAAGTCCAGCAATACAATTACATGGCCGGTCCGTTCCTCCGTTACTGAGAAATCAGCTTTTTAAATTATATGGAAATAAAGCTGATGAGCTATGGTAGATCTGAAACCCTGCCCATCACGGCCTCCTCACAGCTCTTTTTCCTAAAGTCACACAGCATAGAGGCTGTAAAAGTCGGAGGAGGTGGCGCGAGATGGGAAATAGAGCTGGAGTGACAGAGGCTTCAGATCTACCAACAATTATTCTGCCTCATTTGCATAGCAATTCAAACACAGATTTCTCAGTAACAGAGGAACACACTGGCCATGTAAAGGTATTGCTGGACTTGTGTTTGAAAGAGGTACATGGACATATAAATACCGTAGTTATGAGGGGATGAAATCCTGCTGACTGATTCCGTTTATTAGTCAGAATTGCAAAAAGCGTAAAAACAAGCAACTGCTTGCGCTGCTCTGAGGCAGGCCAGACCACTGGATCAGGCCAGCTTCCCTCAATCTGAGCTTATCTTGTGCTGCAGAGGTAAAACTGTCTCCGTTAGCAGTATGAGAGAGCGCACAGATCGGACTAGTGGCACAACCATGTGGCTGGTCCGTACTGTCAACCATCAGGAGAGCAGTGCCCCCCCCAGCAAGCTGTGAGGCAGGGGAGCGGGTGTACTCCTGATTAACCCCTTTACCACAAAGTATGGTTTGCACGTTAACTCCCGGGCCAATTTTTACAATTCTGACCACTGTCCCTTTATGAGGTAATAACTCAGGAACGCTTCAACGGATCCCGGTGATTCTGACATTGTTTTCTTGTGACATATTGTACTTAATGTTAGTGGTAAAATTTCATTGATATAACTTGCGTTTATTTGTGAAAAAAAAAAACGGAAATTTGGTGAAAATTTTGAAACATTGAATTTTTATGCTCTTAAAACACAGAGATATGGCACTCAAAAAACTTAATAAGTGACATTTCCCACATGTTTACTTTACATCAGCACAATTTGGAAACCAAAATTTTTTTTTTGTTAGGAAGTTATAAGGGTTAAAAGTTGACCGGCGATTTCTCATTTTTACAACGCCATTTTATTTTTAGGGACCACATCACATCTGAAGTCACTTTGAGGGGTCTATATGATAGAAAATACCCAAAAGTGACAATTGTAAAAACTGCACCCCTTAAGGTGCTCAAAAACACATTCAAGAAGTTTATTAACCCTTCAGGTGCTTCACAGGAATTTTTTGAATGTTTAAAAAAAATGAACATTTAACTTTTTTTCACAAAAAAAATTACTTCAGGTTCAATTTTTTCATTTTAACAAGGGTAACAGGAGAAATTGGACTGGAAAAGTTATTGTGCAATTTGTCCTGAGTACGCCGATACCTGATATGTGGGAAACCACTGTTTCGGCGCATGGCAGAGCTCAGAAGGGAAGGAGCACCGTTTGACTTCTTCACTGCAAAATTGGCTGGAATTCAGATTGGATGCGATGTCAAGTTTGGAGAGCTACTGATGTACCTAAACAGTGAAAACCCCACACAAGTGACCCCATTTTGGAAACTAGACCCCCCCAAGGAACTTATCTAGATATGTGGTGAGCACTTTGAACCCCCAAGGGCTTCACAGAAGTTTATAATGTACAGCCATACAATTAAAAAATGATATTTTTTTCCACAAAAATGATCTTTTCACCAATTGTTATTTTCCCAAGAGTAACAGGACCCCAAACGTTATTGTGCGATTTGTCCCGAGTAGGCTGATACCCCATATGTGGGGGTAAACGACTATTTGGGCGCATGGCAGAGCTCGGAAGGGAAGCAGCGCCATTTGACTTTTTTGGCTGGAATTGAGATCGGACGCCATGTCGCGTTTGGAAAGTCCCTGATGTGCCAAAACAAAACCCCCCAATTCTAATTCCAACCCTAACCCCAACACACCCCTAGCCCTAACCCTAACGGGAAACTGGAAATAAGCCGGATTACTTACTGGTAATGTTCTTTTAATGAGTCCATGACAGCACCCACTTGGAGAGAGGGATCCGCCCATAGGAACAGGAAACCTACAGAGATAAAAGAGGGCGGTCCGCCTCTCCTCCTCAGTTGGATTTCAGAATACCCCGGAGGACAACAATTATTAGGCCGTTATATTATCCAATATTCTAAATTTATTAACTTTACAACTAAGAAGGTGTATATACATTATGTTAACTTCTAGGGAGGGTTAGTGAACGGGTGCTGTCGTGGACTCATTAAAAGAGCATTACCGGTAAGTAATCCGGCTTTTTACTCTTCGCCACGACAGCACCCACTTGGAGAGACTTTCAGAGACCTTCACCTGGGAGGGACCACCGTGCCGAGGATCGCTCTACCAAAGGCTAGGTCAGATGAGCATGATAAATCAAGCCTACAGTGGTTATAAAAGGTAGAGGGTGTAGACCAAGTAGCAGCCTTACATATAGACTCGATTGCGATGTCTCCCCTTTCTGCCCAAGAGGAAGCCATAGCTCTGGCGGAATGCGCTCTGATGCCCTCCGGAGGATCTTCATTGCTCTCAGAGTATGCCAGACTGATCGCGTCTCTGATCCACCGAGACAAGGTACCCCTTGTGACCTCATATCCCTTCTTTTGTCCCTGGAAGGAAATAAATAGAGCCCTACTCTTCCTCCAGCTACTAGACCTCTCAATGTATTGTAATACTGCTCTTCTAACGTCTAGTGTATGGAACTTTTCTTCCTCTGGAGTAGAAGGGTTACTAAAAAATGAAGGGAGGTGGATCTCTTGTGATCTATGAAACTTCCCTGCTACCTTTGGTAAGTATGAGGGGTCTGGTTTTAATATTAGCTGATCCTGGAATGTCAACAGAAAAGGGGGTTCTATTGAAAGTGCTTGTATGTCGCTAACTCTTCTGGCTGAGGTTAGTGCAACTAGCAGTACTGTTTTAAGAGATAGGTGCTTAAGGGATATTGAGTCTAACGGTTCAAATGGCGGACGTGTTAGGGCTTCCAGCACTAGATTCAAGTCCCAAGGAGGAACTCTGGGTATGTGTACCGGTTCGCTCCGCTCACAGGCCGAGATGAATCTAGCTATCCATCTATTGCCTGCCACGTTATAACTATAGAGGGCCCCTAGAGCTGACACGTGGACTTTTAGTGTGTTAACCGATAGTCCTAAGTCTTTCCCTTTCTGTAGAAACTCTAGGATTGCTGTTATAGGAATTTCTCTGGAATCAGGAGCTGTGTGGAACTCCAAGAATTTTCTCCATACCCTGGTGTAAATTTTTGTCGTAGCCAATTTTCTGCTTTGCAAGAGAGTATTGACTAACCCCTCCGAGAATCATCTTGCTCTCAACATTTCCCTTTCAAGTTCCAAGCCGTCAAGTGGAGATTGTCCACTTGAGGATGGAAGAATGGCCCCTGAGAGAGGAGCTTGGGGGTTGAAGGAAGCACCCAAGGGTCTGTCACTGACATTGCTTGCAGGCATGAAAACCATGGCCTCCTGGGCCAGTATGGTGCTATTAAGATTATCCGTGCTCCCTCTGTCCTGATCTTCCTGATCACCTGTGGTAGCAATATGATTGGGGGAAATGCATATGCCAGTTTGAACCGCCATGGGACTTGGAGGGCATCCAGAATTTCCGGATTGTCTGCCACTTTTAAAGAGGTGAATCTTCGCAGCTGCCTGTTCTCTCTGGTGGCGAAGAGATCTATCTCGGGAAGACCCCATAACGACACAATACATGTGAATATTTGTTGGCTCAGGCACCACTCTCCTTGCCGAAGTGTATGGCGGCTTAGTCTGCCTCTGAATTGTCTCTCCCTCTTATGTGGAGGGCCGAGAGAGACGAAAAATGTTTTTCGGCTAAAGACAAGATCTCTCTTGCTGAAGACATTAATGCGACTGATCGAGTCCCGCCTTGCCTGTTCAAATATGCGACCACTGTGGTGATGTCTGACAGGATCCTCACGTTTTCTCCTTGTAACTGCGGAAGAAAATGATATAATGCCTGACTAACTGCCTTTAGCTCTTTCAAGTTTGATGAATGCTGATTCTCACTTATATCCCATAGGCCTTGGGCGAAGGTACTTCCCATATGAGCTCCCCATCCTGTGGGGCTGGCATCAGTAGTAATTATACGGGAGGGTGTTATCACCCATGGTACTCCTCTCGATAGGTTATCCTCCTCTAGCCACCATGCTAGGGAGGTTAGGACCATCTGAGATAAAGTGATCTTTTTCCCCAAATTTCCACGGTCCTGAGTTTCCTCTAAGAGAATTTGATGCTGTAATTCTCTCGTGTGGAATTGAGCCCACCGAACTGCCGGGATGCAGGAAGTAAGGGACCCTAGGAGGGACATTGCTTCCCTTAAGGATATGTGTGGCTTGTCTATTGCCGACCTGACCTTCGTTTTAATTGCTGTAATTTTTACCTGTGGCAGCAGACATTTTTGGCTTATGGAGTCTAGTTGGAGACCCAGGAAGGACTGAACTGACTGTGGCTCGATTCTGGACTTCTTGAAGTTTATTATCCAACCAAGAGCCTGTAGGGATAAGATTGCATCAGCCACTCGCTTATTACATTGTCTAGCCGGGTTCCCTATTATCAAAAAATCATCCAAATAGGGAACTATCAGTGTGTCCTTCTGTCTTAAGAAAGCCATTACTTCCAGCATCACCTTTGTAAAGACTCTTGGTGCGATGGAAAGGCCGAATGGCATGGCTGCGAACTGGAGGTGTCGTATGGTGCCCTCGAGGAAGACCGCCACTCAGATATTTCTGGAACCTGTAATGGATGGGAAGATAATAGGCATCCTTCAGATCCAGGCCTGCCATCATACAATTGGGAAAAAGGAGTTTAATTGCTGATCTAATGGACTCCATTTTAAATTTATGATTTACTACAAATGAATTCAGTTTCCTCAGGTTAATTATAGTCCTGAATGAGCCATCTGGTTTCGGTATCAGAAATAGAGGGGAGTAAAATCCTCTCCCTTCCTGTCCTTTAGGTACCTGGACTAAGATTTTTTTGTCCAGCAGACTGACAATCTCCTCCTCTAAGGCCCGCTGTTGGACTGGGGAGCTGAGGGATGTTACAATGACTGAATTACGGGGTACGTGATGAAACTCTAATTTTAATCCTTCCCTAATAATGCCTAGGACCCAAGGGCTGGCTGTGATTTTTTCCCATTCCTGAAGAAACAATTTTAGTCTCCCTCCTACTGGAGGGACCGGCTCCTTAGTTCCGATCTCTGCGGAAGGAGGATCCTCTAAACATAGCACCTTTGCCTTTTTCTTCTTTTGTGGCCCAGCGATTTTGATTTTCCGCTGGTCTTCCTCTGCCAAATGGTCGTCTCCTAATCGCCCTCCTATAAAATGGGAGAGAGGGGTTAGGGAACCCTTTTTTCCTTTCTTTTGCTTTTGTAAGGATTTCGTCTAAGGTTTTCCCAAACAAAAACTCACCCTCACAAGGTATGGCACATAGCTTTGCCTTGGATTGGGTGTCACTTTTCCAGCTCTTAAGCCACAGGCTACGTCTGGCGTTATTAAGCAAGCCTGCTGTTCTGGCTGCCATGCGAAGGGAATCGGCTGAGGCATCCGCCATATATGCCGCTGCGCCCCGAATTAGCGGTATAGCAGCTCGTAGCTTTTCTCTGGAGACTTTTTGTTCTATCTGCTGGTCCAGCTGATCAATCCAGACCAGCATAGAGCGGGCTGTGCATGTACTAGCTATTGCTGGTTTAAACGTGCCCGTAGCTGCCTCCCATGCCCTTTTTAGTGAGGCATCAGCTTTCCGGTCCAGTGGGTCTTTTAGAATCCCTGCGTCCTCCACTGGTAAGGCCGACTGTTTTGAGGCTGAGGCGACTGCCGCATCGACCTTCGGGACCTTAGACCACGTTGACAATTCCTCGTCACTGAAGGGGTACCTTCTTTTTGACGCCGAGGGAAGATAACCTCTTTGGTCCTGCTTTTCCCACTCCTTTTTCACCAAGGCTTTTTTAGCTGGTATAACGGGAAAAGCTCTCCTCCTCCTATCTGTCAATCCCACAAACATAATCTCCTGTGTCGTTTGCGGTTCCTTAGTCTCTGTGCATCCCATGGTGTTTCTCACAGACTTCACCAAGTTGTCCATGTTATCTAACGAAAAACATGAACGCCCCTCAATATCAGAGGAGGATGATGATGTGGACGCATTGGAACTGTCCGAGACCACTGCTTCGTCCTCATCCGTATCTAAGCTAACTGTTGCTGGCTTGTTAGTCTTAGTTTTATTAGGTAGGCCGCCCGACTGGGTTAGGGCCTGTAATTCCTCCCTTATTATAGCCCTTATATCTGTGGCCGATGTCGAAGCCAGCTTTGCGGTTTCGTTAATGCATTTTTTGCACAGCTTCTTTGTATAAGAGTCCGGTAAGGGACGCGTACAAAGGGCACATTCCTTATTTTTTGATTTCTCCTTCCTCTTAGCCTACAGTGGTAGCGGCGGAGAGAGAGAGAGAGATGATATTTAACAGCTTGATAGGCAGAGAGTCGTCCACTCACCCAGAGAAGCTGCAGGTACCGGCTCAGGCTGAGAAGGGGCTCCGCTGGCATGGCTTCTGTGGCTTCTATCCGAGGAGCCACGATGTGAGTGATCCTTAGCTGCCGCTGTATCACCTGCTTGGGGATGCGTGTTCTGTCTTGGAGAAGACATGCTTGCATGCTCTATCCCTATCCCCACCGGTTTATATAGCCCCTTTCAATACCTGGTACCTCCCCCCTCCCAGGTGCGCCTGCATGCGGCACTGCTAATTAGCAAGCGACCAGCTTGAAATACAGCCGCCGGCGCCGCCATATTAAACACCTTTTTTTTTTTTTCTGGAGGGGGCGGGGAGTGCTGCTCCAAGCTCCAATCTCGCGCGGCTTCACGAGACCGCGCATGCGCTGTATACTGAGGAACCTCCGGTAACCCGGAAGTTCCTCCTTACCTCCTGGCAGCGCCGCCCATGCATCCTCCCGGATGCTGAAGCCCCGGGACGCCCGAGATCACAGGTTCTCCTCTCGGCTCCGCACTCCCACACGGGCGTGTATTACCACAGAAAACCCCCGGTCGGCCTTACCCGGGACCGGTGTTTCTTATCGCGCTGCCTGTCTCAGTCGAGGAGGGAGCCGGACTCCAGCACTCCCCCGTCGCTGCTTCTGGACCGGAACCCCTGCCGTTCACACAGACACTGCACAGGCGGTTCCCTGGCCCAGGTATGTCTTCTGTAGAAAATCCTGCGGTTCCCATGGAACAGGAAACCAACTGAGGAGGAGAGGCGGACCGCCCTCTTTTATCTCTGTAGGTTTCCTGTTCCTATGGGCGGATCCCTATCTCCAAGTGGGTGCTGTCGTGGCGAAGAGTAAAAAATACTATTTATGGTGGGTTTTTATGTTTGGCAGCTGTCATACGCTAAAAGACGCTTTTTATTGTAAAAATAGTTTATGCATCACCACATATTGAGAGCTGTAATTTTTCCATATTTTGACCCACCGAGTCATGTGAGGTCTTATTTTTTGCGGGACGAGTTGACGTTTTTATTGGTACCATTTTCGGGCACGTGCCATTTTTTTATCGCTTTTTATTCCAATCTTTGGGACGCAGAATGAACAAAAACCAGCGTTTCATGAATTTCTTTTGGGGGGTGCGTTTACACCGTTCCACGTGTGGTAAAATTGATAACGTGGTTTTATTCTTCGGGTCAGTATGGTTACAGCGATACCTCATTTACGTCTTTTTTTATGTTTTGGCGCTTTTATGCAATGAAAACAATTTTATATAAAAAATAATTATTTTTGCATCGCTTTATTCTGCGAGCTATAACTCTTATTTTTTCGCTGATGATGTGTGGCGGCTCGTTTTTTGCGGGACCAGATGACGTTTTCAGCGGTACCATGGTTATTTATAGCCGTCTTTTTGATCGCGCGTTATTGCACTTTTTGTTCGGCGGTATGATGATAAAGCTTTATTTTTTGCTTCATTTTTTATTTTTCTTTAAGGGGTTCAATAAAGGGGTTAACTAGTGGGACAGTTTTATAGGGCAGGTCATTACAGACGCAGCGATACCAAATATGTGTACTTTTGTTTATTTTATTTATTAGGGAATATCTTTAATTTATTTAGCGATTTTTTATAAATAATTATTTTTACACTTTTTTTTTTTTTCAAACTTTATTACAATGTCCCAGGGGGGACATAACTGTCATGTGACAGATCGCTGATCTGTCACATCACAGATCGCTGTGACAGATCAGCGATCTGTCACAGGCAGTGCAGCTTTGCAGGCATGAGGAAGCCGCCTCACTGCAGGTCCCCCGAAGGTCCCCGCTGCCATTTTGGTTTCGGGGACCTACAGGGAAGGAGTCCCCCGCAGCAGTGCTGCACATCGCGCTGCTGTGGGGGTCTCAGGGAAGCAAGGATGGAGCCCCCTCCCTCCCGATGCTTCCCTAAACCCCCAATATCCCCCCCGTGAGTGCAGCGGCTCGCGCTAGACGTAGGACTTAGGTACCAGGTCACATGGACGGAATAGTACGTCTAGTGTAGGAAAGGGGTTAAAGAAGATTAGAACAATCCTTTAAAAGAGGTCCATCGCTTTATTTTGTCAGCCATAGTTTGTTTACAATGAATACATGACACGTTAAATGGCCGATGATGGAGGATCATATGACTGAACACATCACAGTCTCCTCCATTCAAACCCACTGCACTCACATAGCGCATATGTGTCATAGAGGTGAGAGCACAGAATGACAAGATTAAGGTGAGAGTTGACTTCTGCAGTCAGCTAATTTTATAGGAATATGAAAATATGGTGTATGAGTATGAGGGTATGAAGGGACCCCATAGAATCATGGTTTCCCTATCAGCTGTAATGTGTGGGCAGGCTTCATTTCCATCAGGTTTGCCAACCTCCTCCCAAATTTTATCTGGACAACTGAACCAAAACCATGGGCACATTTCATTTTTTGACAGATATAGGAGAAACCTCTTTTTGAGAAATTTCTCGTGGTAGCACACAGCAGCTGATGTACCATATTCATTAACGGGCGCAGGCCTCTTACACAAGCGTACTGTTCATTAATACTGGGGTAAAAAATGCCAGTCTCGATGAATCGGGGTCAACGTGTTTTTACTTGCACTTTCCAATTATCTGCTGATCTGGTTTTCAGTTTAGGCCGGCGTCACACTAGAGAGGAATACGGACGAGTGAGAGGCGTTAAAAAAATGCATTGCGCGCGGACCAATAATTCTCTATGGGGCAGCTCCCATAAGCCGTATTTTTCTTGCGTATATTTTACGGTCCGTGCCATTCGCAGCATGCTGCGATTGTCAGCGTACTAAGCCAATGCAAGTCTATGGGTGCGCTAAAAATACGCATTACACACGGACCACACGTGTGACTTGCGGGAAATACGCACCCGGTGTCTTTTAGAAAAGCCGGCAATTCAGTGCGCTATACAGTAAACTCACACTGACAGGTTTAATAAAGAAACAAAAGAATAGATCTAGACACATATATATATACACACACACACACACACACACACACACACACACACACGTCATTGAGACACATATATATTTATATTTCACTGAGTTCTACATAGCAGAATAGCCGCTAATTCAATTGCCGGCTTCTGTCAAATCATTCCCCAACCCGACATGAAATGACACATGGTTTACATACAGTACACCATTTCATTTTTTTTTTTTTTTATAGGTCCCTGACTAATAGATGAGGGTTTGTGTGCAAAATTTGGGAGGTGTAGGTGTTAATTTAAGGGGTTAATTCGTTGTAAAAAAAAAAAAAAAAAATGTGTGGGCTCCCGCTGTAATTTGTCAACCAGAGAGGTAAAGCAGGTGAGTGAGGGCAGATTTTTAATAGCCATGAGAGGGACCATTGTTTTTGGCCCCACCTCGGCTACAAAAATCTGCCCCCAGACACCCCAGAAATGGCGCATCTATAAGTTGTGTCAATTCTGGCACTTATCCTCTCTATTCCCATTGCCCTGTAGCGATAGCCCTCTTATTGACACCTCTCCATTATTAATCGGCTTAATGTCACCTTACAATCGAATGGTGACATTAACCCTTTGTTATATTAACCAATTCACCACCGCTACAGGGCAATGGGAATAGGGAGGATAAGTGCCAGAATTGGCACATCTTATAGATGCGCCATTTCTGGGGTGTCTGGGGGCAGATTTCTGTAGCCAAGGGGGGGCCAAAAACAATGGTCCCTCTCATGGCTATTAAAATCTGCCCTCACTCACCTGCTTTACCTCTCTGGTTGACAAATTACAGCAGGAGCCCACACATTTTTTTTTACAATGAATTAACCCCTTTAATTAACACCTACACCTCCCAAATTTTGCACACAAACCCTCATCTAATTATTAGTCAGGGACATATAAAAAAAAAAAAAACATGAAATGAAATGGTTTACTGTATGTAACCATGTGTCATTTCATGTCGGGTTGGGGAATGATTTGACAGAAGGCGGCAATTGAATTAGCGGCTACTCTGCTATGAAGAACTTTGTGAAAATAAATAAATAAATATATATATATATATATATATATATATATATATCTATTCTTTCGTTTGGATTTGAAAACCTGTCATTGGGATCCATTATATGTCCGCTTTGCAAGTCTGTGAGAAAAAAACGGTATACGGATGCTATACGGATTACATCCGGATGCTTACATGAGAAAAATACGCGGCCACACCCTGACAACAGATGACATATGGAGCACCATTTAGGGACCATTTATGCGTATTACGGCCGTACAATACGGTCCGTATTTTTCTACGTTATGTGTGACTCCAGCCTTAGAGTGATTTATTCATGCGGCACACAGATGCCTGATGATTTGGCCAAGGGGCACATGGGCTACTTGGTGCTACGACTGTAAATACCTCAGACTTCCCTTACCCAAAGCCACTTTCAAATTCTAAAAATCTGAGCATAGAGAGTATATTGGCCAAAAGTGTCTTTTGGCCAGGGCATAATAACAATGTGTGCTAAAGAACATAAACCAAATAAATGGAGCAAAAACCACCAAAGGCGACATGTAAACACAATTCTCTTACTATTGTGTTATGCTTGAGACAGAGCCTGGTTGAAAGAACACGAAAGACGTCCCCGAGGAACACAGAGGGACGATTTATAATTTGTTGAACTCACTTATCAAAACGTTGTACACGTTTCATGGATTTTTCACAAAATCAAAACTTGTCTTTAACTATTTAGCACAAAAAGACACATATTGTGCAAGATTGGCACCAAAAAGAAAAAATTTTGCAACTCCTCGAAAAGTTGGAAATAATGAATCAGACAAAACTATTTGGAAATCTTACATACTTTTTCCTTTCTACTTTACTTTTGTTTAATATTCACTCAGACAATTCCTTTAACCTTTTTCCAACAAGGACTATTTTATTTTTTTCTTCCCTTTCTTCCAACTTTTATACATTATTACAGAGATGCTTAACAGCTATTCTTTTGTGGGACAAGTTGTACTTTTGAGTTACCCATTCATTTTACCATAGTAACCTGGAAAATGTGAAAAAAAAAAATCCAAAGTGAGTTGAAAAGGTGAAAAAAAAAAAAACGCAATTCTGAAAAGGTTTTTTGAGAATTGTTTTTATTGCGTACATTGTGGGGTAAAATGACCTGGAAATACAATTCTCCTCATTAGCACAATTATGGCAACACCAAAGCATTCAGTTTTTTATTCTTTTAGTAATGAAAAAAAAAGTTTTGATTGTGAAAGAGGGGTCACAAATATATTCTACTTTGAGCTTTCTGGGGGTTTTCCTCTCTATTGCTTTCACGGTTTTCAAAGTGGTCACAGGAAATGGTCTGCAGGCATATAATATTAATATACTGTAACAGAACTACGGTATATACTTTTTTGTACTCAGTTGTATCCTATCTAGCCAAGGGGAAGACGGAAGAGACGGCATATCCAAGGGTGAATAAAACCCAATAATTCTTTCATCTTGTATACATAAAATGACAAAACTGTTAAAACTGCCGCGTTTCTGGGGAATCACTTGCCCTTAATCATGGTATAACAACTGCATTACAATTATCTCATCTAAAACACAGTGAACCAATGATAGTGAACAAACACATGGCGTACATGCAAATAGCAGGAAAGTCGCATGGCTGGCAATACACATGGATGAGAATGAAAAGCCTTAAGTCATGTATGCATGTTATGTCCCAGAATACATGACTGGGAATACACTTGGCCGATAATAAAAGCCTTACGTTATTAAATTAACAGACAATTGAGCATACTATGAAAACAAAAGAAAAACCCTAAACCATAAAAATATAATACAAGAAAAAAGTTAATAAATATGTGTCAAATATTTAGATTTTACTGAAAAGAAAAAAAAAAAAAAATCAAAAAAATTAAAAAACAAAATTTCTGGAATTCACGACTGCTGTAATGTTTGGTGTCAAGGTTGAATATCCCAAAAAAACTTTCAATATCTTTACTTGTGAATAATCAATAGGAAACACGTTTATTTCCTTCCAGGCTACCTGATGGACACAGAGGTGCAGAACCAACTACAGTTACAATACAGTCTTCTGCAATAAGCTTTGTACTAGGCAACGCGGCTGCGTGGATCACACGATCAAGACAGCGTTAATCCCCTAGAAGCTTAAAGGGAACCGGTCAGCAGTTTTGGCCGATATAAGATGTGGCCACTGCCTTTCAGGAATTATCTGCAGTATTCCATAATGGTGTAGATAAGCCCCCGATCCGACCTGCAAGAGAAGAAAAATAACTTATTATACTCACCTGCATGGCAGTCCGGTTCGATGGGTGTCGCAGGTTTGGGTCCGGTGCCTCCTATCTTCTTGCGATGCCGTCCTCCTGCTTGGTTCATGGCTCCCCGGCATCGTGCTCCTGCACAGGCGTACTTATCTGCCCTGTTGAGGGCAGACCAAATTACTGCAGTGCGCAGGAGCTGGGCATAGCTAACCTTTCCCGGGGCCTGTGCACTGCAGTATTTTGCTCTGCCCTCAACAGGGCAGATAAGTACTCCTGCACAGGAGCACGATGCCAGGGAGACTGTGCGGATGTCGCAGCAATGCATCATCACATAAAGTAAGCAGGAGGGCGGCATCGCAAGAAGATGGGAGGCGCCGGAACTGGCCCTGCAATACACAACAGACCAGACTGCTCCCCCGGGTGAGTATAATAAAAGTTGTTTTTCTTCTCTTGCAGATCGGATCGGGGGCTTATCTACAGCATTATAGAATGCTGTAGATAAGCCCTGAAAGGCGGTGGCCGTAACTCCTATCCGCCAAGCATGCTGACAGGTTCCCTTTAAAAAAAAAATAAGAAATTCCTATCAAAGGACAGCAAGCAGAAATTTAAAAAAAAACATGAGGAACTGATACTAAGGCTGTGTTCACACACAGCGTTTTTTTCGCGGTTTTTCCCCGCGTATTTGCCAAAAAATCCGTGGGAAAAACACGAAAAAGAAGCTTCCCATTCATTTCTATGCATTTAGCACTTTTTGTGCACATTGAAGCGTTTTTTTACCGCAAAAAAACCGCATCGCGGTAAAAAACGCAGCATGCTCATTAATTTACGCCAAAAAAAACGCGCAAAAATCGCAGTTTCTTGGAAGGGAGTCCTGTTTTTCAGCAGAAAATTTCTGCTACGTGTACACTTAGCCTAAGGCTGGGTTCACCCGCAGCGGAACTCTCGAGGAAATTACCGCGAGAGTTCCGGAATTCCATTCCGCGGGAAAATCACATTTTAAATTCATGCGATTTCCCCTCGGAAAAACTAGCATTTTGCAAGCGTAATTAGCTTGCAAAATGCTAGCGTTTTCCAAGCGATCTGTAGCATCGCTTGGAGAACTGGTTGACAGGTTGGTCACACTCGTCAAACATAGTGTTTGACAAGTGTGACCAACTTTTTACTACTGAGGCCGCCTATGCAGCCTCAGTAGTAAAAGATAAAATGTAAAAAATAATAAAAAAAAAATAAAATAAAAAATGGTGTTATTCTTACCTTCCAACGTCCCGCGCAGCCTTCCCGCCTCTCTCCACGCTCCCGTTCCCAGTAATCCTTTGCGAAAATGCCCGCGATGACATACTTTCTCGCGGGATCGCGACGTCTCGCTGTAATTTGCGATGAAGTCACGCAAATGACTGCGAGACTTTGCGATCCCGCGAGAACAGACGTCTTCGCGGGCATTTTCGCAAAGGAGTCTTGGGAACGGGAGCGTGGAGAGAGGCGGGAAGTCTGCGCGGGACGTCGGAAGGTGAGAATAACAGTATTTTTTATTTTAATTTCTATTTTTTACAGGGATATGGTACCCAAAGCCCGGAGGACAGTCTCCTCTCCTCCGGACCGTGGGTACCATCCGCAATTGTTCTGCTTACTTTTCGCATGGTGGGCACAGCCACATGCGGAAAGCAGAACAATGCATTCCTATGGGTGTGGGATCGCCGCGATTCCGCAAAATTAATGAGCATGCTGCGTTTTTTACCACGAAGCGATTCCGCCGCGGTAAAAACCGCAGCATTAGCACAGCATTGCGGAATAACATAGGAATGCATGGGATGCTTATTTTTCGCGGTTAAAACCGCAGCGGAAATGCGAAAAAAATGCCACGTGTGAACTCAGCCTAAAAGTATACAGATGAACAAAAAAAAAAAGTTCACAAGAGGACTATACTTGTGCAGAAATGTTCACTACTCCTATATAGTAATTATCATTTACTTTGCAATGTACCATATAATTAGAAGTGTATGCCGAGTAACCAAATAATGGAAGTGTTACTTATCCAGCATGTCCCATCCAAGCAGAAATACAAAAACAAACCTTTACTCCAGGACCAGGGATCACAGAGTAATCATGTTCATCAAACGGTTTAGGATTTCACTCACTTTATGATGCCTGAAATTGAAATTAGAAAAGGATTTACATTTCATGAAACTGAACTACCGGTATTAGGAAAATGCAAGAAATGAAAATAATTACCGTATATACTCGAGTATAAGTCGACCCCCCTAATTTTGCCACAAAAAACTGGGAGAACTTATTGACTCGAGTATAAGTCTAGGGTGGGAAATGCTCCACAGATTATTCCCCCATATGGCGTCCTCAGAAGAAGCTCCATAGATTGTTCCCTCATATGCTGCCCCCATAAATAGCTCCACAGATTGTTCCCTCATATGCTGCCCCCATAAATAGCTCCATAGATTGTTCCCTCATATGCTGCCCCCATAAATAGCTCCATAGATTGTTCCCTCATATGCTGCCCCCATAAATAGCTCCATAGATTGTTCCCTCATATGCTGCCCCCATAAATAGCTCCATAGATTGTTCCCTCATATGCTGCCCCCATGCTGCTGCTGCATGTAAAAATAAAAAAAATGACATACTCACCTCTCCGTCGCTGGGTGTCAGATACTCACCTGTCCTGCGTCCATGGCTGCTCACCGCTATCTGCACGTCATCAGTCAGTGACGTTCAGACTGCAGGGGGCGCGGCGCGCACTAATCACGTCACCGCGCCCTCTGCTGTCTGAAGTCACTGACCGATGACAGACAGCAGCAAGCAGCCATGGACGCAGGACAGGTGAGTATCGCTATACTTACCCGTCCTGACGCTGTCGCTTGAGTCCCCAGCTTCTCCGCGCTCTCTCTTCCTGCATTCAGCGGTCTTGTGATACCGCTCATTAATATGCGCATATTCATGAGTTTTAATGAGCGGCACCACGTGACCGCTGAAGGCAGGAAGAGAGAGCATGGGGAGAAGCTAGGGGGCTCAAGACACAGCGTCAGGACGGGTAAGTATGACCTGACATCCCCGCCCCCCCTCCCCCTCTGACCCCCTTTGTATATGACTCGAATAAGACGAGAGGGGGACTTTCAGCCCAATTTTTTGGGCTGAAAATCTCGACTTATATTCGAGTATATACGGTAGTCCCTATATTGCACACATGTAACAGAGCAGTAGGCACATTCACATGGAGATGGGGGATCAGCAATCCATAGAACAGCCTGAAACTATGGAAGCGTGTAGGGTCCAAGCTTCAATGCACAGGAGGTGCACATGATCGAACTCTGCGCCATGCAATTTACGTGGGACTGCGGGAGAAAACAGAGTAAACCGCTGTCCCA
The DNA here is from genome assembly GCF_039654945.1 of Dendrobates tinctorius. Lineage (NCBI taxonomy): Eukaryota > Metazoa > Chordata > Amphibia > Anura > Dendrobatidae > Dendrobates > Dendrobates tinctorius. Next base: position 2,614,402 of record NW_027361834.1, on the reverse strand, counting down.
TTTACATTGCGTCTCGTTCTTTCATCACTGGGTGAACAGCAAACAGCAACTTCTCCATTCTATGGCTGAAAACCTGAAGTTTCCATTGTTAGATTACCATACACTGCAGTCTTTCCTTCCCTTATTTTTGGCAATATATATATATATATATATATATATATATATATATATATATATATATATATACATATACACACATATACACACCGCATTTTTCACTTTATAAGACGCACCTAGATTTTAGAGTCGGTGGAAAAAAAATCATCCAAGACCATCTTCACATGCATAGGGTATCCACTCGCTGGGATCCCCGGCTGCTCACACTGTTCCAGAAGCAGGTACGAGTTGAATGCTCTAAGGCTCTATTGATGATGTGCAATGGAAACCAGGAGGACTTTTTCAACAGACTGATCACACAGGATGAAAGATGAGTCCATCATTATGATCCTGAGACTAAAGTCCAGTCCGACGCAATGGAAGATTCTGCTGCGTTGTACAGTACCTTTATTTCCTATGGAAATTAAAAAAAGCTGTGCACATGCTGCGTTTTTTTCCGCGCGGTTTTGCTGCGGTTTACAATCCGCAGCATGTCAATTGTTTGGTGCAGAAACGCTGCGGTTTTACACCTCATCCATTATGAGGTGTAAAACCGCAGGGCAAAACCGCAGAAAAAACACAGATAATCCGCAGATAAACCGCAGAAAAACCGCAGCACTTTGTCCTGCGGATTTCCTGCGGTTTTCTCTACAAAATCCGCAGAGACTAAAAACCAGGGCTGTGGAGTCGGTAAGCCAAACCTGCGACTCCGACTCCTCAATTTCCCTTACACCGACTCCGACTCCAACTCCGACTCCCACACATATTGCTTATATTTAAGTGAAAAATTTATTGTAGTACAATGTGAACCTCAGACATTTAATCATTTTTATGATCCAATAATCATGTTTAGATAGAACAGAATATATATTGGTGTACTACCCGGTTTTCATTCTTTTTGGTACAGATACGATATGGATAGACAGATATGGATAAATGGATATATAGATAGAGCAGATTTCTAATCTGCTTTTGCTATTGAAAACATTATCTATGAGCTCGAAAACCTTTCAGGTGATGCAGTTTTTTAAAAAGATGATCAGCTTTTGCAGCTGAAAAACGTATCCTCAAAAAACACAGGAAAAACGTTGTGTGTGAATGTAGCCTTAGATCATGAATATAACAGCCATTTATAGGACATTTCATAACTTTCCCAAACTCCTATGAAAAAATATTCAGCACATCCTGCATTGAATTACTGTACCCAATTTATTATATATTTTAGGAGTCGGAGTCGGTCCATTTTATACCGACTCCAACTCCGACTCCACGACTCCGACTCCACAGCCCTGCTAAAAACTACGTGTGCACATACCCTAACACTCAGTATTTTGCGATCAGCACGTAGTAGTATTGATGGATTTCCTAGCAAAGGGTAGCATGATCACTGCGGCATACTATGCTTCACTGCTGCAGAAATTGCGGGAGGCCATCAAAGCCAAGAGACATGGCATGCTCACCAAAGGTGTCCACCTTCTGCAAGACAATGCACCAGTTCACAACTCACATGCTGCCCAAATGGAAGCATCTCCTTTGGCTTTGAAATTCTACTGCATCCCCCTTATTCACCCAACTTCGCACCATCGGACTTCCATCTCTTTCCAACAATTAAGTTATTTTTGAAGGGCAAGCATTTTCCAGATGATAAGACTCTGATTTCCCAGGTCACAACATGGCTTTTGGAGCAACCTGTCGACTTCTACTAGCGAGGTGTTTACAGTTGCTTAAAGAGATGGGAGAAGTGTGTCCCCGTAGCTGGCACCTATGTAGAGAAGGACTAATAACTGTACCAAGTTTCATTGCTCTCAGTCCACAGGAAGTGGGTCAGGGGAAATATTTAACAAACGCCCCTCACAGGTAGGGTCAATGAAGAGCCCTTCACGAGGGAACGCCACACTAGTCTTACTCCTGGCTGTAGGCTGGTATACTGTACGGTGGCACCATTCATACAGCCATTATTCTAGGTACACTAGCAGCATGGCATCACACACATTTGGTCATAGAACCAGTGCTACAGCCATTTCTCCAAAGTGTCCCAGGAGCAGTTTTTCCACACAACACCAGGCCGCATGTTGCTTCTGCTACTGTGAGCAGCCTGCATGCATAAAAATGCTACCATGGCCTGCAGCGTTTCCAAATTTATCTTCAATTGGGCACATGTGGGACATCATTGGTCAGCAAAAGGAGCAGCCAGCAGCAGATCTTGATGACTTGACCAAGTAGATTCAGTGTGGACAAATATCCCTCAGACAACCATTAATAAGTCAATGCGTGTAAATGTGGGGATTTCTGTACAATCGTGCTCACACTCTATACTGAATAAACCAAATTTTAGGAAAATTATTTATCAATAACAAATCTATAGATTCTGTGAGTTCCATAATTTTATAACATTCTTCTTGGTAGGGCACTTTCAATGCTGAGGAGTATATATACAGTGCAGGTAGGTGATATATACACACACGGTATACAGTCATGGCTGAAAGTGTGGGCACCCTTGAAATTATTCCAGGAAATTATTGCAATTACACAAGTTTATTTCCTTTGCGTATTGGAACAAAACAAAAACAGAGAAAAAAAGGCAAATTGGACGTCATTTCACACAAAACCCCAAAAATAGGCTGGACAAACTTGTTGACAAAATTCCAAAATTGTGGGTAAACAACTTTGCTTCAATCATGTGATGCTTGTTCAAACTCACTTGTGGCAAGTAACAGGTGTGGGCAATATGACAATCAAACCTGAAACCAGATAATAAGGGGAGAAGTTGGCTAAATGTTTGCGCCACACTAAGCATGGAGAACTGTCTGAGGAGTTGAGAACCAAAATTGTTGAACATTAGCAACAATCTCAAGGTTACAAGTCCATCTGCAGAGAACTTTATGTAATGTTCCTTTATCCACGGTGCACAATATAATCAGGAATTTTACAACCAATGGCACAGAAGCTAACCTCCCTGGACGGCAGAGAAAAATGTAAAAAGTTGAAACACAGGATAGTCCGGTAGTGGATAAGCAGCCCCAATCAAGTTCCAAAGACAGTCAAGCTGTCCTGCAGGCTCAGGGTGCATCAACGTCAGTCTGAACTAAGCCTTGACATTTGTATGACATGAATGCTATGGCAGGAGATCCAGGAGAATCCCACTGTTGACAAACATAAAAAGCTAGACTGTGGTTTGCCAAATGTATGTACAACAAAATCCTCCTGGGAAAGCTTCTTCTGGACAGAGGAGACCAAGATGGAGCTTTTTGGTAAAGCACAAAATTCTACTGTTTACCAAAAACAGAAAGAGGCCTACAAAGAAAAGAACACAGTACCTACAGTCAAATATGATGGAGGTTCACAGATGTTTTCGGGTTATTTTATGGCTTCTGGCACTGGGTGCGTTGACTGTGTGCAAATCATCATGAAATCTGAAGATTTTCAATGGATTTTGGTGTGTAATGTAGTGCCCAACGTCAGAAAGCTGGGTTTGTGTCTTGGGTCTTCCAGCAGGACAATGACCCCAAAAATACTTCAAGAAGCACACAGAAATGGATGGGAAGAAAGCGATGGAGAGCTCTGAAGTGGCCAGTAATGAGATCAGATCTAAATCCTACTGAAGACACCTTAGAACTGCTGTTGGGAGAAGGCGCCCTGCAAATATGAGACACCTGGAGCAGTTTGCAAAGGAAGAGTGCTCCAAAATTCCAGTTAGAGTTGTAAAAAACTTGTTGATGGCTATAGGAAGCGATTGATTGCAGTCACTCATTCCAAAGGGTGTCAGCGATTTTGTCTGGACCATTTTTTGGAGTTTTCTGTGCAACTGTGTCCAATTTGTCCTGTAGTTTTTTTTGTGTTTTTCCAATTCACATAAAGGAAATATACATTTGTATATCAAAATGTGTAACTGCAATATTTTTGGGGGAGAAATGCTTCATTTTCTGGAACAATTTCAAGGGGGACAACACTTTCAGCCATGACGGTACACACACATCTATTGAGTGGTGCCTGTGTGAAGAAAATAAAGGCGGAGGGCCATGGATCTGAGCTGACGGGGCCACGGAGGTGTATGGGGAAGGAAATGCGTGCTGGAGTCTTCTGGTGCCTACATGAAACGCACACTGGATAGTCAGTGTGAACCGGGCTCTATAATATCACATCACTGCTGGGGTTGACTGAGGGATGTGGGGACAGAAGAAAACGGCATGTAGAAGCTCCTCACTCGCCTGTGTGTGCCCACTGCCGAGCCTCACCTGCAGGAAGCGCACGCACAACTTGCCGGCCCCCGTGCGCAGGATGGAGGGTGACATTGTGACTTCCGGGTTCATTACTGGCGTCACGTGTCAGAGAAAGGAGCTGTGCTGGGGCCGGGACCACGTGCTCGGTCACGTGTGTGGGCGGAGTGCCGGCAGGAGAGTGTAGAGCCGGCAGTAATGTGCGCTCAGCTGACTGGGCGGCCGCAGCGCCTCCTGCTCAGGGAACAGCTGCTCGGTACCGGGAACTGAGTCCAGGCCCGGCTGTGTGCAGAGGACAATGGAGACACGTATCACTGCTGAGCGCTCCGCACTACGGCTGCCGTCCAGCAGGCGCTTTACCCTGCAAAGATATTTTACCTAGGACTGCAGGACATACTCTTCTGCTATATTTTTGCACTGTTATTTTACCTTGGTCTGCAGCACAAATGCCTGCCTGCTACATCTGTGTACCGTTATTTTACATAGGACTGCAGCACAATCTCCTCTGCAACATCTGTGCACTGTTATTTTACATAGGACTGCAGCACAAGCAACTATGTGAAGCTCAGATAATATTGTACACTCATTGGCCCCCGATTAATCAAAGTGATAACGATAGAATAAAAATCTTTGAAAAATCACAAAATTATTACTGAAGGTGAGATTGAGCAAATCTGGTGCTGCCTTCGGTGTTTTCACGCCGTTTCGCTCTGACAATGTGGGTGGTTCTGGGGATCGGTGAGTCCTGCGCATGAAATTCCCGACTGCAGAAACATGGTGGCGACGCGCGTGCACCCCACCCCTAATGCGGCCCGGCGTGGACATTAGCTGAGTGGAGGCCCCAGACTGCATGGGAGCTTTCACCAGAATTAAATGTCGAGTTCAGCTCTGCTATGTCGGTACAAACACTTCCCCGATTTTACTTGTGTTTTGGTGTAAAAAAGCTTTGAAAAATCACATAGTTGTGTCGAAATTTGAGGCTGCGCTGACATGGCCATACAAGACCGATTTAATTAACTAAAATGAATAACACAGACACAACAATAGTGGATGAAAAATGGCCGTGAGTTTATTTTGGGTTAAATAAATATTAACCAATCTATTCATAAATAAATCCATATTAAATACCCAAAATAATTACGCAGAAGAAACAATCCGCCCCTTAGCGGGTGATTTTCCCACAAATAAGCCTCACGACATTCGATTCAAACAGTAAGGGAGGGAGGGGAATCTTCTTTTTCTTCAGAGAAATGCTGTGTGAGGAAAAAACTGCCAAACGGGTTTATATATTATCACCACAGCTGTCAAAGCAAAATCAACCAATGAAAATACACCTGAAATCTGAATCCACCAATCAGGGCCCGTAAAAACGGCGCCAAGAATTCCTCTCAGAAACCTTGCATAAAATCCGATTACCACAACAAAATTATAACTTTATGAGGAGAAAATCTGACTTAAAATAAATAATTTTAATACTCCATCTACGGCCTGTATGGCCATGGGACCCCCCTTTATATTTTATTCTTTATTACGGGGGGGGGGCTATTCTGCAACTTTTGACGTTCTCACGCCATTTTCACCCAGCTTTAAGTGGGTTGAGCAGAGGCAGAGGCCGTGACAACCGCCGCCCATCAATTTCATGACAAGCGGCAGCATTCACTACCTCACAAACGTTATTCCAGCAGAGACTGGAGTAGGATTTATGCTCAGGTGCACATTACTCACACGCCTCTACATGAATCAGGAGCGTCTGACTCTAGGACGCCCTCTAATGAAGACAGGTGAGAACTACACTGATATTGATGAGTTCAGCCCATAGGCTTACAGGAGTAGTGCGGGAAGCCTGTATACTGGGCTTTGGAACAGCACATGCAGAATGCGTGATTCTACCATCCCCCAATCCATATCCACATACTCCTCCTTGGCTAAAAATACTTCTCAAAAACGACTAGAGTAGCAGTTCTACCCTGCTGTACAATATGTATTGTGACCTCTGTGTACAACCAACACACAAGACTTAAAGGGAAGCGGTGATGTAAAATAACACTATTACTCTGCAGATATTGGGTTAATCTGCAGATAAATTATGACTTGACACTGTGTGGCGGCTGCACTTAAAGCCTCGCTGCCAGGAGTAAATGAACTTTATTCCCCCCAGCAGTGTTTGGCGACTAGCAATGGGGATGGCACCGGCAAGGTTTCCGTCACCTCTCTGTGTATAGAGAGCAGCTGCTATAACTGTGCCTCCAGCACTGACTGACAGCTCGCTCATCATTACAGTTGTCAGTCAGTGCGTGCTTGAGGCACAGTTACCGCCACCGCTCTCTGTACACAAAGAGGTGACTGAAACCTTGCCGGCGCCATCCCCATGACTGGAAGCTGAACACTGCCGGGGGGGAGGTTCATTTCCTCCCGGCAGCGGGGCTCTCAGCATGGGCGCTGCACAATGTGAGAACATTAATAACGTAGTTTAACCCCATATCTGCAGCTTAAAGCGGTTGTCCACTACTAGGAAAATCCCTTCTTAAACTAAATGTTCTGCCCCAATAAAATAATAAAGCATATTCTCGCCTCTTGTGCCGGCACCCAGGGCCGCCATCAGGGCATTACTGCCCTGACTGGCGTATGGGGCCCGGTGGGCAGAGGGGGCTCGCATCGGGCCCGGTCTCCTCTGTTCACCAGACCCCTACCGGCAGGTAAACCGGGCCCTTAGCGCGGCGCTAATGTGGTACTAGAAGGTACGCAGGATGCAGTGACGAGACGCGAGACGGTTTTGTGTTTTTGGTAATAACTCTTGTAGGTTTATAAGTAACTTTTCGCAGGGGTAGTCTAAGCAACCGAACAAATAACAGGGATTCTCCTCGCAGGGACTCAATACAAACAAACACGGAAGTATAAGAACACGACTACGTCCGGCAAAGCCGGTCATCATAGGGCCGCGGTATAGCCGACTACGGGTCCTTAGCTATATAATGTCACTTAACCGTCCCGACGTCCCTCGGCGTCCTGGACGATGGTTCCTCGGCGTAGCAGCCGCTGGGCCCAGCCGCTGAAGATCTTTCATAGTCTTCGAGCGTTCCAACGCTCCGGAGAAGCAGGGGCACAACAGGCACTGGAGGAGTCCTTGGCCAGATGGGCTGTAGCCCCCCCGGATAGGGGCAAGCAGCGGCGATGCGGGGTGGTGGCTGGCAGGCCACCTGCGCAGCCAGCGACTGCAACGGAGGACCCGCGGTGAGCAACGGCCCGGCCCTTGCCGCGGACTGGAGAGGGACAGTAGTGGCCGCCGACGGCACTGGAGTAGCCGCGGCCATGGGTAGAAGCGGGGCGGTGGGGGACAGGCCCCAGCCGTGGGCTGACGTGAGGCGGCAATGGCTGCTGGGACCCGTGGGCAGGCCGCAGCCGCGGGCAGGAGCGAGGCAGCAACGGCCGCGAGTGTCCGCGGGCAGGCCGCAACCGCGGGCTGGAGTAAGGCGGCCGCTGGTCGATGCGGGGGAAAGGTTTTCGGACAGTCGTCTCGGCGCTGTCCCACTGATGTCCAGGGGGAGTGTCTCTCCAGTCTTTGGCATCCTTCCTGGCTCCAGTGAGTCACTCTAGCTCTCAGTCGCTCCCACGGTCTCCTGCTCCTTCTGTCCCGTTCTGCTGACTCGCTGTGACTAGCGTTCCCCGTCCCTTTTATATTGGCTCCTCCACCAGCCCACCTGTCAGTCTCCACGGTCCGTCCCTGAAAACTCTGTCCCCCCGGAAACAGTTTCCCCCGGAACCTAGGTGATGGTCCCCTTGGTTCCGACCCGGACACTCAGCGGGGACCCTCTCTCCCACACTCCCCCACCCTGTATGCTCGCCAGTCCGCAGGCAAGGGCTTTAGTAGACTCGAGTTAGCCTTTGGAGACAACAGTTCTTGTCGCCATATGAACTGGTCCTGTTCGTAGCGTTCAGGGGGTTTGCCAGCTGTTGACCGCTCGGAGTGTCTATGTTCAACTGTGGTGGAGCTTTCTGGGGTGGTGGCTGGTGGTAGGTTGGTCGATTCTGGCGACCTAACTGGGTCTGCTGCGATGTCACTACTTGGAGGGCCCGCGAATGTGGCTGGGAAGTCCGCTTCGTCATCCAGGTCCCAGACCGTTGACGGGGGGTCGGGGACCTGAGGGATCGGCTCGGATCGCATGGGATCAGTGGACGCACAGGGGCACAACACATTTCGGTGCACCGTACAAGTGAGAGGTGCGTTGTTTCCTAAGGATTGTATTTCGTACACAGGCCCGTCGGGGCTTATCCGGCGCAACACTCGGTACGGGTTCTCCTCCCACCATGGTTCTAACTTGTTTTGGGGGCGTTGATCTAGTACGAGTACCCGATCCCCAGTCTGGAAGTCAATTGGTGGGGGCAGCGCTCCCCCCCCGGGCGTTCTAGATCCTGGAGCTTTGTATGGACGATTCGGTGGAGGGTCTGCAGCCGGTGCCGGTGGTTTCGGACCCACGAGGATACTCCGGTCCAGGGTTGGGGTTCCTCCAGGTTTAACTCCACTTCCGTGATTCCTTTGCCTTCCCGTCCAAACAACAATGAGTAGGGGGTGTAACCAGTCACCCGGTGCACTCGGTTATTATATACCCACACCAGCTCAGGAATGTATTCAGGCCAGCGGGCCTTTCGGTCACTCTCCAGGGTACGCAGCTTTTGGATTAGTGTCCGATTGAATCGTTCACAGGCTCCGTTTCCCTTCGGGTGGTATGGTGTAGTCCGAGACTTATCGATACCGTAGAGATGATGTAGTTCTTCCACGACTCTTCCTAGGAAGTACGCTCCTTGGTTCGAATGTATTCGTTGCGGGCAGCCGTACACTTGGATAAAGTTTTTACAAATCGCATAGGCGGCCGACTCCACTGTCTGGTCTCGGGTGGGGGTGACCACGGCGAACTTGGTGAAATGATCCACCATAACGAGACAATGTTCATACCCCTGGTAGGCAGGACCTATGGTCAGATAGTCCACTGTGAGGAGCTCGAGGGGAGCTGATGTTACAATTGTCTACACTGGGGCTCGTTGCGTGGGAGGTTTAGTGAGCTCGCACGGGCGGCAGGTTCAGCAAACTTCTTTCACAGCAGCGTGCAAGCGTGGATGGTACACTATCTGCTGGAACTATTGCAAAGACTTTTGAGCACCAAAGTGAGCCCCCTTTTCGTGGGCTTCCCGAGCCAGCTGGCTGAGATGGGTTCTGGGCACGATCACCTGCCATACTGTAGCAGACGTTGTTCGTGACACGGCTCTCCGATATAAATGTCCCTTTTTGATGACTAGTTTCTCCCACTGGCGCAACATCAGCAACATATCCTGGGTCATAGTCTGTCTCTGTGAGCCAGTGGGCAATCTGCCTGTGGCCATCCATCGGCGCAGGAGTCCAATTTCTCCATCTTCCTGCTGCTGCTGGATCCACTTGTCGCGTGGCTGTTCCAGCATTCCCCCTAAGGGTCCCGGATGAGGCACTTCTTGCACGGTGGCTGTAAGCGCGGCGGTGGTGAGGGCGAACAGCGTCTCTTCTCCTTCTAATTCGTCGTCTCGATTCCTACCTGGGGTGGTGTGTCGGATTCTGGAGAGTGCGTCAGCGTGCCCATTTTCAGCCCCTCTTTTGTAGATCATCTTGTAGTTGAACTTGGCCATCCGAGCCACCCATCGCTGCTCCAGGGCCCCCAGTTTGGCATTCTCCAAATGGGCTAGTGGGTTGTTGTCAGTCCACACCACCACCTCGGAGCCCGCCAGATACTCCTCGAACTGCTCCGTCATTGCCCACACTACTGCGAGGAGCTCGAGCTTAAAGGAGCTGTAATTGTCCAGGTTGCGTTCGGAGTCATGCAGCGACCGGCTACCATAGGCGATCACTTTCTCTCAGCCGTCCTGCATCTGTGACAACACAGCTCCTAGTCCATGGAGGCTCCCGTCGGTATGCAGGATGAACGGTTGCGAGAAATCCGCATACGCCAATACCGGGGCTTCCGAGAGTGCAGCTTTGAGATCTTGAAACGCATCCTCTTGCGGTTGCTGCCACTGGACCTTCCGTCCATTCGCCCCGGCTGGAGTCCCCTTAAGCAGGTCCTGCAGGGCTCGGGCTCGGCGTACAAAATTCTTCACGAACCGACGGTAGTAGCCGGCCAACCCCAGGAAGGCCCGCACGCACCCCTGGATGGCAGCAACCTTTTCCAGGGAGGGTCTGACACCCTCCACCGAGACGGTATGCCCCAGATATTCGATCTGGGTGCGGAACAGGTGGCATTTCTGGGGCTTTACCTTCAACCCGTACTTCTGCAGCCAGCCGAGCACCTGCCCCAACCGCCGCAGGTGGTCCTCGAACGTGGCGGAATAGATGATGATATCGTCCAGGTATAGCAACGTGGCTTCAAAGTTGCGGTCTCCCAGACACCTCTCCATCAACCGCTGGAAGGTTCCTGGGGCGTTGGCCAGCCCGAACGGCATCCGATTAAACTCGAACAGTCCCATGGGAAGGATAAATGCCGTCTTGGCTCTGTCTTCCTCCGACATCAGCACCTGCCAGTACCCACTGGCCAGGTCTAGAGTTGAGAAGTATGTTGCGTTCCCCAAGGCGGACAGAGACTCTTTTATGCAGGGCAGTGGATACGAGTCCTTGATGGTGCAGGCGTTCAACTTTCGGTAATCCACACAAAAACGCAGCATACCATCTTCTTTGAGAACCAGTACAATGGGGGCCGCCCAGGGGCTCTGGCTTTCTCGTATGACCCCCTTCCGAAGCATTTGAGCTAATCGGGTTTTCACTTCCTGGTATAGCTGCGGTGGAATTTGCTCATAACGCTCCTGGATGGGGGCCGCTCCTGCCGTCGGGATCCCATGCATGATGGCCGTGGTACATCCAAAGTCTTCCTCATGACTGGAGAAGACACTGTAATATTGTCCGAGAAGTGTCTCTACCTGGAGAAGTTGGGCTGGCGCTAGGCCGGAAAGTTCGGCCCGCATTCTCTCCAGGATGGCTCGACCTTTCTCCTTGGTCGAGGATACGGCAGTCTTTTGGGTCCTTATCGTTACTGCCCATGGATCTTCGGGCTGCACCTTCAACTGGACCGCGGGGTCCGGCAGCATCTCCTCCAAAGGCCTTACTAGTTTGGCCATTTCGGCCCGGGGCTTCAAGGCGATATCTTGGTCTTCCAGGTTGACACAACGCACCAGGACGGTCCCTTCCCGCACCGTGGCCAGGGAGCGGGCTACAAGTATGCCAGGGTGCAGGGGCTCTGAGTAGCATTGTTCCACCTGCACCTCCACGCCCTCCAGTAGCATCGGGGCGCGGATCGGCAGGGCCACCACCGTCTGCCCTAGAGGAAGCACGAGCGGGGGAGCCGCTGGCACAATGACTTTGCCCAGCGCCTCACCCTCCTGGCACTCTTGGAGCACTCGCGCCTCCCGCACCAACCGATGGAAGACCTGTCCTTGAGCCGTGCGAGAACCCCAGTGGCTCAGAGTCTCTTGTGTGGGCTCATTGAGGAGGAGGTTGCCGAACTCTCGTAGTATGTTCATACCCAGAGTAACCGGATGTTTGCTGTTTGTGTCTCCCTGGGTCAGGACCACTCCCCGGCGGCCGAGTGATTTGCCACTTATCGAAATCTGCATCCAGGCTACTCCGGTGACAGGAACTGGTAGCTGGTTGGCGGCTACCAACTTTATCACGGTCCCCCACTGAGGTCTCAGTGCTTCGGGAAAATGCTGCCGAAAATAAGTGTCGTGGTGTGTTTTGAGTTTTGAGTAGGGTATGTAGGAGTTAAATCTGAGAGCCTCTCTGTAGATCTGGGGAGGGTTTTTATAGCTTCAGGGAAGAGCCGTCGCTTATACTCCTATCTGAGTGTGCCCGACCCTGCTCTGTCCTTGCGTCACGCCAATCATTGTCTGGTATTCTGACCCTGCTCTGTTACGGTTTACGTCTCTGGTTTGCTGACTCTGTACCTGCTTTGCCTGTGCTGTGTATGACCATTGGTTTTGTCTGACCTCCCTCCTGAATATCCCTCCTGTACTGCGCTTGCCCGTACTGTGTATGACCTTTGGCTTTGTCTGACCTCCCATCTGTATATCCCTCCTGTACCTCGCTTGCCCGTACTGTGTATGACCTCCGTTTTTCCTGACTCTGGGTCCTGTGACTGCTTGCTAAACTTCAGCATCCACAGGTCCTGTGCATCTGTACTTTCCGGCTGTACCTGTCCCCGGGCCCCCTACAGTGCGGGTGAGTCCCTGCTCAGCGGAGGCTGTACGCCGGCACTGTCAGGATCCTGACAATAAGTCTCTGGCATGGTCGTTACTTGCGATCCCGTATCTACTAGGCATCGTACGGCATGGCCTTCGACCTCTGCCCATACCACTGGACACCGTGCGACCAGGTCTTCGTGATTTCCACCACCCCGTGTGGTGGGCTCCGGCTCCGGGCGACGTCTCCACGGCTCAAAGTCCTCTGCTCTTCTTGGCCAGCGGGGCGGGTGTCCCCTGGAACGTGGGCACTCTAGGGCGGAGTGTCCCAATTCTTCACAATCGTAACAGGCGAATGGTCGTGGGGACCGACTTGGGTGAGGGCCGCCATGGTTCATGCCTCCTTTACCAGTCCCTAGCCGACTCCTTGTGGCCTCTTTCTTGGCTTCGGCCAATTCGCCTTTAATACTCTGTATCTCTTGCTTCACCCCTTGGACCCAGTGGGGTTCGCCCAGGGCGCTTACGGATACTTCGTGTCACGTCCGCCATGTCTGTTTGTCTCAAGAACTCCTGGAGCGATGTGCATGCGCATGTTTTGTCTGCTGTCCTGCATGTTCGCTAGAGCTGTGTGCACACTCACCTCATGTCTGAGCTGCAGGATGCCTGCGTTTCTGCTCTGCCTTCTGTGATCTTCTTGTCTTGTCTAGAGTCCCTGATCATGTGTCCCTGCCTGGATCCTGCACTGTCTGGTTCTGCAATCATCTCGTCATGTCTGGAACGCTGATCATGTGACGTTTCCCAAAGATCCTGCACTGTCTGGTTCGGTAATCATCTCGTCATGTCTGGAACTCTGATCATGTGACCTGTCTAGGTTTCAGCACTGGATCTGCCATCGTCTCGTCATGTCTGGAACTCTGATCATGTGACTGTGCTCTGTTATCCTGTGGATCTGAACCCGGAAGTGCTCCCCTGGTCCTGACCTGGAAGAGGAGGTGCTATGCCCTATATCAGGCCGCCCCTTCCTTTGCTCAGGGCCTGATTATTGTGTTGCTTCCCTGCAAGGCTCTGGGTCTGTCGGGTTGCGCCCTCTATTCTGTGCCCTTGCACTTTGCTCTGTAGTGCGTCTCTGCACATGCTCCGTGCTCGTATTCCGCCTCTTGTCTTGTGCCATGTCTTGTGTTGTCTCTCGTGCCATGTTTGTCTTTGCCTTGCTTTGCCTTGTAGTCCTTCTGCTGTTCTTTGTCTTAGTCTGTTTTGCTATGTCTCGCCTTAGCTATGCTTTGACTTGTAGTCCTTCCTTTGTTCTCTGCCTCGCCTGTTTTGCCATGTCTTGCTTTTGCTATGCTTTGACTTGTAGTCCTCCCTGTGTTCTCTGCCTTGCTATTCCTTGCTTTGTGTTCCTCCCTATGGTCTCAGTCTTTGCTTGCTTTGCCTCGCTCTCTCCTATGGTGCTCTGTAGTGCTCCCTGGCACACGCACCATTTCTCCTCTCCTTAGTGCTCGTTTTTGTCTAGTCCCAAGGTCTTCCCTTGGCCCGGCTCTGGGCTTCTGCCTGCGCTCCGCTGCTAGACTCTGTCCTCGCTCTGACCTGGCTCTGTTTCTGCTTGTGTTCCTTGCCTTGTTCCCTGCCTTGTCCTTGCATTGAACCCCGGCATGGGTTCCCCTTGGCCGTCTCCTGTGCCGTGGTAAGTGTTTGTGTGCACTGGCCAGTATGGCGTGCCCCCTGCGTGGCTCCTAGCACACACCCTGCCTTGAACCCTGGCGTGGCTCCTAGCACGAAGGTTCCTTTGCCCCCTCCTGTGCCTTAGGCTGGTTTCACATTAGCGCTTTTTAAGCGCACGCACGGCCAGGGGTAGCTCCGCCCCCGAGCCGGCTCTCTGCCCGGCGTGCCCGCCCCTTGCTTGTAGCGCCGCCTCCTAGTGCACAGCGGCGCCTGCGATCGGCGCACCCTATCTTTAGCATAGGGTGCGCAGATCGTTCGCAGGCCGTGCGCTAGTTGCGCTTTGACCTGCGCTGCGCACTTTTGACGGTGCGCGCCAAAATCAAACTTTTCGGATTATGGCGCACCGTCAAAAGTGCGCAGGTCAAAGCGCAACTAGCGCACGGCCTGCGCACCCTATGCTAAAGATAGGGTGCGCCGATCGCAGGCGCCGCTGTGCGCTAGGAGGCGGCGCTACAAGCAAGGGGCGGGCACGCTGGGCAGAGAGCCGGCTCGGGGGCGGAGCTACCCCCGGCCGTGCGTGCGCTTAAAAAGCGCTAATGTGAAACCAGCCTTAGTCGTGCCTCGTGCTGGCGTTACAGCCGTGTGCATTGTCCAGTGAGGTGTGCGTCCCTGCGTAGCTCCTAGCACGCAGCCCTGCTCTGAACCCTGGCGTGTCTCTACACGCACTCTGTCTTGTGCCTTGGCGTGTCTCTACACGCACTCTGTCTTGTACCTTGGCGTGTCTCTACACGCACTCTGTCTTGTACCTTTTGCCTTGGCGTGTCTCTACACTCACTCTGTCTTATCCTATGCTTTGGCGTGGCTCTACACACGCACCCTGTCTCGTTTGTGAACCTTGGCGTGTCCCCTACAAACGCACCTCGCTTTGAACCCTGGCGTGTCCCCTACACACGCACCTAGCCTTGGACCCTGGCGTGTCCCCTACACATGCACCTAGCCTTGGACCTTGGCGTGTTCCCTAAACACGCACCCTGCTTGGATATCTGTCGTGCCTCTTTGCCTGCCGGATGCCCGGAACCTGCCGACCGTTGCCAGAGGTCCGGAACCAGATGACTACGGCCTGATGTCCGGAGCTGACGTCCGCAGCCTGATCCCTGGACCCTGTCGGTTTGCCAGCAGTCCGGAGTCCGATGCCATCATGCCATTACCTGTGCCTAGGCGTGCCATCTGGCACGTACCATGTTATGGACCTTGGCGTGCCCACGCGCGCACCTTGCACGTTTTGCTTGTTTACTCTGTATGTGATCCTGTGTTATTCTAATGAAGATACCTTGCACCTACGTCTAGTCTCGTCTTGCTTCCTGCTCGTCCTTGTCGTCAGACACTCGTCTGGTCCCAGCAGTCGTGGTGGCTCACCCCCTTGGTCTTGCCCCTGATACTCCCTGTATAGGGGGTGGATTCTCACAAGGTCAGCTCGCCCTCGGTGGGTGGGTGCCACGACCCAGAGGGTCCACTCAAAAAATGGGCTCAGCAGGAGCTGAGTCCGTCACACTTCGATACTCCGAGTCATCCCCACGGGGACCGTCACCTCTTGCTCCATCCTTCCTTTCAATGGCAAAAAACAGTTCCTGCAAAACATTCATATACTGGGTCACTGTTTCCCCCTCTTTCTGCATGCGACTAAACATCCGAATTCTCAGTTCCCCCACATCGGTCGGGTCCCTATAGGTCTCTTCTAAGATCTGTAACACCCTGACGAAGGTGTTTCGCTGCCCCCGGGGCCTCAACATTACAGAATCCCGGGCTTCTCCGTCCAACGCCATCAGGGCCACTCCTGCCTCCATGCATTCGCTCCATCCAATTCCACAGCATAGTATTGCGGCCGGAGAACCTGGGTAGGTTGCTTAGCATAGCCCCCAAAGAAATGCTGGGCCGGGGGCCCTCATTGTCCACGCTCGGAGACTGCATCCTGCTGACTACGCCAAATGTGGTACTAGCATGTGTGCAGGATGCAGTGACAAGACGCGAGACGGTTTTGTGTTTTTGGTAATAACTCTTGTAGGTTTATAGGTAACTTTTCGCAGGGGTAGTCTAAGCAACCGAACAAATAACAGGGATTGTCCTCTCAGGGACTCAATACAAACAAACACGGAAGTATAAGAACACCACTACACCCGGCAAAGCCTGTCACTATAGGGCCGCGGTATGGCCGACTATGGGTCCTTAGCTATATAATGTCACTTAACCGTCCCGACGTCCCTCGGCGTCCTGGACGATGGTTCCTCGGCGTAGCAGCCGCTGGGCCCAGCCGCTGAAGATCTTTCGTAGTCTTCGAGCATTCCAACGCTCCGGTGAAGCGGGGGCACAACAGGCCCTGGAGGAGTCCTTGGACAGATGGGCCGCAGCCCCCGGATAGGGGCAAGCAGCGGCGATGCGGGGTGGCGGCTGGCAGGCTACCTGCGCAGCCAGCGACTGCAACGGAGGACCCGCGGCGAGCAACGGCCCAGCCCTTGCCGCGGACTGGAGAGGGACAGTGGTGGCCGCCGACGGCACTGGAGTAGCCGCGGCCACGGGTAGAAGCGGGGCGGCTGCGGGCAGCGGGGGACAGGCCCCCGTCGTGGGCTGATGTGAGGCGGCAACGGCCGCTGGGACCCGCGGGCAGGAGCGAGGCGGCAACGACCGCGTGTGTCCGCGGACAGGCCGCAGCTGCGGACTGGAGTAAGGCAGCAGCGGCCGCTGGTCGACGCGCGGAGAGGTTCTCGGACGGTCGTCTCGACGCCGTCCCACAGATGTCCAGGGGGAGTGTCTCTCCTGTCTCTGGCCTCCTTCCTGGCTCCGGTGAGTCGCTCTGGCTCGCAGTCGCTCCCACGGTCTCCTGCTCTTTCTGTCCCATTCTGCTGACTCACTGTGACTAGCGTTCCCCGCCCCTTTTATATTGGCTCCTCCTCCAGCCCACCTGTCAGTTTCCACGGTCCGTCCTTGATCTCTGTCCCCCGGAAACAGTTTCCCCCGGAACCTAGGCGATCGTTCCCTTGGTTCCGACCCGGACACTCGGCGGGGACCCTCTCTCCCACACTGCGGCAGCTGAACACTATTGACATGCGGGCCCACCAGCCCACACGTCAATAGTTAACAGCCGCCAGCCAATCGGAGGCTGGCAGCTGACGTCAGCCGCAGCGAGCACATCGCCGGCATCTGACGTCACTGTCAGTCGCCGGCAAGTATGCGCTTCAGCAGCGTGGAGTGACGGAGCCTCGCCGCTGGAGCGCGGCCAGGTAAGAACTTGTTTTTTTGGGGTTTTTTTGAGAGCGGCGATCCAGGGGGCCCGGGGCAGTATGCTGGACGCTGGGGGCAGAATGCTGAATGCTGCGGCAGAATGCTGAATGCTGGGGGTAGAATGCT
This sequence comes from Dendrobates tinctorius, assembly GCF_039654945.1. Lineage (NCBI taxonomy): Eukaryota > Metazoa > Chordata > Amphibia > Anura > Dendrobatidae > Dendrobates > Dendrobates tinctorius. The sequence goes on along the minus strand of NW_027361834.1, from coordinate 2,596,835 downwards.
GGATGCTGGGGCAGAATGCTGGATGCTAGGGGCAGAATTCTGAATGTTGGTGAAGAATGCTGGACGCTGGGGCAGAATGCTGGACGCTGGGGGCAGAATGCTGGGGGCAGAGTGTTGGATGCTGGGGGCAGAATGCTGGACGCTGGGGGCAGAATGCTGGACGCTGGGGGCAGAATGCTGGACGCTGGGGGCAGAATGCTGGACGCTGGGGGCAGAATGCTGGACGCTGGGGCAGAATGCTGGATGCTAGGGGCAGAATTCTGAATGTTGGTGAAGAATGCTGGACGCTGGGGCAGAATGCTTGACGCTGGGGCAGAATGCTGGACGCTGGGGGCAGAATGCTGGGGGCAGAGTGTTGGACGCTGGGGGCAGAATGCTGGACGCTGGGGGCAGAATGCTGGACGCTGGGGGCAGAATGCTGGACGCTGGAGCAGAATGCTGGACACGGGGGCAGAATGCTAGACATGGGGGCAGAATGCTGAACACTGGGGCAGAATGCAGACATGGGGGCAGAATGCAGACATGGGGGCAGAATGCAGACATGGGGCAGAATGCAGACATGGGGGCAGAATGCTGGACGCTGGGGCAGAATATGACAGTAAGACACAGTAGGGGGCAGAATGTGAGACATGGGGCATGATTGGAGACAGATGGGGCAGGGTTGGAGACAGATCGCCCAGGATCATGGGGCAGGATGGATACGATGGGGCGGGATGGGGAGATCATAGGCTAGTTTCACACTTGCAGCGTTTCGAGCGCACATGATATGCATGCAAAAAACGCTTACAAACGCTTGTAAATGCTGCATTTTTTCGTCGCATCATCGTGCGCATTATGACAAAAAACTCTGCGTTTGTATACGCTTTTATGCGTTTTTCCATGCGTTTGCATTTTTTATGCGCATGGTGTCACAATCACAGGAGGAAAATTCTTGAAAAATTCTTGCAACAGACTCCACCAATAGGACAGCAGTGGGCTTGTGTTATGGAAATTCTTTAAATAGACCCAGTTTACAGCTGAATTCTTCATATTTCCTTGGATTTTCTCTTGACAACATGGATCTGCGCTGGAAGAGTTTTCACTTCAACTTGGATCTGGACATCAGGATGGCTCAGGCTTATGCAGTTGCTTGCCATCAACAAAGGGAGAGAGAGAGACAACGAAGATGGCAGCAGCAGCGTTTGTGGATACATCCGATTATTGAACTCTGGGAGAGCTGTGGAGCGTAACACACCCTCTACAGTGAGCTCCAGGCAAACCCGGAGAAATTTACTGATTACACAGGAATGTCCCAACAAACCTTCAGGTATTTGCTTGGTCGTGTCCAAGATGCCATCCGGAGACAGGACACACAGCTCCGTCGGCTCCTGGTCACATTGCGGTACGTAGTATTGCAAAACCAATGCCTGCATAACTTTCTTTGTTCTCACATGAACTATTCCAAAGCTGGCAGAATTATTGTTCTGCCATGTAGTTAACCAAAGGCTGCATTTTTTTATGCCATGTAGTAAAGAAAAGGCTGCTTATATATTTGTATGCCTTTGTTTTTTTATTGTGTTATGTATTTGTTGTGGTTCTAAACAATCTATATACACAAATATTAATTTTTTTTGTTTCTCGGTTTCACAGATTCCTGGCTACTGGCGAGAGCCTCTCTTCACTGCACTTCCAGTACCGTATTGGAATATCAACATTGTCTGGAATAGTTGCGGACACCTGCCAGGCTTTGTGGGATGTTCTCTATCCCGAATTTATGCCCCTGCCCACTGTGGAAAAGTGGTTTGAAATTGCTGAAAGATTCTGGACAGTCTGCAATTTCCCTAACTGTTTGGGTGCCGTTGATGGGAAACACATCCGTATTATAAAACCAAAAAGAACAGGCTCTGAGAACTATAACTATAAAAAGTACTTTTCTACAGTACTCATGGCCATTTCGGATGCAGACTGTATGTTTATTGCAGTGGACATTGGGGCATTTGGCTGTGGGAATGACTCCCAGGCTTTTAAGAACTCTCAAATGGGCTGGAGGTTGTATGGCAACCAGTTCAATTTCCCCAAGCCTCGGCCTCTTCCCAACACTGAAGGTCCGCCTCAGCCCTTTGTAATGGTTGGGGATGAGGCATTCCAGATGTGCCAAAACCTGCTCAAGCCCTACTCCAGCCGGGACTTGGACCACACCAAAAGCATTTTTAATTACAGGCTGACCAGGGCCAGAAGAACTGTTGAGTGTGCCTTTGGTATACTTGTCTCCAGATGGCGCATTCTCAGCACAGCCATTAATCTGAAACTGGAAACAGTGGATGATGTGGTGAAGGCCTGTGTGGTTCTACATAATTTTGTCATGGTTAGAGAGCACCCGAACTTTGAACTCGATGATGCAGCTCCTAACCCATTGCCTGAATTTACTCAGCACCCTCTCAGGTCATCCGTTGAAGTTGGCGAAATGAGGGACCAATTTGCGGCCTACTTCAACTCAGATGTGGGACGGGTGGAATGGCAAGAGCAAATGGTGTAAACCAAATTTTCTTTTGTGTATGTTAATAAAAAACCTGTGTTGATACCTGTACCGAGTGCACTCTGTCTTCTTACACTTCAATACAATAATCAACTGGCCTGGTGTACCAGTGAATTAATGATGCTGTGTCTTGTGCATCATGAATTTACTAGTACTGAGCAGGTGAATATACACACACACACACACACAAGTTGTATGATCTTTATCATCTCTAGAGTTTGAGTTCAATTTGCTGCGACGGTGGAGATAGTACAAATAATTTTTGTGTCACCTGGCATGATGTTAACAATAGTGATTTGGGACTGCAGTTGCATCCCTCACTATTTATGACACCTAACGATGTGATTATAAATATTATATGTTGTATCATCACTGTGGCTTCAGTTTGAACGCAGACAGTAGACATAATAAAGTTTATACAACTAATACAATACCCAGATTAACACACTATAGTGTCCTCAACACTGCTATAATGGCACTTCTATAACTATGAACACATCAACAGGGAAATAAGATGTAACTAATATCCCAGAAAAATGAAGCGAACCAATAAATATTCTGTGATAAAATCATGATATTTTTATTTCATGAAAAAAGAATTAAAAAAGACCACATGTCATTTTAAACATAATATACCCCTAGGGGAAAATTGCACAGCCCAAAATTTCATAATCTAATTAATCAATATATATTCAATATACAGTATATCATCATTTAAATGTCACAGGAGGTATAATCAAAAAAATGTCTCTTGCACGGCTCCTATTTACGGTTATATTGCAGTGAAGGTAATTAAGTTTTATACTTATATTTCATACTGTGTAACAACTGCTTCTATCTTATATATATTTTTTCAGTGTCTCCTGCTTGGATTATTATATAATATCTTGTGGATAAAATTATTGCATGTATGGAGACTATATTATAGACCTTGTTGATGTGTATCATGGAGTTAATTATTTTAATTGTTAACTTTATATAATGATATTTGAAATTGATATCAGGAAGCGGTTTTTTTGATTATACCTCCTGTGACATTTAAATGATGATATACTGTATATTGAATATATATTGATTAATTGGATTATGAAATTTTGGGCTGTGCAATTTTCCCCTAGGGGTATATTATGTTTAAAATGACATGTGGTCTTTTTTAATTCTTTTTTCATGAAATAAAAATATTGTGATTTTATCACAGAATATTTATTGGTTCGCTTCATTTTTCTGGGATATTAGTTACATCTTATTTCCCTGTTGATGTGTTCATAATACAATACCCAGGCCTGGTGTCATGCTGAAGTGAGGACGCCAAAAGTAACGCATCCAGACTTCATAAGGTTATCACACATGGGCAGGAGAATACATGGGTCGCCCTCACACCCAGGGCTGTGGAGTACTCGGTACCGGGCCCGGTGGATCTCAATGGGAGTTGTCACGGTAGCTGGGACCCAGCCCGTGGCCCTGGGCGCCCATTGTAAATGTTCAGTGTCAATGAATAAGTCGTGACGCCACCTGTGGTGTTCGGCAATGTGGATGTTAGGCCGACGCTGCAGACAGTTCCCCTGGGACGGATGGTATGGTGCAGCAAGGATGGTATAGCCCTCCACAGGCAGGGCTGTAGTCCCAGGGCAGAGTAGATGTAGTGACACTTAGATGGTGTAGCGTCAGGCACAGGGGATGTAGCAGTGCCGGGTAGGTTGACGCAGGAATAAGTGGAGGACACCAGAGCGTGTAGTTCCAAAGCTTTACTCACAGTCTGTAGCGGCTCAAGAGCCCGCATCCGTGCTGAGTCCTCCGGGTCAGGAGCTCAGCCAACCTCCAGGCAAGATGAAGCACACCTCTCCAACACTCCTCCAACTTATGTGCCTTTTCTGAACGTCTCCCTCTTAGCGCCTTTAGTGAAGTCCTCACAGTACTGAGTTACACTGGAGTTCCTCCTGTCAGATGTTCCTATGATCTCTATTTGTACGGCAGACAGCTGTAGCCTGCTTCGGGGACTCTCTGCTACCGAGTCCCGGCTCTCTATCTCGTTGCTGTTGTGCCCCCAAGTCTGGTGTGGGAATAAAGTGTTCATCAACATCTATTCCTCCGGTGTCTGTTGCGGGACCATAAGAATCCAAACACCCTCGGGGACCGGACCCTGGCCTTGCGCTTAGAACTTGGGAAGGGTTTTCTCCTAACCCTGCTCCCCTGGTTCTCTTCCTCTCCTCACGTTCCATACCAATCCTTTCCTTCTTATGGAGATTCAGGCTTTCCTTCAATGTTCCTTTCCTGTGCCAGCGGACCCAGATTACTGAGGTCGGCTGCAGCACTTTCCTTCCTCCATCCCACTCAGGGGATCTCCTTACACAGGTCCGACCTCGTCAGACTCTTGTGACTAACTGTCTAATTCCTATCCTCTTCCCGCTCTTTTGGTGCAATCTAACTCCACCCGCCTCCCAGCACGCTTCGTGTTCCAAGCAGGGAGCCACCAAAGGGTGCTTTGCTACACTAATCCATTGTGTGGGGTGCAGGTTTTGGAGTGTGGATAGGGGTCTCCACCTTACCTGGATGGTGGGGTAACACACCTCAAGAGGTGCAGTACCTCTGTGGCGACTGAACCCTCAGGGGCGCCACATACACATAAGAGGTAACCTGCAGCATCGCAACAGTCTGATAGAAATATATGCAGACTGAAACAACGATGCAGGTTAAAACTCATGTGTAGTCACCTGGCCAGGTGTGATAGTTATGATACAAGGGCAGGGTATTGTACATATGGCGTGTATTTTCCCTGTCATCTCCTCAGTTTCTCAACACACACTGAATAGAGGATGTTGTTAATCACAAGGTATATCTAGAATCACCTTGTCTTGTATCACAAAAAGTTAAATGATGTTGGTAAAAACACACCATAGTCAATTAACTTTTGATGATACCTGGCAAGGTAACAATAGATACACCTTGCACTCAACAACATCCTCTATTCAGTATGTGTAATATTAGCTGACTCAAGAGACTGGTGTGGAAAATACAAGTCATATAGATTTGTGTTTTTGACTACATATATCTCCAAGAATGACACAAGAAACGTGGCAGTAATGGAGCTATGTGGTGACAAAAACGCTAAGTGTACGGCACAGTGTGTGTACGGCGCAATGTGTATACGGCGCAATGTGTGTAGGCGGCGAAAGACACATTAATCAAACAGTTTTTTGTGAAAGCAGAATTGCCCATTTATTTAAAAAAAAAAAAATTATTTTGAAGAACATTTGGGGGAAGAGTGGGAGAGGCGAGGAATGGCTGGAAGTTGAGGAAGGGGTTCTAGGCGAAGGGGCAACTAAAGTAGTCGGGGAAGGGATATCAGGGATGGAAACAGAGGCAGGTTGAGAAACATTAGAAGGAGAGGGGGGACTGACAAACAAAGTCTTTTGTTTTTTGGTCTTCTTTGGGGCAGGAGTCTCCTGCCTGGACCAACTACCACCCTGTGACCGCCTTACATTGCTTCCCCGCCTGGAGATGGTGGACCTTGTCTGTGGTGAGAAAAAGAGGGAATGTGAGTCACCCCTCTGCTGCTCGGTGGTGGGGGTGGCGGTGGTCCTTGAAGGAGAATATGTGGTGTTGGTGCTCCTAGAAGGAGAAGTGTTCTCGGTGCTTCTTGTTGGAGAAGTGGTGGCGGTTCTCCTAGTAGGAGAAGTTGTGGCGGTGCTCCTAGGTCCCCCGAGGAAGCCCTGTGTGTGCGAAATGCATAGGGGCATTGGCGGGACCCCCAGTTTACCACTATGGGTAAGAAAATCTTTTTGTGATATGTACTGATGACTGAATGATAGGAACTCAGGATCATAATGTGTGGTTATTTGGATGACCACGGAGCCTTGCAATTTTGCACATAGGAATTTTCCTTTGATAGGGCACTTTATGTATATGCACAGATGAGTAGTCTTAGACTGTGTGCCCAATTAGTAACCTGGGGAAAATCTTTTTCCTTAATCCGTTCCTGTAAGCTATTATTCCTCCGATCACATCATTATCACCGGGTGGTCTGGTCATGTAGTCTTCCACCATATACTGACTCATATTTTGTATTTTCTGATATTTTAAAAGCTGTAATTGCGTAATAAAATATTTATACTTTTTGCACAAGATAGTATTCTGTGTGTATTTATGCTTGTTTATTTAATTATCATAAACTTTTTTCCTTTTTGGGCGTTTCTTGAACTCTTTTTATCTCTGTTTGTGTGCCTAAGTATCGAGTTGCCCTCCTTGGACTTAAGTCCAATGCTTTGATCAATTATAGGCATGATATTCTGTATTAAAATCATAGCCTGTAAGAAAGCAGTGTTGCAGGCCTGTAACACATTCAGCTGTTGCTCAGGACTAAGGTGTTCCGCCATGCCCTGTTCAATTTTACTAAAGAAATGGTTCGCAGGTCTGTTGAGGTCAGCCTCCAGCCGGTCAAGGCGCTGGTCGACAGATTGGAAGCGGTGTTCTATGTGGATAAAATCGCGTTTCATGAGTGAAAAACCGCTTTCCACTCTATCGGACAGCGACTTGAGGCTGGCATGAAAGGCCTCGCTCAAGTGCATTAACTCGGGCAAGACAGGCCTGTCCGAGGCCCTCTGCCGCTGGCGGTTAGTGCCCGCATAACCAGTGGCAGAGACCTGGGACAGGGGAACACCTGATGGACCAGCTTCCTGGTCACCAGCTGTCCGTGTTGCTGACCTGCAAGTTGCTTCCTGGCTGTCAGATGGCTAGGACGGGTCTGAGGTCGATCGATGAAGGATCGCTCCAGGGACAGGTTGCAGGGTGCTGCTCCAGGTGCTGTGGAAAGAAAAGTAAAACATTACTATCATGCATTTACTAGAAGCATCAGCTGTGGAATAGAAAAGCACAGGTTATTACAAAAAAAATAAATAAATACTTACGCTCTAGTGGCAAGGACTGGTCTCAGGAAAGCCAACTCGCGATGATAGCGGTACTTTGTTCTGATCCTTGCCGCTGAACCACTGTGAACCTGTCCCTCAGCACGAACATCAGTGTTGAAGCGGTCCTTCATTGAGCGCCAACGTGTGCAGACTTTGTTCACTGTAGAAAAAGCAAAGAAAAAACGTTATACAATGCACTGATGGCAACATCTGTATCATCTCACACACCTGAGTGAACGTGGCAAACATTCAATGCGGCATCACAAAAGAATTCAATACACAATGCAGTCACTGTTGATCCTGAGGTCACAGGTGTGTTTACTGCAAGAATATATCTTGCAAGAAACACACCAGTATCAACAGCATCAAGAGTGAAAGCATGATCAATACAGCATTACAATACACAATGCATTCACTGTTGATCCTGAGGACACTGGTGTGTTTGAAGCAAGAATATATCTTGCAATAAACACACCAGTACCTTCAGGAGCAAGAGTGAAAACAGAATCAATACAGCAGTCCAATACACAAAGCAGTCACTGTTGATCCAGAGGACACTGGTGTGTTTACTGCAAGAATATATCTTGCAACAAACACACCAGTACCTTCAGGAGCAAGAATGACACCAGAATCAATACAGCAGTCCAATACACAAAGCAGTCACTGTTGATCCAGAGAGCACTGGTGTGTTTGATGCAAGAATATATCTTGCAACAAACACACCAGTACCTTCAGGAGCAAGAGTGAAAACAGAATCAATACAGCAGTCCAATACACAAAGCAGTCATTGTTGATCCAGAGGACACTGGTGTGTTTACTGCAAGAATATATCTTGCAACAAACACACCAGTACCTTTAGGAGCAAGAATGACACCAGAATCAATCCAGCAGTCCAATACACAAAGCAGTCACTGTTGATCCAGAGAGCACTGGTGTGTTTGATGCAAGAATATATCTTGCAACAAACACACCAGTACCTTCAGGAGCAAGAGTGAAAACAGAATCAATACAGCAGTCCAATACACAAAGCAGTCACTGTTGATCCAGAGGACACTGGTGTGTTTACTGCTAGAATATATCTTGCAACAAACACACCAGTACCTTCAGGACAAAGAGTGAAAAGAGAACCAATACAGCATTACAATCTACAATGCAGTCACTGTTGTTCCTGAGGACACTGTTATGTTCCCTGATAGAATATATCTATCAGGAAACACAAAAGTATCCACAGGAACAAGAGTCATTGTGGCATCAAACAGCAGGGAAATACTTACTAAACGCCTTTTTGGAAGCTGCAGAGGCACTGTGCCAGCCCTCCATCAACGCTGCGGCCACCTCATTCCAGAGCTGCTGGGTCACCACAATGTCTTTGTACTGCTGGTTACGGCTGTCCCACAACGGGACACGTTCCTGGACAAGGCGGGTAAGGTGCTTGTTGTCGAGATAGATGTCTTCATCCCGTTGTGAAACCTAGAAAAAAAAAATATTATAATCTTGGTAATTGATGAGAATCACATTGAAAAAAAAGGAAACAGAAAAGTAGAAAGATATAGAAGATGAAAAACAGGACAGAAAAAAGGAATAGAAATTTTTTTTTTTTAAATAAAGACCTTAAAAGACTTGATACTTACATTGCATCTCTTCGCCGTGACTTGGCTAGGCTGCTCCCGCTGTTCCGCCTCACTTGCCGGTTCCGATGCTGAGATCTGTAAAAGAACACAAATTATTACCCATTTGTAGAGGAAGCTATACTTACACAAAGGCAGCAAAATCCTCACCTCCCGGTCAGCTTGGGCCAGTTCTTCTTCGGATGGCAAATATTCGGATCCAGAAGACATGCTGGAATAAAAAAAACAAAAAACATTAGCACATAATATATTTTTAAGGACAGGCACATATATAGATTTTATAATACTCACATTTTAGCTGCTGAAGCTGTAATCCAAACTTGAGTCTTGTCTCTTGCTGGGTGGGTGTATTGTCTCTTGCAGGGCTTCTTGTCTCTTGCAGACTGTCTGTAGAGTGTGGTCTGGCACTACAGACCCCTTATTTTATGTACACTCCTCCAAAACAATGTTGCTTGTTTAGGGGGTGAATTAAACAAGTGTCTAGACATTGTTTACTCTGAAATCGCGACCCCATAGACTCTAATGCTATTTTTTTGCGCATTGCGTGCGCACACGCATGCATGCGATATTTTAACGATGTTGGGCGGAACAAAAAATGCAACATGTAGCGTCTGGCGCGTCTGGACGCACACCTGGAAAATGAGCAGCGCACGAAAACGCTGAGGCACGCGTGCAATCACTAGACACTGCACCCACCATTTTAAAGATAGGGGACAATTGTGCGTGCGACCAATTGCGCACGATGCGCTGCGCGATAAAGCGCTAGTGTGAAACCAGACATAGGGGGCAAAATGGATACTCATGAGGGTGGGATGGGAGTACATATGGCTGAAGCCAGGAATGAGACACACGGGGGTCAGGATGGGCGATATTATTACCATAGGGGCTAATTAAGGGATATTATTACTGCAGTGATGTATTTAATTTTTTGAGTATACTGTTTTAAATGGGGGCGGTCCTGTTACTCTGCGGAGCGACACTATGTCGCCTTTTTTTCTTCATGTGGTGTAATGTGGAAGTCGGGAAAAAAATAAGTAATGTGTTCTGCAAGCGGAGCTCTAGATAACTGTGTTATTTCCTGCAGAGACGAGCCCTGACTGGAAGACGTGATGGTGATCTGTGCTGGATGAAAGATGAAAAGCAAGGATGAAGGACTTCACCTAGAGACATCACTGGTGAGTTAGTGTGTTACCTATACACTGACACTATACAATGTATACTATATACAGAGGTCCTGTGTATAATGTCACCAGTGATCACTGTGTTACCTGTACACTATATACAGAGTTCTTGTGTATAATGTCATTGATCACTGTATTACCTGTACACAAACACTGCATATTAAGCACAAATCTCCTGTGTATAATGGCACTTATGGTGATAGTATTATGTTTTTTATTAATGATCAGTATTGTAGTATTCAGTCACCATGTAGTGGTAATATGTGGTCTGGGCATGGTGCGGTGGTATTTGTCCCTTGTATGTGCTATTATTTGGTCACTTTGTGGTGGTAATATGTGGTCTGGTCATGGTGTTGTGGTATTTGTTCCTTGTATGTGATATTATTTGGTCACTATGGTAGTAATATGTGGTCTTGTCATGTTGTGGTGGTATTTGTTCCTTGTATGTGGTATTATAGGTCACTGTGGTGGTAATATGTGATCTGGACGTGGTGCAGTGGTATTTGTTCCTTCTATGTGATATTATTGGTCACTTTAAAAATTAAAAAATAAATAAAAATATACCTAAATTGTATTTGCATATTTTAACAAATATTTAATAGGTTTCAGTAGAGTAGGGCCTGGCCAAAAGTGTCTACAGTGTTATGGTGGCGGCTTAAAAAAATCTTTTGGCCAAAGCAAAAGCTGCCGGCAATATGTGTGATCTGGTGATGGGAACTGTTAATGTGTGATAGGGGAGAAGTGGAGATTTTCCAAGAGAGAGCGGTGGGACTCTGGACAGTTCGAGGGGTGGTGGCGGGGCTGGGTGGAGCCTGCGCGGAGTCTCAAGGGGGCCCGAAAATTTTGCCAGTATGGGGCCCCGAAATTCCTGCTGAAGCGCGCACTTGCCGGCGACTGACAGTGACATCAGACGCCGGCGATGTGCTCGCTGCGGCTGACGTCAGCTGCCAGCCTCCGATTGGCTGGCAGCTGTTAACTATTGACATGCGGGTCGGCGGGCTCGCATGTCAATAGCGTTCAGCTGCCGCAGCGCCGCGCTAAGGGCCCGGTTTACCTGCCGGTAGGGGCCCGGTGAACAGAGGAGACCGGGCCCGATGTGGACCCCCTCTGCCCACCGGACCCCATACGCCAGTCAGGGCAGTAATGCCCTGATGGTGGCCCTGTGCTCAACCATACATCAACCTTGATGAAGTTGACGATCGGATTGTGACAGAGATCATAGGGGAAATATTCCCTAAAATGTACACAATATCTAAATTATTTCAAAACCTAATCAATTTTTTTTATTAAAATGGACATAAGGGTGAGCACACCTCCAGAATAAGATGTGGAAGGGGTTTAACAAGCTGAAGAATAGGTACAATATATTATGAATTTATTTTACTGTAATTTACCATCAACTATTGACACCAGAAAGATAGCAATCTTGACAATTTTGAATATTATTATTTTTCAACTTCTTCCATTGTGCTAGACTCATTGTTTTACATGTACAATTTTACACTGATGTGAAGGATTTCCTCCAAAGTTACTTATTGAATGCTAAGAATGGATGATCATTCAATAGTATGGGGGCGTTATAATTTGCAAAACCCACTTTACATCATTTGTTTGAATATTTATACAAGGATGTGAACTACATATTAGAGTACATTGTGGTTCCTGTCTGAGCAAATAATGCACATAAAAGAATGAAACTTTGTATTCTTTTTTAATTAAATAATGTTTTTTTCCATTTCCTTGACTGACCTTAACCAACCCCAGCAAATGTTATTTACTTAGGTTATTCTACATGTTATAAAAATATATACAGTGCCTTAAAAAGTATTCATACCCCGTGAGCTTTTCCACCTTTTTTCACAATACATTTATGTTTTTTGGCGTATTGAGTTACACAATGTGTTTATACCCCACAGATGTGGGTATAAAAAGGGATTTATATCCTTCTGCAGAAAGAGAGATGCTACAGAACAACAGCCAAGGCAGTATGGCACCATCAACAGAAACACAGATTTAATACAAATGGAGATTCAGTGGCGCTTGTGTATGAGTGTAATTCCAGCAGCAAACACTAAGACACCTGTCACAAGGGTGTCAAAGAAATAAGGTAAAATAACTAATAATATTAGTGTGCGCTTGGAACACTCAAAGAAGAGGGAAATCTAAATTGGGTGGTTATAGAAAAAAAAAAAAAACCTCTTATAAGTGCTCTTTATGTAGCTGGATAATAGCGAGAAAATAGCAATTAGTAATAGTCAATTGTAAGACCTCAGAAGAAGTGCTTAAGGGAAAAAGAATATATATAAATGCTGGTGGCAATCTTAGTTCCAACCTGAACAATCACAAACTAAAAAGGCATGAGTGAGGGTAAAAACCTGAAATCACTGAACAGGTTATATACCGCAGGGTAATTCTCCCTGATAGTAGCTAAAAAAAAAAAAAAAAAGTCAAAGTCAAATTGCAGCCTGTGAACGGCTGTGCAGAGTAGCCGCAATAGTAAATGCACAAGTCAGAGAGCGGTACCTGTAAAGATAATGCGATGCAAAGTCCTCACTCCAGTAAGCGGTGCAGGTTAAAATAGCGCTTTTTGCTCCAGCGCTTGGAAAAAGAGGGGGGGTTTGTACACTGGGGTATAGACGAGTTACAGGGCCTGCCCCGGCTGGTGGCAGCCTCCTGTCAGTGTACCTCCAGCTGTGGAGCAGACGTGAGCGGCCTCTCATGCTCCCGGCGTCTGTGAGCTGCTCCAGGTATACAGGACCTTCGTGATGTGAGTCATCACATGACCACGTCAGTTTCACTTGCTGGTGGTTGCGACGGGGACCAATGGACTTTCCAACATGTTTCAAAGACTAACTGTCTTCTTCCTCAGGGACCTTTTTTCACAATACATTTATGTTTTTTGGCGTATTTTATTGGGATTTTATTTTATATACCAACTCTAAGTAGCAAGTATTTGTGAAGTGTAAAGGAAATTATACATGGTTTTCTAAATATTTTAAAAATATAAATGTGAAAATTGTCATGTGCATTTGTATTCAGCCCCCTAAGTCAATACTTTGTAGGACCACATGTGACGACACAACATTTAATTTTAATTATGCCAGACATATATTTTCAGTGGGTCAAGAGACATATATGAACAATATTCTGAGTCAGAACGTTGACTCTTGAGTTGTTTGTGAATTGTTAAATGGTTGCCGTTTACCTCTTAAATCAGATTCTACATGTTATTCTCTGCTATCTTTGGAGGACAGGGTTGCAGAGTCATTGAACAATCAATATTTGCTAATATGTTGATTACCCACTGTACAAATCCATGTAGGTTGTTGACCTACTAAACAGGGGAGGATAAATTATGCATATTGATTAAATACTCAAACAATGCGAGTTACACAATGTGTTTATACCCCACAGATGTGGGTATAAAAAGGGATTTATATCCTTCTGCAGAAAGAGAGATGCTACAGAACAACAGCCAAGGCAGTATGGCACCATCAACAGAAACACAGATTTGACATTCTACAGGATGCCTGCTTAAGGGACCACGACCCTAGCTAAAAGAACACAGATCTGCTACATTGACCATTACTGAACCCATGGAGATGTTTGGGGAAGCCAGGTTGGGACCCTCCAGTCACCTGACCCAATGGATATGTTCAGAGAAGCCAGGTTGGGACCCTCCTGTCACCATGGAGACCTTCAGCGAAGCCAAGTTGGGACCTTTCGGTCACCTGGCCACGTGCCTCAATGGACTGTCAGCTTAATCAGCTTGTTATTACCTTCTCTATGTGGGTGCCTGCCAAGGGTGGGGTTCCATTGGTGGGGCAGTCGGCCCTGGATGCCCCGAAGTCACAGCTGCTCTAATCCAAGCGTGTCAGTAGAATGGTGAGACTCTGTAATTTTGCACCATCTTGGGTATTTGCTTCGAATGTTCTATATATTATTGTCTGTTGGTGGTTCAATAAAGTATTGCCATACTGTTTTACCCTCACCCTATGTCATTTGAATGCTATTCTGCCCACAAGAAAATGAGTTTGGGCGGTCAGTAGGATGAGCCCTGGTTCATGCTGTCTTTCTTAAGACTGCCGGGCTAGCGGACAAGAGCACCCACTGACCCTCATGTCTCCACACCACGTTTCTCTGCAATTACTCCTGCAAGAGTTTTGGTAATGTCTGCTGCAGTGTTAGTTTTCTGCAACACATAGCATTTTTCAGTTAGCCCAAAAAGTTCTACTTTGACCTCATTTTTCCACATGATAGCTGTGTCCCCTACATTGCTTTATGGCAACTCAAATGGGACTTCTTATGGCTTGCTTTCAATGGCTTTCTTCTTGCCACTCTTCCTTAACGACAAGATTTGTGAGGTATATGACCAGGTTTTCCTGTGGACAAATTCTAGCACCTGAGCTGTGGATTTCTGCAGCTCCTCCAGAGTGACCATGGGCCTCTTGGCTGCTTCTCTAATTAGTGCTCTTCCTTGCTTGGGATGTCAGTGTAGGTGGATGACAATGCCTTGGTAAGTTTGCAGATGTTCCTTATGCCTTCCATTATTCCATTTTGGATGAAGGAGTGAACAGAGTTCTGTGAGATGTTTAGAGCTTGGGCCAGGGGTGGACACTGAAAGCTTGGGGCCCTTGTGCAGGAAATGTGTCTGAGCCCCCTCTTTTTATGGCGACAAAGCTACATATATATTCATACATGCACAAACATGTATATATATATTACATAGTCTCATTTATTATGTATATTGCCGTCCCTTATTATACAGTGCCCTCTCTTGTTGTTTACAGCACCTTCCCTTACATATTGGATTGTATTGAGCCCTGTTTTTTATTGCATACCATCCTGTCTTGTTAGTTGTAAAATGCAATGATGGCTGATGGAGCATGGGAAAGCTTCTTTTCTAATGGAGGAACTGATGGACTGGTCGTCTGGTTAACGGCTCCTCCATCAACAGTCATTTTATATCTAACAAGAGCGGGGACTTTGTAATAAAATAGGGCGTTGTGAATAACAAAAACAACAAGAATACACTATGCAAGAGACAGCACTGTACATAACAACAGAGCAAGCTGTATAATAAGGGATAGCATCATATATAACTAGAGAGGATGGTACGTAATAAGGGACGGTGTTATACATAACAAAAGAGGAAACTATGTAACTAAGGATGGTGTTATACATAATAAGTGAGTACACTATATACTAAGGGACTGTGTTTTACATAATAAGTAAGTACACTATATACTAAGGGACTGTGATAGACAATAAGTGAGTACACTATATACTAAGGGACTGTGCTATACATAAAAAGTGACTACACTATATACTGAGGGACTGTGCTATACATAATAAGCAAGTACAGTATACACTAAGGAACTGTGTTAGACAATAAGTGAGTACACTATATACTAAGGGACTGTGCTATACATAAAAAGTGACTACACTATATACTGAAGGACTGTGCTATACATAATAAGCAAGTACACTATATACTAAGAGACTGTGTTAGACATAATAAGCGATAATAACGTCTTCCTCCACCTCCCCCTGTTCATAAATCCATTATAAATCAATCCCTCTTCCTCCCATCCCAATCCCCACACCCCAACTTCTCTTGCAGGCAGCGGAGCTGCAGGGATCTCTCCCTGCTGGCCGCACATGAGGGCAATCTGGCCAGGGGCCCTCGGAGCCTCGGGGCCAGATAAACAGGCCAGATTGCCTTCATTATTAGCCGCCCTGCAGGGGTCCACCTCCGGGTCCTGGTGCAGCCACACCGGTTGCACATGTGGTATGTCCATCCCTGGCTTGGGCTATTTTTTTTTATAACTTAACCCTACTTTACTCCTGGTGTGTTTTCTTGATTTTCATGATGCTGTTTGATCAATAATATTCTCAAACAAACCTCCGAGACCTTCACAGGACAGCTGTAGTTGTAATAAGAATAAATTACACACAGGTGTACTCAGTTTACTAATTATGTGACTTCTGGAAGCAACTGTTCACTCTAGATTTTATTTAGGGGTATCAGACTACAAGGGACTGAATATAAATGCATGTCACAATTTTCAGATTTCTATTTTTAAAATAATTAGAAAACCATGTATCATTTCCTTCATTTCCTTTACACGTCACAAATACTTGCTATTTTGTGTTGTTATATCACATAAAATCCCAATAACAATACATATGTTTGTGACTGTATTCTGAAAAAATGTGGAAAAGACAGGTGTTTTCAATTGTCCACCTATTACCCTTTGGGTGCAGCTTTATATTCTGCCCTGGCATTTCCTACTGGCAATAGATTCATTTGGATCTTCTGACATTCTGTTGATGCTTGGAGCCAGTCTGTGAGATTCCAGCTAAAGGTTTTTCGCTTTGCTGTGTACTTGCTATACTTTCCACCTATCTTCTGTATATTATTAGGAAGTAGGCAGTATATTATTTAACAGTACTTGCTTTATTCTTTGCTTAGTATTTTGTTATTTACTTTACTCGCTCTGTAATCTTTCCTTTGTTCATCACACTTCTCTTGTAGGTAATTCACACTCTACTCTGCCCTCAGGTTCCTTAGGAGGAATGTGAAGCAACTCAATGGCTGTTTAGGTCTGAGTTGCCATCTCCTGGTCTGTGGTTAGGACTATCTCTGCACCACAAGGGATTGTGGAGTCAGAATATCTAGTCTGTACAGGAACCGGCAGGGTCAGTTGCAGTTTTTAGTGTGTGACCTATTTTCCCCAGTAAGTTACTACACAGCCATGATACTATGTATGATCATTTCTGGGTCTTCCACAGATTCATTTTTTTAATCTATTACGAGAAGTGTAAAAGCAGGATCACATTTATGATAAATATTACGCTAGCACTGATCGTGGGCATTGCTGCATGCTGTCAGCTGTCACATACAGCTGACACCCGCACGCAATCGCCGCGGCGCTCAGCGTGAGGCCGTGCAATTGTGCCGCCGTGCAAATACTGATCTTTGCTGGAATGCACCTCCCGCAGAGGAGTATATGTACAGCGCATGTCGGGAAGGCCATGACGATGTGAAAATTGGAGAAAGTTGTTGCTTAATATAGAACCTTTGTGAATTTTAAAAGCGAGTACCAGGCAACCTTCAGGTAAGAATCAATGCAGTGATCTCGCATATTTACTACTTCCACTATATTATTTTTTTCTTGTGATTTGCATTGATTATGTATATATTATGATGTCATCAATTTGGATGTGGTTCGTCATTTTAAAAGAAAGTGGCTTCTCTGATACAGGCATGGTGAGATTAAGACCACTGAACAGTCGAAACGCGTCAATAGAATTTATACTCCCTGTTTTTGCATTTTTAAAGGAAGAACTAATAAAGTAAGTTTTTTTTTCATTCATCTCTATACAATTTTGCCACTTTTTGTCTCTAGTTTTGCACTGTTCCAAATATGAGTTACTCACAAGTGCGTAGAACACTCCTTATTGTCTAGTAAACCCAGCTCCGCTGCCGCATCGTTTACTAACTAGTGACCGAAACTTCTATGGTTCAGTCATTGCTTAGTAAATGATGGGTTCTTGCAAAGAATAATATCTTGCAGGTTCCCTGTGAGGGGAGTCACGAAAGGTTATGGGATCCCTCTCTGCGTACAGAGAATCCAGAACCCCGAAGTTCAAGACCGCGTTTTGCAGGAAAATCAGGCACTTTTGGGAAACATTAAGGCTTCGTTCCCATGTTGAGCTTTTGGTGAGTTTTTGATGCTGTAGAAATTCTGCACCATTTCTGCTCCCACTAATTAAAATAGGATACTTGCATTTTTTTCAAAAATATGCAGCAGAAAAAACTGATTATGAGCCTTGGGAAGTGTTCTGTGCACTTTTGTAAGTAACTAAGTTGAATAAATAGGGCAGCTCCAGACTGTTAATCCCTGTTCACACGTCAGTTTGAGACTTCCCTGTATCTGTTCCACTTTAGCAACACATGGAATTTGTGCCCAAAGTGGACCCTTTTACTATCTGATGCAACCAGAAACAGAACCTGTAGATAATAATGGTGTCAGTCTAGTTCTTGTTTGGTATCAGTTTTTTAAAACTGAAGAAAAAGTTATTTTTTTACTTCCATTGTAAAACCTGGCACAAAATGGAAAACCAGACTGACCGCATTATTATCAACACGTTCCATCTGATTGTGTTTGCATCAGTTGGCAAATGGATCCATTTTTGGCGAGAATTCCACTTGCGAACCTACAACGGAACAGACCATAGAGCTCCCAGACGGATGTGTGAACAGGGCTTCAGAGATGATGCGGTGTATAGTGACCTGTAGTGTGGGTAATGAGCAATTTTATGATTTTCAGCCACTGCTTTAAAAAAAAACATTTTCTTCATTTGGAGGAGGAACACATTCTCAAATATACATTGTGCATTAAGGTATATTCTATTTTTGTCCTTGTTTTTCTTTTTTTTTTATATACAGTATATATATTTTAAGTGACAACCAAATATCTACTAATCTTTATAGTTTGTTTTTCCAAGGTCAGCCATACTTTTTGGTTCGTGCAAATGACGTGTGACCCAAAAGATGTAAAACGAAAAAAGTGGTTTGGTACCGTGTTAGCCAGTAAAAAAAAATATATAAAGTGCTCTCAGTGAGAGAAACAAAATAGGAATCTTGTGGGTATGATACCTTTTAATGGCTAACAAATAATAGTGAATGTTGTTACAAAGCAAGCTTTCGGGACTGTTTATGTCCCTTCATCAGCCTGATGAAGGGACATAAGCAGTCCCGAAAGCTTGCTTTGTAACAATATTCACTATTATTTGTTAGCCATTAAAAGGTATCATACCCACAAGATTCCTATTTTGTTTCTCTCACTGAGAGCACTTTATATAAAAGATGTAAAAGAACAGTATGTAGCATACAATGTACTGCTGTTTTTCAGTAGAAACCTATTCCATTCATAGCCAGCAGGTGGCAAAAGAGACCTTATTTTTTGCTTTTGTTCATTTCTCTGTGTTCCATGAGTTTGAACATCTACATCTCTCACAGGTAGCGAATGTTAATTATTAATACATTTTGCATTAAATAAGTGAGAAATGCTATGGTCTGATGAGAATTTAATAAGCATTTTAGAAAGTTTGGATACTGCTGCCTTCACCATTTCAGTGCTACAATAGTGCAACTTTTCACAGGTGGGATCCACCATCTACGAATTAAAATTATCGTGGTAAGTTGGATTATGTACCCACGGTGCCGAGCCTCCCTAGGAGGGGGCGTTGCTAAGCGGCTACCTTGTCTTCGCTAGAGCTCCTGATGGTGGAGTTAGACTTGAGCGCAGGTTCGGACTGGGGTGTCTGGGGCCCACAGGGGAAATTGACCTCAGGGGCCCACCCTACAACTATAAGCAAATACCTGTTAGTCATTATCCCTGTTATAGTGAGGCATCGACTGTAAAACATTTGGCAACACCTGCACATCTACTGTTTGCCACCATAACTGGGATGTACAATTATGGTAGTTTGCATTAAGGGGATCTTTGGTTAAAACAAGTTATCACTGATCCAAGAGCTCCACAGGATAAGTGAACGTTTAGGTCGAACCATTACTAATGGCACTGATCGGAAGAATGGGGAAGTTTTATGCATGACATGACACTTTAATCCCCATTTTAAAATGCAGCGGCAGGTGGGATGTCTGACCGCAGCTCCATTCATTCTCTTTGGAGCTCCCAGAAAAAAAACAAGTGAAGCGCTGGCAGCCATTGAGGGAATTAATGGATCAGTAGTCAAGTTGCACATGCCACTCCATTCTAATGGGGATAAAAGTTCCACATTCTGCCGATTGGGTCCAAGCAGTCAGACCCCCACCAATCAATATGTTATCACTTATTCTGTGGAGAGGTGATTACTTTTTTCACAGGAGAACCCCTGCAGATGCATCTCTGCCGCAGTGTTGCAAGTATTTAATCTCCGATATTAATTAGGAGAAGATTCTTTATTTCCATTCAAGACAACAAATGACTGCCATACACAAGACAATCTACTATACCAAGACCAATACTACGACATACAGGGAAGAGATACCACCACACCATGACCAGACCACATAGTGACCGAATAATACTGCATGCAAGGGACAACCACCATCACATTATGACCAGACCACATATTACCACCACATAGTGACCAAATAATACCACATACAAGGAACAAATACCGCCAGACCACATATTACCAGCATATAGCGACCAAATAATATCACATACAAGGAGAAATACCGCCACACCATGACCCGACCGCAAATTTCCACCACATAGTGACCAAATACTACAATACTGACCATGAATACAAGCCACAATACTAACAACACTGTTATTACCACCAGTGAAATTATACACAAGAGCTCTGTATATAGTATACAGTGTATAGTGTAAGTTAAGTGTACAGAGGTCAGCGGCTGACGTGAGTGTGCCACTCTCAGACAGCGTATGACATTTGTTGTGAGTTCATTCTCCCCTCCGTCACTGAGGCCTGGTGATCTCCCTATTCTAGTGAAGGAAGGTAGTGAGCCTGATTATCAGGCACCTGGGACTAATGAAGAAGATTGGCTGAGTGGAGTCACTGACTGGATTTAAGGCAGCCTACGCCCTTTCTGCCCTGCGGGTGATTTCTCTGTGGACTCTTGGACACCAGTCTGATTCCTGCTCTCCTAAAGCTAAGTTTTCTGTTTTGCCTTTTTGCATTTAAGATTTGTTTTTGTTTTTCTTGCTTTTTGGATTCTGCCACTCTCTGCTGGAGTGTGCAGTGTTCCGTTAGCTCTGTCTTCTGAAAGTACCTGAGTGCTGATTTAGTTTTTGAAGCTTAGTTGCTTCAGGGCCATTTTTATATCAGCTTGTTGGCTTTTGTCTCTGATAGGGTTTTGGCAGATTGCAGACAGCAGCCTTCCTATCCGTTCCTATCTAGGTAGTTTTTGGGCCCCGTCTTTGCTCAGCCTGTCTTTCTGTCTGTGTAAGTGTTTTCATCTTGCTTCACTGTCATTATATGTGGGGGGCTGCCTATTGCTTTGGGGTCTGCTCTGGGGCAGTTAGATTTCCCCTTTCCTTCTTTAGGCCTATGTATCTCTCCGGCTGTGATCGAGGGGTCTAGGTCATCGTAGGAACCCCCCACGGCTACTGCTAGTTGTGTTGATAGGTTCAGGGGTCTGCAATCTGATAGTTGCCAACTTCTCTGGTTTTCTGGACTTGGCTAGCATTTCTGTTTTTGCCTCCTACGGTGACTCAATCATAACAGACATGGATGTCACAGACCGGCGACATCACTGTCATGTGCCGCCTGCGACAGGCGCATGCACAGAAGTCTGCCTCTGTTAGGTTGGCGGCCTATTGTGAAAGGGCAATACATTTCTACTGAATGGGTGTCCTCATTGTCCTTGTCACCAGCGGGCCCCAACTGCGTTCTGCTCGGGGGGCTCACCAAAGCCCCAGGGCCAACTGGAGAATTTTCCGCTGTCTCAGTGGACCTGTCCAACCCTGCTTGAGTGGCATGTAGCCACCAGGTACCACTCCTAGGTAGTCCCCTGTACTGCAGCTACTGACTCCCAGAGTTAAAATTGCAGGCAGGGACTGGACTTGCAGTCAAAAGGCAGAGCTGGGTTCAGAGAGACTCTGTTCAGATAACACAGGATCTGGGTTATCAGGCAGAACGGATACTGACACAGAGTCACAGGCAGGCCTGGATTTGAATACTGGAACAGGTTCCAACAGTATGTACTCTGAAACACTAACCAGGACTGACACTGGTGCAAGTTCAAATACTGACGGAAGAGTTTCAGGTTGCAGGTTTCAGGTACTGCAGATGCGGCTTCAAGGTTGAGGTCCCTCAGGGTTCAGGTGCCGCGAGTGCAGTTTCAAGCACAAGTACCACATGAGCAGTGTCAGGCTTCAGGTACCACGAGTGCCGCTTCAGACTCAGTTAACGCAGGGAGCAGTGTCAGGGTTCACACACCGCAGATGTTGCTTTAGGTATAGGTTCTGCAGTGAGTGACCTTGGGTTCAGGAACTGCCAGGTGCAGCATCAGGTTCAGAGACTGCCAGGTGCTGTTTCGGCTTCAGGGACTGCCAGGTGCGGCTTCAGGTTCAGTGACCGCTAGGTGCAGCTTCAGGTTCATCGACCACCAGGTGCGGCTTCAGTTTTAGGGACCGCTAGGTGTGGATTCATGTTTAGAGACTGCAAGGTGCGTCTTCAGGTTCATGGACCGCCAGGTATGCCTTTCGGTTCAGGGACTGCCAGGTGCTGTTTTTGGTTCAAAGACCGCCAGGCCAACCAAATGCCTTAGTGTTACAAAGGGGTTGTCAAGTGCATTTAAATAAAAACCTGTTGGAGTATTCTGAGTTAATAGAGGGAGACTTTTGTTTTGGGGTCATGCTCTCTTGGTCAGAGATGACAGTGGGGACAATACTGCGTTCCTCACCGTAAAGAGCCCAGCTCCATATTTTATTACAGAGAAAACCTATTAATCCTAATGGGCACTGTATGATGCATTGTATGATGCTTTATTTTGCTCTAGCGTCACTGCGGGAAATTTATCACATACTCTAGGCCCCAGATTCATCAAAGCAGTTTTGCCAGCATTTTAGAGTAAATTGCTTTGAAAAGTCACAACATTTTATTGCAACTCTGAGTTGCGCAAAAATGAGCGACTTTTGCCATTTGCACGCCAATTTCATTCAAATCCACCAAAATGGAGGTAGCTGGACAAGGGGATGAAAAAAATTATGATGTCGGAAATCATGAGCGCTGTTAAATTAGCTTTTGAGGAATGGAGGCATTTTTTGGAGATGGGCCATTCATCAAATCACTGTAGTCACTGATCATAAAAATATAACTTACATTGAATCAGCTAAATGGTTAATTCATAGATAGGCCAGATGGTCTTTGTTTTTCTCTAGATTTAATTCCTCATATTCAGGCCTGGGTCTAAGAATGTGAAGGCTGATGCACTGTCACGCAGTCTTGATTTAGTTTCACCTCCAGAACCTCCATTCTTCCTAAGGGCAATACAGTATGGTTTCTGTGGTATTCTTAGAGTTGGATGCGGAGATCCGTAAAACTCAGTCTTTGGCCTAGTCCGCCACTCCAGGGTCTAAGCCATTTGTACCTGTGTACTTAAGATTACACCTGTTACAGGAGTTTCATGATTCTATCTTGAGTAGTCATCCTGGGGTCACAGATATGCAGAAAGAAAGAGCCAAGACTCTTTTGCTGTTTTGGTGGCCGTCTTTGAGTAATGATATTAAAGATGTTGTATGCGCCTGTGAAGTCTGCGCCTGTGAAGTCTACGCCTATGCTAAAGTTTGACATAATCGGCCAGCCGGGGAATTGGTTCCATTGCCAATTCTGGAAAGACCGTGGACTCATCTGTCCATGGATTTAATCACAGATTTGCCTCATTCTGATAGGAAAAATGTTATCTGAGTGGTAGATGAACGTTTCAGTAAACAGGCTTATTTTGTTGTCAGGGTTACCTAATGCAGAGGCACTTTGCAGGTTGTTTATTCGTCATGTGGTGAGGTAACATGGAATTCCTCTTAACATTGTGTCTAATAGGAGAGTGCAATTTGTCTTCAAGTTCTGGAGAGCTTTTTATAAGAAACTGGGGACTGACTTGTCTTTCAAATCTGCTTACCACCCTGAATCCAACAGTCAGATGGAGAGGACAAATCAATTTTTGGAGCAAATTTTGAGATGCTTTGTTGCGGCTCAGCAGGAGGACTGGTAATCTTGCAGAGTTCACTTTTAACAATCAGATCAATCAATCTACTAGAATATTGACATTTTTCTGTAATTATGGCTTTCATTCTCATTTTGGTGAGGTTTCCAGGATGAGTTGTGAGTGGGTAGAGGTTGCCATACAAAAGCTTGGGGATGTTTGGGAGGAGATTCAAAGGAATATTGCGGTTCCTCAAGTTCGCTAAAAACAGAAGGTTGATCGAAGACGTTTGGCAGTTCCTTTTTTTAAAGTGGGAGATAAGGTTTGGCTACCATCCAGAAACATTAAACTTAAGGTAACGTCGGCGAAGTTGGGTCTGAAATTCATCGGTCCCTATGTGGTTTTTTGGAAGTGGTAAATCCGGTGGCATTTAGGTTGAAGCTTTCTCCATCTCTCCGCATCCCTAATGTCTTCCGTAGATCCCTATTGAAAGAATTTGTCCCCTCGCAGGTGTCACGCGGGGCTTAGGTCAACTAAGGCAGAAATACCCGGGGCCCCTGTGATGTCCCTTTAACTAGGGGAAACCCTGTCTGACCCTCAACCCAGGGTTTTTGCTGATGGTGCAAATGCCTGAGCCTCCACCCTTTCCTTATCTCCTGCTCAGCCCTAAGCTTAACCCTCCACCCTCCACCCAGTGAGGAGACAAAGCCGCAAACAATAAAGACAGACAGGGAGAACTTAAACTGCACCGCGCCGCATACACACAGGACTATACAGTAATGTGAACAGGGTACAACAAAACACAAATATGGGAAGGCGAGAAGGTAACAATGGATCATACGACACCAGATATGAATCTCTCTATCTCTCCAACACCTCCACTCCAGACCGGAACCACTTGGTATGACACACAAGCTATAATCGGCGACGCCCATAGGCCAGCACAACTATTTAAAGACCGTGGGCGTGACCAAACATCCAACCTGATCTTCAGCTAGATTAACCCCCGATAGCCTGAGAAACTCAAGCCGGCGCCACTGAGGCTATAGTGGACGGAGGTGGAACTACCTCTGCCTGCCGGACGCTGTGGTGTGAATAGCGTCCGACATGACAGCAGGTGTCTTCTCATCGCCGCTTCCTCCAGTTGCTGTCTATGACAGTCAAGATTAAGAGGTGCAAGAGCTGTGGATTCTTGGAGGGTCCGTAATTCCCTCCAGTACCTCATATATGGGAAGGGTTATGGACCGCAGTAGAGATCCTGGGTTCCAACCTGATCTATGAGGGCCAATCGACTGGTCAGAAACAAAATAGGAGAGAGGAGGGGGTGTTCCTGGTGTGATACCCGGTGGTCAAATAGAGTAGGTTAGGAACAGAGTACACTAACCTGCCGTGGTTATGCTGCCGGCATAACCACGTTTGCAGAGCCTGCAGTGCTTATCGTGCACCATTCGTCATCCTGGCTTCCAGGTTTCAAGGTTAGCTGGTCATAAGGGGCGTCACGTGATGCTGATGTCCCCACAGGTCCTCTGTCTTTCAGGTCTTGCAGGATGGTTGAAAGCCTGCTGGGTCCGTGCTGCACCAAGCCGCTCACCCAAGAAGGGTGTAAAATACAAGGAAAGAGAAGTACGGCTAATTAGGGCGCTCAGACCAAGACAGACACTTGTTTTGGATGGAAAACCTGATGAAAGCGCATTCACCGCCGAAAAGCTTTGTGAGGACATAATGACCAAGTAAAGAAGTTTCTTTTCCATCCAAAACAAGTGTCTGTCTTGGTCTGAGCGCTTTAATCAGCTGTACTTCTGTTTCCTAATCGACTGGTCAGGGCCTTTCATACTAGGTTTCCTGGTAAGCCTGAGGTCCAGTGCCCCCTTCCCCCCCTGAAGAGTGGGTATGGTCACGGTTTTAACATTACCTTTGGCCAGGAGCTCTATGAGTGACAGCCCAGACTCCCAATGGGATCTGGAGTGTACTGGACTGTCAGTTTTGTGACTGACAGTCCAGTTATCAAATCTGATCCTGGGGCATGCTGGGTTGTCAACATTTTGATTGACAACCCTGCTGTTCAATCTGGTGTAGTCTGTCGGTGCCTCCCATCCTTAATCATTTGCATGGTAGTTTGGTTTTAATAGTCAATGACAGTTGAAACTTTGCTTAACTTAGGTGTGTTTGCTTAGCCCTGTGTCTCTTTCCTCTGACCTTGTTGCCAGATCTAGGATTTGTCATGACAATTCTTGTAGGTTATCCTCTTGCTCTTGATTGTCTCTGACTTCAGGTATCTGACCCCGAACTTGGCCTCTGACTATTCTTTTGTCTTACTCACTTGTCTTGACGTATCCTTCTGGCATTTGACCCCCGACTGTTTCTTGACCATGCCTTTGACTTACCCCTCTGTACTATGAGCCCTCCTGGTATCTGACCTCAGACCTCCTGATTTCCTTTTCGCTAGATTGCCCATGAGTGGTGAATCAGTGTCACAGTAGAATTGTAATTCTAATAATGACTCATTCAGAGAAAAGAGACTTCCTGTTTCTACACAGAGCTTAGAAGGATTCAGCTAATCTGTTTTTAATCACATGATGTCATAGAGCTAATGGAAAAGATAAGAATTAACTGTGTAGAAGTGCAAAATGAGCACTTGTCAGTACAAAGTGCTATATAATATAATGACTGCAAACGATAGTGAAGTTCTTGCCACACACGGGTAAGGACGTCTGGTGTAACAGAGTGAATAACGTCTGTGATTATCTGTTTTAATATATTAATGTCGCTGACACGTTCAACGTACACATGTTGCTTTACAATTTCCCAAAAGTAAAAGTCTAAGGGTGTCAGATCTGGGGATTTATTGGATACTGTATACTTTCCTGTAACTGGTCAAAAGTGCACCATGACTTTACGGACACACTGTATATATGTAGTTTGTAAGCTTGCAAGCAGGGCCCTCACTCCTCTTGGTATCTGTTGAATTATGTGTTACTTATGTGATATTGTCTGTACATGTCCACTCTGAATTGTAAAGTGCTGCGGAATATGCTGGCGCTATAACAATAAAAATTATTATTATTATATTGTGGAATCTAAAAGCAAGTAAGTATTCTATTTGTCTGCATCACCTCCATAGAATTAGAAAAGCATTGCAAGCCTCCAAAGTTAGGCTAGTTTCACACTTTCTTTTTTTTCCAGCGCGTTTTTCCCGCAAAAAAACGCATTGAAAAAACGCATACATAAGCATACAACTGCTGCGTTTTTTTCAAGCATTTTTATGAGCATGCATGAAAAAAACGCAGCGTTTTTATGCGTTTGTATGCGTTTTTAGCGCGTTTTTACCGCGTTTGCGTTTTTTTCCAACATTTTTAGGTGGCCCCTCACACTACCCAAACCATGACTTTACTAACCCTAACCCTGACCCTAACCCTAACCCTAACCCTGACCCTAACCCTAACCATAACCCTGACCCTAACCCTTAACCAAATCATACTTAACCCTAACCCAAACCCTAAACCCTAACTAACCCTAACCCTAACCCTAACCCTGACCCTAACCCTAACCCTAACCCTGACCCTAACCCTGACCCTAACCCTAACCCTAACCCTGACCCTAACCCTAACCCTAACCCTGACCCTAACCCTTAACAAAACCATACTTAACCCTAACCCTGACCCTAACCCTAACCCTAACCCTAACCCTAATCCTGACCCTAACCCTGACCCTAACCCTAACCCTAACCCTAACCCTGACCCTAACCCTTAACCAAACCATACTTAACCCTAATCCTGACCCTAACCCTGACCCTAATCCTTAACAAAACCATACTTAACCCTAACCCTGACCCTAACCCTAACCCTGACCCTAACCCTAACCCTGACCCTAACCCTTAACAAAACCATACTTAACCCTAACCCTGACCCTAACCCTAACCCTAACCCTAACCCTAATCCTGACCCTAACCCTGACCCTAACCCTAACCCTAACCCTAACCCTGACCCTAACCCTTAACCAAACCATACTTAACCCTAATCCTGACCCTAACCCTGACCCTAATCCTTAACAAAACCATACTTAACCCTAACCCTGACCCTAACCCTAACCCTGACCCTAACCCTAACCCTAACCCTGACCCTAACCCTAACCCTAACCCTAACCCTGACCCTAACCCTTAACAAAACCATACTTAACCCTAATCCTGACCCTAACCCTGACCCTAATCCTTAACAAAACCATACTTAACCCTAACCCTGACCCTAACCCTAACCCTAACCCTAACCCTAATCCTGACCCTAACCCTGACCCTAACCCTAACCCTAACCCTAACCCTGACCCTAACCCTTAACCAAACCATACTTAACCCTAATCCTGACCCTAACCCTGACCCTAATCCTTAACAAAACCATACTTAACCCTAACCCTGACCCTAACCCTAACCCTGACCCTAACCCTAACCCTGACCCTAACCCTTAACAAAACCATACTTAACCCTAATCCTGACCCTAACCATGACCCTAACCCTTAACCAAACCATACTAAACCCTAACCCTGACCCAAAACCCAACCCTAACCCTAACCCTGACCCTAACCCTAACCCTAAACCCCCTTAACTAACCCCAACTCTAACTCAAACCCCTAAATTCCATGGTTAAAAAAAAAAAACGCATATGCAAAAAAACGCTTACATGAGCATGCCAGTGCGCACATATGCGCATCCATAGGCTATAATGGCCATTTTTAGCGCAAAACGTGCGCATATGTGCGCATGCGCTTTTTTGCAGGGCCAAAAAATGCAACATGATGCGTCTGGAAAATCCAATCGCACACCCCAAAAAAACGCAGCGCATGAAAATCGCATACATGCGCTTACAAGCGCGCAGGTATGCGCACCCATGTTAAATATAGGGGAAAAAACGCATGCGCAGGTTAGCGTTTTTTTCCAGCGCTAAAAAACGCAAATGTGAAACCAGCCTTAGAAAGCTTCTTTGTAGTGGCTGCACTCTAATAGATTACTTAGAAAGGCAGAGTTCTTGTATGGGAGCCTGCATCAATCCCTGGCAACTCTAACATGGCACATTTTATAAACTTACTTATAACCTTACTCTTTTTTTTACTAGCCACATAAATACACTATTAAAGTAGTATAACCACATAGAAAATTCTCTAGAAAAATGTTCCAAAGTTTTTTCTAGTTTGACTATTAAACTTAGATTACTCAGACTTGTTAAAGATGGATGTCTAGTGTATTCCAGTAAAGTGGGTGGTAAGCTTTATTTTGGTGACATGCGCTGATTTTACAGCTTGGCAAAGCGCGTTTTAGTATCAAGATGCCAAGACATTAAATTTGTGTTTTGGTATGTAGAGGATGATGACCCAGGTGCCATGGTTTTGGCCAGCTACACTGTAACCATTCCTTACACTGACCATTGACGTTTGCAGTGTGCAATTTATTTGTCTAAATGAAAGAGACTATTTTCCCCGAGCCGTATTCTGATCTGTGAGTCGCTATTGCCAGACGATCATATGTCAAAGTTATAGTGTAGCAAATCCAGAGCAACTGAAAACAGAGGAGAAAATGTTGATACAGCAGATTGGATGGAATGTAACGTAATCTGTTACTTGTTTGATGCCAAAGAGTAGCAGTGAGTGCAGGTTGTTAAACAGGTGGATCAAAGACATAATAGTAATAATAACCTATATTTATATAGCGCCAACATATTTAGCAGCACTTTACAATTCAAACAGTGGTTTTTTTTAGATTAAGTACGTAGTTAAAACCACATCTGAATATGATCATTTTTTCAAAACATTAATTACCGTATATACTCGAATATAAGTCGAGATTTTCAGCCCAAAAAATTGGACTGAAAGTCCCCCTCTCGACTTATATTCGAGTCATATACAAAGGGGTCGGAGGGGGCGGATGTGTCAGGTCATACTTACCCGTCCTGACGCTGTCTTGAGCCCCCAGCTTCTCCCCGTGCTCTCTCTTCCTGCCTTCAGCGGTCACGTGGTGCCGCTCATTAAAACTCATCAATATGCGCATATTGATGAGTTTTAATGAGCGGCACCACGTGACCGCTGAAGGCAGGAAGAGAGAGCGCGGAGAAGCTGGGGGCTCAAGACAGCGTCAGGACGGGTAAGTATAGCGATACTCACCTGTCCTGCGTCCATGGCTGCTTGCTGCTGTCTGTCATCGGTCAGTGACTTCAGACAGCAGAGGGCGCGGTGACGTGGTTAATGCGCACCACGCCCCCTGCAGTCTGAACGTCACTGACTGATGACGTGCAGATAGCGGTGAGCAGCCATGGACGCAGGACAGGTGAGAATCTGACACCCAGCGACGGAGAGGTGAGTATGTCATTTTTTTTATTTTTACATGCAGCAGCAGCACATGGGGGAATAATCTAAGGAGCTTCTTATGGGGGCAGCATATGGGGGAACAATATGGAGCTTCTTGTGGGGGCAGCATATGAGGGAACAATCTATGGAGCTTCTTATGGGGGCAGCATATGGGGGAATAATCTATGGAGTTTCTTCTGAGGACACCATATGGGGGAATAATCTATGGAGCATTTCCCACCCTAGACTTATACTCGAGTCAATAAGTTCTCCCAGTTTTTTGTGGCAAAATTAGGGGGGTCGACTTATACTCGGATCGACTTATACTCGAGTATATGCGGTATAATTATTACATCATCTGTATGACGCATGTTGAGCATGTCAATCTCTGACAGTAGCATTTAGGAATTGCAGTCCAAGAAGGCGTTCCACGCCGTGCCAATGTGATTGTGGGGTGCTGATGGGTTGCCAGAGCAGCCAGAAGCTTCCTGAAGGTCCCCGTGCCAGCCACGACAGTACTCCTGGGAATACTAAACTGTGGCTGAGCTTTAGAGGAGACCATGATATCCTCTACATGCTGCAATACCGTTGTAACAAATCATAACTTAAAAGGACAAAAAAAAGTAAAAATATTTAAAAAATCTCAATATTCAGTACTGCCGCTCCTATAAAATTCTGATCGATCAAAATATAAAGTTGTATAGCTCACCGGTAAATTCCGTTAAGAAAAAAACAAAATGCCAGAACTGTCATTTTATTGACACCTCAGTTTTTTTTAAAAAAAAGCCATAAAACATAATAATGAAACATTGTGTCTGCCAAAAAATAGTTTCACTAAAATGTCAGCTTGACCCCCTCAAAAAATGACAAAAAAATAAAGTTATGAGGATCAGAAAATGGTGAAACACAAAGCAATTTTTTTTTACAACTTTATGAAGCTTTTTTTGCACTATTAAAATAATAATGAAAAACTGTAAGGTTTGGTTTTGCTGTAATCACACTGAACTAAAGAATTATGGTGCAAGGTCATTTTTACCACAATAAATGTCGTAAAAAAAAATTCAAACCATGGCAGAAACTTAGTTTTTTTGTCAATTTAAAAAAAACTTAGATTTTTAGTCTAATTTTCCAGTACATTAGCAGACGAAACTAATGGACTAATGGTTTTATTCAAAACTAAAACTCCTCCCAAAAAACGGCTGTGTAAATGGAGAAATAAAACGTGGAAGAGAAAAAAACACAACCATCAAAATGAATATTGGCTGTAGCAAGAATGGGTTAAATTGAGTCTGTCAGCACAAAATGACTGTTCAAACCAAGCACAGGAGGTCAGTGAACCATTGGTATTGCCAAGCTATGCAGTTCACCTTCCCATATACTGCTTTTGCATCTATCCCCATCCCCCCAACGTCATTGATTTACAACAATGGCTAAACAGGAACCAAAGACTGAGATATTGGAAAGCAAATAGTCAAATAGCTTTGTGCATTTCTAGACCTATGTCAAGGCTGCACTGAGCACCTGTGCTTGGTTTGAACAGTCATTTTGTGCTGAACGACTTCCTTAAAATTAGAAATGATTTTAAATTGTGGCCACATAACATTCAAAAATTCATAAATTTTGTTAGTGTCATAAAACCCTAAAGTACAATATCACATCTATCAGAATGAAAACTTTTATTCACTTTGGTAAAAATCCTGATAGAAACCCTGTGAAGTGTTTGCCAAATGAACACAATTATTGCTGAGAATATCTCTACATCACAGCAGATGGAGTGTGTATTATATGCCTTCATAGTGAGGAGTTGTGGGAACCTCTACGCACACATGATTTGAGTCCTGTGAAAAGTGTATAAAACACTATTCAAACTGCAACCATGTTTACAACCTTAACCCCTTCACCCCCAAGGGTGGTTTGCACGTTCATGACCGGGCCAATTTTTACAATTCTGACCACTGTCCCTTTATGAGGTCATAACTCTGGAATGCTTCCATGGATCCCGGTGATTCTGACAGTGTTTTCTCGTGACATATTGTACTTCATGATTGTGGTAAAATTTCATTCAAATAACTTGCGTTTATTTGTGAAAAAAACGGAAATTTGGCGAAAATGTTGAAAATTTCGCAATTTTCCAACTTTGAATTTTTATGCCCTTAAATCACAGAGATACGGCACACAAAAAACTTGATAACTAACATTTCCCACATGTTTACTTTACATCAGCACAATTTTGGAGCCAAAATTTTTTTTTTGTTAGGAAGTTATAAGGGTTCAAAATTGACCAGTGATTTCTCATTTTTGCAACACCATTTTATTTTTACGGACCACATCACATTTGAAGCCACTTTGAGGGGTCTATATGATAGAAAATACCCAAAAGTGACACCATTCTAAAAACTGCACCCCTCAAGGTGCTCAAAACCACATTCAAGAAGTTTATTAACCCTTTAGGTGTGTCACAGGAATTTTTTTGAATATTTAAAAAAAAAATGAACATCTAACTTTTTTTCACAAAAAAAATACTTCAGGTTCAATTTTTTTTATTTTACCAAGGGTAACAGGATAAATTGGACTGCAAAAGTTATTGTGTAATTTGTCCTGAGTACGCTGATACTGGATATGTGGGGGGAAACGACTGTTTCGGCGCATGGCAGAGCTCAGAATGGAAGGTGCGCCGTTTGACTTTTTCAATGCAAAATTGGCTGGAATTCAGATCGGACGCCATGTCACGTTTGGAGAGCCCCTGATGTACCTAAACAGTGGAAACCCCCTACAAGTGACCCCATTTTGGAAACTAGACCCCCCCAAGGAACTTATCTAGATATGTGGTGAGAACTTTTAACCCACAAGGGCTTCACAGAAGTTTATAACGTACAGCGGTACAATTAAAAAATCATATTTTTTCCACAAAAATGATCTTTTCACCCCAATTTTTATTTTCCCAAGGGTAACAGGACCCTAAAAGTTATCGTGCAATTTGTCCTGAGTACGCTGATACCCTACATGTGGGGGTAAACCACTATTTGGGCGCATGGCAGAGCTCGGAAGGGAAGCAGCGCCATTTGACGTTTTTGGCTGGAATTGAGATTGGACACCATGCCACGATTGGAAAACCCCTGATGTATCAAAACAGTGCAAACCCCCCACAAATGACACCATTTTGGAAACTAGACCCCCTAAGGAACTTATCTAGATGTGTGGTGAGAACTTCGAACCCCCAAGGGCTTCACAGAAGTTTATAACATACCGCCGTACAATTAAAAAATCATATTTTTTCCACAAAAATGATCTTTTCACCCTCAATTCTTATTTTTCCAAGGGTAACAGGACCCTAAAAGTTATCGTGCAATTTGTCCTGAGTACGCTGATACCCCACATGTGGGGGTAAACCACTATTTGGGCGCATGGCAGAGCTCGGAAGGGAAGCAGCGCCATTTGACGTTTTTGGCTGGAATTGAGATCGGACACCATGCCACGATTGGAAAACCCCTGATGTACCAAAACAGTGCAAACCCCCCACAAATGACACCATTTGGGAAACTAGACCCCCTAAGGAACTTATCTAGATGTGTGGTGAGAACTTCGAACCCCCAAGGGCTTCACAGAAGTTTATAACATACCGCCGTACAATTAAAAAATCATATTTTTTCCACAAAAATGATCTTTTCACCCTCAATTCTTATTTTTCCAAGGGTAACAGGACCCTAAAAGTTATTGTGCAATTTGTCCTGAGTAAGCTGATACCCTACATGTGGGGGTAAACCACTATTTGGGCGCATGGCAGAGCTCGGAAGGGAAACAGCGCCATTTGACGTTTTTGGCTGGAATTGAGATCGGACACCATGTCGCGATTGGAAAAAACCTGATGTACCAAAACAGTGGAAACCCCCCACAAATGACACCATTTGTAAACTAGACCCCCCAAGGAACTTATCTAGATGTGTGATGAGCACTTTGAACCCCCCAGTGCTTCACAGAAGTTTATAACGCCCGGGCGTGAAAATAAAAAATTCGTATTTTTTCCACAAACATGATCTTTTAGTCACGATTTTTTTTATTTTTCCCAAGGGAACCAGGAGAAATTGGACCCCAAAAGTTGTTGTCCAATTTGTCCTGAGTATGCTGATACCCCATATGTGGGAGAAAACTACTGTATGGGCACACGTCGGGGCTCAGAAGGGAGTAGTGACGTTTTGGAATGCAGACTTTGATGGAATGGTCTGCGGGTGTCATGTTGCCTTTGGAGAGCCCCTAATGAACCTAAACAGTGGAAACCCCCACAAATGACCCCATTTTGGAAACTAGACCCCCTAAGGAACTTATCTAGATGTGAGGTGAGCACTTTGAACCCCCAAGGGCTTCACAGAAGTTTATAATGCCAGGGCATGAAAATAAAAAATCGTATTTTTTCCACAAACATGATCAATTAGTCCCCAATTTTTTTATTTTCCCAAGGGTAACAGGAGAAATTGAACCCCAAAAGTTGTTGTCTAATTTGTCCTGAGTACGCTGACGCCCCATATGTGGGAGAAAACTACTGTATGGACACACGTCGGGGCTCGGAAGGGAAGTAGTGACGTTTTGGAATGCAGACTTTGAGGGAATGTTCTGCGGGTGTCATGTTGCTTTTGGAGAGCCCCTAATGTACCTAAACAGTAGAAACCCCCCACAAATGACCCCATTTTGGAAACTAGACCCCCTAAGGAACTTATCTAGATGTGTGGTGAGCACTTTGAACCCCCAAGGGCTTCACAGAAGTTTATAATGCCCAGGCATGAAAATAAAAAAATCGTATTTTTTCCACAAACATGATCAATTAGTCTCCAATTTTTTCATTTTCCCAAGGGTAACAGAAGAAATTGGACCCCAAAAGTTGTTGTCCAATTTGTCCTGAGTACACTGATACCCCATAGGTGGGAGAAAACTTTTGTATGGGCACACGTCGGGGCTCGGAAGGGAAGTAGTGACGTTTTGGAATGCAGACTTTGATGGAATGGTCTGCGGGTGTCATGTGCGTTTGGAGAGCCCCTGATGTACCTAAACTATTGAAACTCCCCACAAATGACCCCATTTTGGAAACTAGACCCACCAAGGAACTTATCTAGATATGTGGTGAGAACTTTGAACCCACAAGGGCTTCACAGAAGTTTATAACGTACAGCAGTACAATTAAAAAATCATATTTTTTCCACAAAAATGATCTTTTCACTCCCTATTTTTATTTTTCCAAGGGTAACAGGACCCTAAAAGTTATTGAGCAATTTGTCCTGAGTACGCTGATACCCCACATGTGGGTGTAAATGACTATTTGGGCGCATGGCAGAGCTCGGAAGGGAAGCAGCGCCATTTGACGTTTTTGGCTGGAATTGAGATCGGACACCATGTCGCGATTGGAAAACCCCTGATGTACCAAAACAGTGGAAACCCCCCACAAATGACACCATTTTGGAAACTAGACCCCCCAAGGAACTTATCTAGATGTGTGGTGAGCACTTTGAACCCCCAAGGGCTTCACAGAAGTTTATAATGCCCGGGCATGAAAATAAAAAAAATTGTATTTTTCCACAAACGTGATCAATTAGTCTCCAATTTTTTATTTTCCCAATGGTAACAGGAGAAATTGAACCCCAAAAGTCGTTGTCCAATTTGTCCTGAGTACGCTGACACCCCATATGTGGGAGAAAACTACTGTATGGACATACGTCGGGGCTCGGAAGGGATGTAGTGATGTTTTGGAATGCAGACTTTGATGGAATGGTCTGCGGGTGTCATGTGCGTTTGGAGAACCCCTGATGTACCTAAACTATTGAAACTCCCCACAAGTGACCCCATTTTGGACACTAGACCCCCCATGGAACTTATCTAGATGTGTGGTGAGCACTTTGAACCACCAAGTGCTTCACAGAAGTTTATAACGCTCGGACGTGAAAATAAAAAAATCATTTTTTTCCACAAAAATGATATTTTTGTCCCAATTTTTTATTTTCCTAAGGTTAACAGGAGAAATTGGACCCCAAAAGTTGTTTTGCAATTTGTCCTGAGTAGGCGGATACCCTACATGTGGGGGTAAAACACTGTTTGGGCGCATGGCAGAGCTTGGAAAGGAAGGAGCACCATTTGACTTTTTCAACTTAGAATTGGCTGGAATTGAGATCAGACGCCATGTTGCATTTGGAGAGCCCCTGATGTGCCCAAACAGTGGAAACCCCCAATTCTAACTCCAACCCGAACCCCAACACACCCCTAGCCCTAACCCTAGCCCTAACCCTAGCCCTAACCCTAACCCTAGCCTTAACCCTAGCCCTAACCCTAATGGGAAAATGGAAATAAATACATTTTCGTTTAAGTTTATTATTTTTTCCTTACTAAGGGTGTGATAACGGGGGGTTTGATTTACTATTTATGGCGGTTTTTATGTTTGGCGGCTGTCGCACGCTAAAAGACGCTTTTTATTGTAAAAATAGTTTTTGCATCACTACATATTGAGAGCTATAATTTTTCCGTATTTTGACCCACCGAGTCATGTGAGGTCTTATTTTTTGCGGGACGAGTTGATGCTTTTATTGGTATCATGTTCGGGCACGTGACATTTTTTGACCGCTTTGTATTCTGATTTTTGGGACGCAGAATGAACAAAAACCAGCATTTCATGAATTTCTTTTGGGGGGTGTGTTTACACCGTTCCGTGTGCGATAAAATTGATAAAGCGGTTTTATTCTTCTGGTCAGTATGGTTACAGCGATACCTCATTTATGTCTTTTTTATATTTTGGCGCTTTTATGCAATAAAAACAATTTTATATAAAAAATAATTATTTTTGCATCGCTTTATTCTGCGAGCTATAACTTTTTTATTTTTTTGCTGATGATACTGTATGGTGGCTCGTTTTTTGCGGGACAAGATGACGTTTTCAGCGGTACCATGGATATTTATATGCGTCTTTTTGATCGCGCGTTATTACACTTTTTGTTTGGCGGTATGATAATAAATCATTATTTTTTGCTTCGTTTTTTATTATGTTTTAAGGGGTTCGCTAAAGGGGTTAACTAATGGGACAGTTTTATAGGGCGGGTCGTTACGGACACGGTGATACCAAATATGTGTACTTTTATTGTTTTTTTTTATTTCCAAAAAATTGATTTATTGGGGGAATATTTTTTTTGTTTTCTAATTTATTTGGCGATTTTTTTTAAATTATTTTAACACTTTTTTTTATTTTTTTTTAACTTTATTACATAGTCCCAGGTGAGACTTCACTGTCCTGTGACAGATCGCTGATCTGTCACATCACAGATCACTGTGACAGATCAGCGATCTGTCACAGGCACTACTGCAGACTTCCTCATGCCTGCGCTTTGCAGGCACTGAGGAAGCCAGCTCCCTGCAGGCCCCCGAAGGCCTCCGTCGCCATCTTGGATTCGGGGGCCTGAAGGGAAAGAGACCCCTGCAGCAGCGCTGCACATTGCGCTGCCGTGGGGGGCTCAGGGAAGCACGGAGGGAGTCCCCTCCCTGCCGATGCTTCCCTTTAACACCCGGTAAACTGCGATCATGTTTGATCGCGATGTGCAAGGGGTTAACGTGTCGGGGCGGTCCGTGACCGCCCCTGACACATTGTGCCGGGTGTCAGCTGTGATAATCAGCTGACACCCGGCCGCGATGAGCGGCGCTCACCACGTGGGTGCCGCTGATCACGCTAGACGTACTATCCCGTCCATGGGCATAGGGGCCCGGGTCCCATGGACGGGATAGTACGTCTGATGTCAGAAAGGGGTTAAAGGGGTTATCTATTACTCTGACAACCCCTTATCAATCAACATGTTTGTGTGGCGCCCCTGAGGTTCAGTCGCCACAGAGATATTGCACCTGCTCCTAAGGTGTAGTGCCCCACCATCCAGGTAAGGTGGGAACCCCCTTTCCACGCTCCAACACTCGCACCCCACACAACAGGGTAGTTCTGCACAACCACATTGCGGCTCAGTGCTTAGAGAGTAGCAGAGCACCTTTGGTGGTTCCCTGCTTGGAACACTGGATGTGCTGGGAGGTGGGTGGAGTTAAGATACATAAAAGAGTGGGAAAGTGTAGGATGTGAGGTTCAGTCTGACAGAAAGTCAGCCGGATAGGAAGTCACTCAGACAGGAGTGAGGATCCCTGGAAGAAGGGATGGAGGAAGGAGTGCTGCAGCTGCCTCAGTGATCTGAGCCAGCTGGCACAGGAAAAGAAAAGAAGGAGAAAGACATAGAACTGAAATCTAAGCTTCCATTAGAAAGAAAGACAAGTACGGAATGAAGGAGTAGAGAGAACAGAGAGGACGTGGGTTAGAAGAGGAACCCTGCCTATAGGTTCTCAGCGCAAGGCCGGGGCCAGGTCCCCGAGGTTGTATGGACACTTATGGTTCTGCAGCAGACACCGGTGGAGTAGTCGGCTGTAAATGCACTACTCCCATCTAAGACTTGGGGCACAACAGCAATTGGATAGAGAGCCGGGACTCAGGAGAAGGGAGTCCCCAAAGCAGGCAACCGCTGTCTGCCGTACGAGTAGAGTTCTTGGGAACATCTGTCAGGAGGAACTCCAGCGTACCATGGTACTGGAGATCTTCACACTTAAAGGCGCTATAGAGGAGACGTTCAGGAAAGGCATATAAGTTGGCGGAGTGTTGGAGGGGAGCGTTCCATCTTGCCTGGGGGTTGGCTGGGTCCCTCACACAGAGGACATGGCACAGAAGCAGGCACTACTGACTGTGAGTAAAGCGTTGGAACTACATCCCCTGCGCCGGACACTACACCTAAGTGTCCCCACATCTACACTGCCCTGGGACAACAGCCCTGCCTGTGGAGGGCTATACCATCATTGCTGTACCACACCATCTGTCCCGGAGGATCTGTCTGCAGCGTCGGCTTAACACCTCCCTTGCCGAACACCACAGGTGGCATCACGGACTATTCCATTCCACTTAAACTACATTACAAACTCTCCTTGATTACTTGGGTGCCCAGGGCCACGGACCGGGTCACCGCCGCTGTGACACAACCCCCTGACACCGGCCCGGTACCGAGTACCCCACGGCCCTGGGAGGGCGACCCAACTTGGCGTCACGAACAGGATGACGAAACCCGATGCCATCAGGTTCTGGGTGCCTGAGTGTTGTGAGTTCATATTCTGGTTCACCAGTTGTGAGTTCTCCTTCCAGACTCCCTCTGGTGGTAACAGGAGGTAGTGAGGCTGATTTGATCGGTGGAGATCTGCCACCTGAGAATGAGGATGACAATTGGACCTCAGGAGTCTCAGATTGGATTTAAGACAGCCGACGCCCTATTCAGTTGCTGGTGATTCCTTCTGGCTTGTCATCTCTTGGTTTTCAGCTCTGTTCCAGTCATCTAAAGCTAAGTTTTTCTGCTAATGTTCACACTGGATTTTGTTGGTCTATTCAGTTTTTTGTGTGGTCAGCCAGCCCCGGCTGGGGGCTGTGCTGAATTTCCACTCTTATTTATCAGTATTTTGCCAATTTGCTTTTTGTCCCTTACTAGTTTGGTCTCTTTTTGCTCTGTCTCAGAATGTTTCAGAGTGCTGATATAGTGGGAGAAGTCTAGTGACTTCAGGGTTAATTTTGCTATCAGAAGTGTTGGACATTATTTTTGTAGGGTTTTTTGCAGGTTGCAGACAGTGTCTTTCCTTTCCTTTCTAGTTAGTTTGGGCCCCATCGTTTGCTCAGCCTATTTTCCTGCCTGTGTTTGTGCCTTCATCTTGTTTCACCGTCAATACATGTGTGGGGGCTATCTATTCCTTTGGGGTCTGCTCTGGGGCAGTTAGTTTTCCCCTTTTCATGCTTCAGGCTTATTTAGTCCTTCGGCTGTGACGAAGCGTCTAGGATCATCGTAGGTACGCTCCACGGCTGCTGCTAGTTGTGTGGTAGGATCAGGGATCTGCAATCTGCATAGTTACCAACCTCTCTGGTTTTCTGTGACTTAGCTTGTTTTGATTTTTTCTCCTCAGTGACCAATTCACAACAAAATCACCAGCCATACCGCAGATTCTAGGGTACTCAAAAGCAGGAAAAAGTTGTTAAAAAAAAAAAGTGTCAGAATTTTATATTTTTTCCTCTTTTTCTCTGGGGCCGTAGGAGGATTTTTTTTTCTTTTTCCTAATGGAGATTAAGCAATTGTCTGATTGTGTGAAGCAGCTGGCTGCTGAAGTGCAGGGAATTTCCACCTACCTCATTCAGTCACATGCTGCTGAACCCAAGATCCCTACTCCTGATGTGTTTTCTGGGGATGGGTCTAAATTTCTGAATTTTAAGAATTGTAAATTATTTCTAGCCTTGAAGCCTAACTCATCGGGGAGCTCTGTGCAGCAGGTTAAAATTGTCATCTCCTTGCTGCGCGGCGATCCCCAGGATTGGGCTTTTTCTCTGACACCTGAAAATCCTATTCTGACTAATGTGGATGCATTTTTTCAAGCCTTGGGGTTGTTGTATGATGAACCTAATGCTGTTAATCAAGCTGAGAGAACCCTGTTGGCATTAAACCAGAGTCAGGATTCTGCAGAGTTATACTGTCAAGAATTCCGAAAGTGGGCGGTCCTTACTACATGGAATGATAGTGCATTGGCAGCTCTCTTTCGGAAGGGTTTGTCAGAGACCATAAAAGATGTTATGGTGGGATTTCCTGTTCCCTCTGGTCTGGATGATTCTATGTCTTTAGCCATTCAAGTTGATCGGCGTTTACGTGAACGTAAAACTACACGGGAGGCGCTGCCACCTTTTGAACAAACTTCTGAACCTATGCAATGTGATGGGGTTTTGTCTAGGGTGCAACGTCAGGAGTTTAGAAGGAGTAATAAGCTGTGTTTTTTCTGTGGAGACGTCTCTCATACTATTTCTGTCTTCCCAAAACGAGAGAAACGTTTTGCACACACATTTGCTGTGGGCAGTATACAACCTAAGTTTCTTTTGGCAATTACTCTGATCTGCTCCTTATCCACGTTTTCCACGAAGGCTTTTGTGGATTCAGGAGCAGCGTTGAATCTGATGGATTTGGATTTTGCTAAACGTTGTGGTTTTTGCATGATGCCTCTGCGGACGCCTATTCCTTTGAGGGGTATTAATGCTACTCCTTTGGTGGAGAATAAACCTCAGATTTGGACCCAGGTGACAATGCGAGTTGCCCCAGACCACCAAGAAAATTGTAAATTTTTGGTGCTGCATAATTTGCATGATACTATTGTTCAGGGTTTTCCTTGGTTGCAAACTCATAATCCAGTTTTGGATTGGAAATCTGGGTCTGTGGTGAGTTGGGGTTGTCAGTGTGTTGTTAGGGACGCTCCTGTTTTCTCTACCTC
Organism: Dendrobates tinctorius; assembly: GCF_039654945.1. Classification (NCBI taxonomy): domain Eukaryota; kingdom Metazoa; phylum Chordata; class Amphibia; order Anura; family Dendrobatidae; genus Dendrobates; species Dendrobates tinctorius. The sequence goes on along the minus strand of NW_027361834.1, from coordinate 2,555,259 downwards.
TCCTCAGTCTCATGATATTCCTGATTATCTAGACGATTTTTCTGATGTATTTAGTGAGAGCAAGTCTGCGTCTTTGCCTCCTCATAGGAGTTATGACTGTGCAATTGAGTTGATGCCTGGGTGTAAATTTCCCAAGGGTCGGCTTTTCAACTTATCAGTACCCGAACATGATGCTATGCGATCCTATATTAAGGAGTCATTGGAGAAGGGTCATATTAGACCATCCTCGTCACCTTTAGGTGCTGGTTTTTTTTTTGTGGCCAAGAAAGATGGTTCATTAAGACCGTGTATTGATTATCGTTCCCTTAACAAGATGACGGTTAAATATCAGTACCTGTCACCTCTGATGTCTGATTTATTCTCCAGAGTTAAGAGTGTCTGCTGGTTTACTAAGCTTGACCTCAGGGGGGCGTATAATCTTATTCGCATCAAGCACGGGGATGAATGGAAGACGGCGTTTAATACTCCGGAGGGACATTTTGAGTACCTGGTGATACCTTTTGGGCTCACTAATGCCCCTTCTGTCTTCCAGTCCTTTATGAATGATATTTTCCGTGACTTTGTGGATAAGTTTTTGATCATCTATCTGGATGATATTTTGATCTTTTCTAGTGATTGGGATTCTCATGTGGAACACGTCCGGACTGTGTTCCGGATTTTGAGGGAGAATTCCTTGTTTGTTAAGGGATCGAAATGCCTCTTTGGTGTACAGAGGATTTCATTTTTGGGATTTATCTTATCTCCATCGACTATTGAAATGGACCTGGCCAAGGTACAGGCCATTTATGATTGGGTTCAGCCTACTTCTTTGAAGGCCCTCCAGAAGTTTTTGGGTTTTGCTAATTTCTATCGTAAATTTATAGGTAATTTTTCTGGTATTGTCAAACCACTGACTGATCTGACCAAGAACGGCGCTGATGTGCTGAATTGGTCTCCTGAGGATATCTCAGCATTTCAGGAGCTTAATAAAAGAAACAAAACAAGGCGCATCCACTGTGTGAAACTTTTTAACACAATTGTAATGATGAGACAAGGAGAGACTCACCTGATAGGGTTGTGAAACTTCGGTCACAACACCTACAAACGCATGAAACAGCTGCTGCAGTCTGCACAGGGTCCAAGGACTTGTAAGTGAAGATGGCTTTAAGGTGCAATGATACACTGCGCTGCTGTAGGTATAATTCAAGGAAATTTATTGGTGCCTACGCGTTTCCTGAGCTGTCCCAGCTCACTTCATCAGGGCATCATGCCCGCTTTTTCTAAGATTTTCTATTATGGGTTTGATTTATTTCAGCAGGGTAGTATAATATTTTTTGACTACGAGATAAGTTCTATTTTTTCTGCTGATACCCTTTCTGTGAATTATTAAGAATTTTTAGACTACGAGATAAGTTTACAGTCCTCTATTACGAGATAAGTTTACAGTCCTATACTACGAGATAAGTTTACAGCACCTAGCACTTTTTTTAGCACGAGACAATAATTGTTTCTCCACTTTTTTCGGCATTGTGGTTGTGAGTATTTTTTGTGTCCCCTATTTTAGTATATGTAGGGAGGTCTAGGGCGTTACTAGGGACGCGGACGTTGAGCAGGGGCGCCACATCGTCAACAACTAGGGTGCCAACCTCCGCGGTCAGGAAGGATCTTGGTAGGGCATACTAGGGCGAAGTAGTTTTTGGCCCTTTATGTCTGTGAATTATTGAACCATTTGGTTACCTGACCCTCTGTCTATTTATCTACCTCCCTATGTATTGAGGTAATTTTACTGTATTATGCTTTTTAATGATTGAATTAAAACTTAATTTTTAGGGATTGTTCTTTTTCTGGTTCTGTTTAGAGTACATAATCCTGAATATATAATCTGCTGGAGGTTTGTAACTGGGATACTAGTCCCAGGGGGGAAATGTCTGAACCCCTAACGGTGGTGCCGCGGGCCCCAGTGGGTAAAAGCAGGTCCTGGGAGGAAGAAGAGAGGGCTGAGGCCTGTTGCCAGCAGACCATCCGACAACTGGCAGCTGAACACCGGGAGAGGGAGCAGCACCAGCTAGCGATATTAGGCCCAGATCTGGATGGGAAAGAGAAGGCTCGTGCGGGTCGCTATGGTCCCCGGGACACGGCTGGATGGGGACAGGTCCTCAACGTGAACCGCGAACCGGGGTTTGGGTTCATCGCCGTCCCCCAGAGGATCTCAGATTTGTTTTTCAGCCGGAGGAATGTGGAGTCTCACCTCCGGAAAGGGCACCCAGCGCGAGACCTGCAGCCAGGGGAATATGTCACCTATACCCGGCATGAGGGCCTAAGCGGTTGGTACGCTTTAAACGTATGCCGCATACCGGAGGACTTACTGTCCACGTACCAAAAGGAGAAAGTGCGTGTATCCCCACCGGTACCAGTCACCACCTCTGTGGTACCCCAAGCAGCATCTCGGCAGAAACCACCTACTGCTCCCATTGGCCAGAGTGTACCAAAGGTACAGAAAACAACAGGCTTTACACCACTGGAGGAGGAATATTTGAGGACTGTAGATGCATTCTTTTCACCTGGTAGCAGTTCCCAATCAGCTTCCAGAACCCCAGGAGGGGACCAGCACTAATGATTTACAGTAACTCTCGTTACCCAGGAGGGTTTGTTTAGCACCGTAGTGCCTTTTTGTTTTGCTACCATGGTTTTGTTTTTCCCAGAGTTGCCCTGTTTGGATTGGCAGGGTTCTTTAATGTGAGCTAGCAATCATGAACTTGGAGTGATCCAAAAACTTTTATTGTAAATAGTTGCACCTCTTTAGGTGCCCTCTCTTGGTTTTACATAAGGACACTTTGAGAAGATGATGTCAAGATTTTACGTAAGGACACTTTGCGAAGATGATGTCTCCCTCAATGGACACTGCAGGAGATCCCGGCAGGGAGCGGTGTCCAGCACTTGCAAGAATAATTGTTGAAAGTTTTAATGCGAAGTATTTTGATAATGATGTATCTTATGAGAATATTAGTAACTAGGATAGAATGAGAAATGTTTTGATACAGGAATGAGAGATTTGAATAAAGAGTTGAAAATGTAAATGGTGAACCAGGTATCACGGATGTCACTTGAAAGAAAGTAGAAAATGTGCACTAGAAAGAGAAGAAGAAATGTGTACTAGAGAAGGAAAGATGAAGAATACTGAAGTGATAGTGAGTCACAGATAATAGCACTTAGAATTATGTAAAATTTGAAAAATTGCACTTTTTGACTTAGAATTGTAGGTAGTTAATTGATAATTGTTTGCAACGTTCAAGAAACAATGCCTCCTATATTAGGAAGTTTAGTATAAGAAATGTTTATGCAGCATTACAAAATTTTGTGGAGTGAGGATCCCTGGAAGAGGGGATGGAGGAAGGAGTGCTGCAGCTGCCTCAGTGATCTGAGCCAGCTGGCACAGGAATGGAAAAGAAGGAGAAAGACGTAGAACTGAAACCTAAGCTTCCATAAGAAAGAAAGACAAGTACGGAACGAAGGAGTAGAGAGAACAGAGAGGACGTGGGTTAGAAGAGGAACCCTGCTTATAGGTTCTCAGCGCAAGGCCGGGGCCCAGTGCCCGAGGTTGTATGGACACTTATGGTTCTGCAGCAGACACCGGTGGAGTAGTTGGTTGTAAATGCACTACTCCCATCTAAGACTTGGGGCACAACAGCAATTGGATAGAGAGCCGGGACTCAGGAGAAGGGAGTCCCCGAAGCAGGCTACAGCTGTCTGCAGTACGAGTAGAGTTCTTGGGAACATCTGTCAGGAGGAACTCCAGCGTACCACGGTACTGGAGATCTTCACACTTAAAGCCGCTATAGAGGAGACGTTCGGGAAAGGCATATAAGTTGGCGGAGTGTTGGAGGGGAGCTTTCCATCTTACCTGGGGGTTGGCTGGGTCCCTCACCCAGAGGACACGGCACAGAAGCGGGCACTACTGACTGTGTAAAGCGTTGGAACTACATGCCCTGGTGTCCTCCATTCCTTCCTGCGTCCATCTGCCTAACACTGCTACATCCCCTGCGCCGGACACTACACCACCTAAGTGTCCCCACATCTACACTGCCCTGGGACAACAGCCCTGCCTGCGAAGGGCTATACCATCATTGCTGCACCACACCATTTGTCCCGGAGGATCTGTCTGCAGTAGAGTTGAGCGACTTTTGGTTTTTTAGGGTCGCGTTTCGTTTCGTGAAGCCCGACTTTTCCAAAAGTCGGGTCGAGCAAGATCGTCCGATTATAGGGAAAAGTCGGGGTCGTCCCGAAACACGAAACCCAATGTAAGTCAATGGGGAATAAAAGTCGGCAGTGAGAGGAGGACAGGAAACACACCTACAGTGCCCATTTGAATGCCAAAAGCATCAATTCTTCTTACTTAAGCTTGTCAACCTTAATTAACTTCATAATACAAGTTACGCACTGAAAAATGGGGGTTATTTGGCTAAAGTTGTGGGGGGGGAGGGCTGGCTGCAGGTTTTCATGTGCCCTGGGCGAAAGAGCGCCCCTTTAACACATACCACAACTCATCATGCTCCGATACGGCAGAGAAATAGCGGTATAGTACAATGAAAAATACCTCACTTTTTACATCTCATGACGAGGCCCATCTATTTCTCCATACAAAATCATTGGTCCCATATAATGTTTGAAACAGTATATGATGAGCTCCACATAATGCTACAGTATATGTTGGTCCCCATGGATGAAGCTCCACTGTCTTATGGGCCCAAATAATGCTCCAAACATAATGGGCCCCATTTCTAATGCTCTAGTGTATAATGGGCCCTGTAAATGCTGCTCCAGTGTCTGATGTCCACCTTTGGAATGTTCCAGTGTATGGTGGGCCCCATCTATCATTCTCCAGAGTATAGTGCTCCCCAAAAATTGCTGTCCCAACATTGAAAACAATCAAATAAGTCTCCTCGCTAGGGAATCCCTGTACTTGTCTGGACTCCTCGTCGTCCCCATCTTCCATCTCACTGCACAGTATTTCAACTTTGCAAGTGCTGTAATCCTGAGCAAGCAGGGGGGGCCCACTCGTTGGCGACGGCACTGGCACAGGGCCCCTGATAGTACGGTGGTGTGTCTGATGGCGGGTGGGCCGAACCTGCACTTTCATCTGCAGCTTCCTCTTTGTCACCGTGTAAGATGGAACTGTATATGGGAAGGGTAACCTGAGTTTCATCAGGGTCAGATTCAGGTCGTGTAGCGTGCGAGGGGAATGTAGTGGTCTGGGTCAATGTACCAGCAGATTCATCGAGCAGTGGCTGGGCATCAGTGCACTTGTGTCGCCCCCAGGAGTACGGTCGCCACAGTGGCATTACCTTCTTCCTAGGGAGTGTGATGTCATGCTTGGGAGCAACGAACGATCTCTCTAGCAGGTTAACTGATTGGGCGGCGTTATTCCCACGAGTCATGACCCTCCAAACAGCGTTCATGAAGGCAAAGTGTTTGTTTTACGTGGGCAGTATGGTTGCAAAGCTGAACCTTAAAGGAATGTCCAGAAGGGCACCACCAGGAGTGGAGCCTATGGTTAAATTCGACTCCACCTGGGAAACCTCAACCATGCCAGCTACAGAACAGATGCACACATTGCAAGCTTAATTCCATTAACGAACGAGACTCCGTCATGCCCCGCGGTCCGAGTCCGGCTTACTAGAGGGACACGTGAGGCTCTGGCACATGAGATTGGCCAATAACTGGTGTGTCATGCCCTTACATGTCCGTGGCTGCATGTGCGCTACACTGAAAAGGCCAGCGTTTGTCGCTTACAGGTGCAGATAACCCGCTGAACAACGTTAGTGATGGGGATCACTGAATACAATTATTACCCGCGAACAATGATTTCCCAGTAAGTGCAGGTCAACCGCAGTTCCGGAATTAGGCCTAACCGTCATTCCTGAAAAAATGAAAAACTTACGTGTGCAAACCACAGGTGCTGTAGCTTGCTTAACAGCTCGCCAGCCGTTCTCACGCCCAGTATGGATTACACGTGATTGCACAAAGGTGAGAAAGGGTACCATATCCCCAGATAACATGTATGGATAGCGTACACATTCAAAATATATGTCTATACATCAGGAGGCAGGCTCAGACGGTGTTAGGCCCAGTATGGATTGCACGTGATTGCACAAAGGTTAGAAAGGGTACCGTATCCCCGGATAACATGTATGGATAGCGTACACATTCAAAATATATGTCTATACATCAGGAGGCAGGCTCAGACGGTGTAAGGCCCAGTATGGATTGCAAGTGATTGCACAAAGGTTAGAAAGGGTACCGTATCCCCAGATAACATGTATGGATAGCGTACACATTCAAAATATATGTCTATACATCAGGAGGCAGGCTCAGACGGTGTTAGGCCCAGTATGGATTGCACAAAGGTTAGAAAGGGTACCGTTTCCCCGGATAACATGTATGGATAGCGTACACATTCAAAATATATGTCTATACATCAGGAGGCAGGCTCAGACGGTGTTAGGCCCAGTATGGATTGCACGTGATTGCACAAAGGTTAGAAAGGGTACCGTATCCCCAGATAACATGTATGGATAGCGTACACATTCAAAATATATGTCTATACATCAGGAGGCAGGAAGACGGTGTTAGGCCCAGTATGGATTGCACAAAGGTTAGAAAGGGTACCGTTTCCCCGGATAACATGTATGGATAGCGTACACATTCAAAATATATGTCTATACATCAGGAGGCACGCTCAGACAGTGTTAGGCCCAGTATGGATTGCACGTGATTGCACAAAGGTTAGAAAGGGTACCGTATCCCCGGATAACATGTATGGATAGCCTACACATTCAAAATATATGTCTATACATCAGGAGGCAGGCTCAGACAGTGTTAGGCCCAGTATGGATTGCACGTGATTGCACAAAGGTTAGAAAGGGTACCGTTTCCCCGGATAACATGTATGGATAGCGTACACATTCAAAATATATGTCTATACATCAGGAGGCAGGCTCAGACGGTGTCAGGCACAGTATGGATTTGACGGCCCAGACTACACAGCGGAGGAGCAGAGAGAGGTAAAGATTGCAAATGCTGGGGCCCTGCCCAAGCAAGGGGGGCCCACTCGTGGGCGTCGGTACTGGCACTGGGCCCCTCATAGCACGGCGGTGTGTCTGACGGCGGGTGTGCACCACCACCGTCAGAGACACTTGATTGCACTATGAAGGACCCTGTGCCAGTGCCCGCGCCCAAGAGTCGGCCTACCCACCTGTCCAGGGCAACGGCACTCGCACGGTGTCGTGCGCTAGGTGGTGACCCCGGCCATGGGGGGGGGGAGGCAGCACAGTTAGGGAGTTTTAGAACGTGGCATATGTTGATGTTGGACATTCAGCTGATGCAAAAGGTGAAATAGGTCAAGTCCCAGGAAGAGGTGGACCAAAGCAAGCCATTTTTCTGTCACCCTATGTGTCATCAGGGGAAGGTGGGACAAAATCCTTGGAAACCCATGCGTGGTTCATTTTAATGAAGGTTAGATCATCCACATTTTGGGTTGACAGACGGGTCCTTTTTTCTGTCAGGACTGATCCAGCTGCACTGAAGACTCTTTCCGATAGCACACTTGCAGCTGGGCAAGCGAGCTCCTGTAAGGCATATTGTGCCAATTCAGGCCAGGTGTCCAGTTTAGCGGCCCAATAGTCAAAGGGGAATGACCTGTGTGGGAGAACATCGATATGGGAGGAAAAGTAGTTTGTAACCATAGTTGATAACTGCTGTCTCCTGTCACTTTCCATCGATGCAGTATTACCAGTTGTGTGAGCGGTACTTGAAAAATCAGTCCACAACATTGTCATGAAACCCCTGTCTCCAACGCCACTTCTGCTGTGTGCACCACGAACACCTCTGCCAAGCTGCCCCCGGCCCGTACGGCTCGTGTGAGAACCATCACCGCTGCTGTGTGCTGGGAATGCCTCAAGAAACCGATTTACCAGAGTTGCTTGTTTATTAGCCAATATTAGGTCAAGGTTCTCCTGTGGCATGATGTTTTGTAATTTGCCTTTATAGCGTGGATCCAGGATGCTGGCCAACCAGTAGTCGTCATCGTTCATCATTTTGGCAATGCGTGGGTCCCTTTTTAGGATCTGCAAGGCATAATCTGACATGTGGGCCAATGTTCCCGGTGTCAATGATGCACTGCGAGTGCTGGTTGGAGGAGCACTTTCTGGCAAATCCACATCCCTCCAGTCACGCACAAACCCTGTACCAGACCTTGCCACGCCAACATTTTCACTTGCCCCACGAGATGCATCCTCCTCCCCTAAGTAATCATCCCCATCATCCTCCTCCTCTTCTTCCTCCACCTCGTTCAGGAGAGGTCCCTGAGCAGACAATGGCTGAATGTCATCAAGGATTCCCTCCTCCTCTTCCTCCTCATCAACATTGGCTGCAGACGCCTGCTCCTTAAGGTGCGTCAAAGTTTGCATGAGCAGACGCATAAGTGGGATGCTCATGCTTAGGATGGCGTCGTCTGCGCTTACCAGCCGTGTGCATTCCTCAAAACACTGAAGGACTTTACAGAGGTCTTTCAGCTTCGACCACTGCACACCTGTCAACTCCATGTCTGCTCTCAAAGTGCCTGGCCGTGTATCCTCCCACAAATGCATTATGGCCTGCCTCTGCTCGCACAGCCGCTCCACCATGTGCAGGGTGGAGTTCCACCTTGTTGCAATGTCGATAATGAGGCGGTGGTTGGGAAGGTGGAGCAATCGCTGCAGCTTCTGCATACGAACGGAGTGTACAGGCGACCGGCGGATGTGCGCGCACAGTCTTCGCACCTTCTGGAGCAGGGCTGTTAACTCCGGATAATTTTTGAGGAAGCACTGCACCACCAGGTTCAAGGTGTGAGCCAAGCAAGGTATATGGCTGAGTTTTGAAAGGGCTATGGCTGCCACAAAATTACGGCCGTTATCACTAACTACCTTGCCTGCCTCAAGATGTACACTGCCCAGCCATGACTCAGTTTGTCGCTTCAAGTACTCGGCCAGCACCTCGGCGGTGTGTCTGTTGCCCAAACACATTATCTGCAACACAGCCTGCTGACGCTTTCCACTAGCTGCTCGATAGGGGGACACATCGTGTGCAACAGTGGCAGCTGCAGATGGAGTGCTCGTACGACTGCGCTCTGTGGACGAGCTTTCGCTTCTGGAGGAGGAGGAGGAGGAGGGTCGAACGCCTACAGCCAACTGTTTCCTATACCGTGGGCTAGGCAGCACTGTCCCACCACCGCTGTCCCCTGTGGACCCTGCATCCACCACATTAACCCAGTGCGCAGTGATGGACACGTAACGGCCCTGACCATGCCGACTGGACCATGCATCAGTTGTGAGGTGCACCTTTCCGCTCACTGACTGCTTGAGTGCATGGTCTTTCACATGATGGTGGAGGGCTGGGATGGCTTTGCGAGAGAAGAAGTGGCGACTGGGTAGGTCATAGCGTGGTACTGCATAGGCCATGAGTTCGCGGAAAGCTGTGCTTTCCACCAACCGAAAGGGCATCATCTCAAACGAGATTAGTTTGGCAATGTGGGCGTTCAAACCCAGTGTACGCGGATGAGAGACTGAGTACTTTCTTGACCTACTCATAGTGTCTGGGAGGGTGAGCTGGACTTGAGAGCTGCATATGGTGGAAGTAGCGGTGGACAGGGCGGACTGAGAGAGGGTTGATGATGGTGATGGAGTTGGTGTTCTTTCTGATGGCCTAGAATCAGTCTTTCGTTGATATAACAGTGGGATTCCCTGACTGCTGTGGCCTTGCAACGACACCTCAACATTTGCTGCTGTGCTAACCGGTGGGCTTACAGTGGGGGAAACAATGTAGCGTTGCTGACTACCTTCGTTGTGATCAGTTGCACATGTGGCACTTGAGGTTTGGTGTTGTGTCCACGCTTGCAAGTGCATGCTGGTTAAATGTCTAAGCATGCAACTGGTATTCAAATTTTTCAGATTTTTCCCTCGGCTAAAGGTCTTTGCGCACTTCTTACAGATAACCTTGGCCTGATCATGAGGATTTTGTTCAAAAAAGTGCCACACTGCACTCTTCCTACTTTGGCAGACATTTTGCGGCCTAGCACGCTGTGATCTTTTGACCCTCTGGACAAGCTGTCCAGCAACTCTTTTGATGTTTGGAACCTGTCTTTGGAGTGCTCCGGGCCTGCCAGATAACAGCTGTTGCGATGTCGATGTCTGCTGTGGATGCTCCTCATCTGAGCTATTGGAAGCAGCACCCTCTTCCCCCAATGGATGCCAATCTGGGTCAACAACTGGGTCATCCATCACCTCCTCTTCTATGTCATGTGCACCTTCCTCTGTGTCACCGTGTATGGTGGTATAGTGTGCGGGAAGGGGCACCTGAGTCTCATCAGGGTCAGAATCTGGCTCTGTACACTGCGAGGACAATGTAGTGCTCTGAGTGAATGTACCAGCAGAATCATCCATCAGCGGCTGTGCATCAGTGCACTCCATGTCAGATTCATCTTGGCCTGGGTAATTCACCATTTGACTTGATAATCCAGGCATGGTATGTGAAAACAGCTCCATGGAGTAATCAGTAGTATGGCCTGCGTCATCCTTCAATCTTGGTTGGGGTGAAGGACACAAGGAAAGGTGTGGTTCATGAACATGAGCCTCCAATGACGACTCAGTGCTTTTACTTTTTACAACTGAAGAAGAGGAGGCGATAGAGCTGGAGGCTGAGTCAGCAATGTAAGACAAAACTTTTTCCTGATGCTCTGGCTTTAAAAGCGGTTTGCCAACTCCTAGAAAACTAAGCGTTCGAGGCCTTTTGTAGCCAGACGATGACGCAGGCTCAACACCTCCTGCATTCGGTCCTATTTTGCTCTTGCCACTACCATCAGATCCACCACCAACACCATCATTACCAGCTGCCAACCCCCGCCCAATTCCACGGCCTCTTCCACCAGCCTTCCTCATTTTTGGTAGAAATGTAGACAAAATCCAACAAACTATATAGTAATGTAAAACAAGGTACAAGGTGTCTATAGGACAGGGGAGATTTTGAATTTCTGCAGACACTTGTGGACACTGGACACTTTTGGATTGTGTGAGGCCCACTGATATCTGAGCGCTATGTCACAGGCTCGATGGCAGATATGTCACAGGCTCGATGGCACAGCTGTGACAAAAGTGACTAGAGGATAAGGGAGATTGGATTGCTTTTAAAAAAGCAGTTTGCAGAGCAGTGGGTAAACAGCAATGCCAGCCTGTCAGGAAGCCTTAAAAGGCAGCCCAACAACCAACACCACCGATACACCACAATATAGCCTCCCCTTGCACTGCACACACAGTGACTGGTGTGTTGTGCAGGCCAAATCGCTAGCAGCAGAAGCAGTTTTTTTTTCTTCTCAGCAGGACAAAAAAAAAAAAATTGGGATTGCTTTTAAAAAAGCAGTTTGCAGAGCAGTGGGTAAACAGCAATGCAGGAATGTCAGGAAGCCTTAGAAGGCAGCCCAACAACCAACACCACTGATACACCACTATATAGCCTCCCCTTGCACTGCACACACAGTGACTGGTGTGTTGTGCAGGCCAAATCGCTAGCAGCAGAAGCAGTTTTTTTGTCTTCTTCCCTGCCTAACGCTCTCCCTACAGAATCAGCAGCAACCTCTCCCTATACTGAGATCGGCAGAAGTAAGATGGCGGTCGGCGTGCACGCCCTTTTATACCCCCTGTGACGCCCACCAAAGCAAGCCAATCACTTGCATGCCCTTCTGAAAGATGGTGGTGACCCCTGCCTATGTCATCACGTTGCCCACAGTGTCCGTGGATCCTGATTGGCTGAAAAAGAGCGCAAAACAAACTTTTGAAACGCGACTTTGGCGCGTAAGTCGCCGACCTCGTGGCCGACCTCATCCTAGGGTCGGGTTTCGTTTCATGAAACCCGACTTTGCCAAAAGTCGGCGACTTTTGAAATTTTTCGACCCGTTTCGCTCAACTCTAGTCTGCAGCGTCGGCTTAACACCTCCCTTGCCGAACACCACAGGTGGAGTCACGAACTATTCCATTCCACTTAAACTATATTACAAACTCTCTTTGATTACTTGGGCGCCCAGGGCCACGGACCGGGTCACCGCCGCTGTGACACATCCACCTGACACCGGCCCGGTACCGAGTACCCCACGGCCCTGGGAGGGCGACCCATTTGCCCACAGTACACTTACTCGCCTCCAGTGCTGGCACTGTTCCAGCGGTGTCTGCACTCGCTCTCCTGGAACAAGCTTTACTTTGTCATGTGATTCAGCGCTGGCTTCCCTCTCCCCACCTTTGGATGAATCAGACATTAAGAGGGTCAGAGCTGCAACTGGCCGCTCACTTTCTCTTGGTGTTTGATTCACAATAACGCGGGGAGAGTGAAGCCCACACTGATTGGGCACAGGGTTCACATGACATAATGTGACTCAAGCACCAGGAGAGCGAGTGCTGACACCTCTAGAATGGCGCCAGCATCGGAGGCGAGTATACGTGTTGCCATTTTACTTGGGAAAAACATGCTGATTGAGACGAGGTTGTCTGAATAGTAAAGCATGACGAATTAAGTGACTGGTAAAATAATAGGCTGTAGAACGGCATCTGTAATTGGAGGTTTTGATTATAGGCCAAATGATATGCACCAAACCCCCTTAATGCATAGTGTAATTATCTCTGAAAGAAAGAGTAAGTTGTACTTAAAGAGAATCTGTCACTAAGATCAACCCTTACCCCCTCTCATAAACCGCATATATGGCTAAATGTAGATCCATAGACCTTTTTATATCTCCTATACATTGCTGTATTTCTGAGTAATCAGTTTTAATTCATATACGAATGGGGGTGTCAAGTGCTCTGGGTTTGACAGAACACGTAAGAAGCCCCAGCCTCCTTAGGTTGTTTTGCCACCCAGCACCAGCGTCTTTCAGTTGATTGACGGTTCAGGGTCTGTGTATTGTCAGGCAGCGGTGTTAAGGATATGGCATGTTTGATTTGGAAATGCTGTTCTCTAGAGATAAGTAGCCACCAGGAGCGCGCCTGTGTATGATGGGAGATTCAGGCAGGATATCTGCCTGCTGAACGATCAGCCCAAACCATGGGTCAGCCGACAGTAATTCAAAGTGTGTCGGTTGCTTAACCCCCTTCACGCCGCAGCCCATTTTAGTTTTTGCGTTTGTATTTTGCTCCCGTGCTTCCCAGAGCCATAACTTTTATATTTCCATCAGTATGGCCATGTAAGGGCTTGTTTTTTGCAGGATGAGTTGTACTTTTGAACGACACCATTGGTTATAGCATATTGTGTACTGAAAAACAGGAAAAAAATTCCAAGTGCAGTGAAATTGCAAAAGGATGCAATTCCACAACTGCTTTTTTTTTTATAAACATGTTCACCAAATGCTAAAACTGACCTGCCATTATGATTCTCCAGGTCATTACAAGTTCTTAGACACCAAACCTATAGATTCTTTTTATTTAAGTGGTAAAAAAAATTTATTACATAGATACATCAATTTACTTTTACCGATCCTTAATAAGAACCAGTTATTCCCAGGCTCCAGTTATTATTCTTCAGGCTCCAGATCTAAAATCCCCTAACATTCCTTGCAGGCGCAATATCTCCACAGGGTTTGTTCTTATGATTTAGTACCTACAATCTTATGTAATTGGAAAAAACTTTCCCAATGACTGCTTAAAATTACTACTATTTGAATTTCAAATGCATCTTTGGAATCTAAGAGACTCAAACACCACAAGAGCAATATAATATGTATTTACAGAGTTACTCAGCATTTGAGTTTCATAAAAACACACTGTAAAATAAAGAAATATTTCCTGAATGTACAAGAATTAAATCCATTTGTCCAATGCATGGGTAAGTACAGCGTAACAAATTGTTAATTACAGCATCTTACAAATCTATACAGTGTTACCTACTCTGTACAATTAGAAAAACATTTTGCTTCGTAGACAGAAAAACATAGATGTTGGCCTGTGTACATTTTCTCCATCTGGTTTCCAATTCTGCTACAATTCTTCATTAAATAATATTTGCGGGAGGGGGTTATACTAGAATCAACATTATAGAGAATATGCAAATCGACTCGATCCAGTCCAGCAACCTTAAGGGTGTGCGCACACGTTGCGGATTCTGCTGCGGATCCGCAGCGTTTCTGGCCCTGCGGGTCCGCAGCAGAATCTGCTGCGTTGTACAGTACCATTTTACTCTATGTAAAATGAAAACCGCTGTGCACATGCTGCGGAATTTTCCGCACGGTTTTGCTGCGGTTTCAAATCCGCAGAAAGAAATGACATGTCACTTCTTTTCTGTGGATTCCGCTGCAGTTTACCATCTCCTCCATTGTAGAGGTGATAAACAGCAGAGCAAAACCACAGCCTAATCCGCAGGTAAACCGCAGGTCTTTTGGCCTGAAATTTACCTACGGATTTTACAAAATCCGCAGGGAGAAATCCGCAGCACCTAAGAACTACGTGTGCACATACCCTAATAATCTGTTGCTGCAGGTCTGGTGCCCAGTGAATGGCCACTTACCTTACAGTGTCCCCAACTCATCTTTTGATTAGCCAGCCTGTAATATCGCACCAGAAGAAGACCCATCGATGCCAGCAGGTAGGGGGTGCAGTGGCTGGATGAAAGATGCAAGAGTCTGTCTGAATCCCAGAAACTCACTCAGCTTTTATGCACACACACTGATTACAAGCAGACAGGTCAGATGTGAGGATGTTACCTTTAGTAGCCATTAAACCCACTTGCATTAACTTCAGTGCATATTATCAGGCCAAAATCACCCGGGTATGTGAACTTTTGATCCAGGTCATTTAGATGTTTTGGGTTGTCATTATGATTTAAAAAGAGAAAACACAGTAGTTTGACATTAAATGGCTTCACCCAACCACCAACCATGAGTGGAGAAAAAGTTTTAGCGTTGTCATTCATATTCTCTGAAAAAAGGCCAAGAAAGCAATAATGCTGCTGGGGTGTGTAAACTTTTGAGCACAACTGTATAAGCAACCAAAGTGTTGTATTAAAGATCACTTAACAAATATCTGCAACAATTTTGTTTGGCCCATTTATTGGGTTTTGTGTGAAATTATGTCCAATTTGCCTTTCTTTTCCTGTTTTTCTGTGGTTCCAATGCACACAAGGGAAATAAACATGCGTATAACAAAACATGTGTAATTGCAATAATTTTCTGGGAGAAATAATTAATTTTCTGGAACAATTTCAAGGGTTTCAACACTTTCGGCCATGACTGTATATAGACCTGTTAACCCCTTAACCCCCAAGGGTAGTTTTCACGTTCATGACCGGGCCAATTTTTACAATTCTGACCACTGTCCCTTTATGAGGTAATAACTCTGAAATGCTTCCATGGATCCCGGTGTTTCTGACAATGTTTTCTTGAGACATATTGTACTTCATGTTAGTGGTAAAATTTCATTCATATAACTTGCGTTTATTTGTGAAAAAAATGGAAATTTAGCGAAAATTTTGAAAATTTTGCAATTTTCCAACTTTGAATTTTTATGCCCTTAAATCACAGAGATATGGCACAAAAAAAACTTAATAAATAACATTTCCCACATGTTTACTTTACATCAGCACAATTTTGGAACCAAAATTTTTTTTTTGTTAGGAAGTTATAAGGGTTAAAAGTTGACCAGCGATTTCTCATTTTTGCAACACCATTTTATTTTTACGGACCACATCACATTTGAAGTCACTTTGAGGGGTCTATATGATAGAAAACACTCAAAAGTGACACCATTCTAAAAACTGCACCCCTCAATGTGCTCAAAACAAGAAGTTTATTAACCCTTCAGGTGCTTCACAGGAATTTTTTGAATGTTTAAAAAAAAAATGAACATTTAACTTTTCTTCACCAAAAAATTACTTCAGGTCCAATTTTTTTTATTTTACCAAGGGTAACAGGAGAAATTGGACTGCAAAAGTTATTGTGCAATTTCTCCTGAGTACGTTGAAACCTGATATGTGGGGGGGAACCACTGTTTCGGCGCATGGCAGAGCTCAGAAGGGAAGGAGAGCCGTTTGACTTTTTCAATGCAAAATTGGCTGGAATTCAGATCGGATGCCATGTCATGTTTAGAAAGCCCCTGATGTACCTAAACAGTGGAAACCCGCCACAAGTAACCACATTTTGGAAACTAGACCCCCTAAGGAACTTATCTAGATGTGTGGTGAGAACTTTGAACCCCCAAGAGCTTCACAGAAGTTTATAACGTGCAGCCGTATAATTAAAAAATCATATTTTTTCCACAAAAATGATCTTTTCACCCCCAATTTTTATTTTCCCAAGGGTAACAGGACCCTAAAAGTTATTGTGCATATTTGTCCTGAGTACGTTGATACCCCATATGTGGGTGTAAACGACTATTTGGGCGCATGGCAGAGCTCGGAAGGGAAGCAGCGCCATTTGACTTTTTTGTCTGGAATTGAGATCGGACACCATGTCGCGTTTGGAAAGCCCCTGATGTACCAAAACAGTGGAAACCCCCCACAAATGACACCATTTTGGAAACTAGACTCCCCAAGGAACTTATCTAGATGTTTGGTGAGAACTTTGAGCCCCCAAAGGCTTCACAGAAGTTTATAACATACAGCCGTACAATTAAAAAATCATATTTTTTCCACAAAAAATAATCTTTTCACCCTCAATTTTCATTTTTCCAAGGGTAACATGACCCCAAAAGTTATTGTGCAATTTGTCCTGAGTACGCTGATACCCCATATGTGGGGGTAAACCACTATTTGGGTGCATGGCAGAGCTCGGAAGGGAAGCAGCACCATTTGACGTTTTTGACTGGAATTGGGATTGGACGCCATGTCGCGTTTGGAAAGCCCCTGATGTGCCTAAACAGTGGAAACCCCCCACAAATGACACCTTTTTGGAAACTAGACCCCCCAAGGAACTTATCTAGATGTGTGGTAAGCACTTTGAACCCCCAAGGACTTCACAGAAGTTTATAATGCCCGGGCGTGAAAATAAAAAAATTATATTTTTTTCCACAAACATGATCTTTTAGTCCCCAATTTTTTTATTTTCCCAATGGTAACAGGAGAAATTGGACCCCAAAAGTTGTTGTCCAATTTGTCCTGAGTATGCTGATACCCCATATGTGGGAGAAAACTACTATATGGGCACACGCCGTGGCTCGGAAGGGAAGTAGTGACGTTTTGGAATGCAGACTTTGATGGAATGGTCTGCGGGTGTCATGTTGCCTTTGGAGAGCCCCTGATGTACCTAAACAGTGGAAACCCCCCACAAGTGACCCCATTTTGGAAACTAGACCCCCCCATGGAACTTATCTAGATGTTTATAACGCCTGGGCGTGAAAATAAATCCTATTTTTTTCCAGAAAAATGATATTTTTGCCCCAAATTTTTTATTTTCCTAAGGGTAACAGGAGAAATTGGACCCCAAAAGTTGTTTTGCAATTTGTCCTAAGTAGGCTGATACCCCATATGTGGGGGTAAACAACTGTTTGGGCGCATGGCAGAGCTTGGAAGGGAAGGAGCACCATTTGACTATTTCAACGCAGAATTGGCTGGAATTGAGATCAGACGCCATGTTGCATTTGGAGAGCACCTGATGTGCCCAAACAGTGGAAACCCCCCCAATTCTAACTCCAACCCTAACCCCAGCACATCCCTAAATCTATTCTCAGCCCTAGCCCTAGCCCTAACCCTAATGGGAAAATGGAAATAAATACATTTTTTTAATTTTATTATTTTTCCCTAACTAAGGGGGTGATAAAGGGGGGTTTGATTTACTATTTATAGTGGGTTTTTATGTTTGGCAGCTGTCACACGCTAAAATACACTTTTTATTGTAAAACTAGTTTTTGCATCACCACATTTTGAGAGCTATAATTTTTCCGTATTTTGACCCACGGAGTCATGTGAGGACTTATTTTTTTGCGGGAAGAGTTGACGTTTTTATTGGTACCATTTTCGGGCACGTGACATTTTTTGATCACTTTTTATTCCGATTTTTTAGACACAGAATGAACAAAATCCAGCGTTTCTTGAATTTATTTTTTTTTGGGGGGGGCGTTTACACCGTTCCACGTGTGGTAAAATTGATAAAGCGGTTTTATTCTTCGGGTCAGTACAGTTACAGCGATGCCTCATTTATGTCTTTTTTTAATGTTTTGGCGCTTTTATGCAATGAAAACAATTTTATATAAAAAATAATTATTTTTGCATCACTTTATTCTGCGAGCTATAACTTTTTTATTTTTTCGCCGATGACGCTGTATAGTGGCTCGTTTTTTGCGTGACAAGATGACGTTTTCAGCGGTACCATGGATATTTATATCCGTCTTTTTGATCGCGCGTTATTGCACTTTTTGTTCAGTGGTATGACAATAAAGCATTATTTTTTGCTTTGTTTTTTATTTTTTAAGGGGTTTGCTAAGTGGGTTAACTAGTGGGACAGTTTTATAGGGCGGGTCTGTGATAATCAGCTGACATCCGGCCGCGATCAGCTGCGCTCCCCCCGTGAGCGCCGCTGATCGCTATGACGTACTATCCCGTCCCTGGGAATTAAGTCCCAGGGCACATGGACGGGATAGTACATCCTATGGCAGAAAGGGGTTAATACTGTATATAGTTGGCCTGCTTATTGAGAGTAAGGTGCTCATCCTAGACTTCATTTATTCCAATGATAAGTGTAATGAAAGATTCCTATCAATAGGAAGCTACTTTCTGCTCTTTTGGCCAGTGGGTCCCTATGCAGATGAACAAGCTGCACTTATGATTTTTTTAATCCTTGGTCCACCTATTTGTAGGATAATCATGTAAAAGTCATGCAACATTTAAAGTCAATATGAAAATATTTTGTTTCACCTTTATGTAGCTGGAATACTCTACTACAATAATAGGAACATAATGCACAACAGTTGTATATTGGAACTCATAGAACATTCCTTAAAGGGGTATAGCCATCTCTGAGATCCTATCCCCATATGCAGAAAGTTGCTTACCCCATGTGCAGGCATTGCAGTAGATTAGGTATCCATGGTACCGACCACTCATATAGTGACAGGTAGTTAGTTAGTTGTTAGTGGTTGTAACCATGGATACCTAAGCTGCTGCAATACCTGCACATGGGGTAAGACATAGCGAATCAGAAGAACTATACTACATTTCTAATTGGAGGTATTTGCTAATATTATTTTTTTACACCTACTACATATTGGGATAGGATTTTGGAGATGGGAATACCTCTTTATATATTAGTCAAATTAACATACAATAAAAGGTACATGGTGCATGACTTGCTCATTTTGGTATAATTTTCCAGATTTGGTTCCTTTGGCTATAATGACATGGTTTAATGAATAGAAGTGTGTTGCCAGTCTGTGTTTTCCTTGGTGCCATGCATTTGCCAGTAGAAATATGAATCATCAATCCAGCCTGCAAAAGAAAATAATATCACATAATGTATATTAAGTAGAATTTATAAAAAATGCAATTGATATAAAATGGACTTCTGTATTATTACTTAAAGAATAACCAATATTTTAATTTTTGTTTCATGCATCAATAGTACACATGAAAATAAGCAACTTTGTAATATATCTCATCAGAAAAATCTGCTTCTTTCTCCACGAGAATTTATCATTGTTGTCACGATCGACGTGTGACTGGATACACCGCCTCCAGCAGGGCGAATTTAAATAATAAGACGTGCAGCCGGATATACTGCCTCCAGCAGGCGAATTTCAGAAACACATGTAAAACCGGATCCACCACGTCCAGCAGGGCAAATTTAAATAATAAGGGGAAACACCAGGGAAACAATAACAATGGTGGGCCCTGCGATAGGGAGAAGGGACATGGAGACCTCCTGCACTCCCCTGAGTCAGTGTCTCTACACTCTTACTGATCCCTAGGCCGGTTCCGCACCCGACGCTGCTCAGGATACCTTTAAACCCTAGCTCGCCCTGCACCTACCCCTTTCTAGTGTAATGGCCGGTGCAGAAACGAATCCCACCACTGCACTGAAACACACACAAGGGAAAGTGACAAAACAGGGAACACCACTTAGCTCTGCTCTGTTGCTCTTGCTCCTAGCAAGAGTTCACCACCAGAATGCAGCTTTTCCTCCAGATTTGCTGCAACCTCACCAGGCCTTGTCAGTGCTGCAAGGAACTCTCTCACTAGCTCCTTCCTCCACCAAGGATGGTTAGAAATGAATACTAACACCAACAATCAGTGAGAGCACATGACACACCTTTATAGTAAGCCAGAGGAATCACACCTGCTTAATTATCATGTGCAATGACACTTACCACCACCGGGGGCAAACTAAACTGAAACTACAAAAGTGCAATGACCCTAATGGCCACCTGGGGCAAAACTAGGAAAAAGACACCACTGTGTAATAACCCTTAATGGCCACCGGGGGCAAAACCAACCCTGAGCAAACAGCTCACAGAAAAAAAGGTTACTTGTGTTTTTATCTGACATGATCCAGCATGGATCATGACAATTGTCATGGCAGTAACTTGCATGCCTCCTCTGAGTCGCCCTACTCACCATGGTCACCATGCGGCTTCTCCTCATGTCAGGCCGTGTCTCACTGAATTTGCCATTTGCAGCACTTCTCAGCACTGCTGTATCAGCATGCAGTTTCCATGTGGCCTTAGGCACGCATTGCCAGTCTCTGCAGGAATTTAACCCTGCTGTGTACTGCAGAGATTAGGTTCCCTGACCTATACCTTCCCAGCAGGGTCTATATTAGACAGCTCCTCCCACCACTCTCTGCCTGAACATTGGTTCCTAGCCTGATAGCACCTTGTTTATGCATTTCTCCATATTCTGTCTACCGTTATTGACCTGGCCTGTTTACCCGCTCTGTCTGACTTTTCCATCCCTTACTCAAGCTTTGCACTGTGAACCCGTGTTGCCTGCCTCAACCAATGACCATCTGATTACATTTCTGTCTCATCGTCCTGTACCTCGTACCCACGCCTCTGACCCTCTGGTCAGCAATGGCAGTCCCAGGGACTGACCTGATACCTAGCAACTACCTGCAGTCTGGCCTATCCTCACCACTAGAGGCCCTAGTGAAGACCCAGTAGACACTTAAAGGGGTATTCCCATCTCCAAGATCCCAGCCCAATATGTAGTAGGTGTAATAATAATATTAGCAAATACCTCCAATTAGAAAT
Organism: Dendrobates tinctorius; assembly: GCF_039654945.1. Classification (NCBI taxonomy): domain Eukaryota; kingdom Metazoa; phylum Chordata; class Amphibia; order Anura; family Dendrobatidae; genus Dendrobates; species Dendrobates tinctorius. The sequence goes on along the minus strand of NW_027361834.1, from coordinate 2,534,038 downwards.
GTAGTATAGTTTTTCCTATTTCGCTATGTCTCTTTCCTCATTTACAGGGCATTGCAGAACCTTAGATATCCATGGTTACGACCACTGATATAGTGACAGTTACTTTGCTAGTTGCTGTTGGTCGTAATCATGGATACCTAAGGTCCTACAATGTCCTGCACATGAGTATAGAGACATTTTCACGTGTACTATTGATTTATGTAATACAAATTATAAGTATTACTGTTAGATGCTCAAAGATTCATAGTATGGTGACAAACATTTGCAGTAATAATGAAGATATTAACACTAATAAGCCCAAAAGTGTATTTTTAATAGCAGAACAAAATAAAAAAGAAATAAAAAACAAAACAGCAGAGTGCAATGTATTCATCGTACGGTACGCTCAGAAAGTATTGCTGAGTCTAACGTACTTCTCATAGGAAGGAGAAAACTTAAAGGAAACAGATGGTGAACAAGGACTGGACAGCATAATAACAGTACAGAAAGTTTGTCAGGGCTTGAAGGAATTCTCCGGAAAAAGAAAAAAAATCAAGGAACTGTCATTTTAAATAAATTCCTAAATACATTTAATTAGCAAATCACGACTGTTTTGCCTAGAGAGATAATTACTATAGAATTGAAATGGCAGCCATCTTGTTACTGTCAGGAACACCGCACTGCACTTGCTCACTGAGCCAGTGCGTGTGCCCTGAGTACAAAAACAGTGCTCAAAGATACCTGTGGAGCGGGGCAGCAGCGGTGATGATGCATGCTTCAGACTATCAGGACCTGAAGCACGTGACTGCTGCGGGCGTGACCTAAGCTCCACAGAGCTAGGAGCTGCAGGGAAAATCCTAGAAAGGTAACTACGGTACAAGTTACCAAGGGGCATAGACAGGGACGTAAACCAGATAAAGCCGGGTCAAAGCACGAGATAGCAGGACAGTACCAAAGGGTTAGACAGAACGAATAGTCAGGATGTAGCAATAGATCAGAAAACCAGAACTGGCATTGGACGGTACAATAGGGACAAACTGTAACGGACTAACAATAGCCAAGCCAGGAGGTCAGAACCGGAGAAGACAATAGTACCAAAACGAGAGACGGAGTACAGAGTGAGGGGACAGACCGGGTCATACACGGGAATCAAACAAGCAATGCAGTATACACGCACACCATGGGGGTCAGACACACAGCCAGAATACCAGTATAGCTGACACGGAATCCTAGTCTGGAGTGAGTATAAATACCCCTCCCAGAACCAAAGAGAGGCCGGCAAAAGTTAACCCTATGAGAACAGGACATTAACCATGTCCTAACCATGACAGTACCCCCCTCTTAATGGGGGGCCACTGGACCCCCAGGTTTCTTAGGGTATCTGGCATGAAAAGCCCGCACCAGTCAATCAGCGTGCACCGAACTGGCCGGAACCCATGACCAATCCTCAACGGAATATCCCTTCCAATGAATAAGGTACTGAAGTCTCCAGCGCACCCACCGTGAATCAATGATGCGCCCTACCTCATACTCCAGTTGACCCTCTACCAACACTGGTGGAGCCACAGATGAGGGATCGTCTCTAACTGTCCCCACAGGTTTTAATAGGGACCTGTGGAAGACGTTAGATATTTTGAAGGAGGTGGGCAACTGTAATCTTTATGCCACCGGGTTGATCACCTCTACAATCTTGTATGGGCCAATAAATTTGGGCCCAACTTCATAGAGGGTATTTTAAGTTTGATGTTACGGGTGGACAACCAGACTTTTTCCCCCACTGTTAACGCAGGAGCCAACCCCCTCCTCCTGTCCGCAAAATGTTTGTACTTCTTCTGGGCTTTGGAGATGTTCCCCTGCACCTCCCTCCAGAGGGTTTTTAACTGTTGTACCATCCCCACGGCACCAGGGCAATCCGAATCCATACGGGAAAATTCCCCAAACTGCGGAACAAACCCATAATTGACCTGAAAGGGAGACTTTCCGGTAGACTGATTAAGACGACAGTTGAATGCAAATTCTGCCATGGGCAATACCTCACACCAGTCTTCCTGTCTGGAGGAGGCCAGGTACCTCAGAATCTGCTCCAACGACTGGTTGGTGCATTCAGTCTGTCCATTGGATTCCGGGTGATAGGCAGAGGAGAATGACAACGTGACCTGTTGTGAGCTCATTTTCGGGTTTGCCTCTGGCTTCTGGTGAGGGTTATGGAGCTGGCTGTGCTGACAGAGGAGTAGTGAGTTCTCTATCTGGACTCCCTCTGTTGGTGAAGGGAGGTAATGAAGCTGATCTAAATGGCAGAGACCGGCCACCTGAGGAAGAGGACTGCGATTGGACATCAGGAGTTTCTGATTGGATTTAAGGCAGCCGACTCCCTAGTTTCTTGCTGGTGATTTTTCCTGACTGTGGCTTCTGGTTTCCAGTTTGGTTCCTGCCTTCTCAAAGCTAAGTGTTTTTGCTAATGTTCACACTTGATTTTGTTGGTCTGTTCAGTTTTTTGTGTGTTCAGCCAGCCCTGGCTGGGACTGGGCTGAATCCCCATTTTGTCTCTGATCAGTTGATCTCTTTTGCTCTGTCTTCAGAATATACCTGAGTGCTGATATAGGGAATTGAAGTCTAGCGACTTCAGGGCTTTTTTTTTTCAGATGTGTTGGACATTTTGGCAGGGTTTTTTGCGTGATTGCAGACAGCAGCTTTTCTTTCCTGTCCTTTCTAGTTAGTGAGGGCCCAATCGTTTGCTCAGCCTATCTTTCTATCTGTGTTTGTGTTTTCATCTTGTTTCACCGACAATACATGTTGGGGGCTGTCTATTGCTTTGGGGTCTGCTCTGGGGCAGTTTAGATTTTCCCTTTCTTTCTTTAGGCTTATTTAGTTCTCCGGCCGTGACGAGGCATCTAGGACCACCGTAGGCACGTTCCACGGCTACTGCTAGTTGTGTGGATAGGATCAGGGGTCTGCAATCCGCTAGTTACCAACGCTCCGGTTTTCTGGGCTTAGCTTGCTTTTTGTTTTTTCCTCCTCGGTGACTCATTCATAACAGTGACCCCCAACTTCATACAAAACGCTCTCCAAAACCTGGCCACAAATTGCACACCCCTGTCCGACACCACGTTCACAGGCACTCCATGCAATCGAACAATGTGCTGTATAAACAAGCGGGCCAAGGTTTCAGCAGATGGTAACACAGGTAATGGCACAAAGTGGGCTTGCTTAGAAAATCTATCAACCACTACCCATACCACTGAGTTGCCCTTGGAAGATGGAAGATTAGTGATAAAGTCCATGGACAGGTGTGTCCATGGTTTATCCGGAATTGGCAAAGGCACCAATTCCCTGGCCGGCAGGACCTGAGAGCTTTTAGAGCATGCGCACACCCCACAAGTATTTACAAACTTTTTTACATCAGTACCCATAGAGGGCCACCAAAAACCCCTAGCTACTGCCCACTGGGTAGCTGCAATACCAGGGTGTGCACTTAACACAGAATCATGAAATTCTTGAAGGAGTGTGAGACGGAATTGTTCGGGTACAAACAATTTACCTGGGGGTTTATTCCTGGGAGCTTGTGCTTGTGCTTCCAGAATCTCTCTCTGTAACTCAGAGGAGATTTCAGCTACAACCACTCCGGGTTGAAGAATGGAGGAAGGAGGTTCTGGAGAGGACACAGAATCAACACTTCGGGATAAGGCATCTGCCTTTACATTTTTAGACCCTGGTCGAAACGTGATGGTAAAATGAAATCGAGAAAAAAAAAGTGCCCACCGAGCCTGTCTGGGGGTCAATCTCTTAGAAGACTCGATATAGGCCAGGTTTTTATGATCAGTGATGACCGTAATGGGATGAGCGGCCCCCTCCAAAAAATGCCTCCATTCTTCGAAGGCCAATTTAACCGATAACAATTCCCTGTTACCGACATCATAGTTTCTCTCGGCCGAAGAGAACTTCTTAGAGAAAAAGGCACACGGTTTGAGGTTAGTCAGGGTAGAGGGGCCCTGTGACAATACTGCCCCCACCCCCACCTCTGAAGCGTCGACCTCGACGATAAAAGGTCTTGACGAATCGGGTTGTACCAACACAGGGGCTGTGGTAAAACACTTCTTTAATGTAAGGAAGGAATTTTTTGCGGCCACGGACCAATTTTTTACATCTGCCCCTTTAAGAGTGAGGTCCGTAAAGGGTTTCACCACCTGCGAGAACCCTTTAATGTACTTCCTATAATAATTAGCGAAGCCCAGAAATCGCTGCAACCCTTTCAGATCATGAGGCTGCACCCAATCGGTAATGGCCTGAACCTTGCCTGGATCCATGCGGAATCCCTCCCCGGATACAATTACACCCAGAAAAGACAGTTCTTGCACAAAAAATGAGCACTTCTCCAGCTTAGCATATAAATGGTTCTCCCGGAGTCTCATAAGAACCGTACGTAAATGGTGTAAGTGTGACTGACTGTCCTCAGAGTATATCAAAATGTCATCCAAGTAGATGACTACATAACGCCCAATCAAGTCAGAAAAAACAACATTAATGAAATCTGAAAAACAGCAGGAGTGTTAGTGAGGCTGAAGGGCATAAGCAGGTTTTCAAACAGCCCCTCAGTTGTCAGGAACGCTGTTTTCCATTCGTCCCCCTCCCGGATCCTTATAAGGTTATAAGCCCCTCGTAGATCGAGCTTAGAAAACCATTTGGCCCCCGTGAGTTGGTTGCATAGATCAGGAATCAATGGGAGAGGGTACGTGTTCTTAACAGTAATTTTGTTCAGTTCCCGAAAGTCGAGGCACGGTCGCAACCCACCATCTTTTTTCTTTACAAAGAAACACCCCGCTGCCACGGGTGAGACCGAGGGCCGAATATGCCCCTTGTGAAGGCTCTCTTTGATGTACTCTTTCATAGCTTGGCGCTCAGGCCTGGACAAATTAAACAAACGAGCCTTGGGTAATTTGGCTCCAGGTACTAAATCGATAGCACAATCAAATGGTCTACGTGGTGGGAGCGCCTCAGCCTCACTTTCAGAAAACACGTCTTCAAAGTCTCTCAGGTACTCTGGAATACCCTCCAGACCGACAGACGACACAGATACAGATCTTATCGGATTGACAAAAGGAACCGGGTTACAACACAGACCTTTATCATTACATCCCCATCGGATGATCTCCCCCTTCACCCAATCAATGAGAGGATTGTGACGTTGCAACCAGGGTATCCCCAATACCAGTCCTGCAGGCAGATTATTCATAACGAAACAACTTAACCTTTCCACATGAGTGGAACCCATTTTCATAGAAAAAACTTCAGACATAAAGCAAGTTCCATCCCGGGTAAGAGGGGATGAATCCACAGCCACAATTTTAACAGGGTCTTTTAACCTGACTGTCCCTATCTTATTAAGAGTCACAACTTGGGCATCAATCAGATTAATGGAGGAACCACAGTCAACAAAGGCAGTGGTCATAACAGGACCGCCAGCAAGTTCCAATTCAACCTAGAGCACAATCTTTGTACATGAGAAAAAATGTACCTGGGAGTCTGGACAACCTCCTCGATTGTTGCCCAGACTCAGTCGTTTCTCTGATGATTTCTCTGAAGAAGGGCAGGAGGGGCAATTCCTTTTCCAATGTTCAGAGGCTCCACAGTAAAAGCATAGCAGATTGTCTCTACGGTGCCTTCCCTCTTTCTCCTTAACCGAGACTGACCCAACCTCCATGGGCTCAGATACAGGTGTAGTGTCACACAATTTGGGGTACAAGGGAGACTCTTGTTGCATCATTCCTCTAGCACGGAGTCTCCGGTCCATATGGACCACCTGCATCATGGCATCCTCCAGGGTATCAGGGGGAGGATGTAATGCCAGAGCGTCCTGCAGACGGTCAGACAGGCCCCTGCAGAACAACCCCCTCAGGGCGGAGTCGTTCCAGGATACTTTGGCGGTCCAACGTCTAAACTCTGAGCAGAACCATTCAGCATAGTGCCTCCCCTGTGTCACACTCATCACCATATCCTCTGCCAGACATACTCTATCAGGCTCATCATAAATGTGCCCCAGAGCCTCAAAGAACAAATTCACAGACATACGTTCAGGAGCAGAGGAAGAGAGAGAGAAAGCCCATGCCTGTGGAGCCCCCCGAAGTAGGGAAATGACGACCCCCACCCTCTGGAACTCATCCCCGGAGGAGCGGGGCCTCAGAGAAAAAAAAGCTTGCATCCTTCTCTGTACGACCTGAACTCCTTTTTATCCCCTGAGAAAGGGTCTGGCAATTTGACCGGAGATTCGGGGGATGCCAATGACACATGTCTATACCCAGCACTAAGAGCCCCTGCAGCGACAGCCCCCTGCACAGTATGCACCAACTGTTGCTGGATATGGGCCATTGTGCGCTGTTCCCCATTAAGTTTGTGGAACATTTGGATCAGGTGCTTGACCTGATTAGCCAAAGCTTGTATGGGATCCATGAGGATAACACACTTTTTTTTTTCTTCAGAGGAAAAAAAAAACTGAAATGGTCAGCTATAATGTCAGGAACACCGCACTGCACTTGCTCACTGAGCCAGTGCGCGTGTCCTGAGCACAAAAACAGTGCTCAAAGATACCTGTGGAGCGGGGCAGCAGCGGTGATGATGCATGCTTCAGACTATCAGGACCTGAAGCACGTGACTGCTGGGGGCGTGACCTAAGCTCCACAGAGCTAGGAGCTGCAGGGAAACTCCTAGAAAGGTAACTATGGTACAAGTTAGCAAGGGGCATAGACAGGGACGTAAATCAGATAAAGCCGGGTCAAAGCACGAGATAGCAGGACAGTACCAAAGGGTTAGACAGAGTGAATAGTCAGGACATAGCAATAGATCAGAAAACCAGAACGGGCAATGGACGGTACAATAGGGACAAACTGTAACGGAGTAAAAATAGCTAAGCCAGGAGGTCAGAACCGGAGAAGACAATAGTACCAAAACGAGAGACGGCGTACAGAGTGAGGGGATAGACCGGGTCATACACGGGAATCAAACAAGCAATGCAGTATACACGCACACCAGGGTGGTCAGACACACAGCCCGAATAACAGTATAGCTGACAGGGAATCCTAGTCTGGAGTGAGTATAAATACCCCTCCCAGATCCAAAGAGAGTCCGACAAAAGTTAACCCTGTGAGAACAGGACATTAACCATGTCCTAACCATGACAGTTACGCTGACATAAACAACCTAGAAGGCCAGGACAGGAGCCTGTGAGCAGGTGCAGGAGGAGCTCTGCTGCTGGGATCTGGTGATACTTATATTGTTATTTAGAGAGACAGGGCACACAGCAGTGTGAGCGGCCTCTTCTTACCTCAGCAGTTCTGGTATCTCCAGTAGTATTACTGGAGCACATCTCCTTACATATAAAGGAGAGCGGAGCTTCCTTCTGCACCTACTCACAGGCTCCTGTCCTAACATTCTAGAACAGGTTTCTCTCAGTGAAACAAGGCGGACGCCATTTTAATTCTCCACTGATTATCTCCTTAAACTAATTAAATGTATCTAGGAATACTGTATATTTATACTGACATTTCCTGCAGTTATTTAGATTTTTCTGTTCCTGGAGAATCCCTTTAAGGCTGGAATTACACCAGAGTATGGCATCCGACCCTATAACCTAATGACTAGAGTTGAGCGAAACGGGTCGAAAAAATTCAAAAGTCGCCGACTTTTGGCAAAGTCGGGTTTCATGAAACGAAACCCGACCCTAGGATAAGGTCGGCCACGAGGTCGGCGACTTACGCGCCAAAGTCGCGTTTCAAAAGTTTGTTTTGCGCTCTTTTTCAGCCAATCAGGATCCATGGACACTGTGGGCAACGTGATGACATAGGCACGGGTCACCACCATCTTTCAGAAGGGCATGCAAGTGATTGGCTTGCTTTGGTGGGCGTCACAGGGGGTATAAAAGGGCGTGCACGCCGACCGCCATCTTACTTCTGCCGATCTCAGTATAGGGAGAGGTTGCTGCTGATTCTGTAGGGAGAGCGTTAGGCAGGGAAGAAGACCAAAAAACTGCTTCTGCTGCTAGCGATTTGGCCTGCACAACACACCAGTCACTGTGTGTGCAGTGCAAGGGGAGGCTATATAGTGGTGTATCAGTGGTGTTGGTTGTTGGGCTGCCTTCTAAGGCTTCCTGACAGGCTGGCATTGCTGTTTACCCACTGCTCCGCAAACTGCTTTTTTAAAAGCAATCCAATCTCCCTTATCCTCTAGTCACTTTGGTCACAGCTGTGCCATCGAGCCTGTCACATAGCGCTCAGATATTCATTGGGCCTCAAACTGCTTTTTTAAAAGCAATCCCATTTTTTTTTTTTGTCCTGCTGAGAAGAAAATAAAACTGCTTCTGCTGCTGATAGCAATTTGGCCTGCACAACACACCAGTCACTGTGTGCAGTGCAAGGGGAGGCTATATAGTGGTGTATCAGTGGTGTTGGTTGTTGGGCTGCCTTTTAAGGCTTCCTGACAGGCTGGCATTGCTGTTTACCCACTGCTCCGCAAACTGCTTTTTTAAAAGAAATCCAATCTCCCTTATCCTCTAGTCACTTAGGTCACAGCTGTGCCATCGAGCTTGTCACATAGCGCTCAGATATTCATTGGGCCTCACACAATCCAAAAGTGTCCAGTGTCCAAAAGTGTGTGCAGAGATTCAAACTCTCACTTATCCTCTAGTCACTTAGGTCACAGCTGTGCCATCGAGCTTGTCACATAGCGCTCAGATATTCATTGGGCCTCACACAATCCAAAAGTGTCCAGTGTCCAAAAGTGTGTGCAGATATTCAAAATCTCACTTATTCTCTAGTCACTTAGGTCACAGCTGTGCCATCGAGCCTGTCACATAGCGCTCAGATATTCATTGGGCCTCACACAATCCAAAAGTGTCCAGTGTCCAAAAGTGTGTGCAGAGATTCAAAATCTCACTTATTCTCTAGTCACTTAGGTCACAGCTGTGCCATCGAGCTTGTCACATAGCGCTCAGATATTCATTGGGCCTCACACAATCCAAAAGTGTCCAGTGTCCAAAAGTGTGTGCAGAGATTCAAACTCTCACTTATCCTCTAGTCACTTAGGTCACAGCTGTGCCATCGAGCTTGTCACATAGCGCTCAGATATTCATTGGGCCTCACACAATCCAAAAGTGTCCAGTGTCCAAAAGTGTGTGCAGAGATTCAAACTCTCACTTATCCTCTAGTCACTTAGGTCACAGCTGTGCCATCGAGCTTGTCACATAGCGCTCAGATATTCATTGGGCCTCACACAATCCAAAAGTGTCCAGTGTCCAAAAGTGTGTGCAGAGATTCAAAATCTCACTTATTCTCTAGTCACTTAGGTCACAGCTGTGCCATCGAGCTTGTCACATAGCGCTCAGATATTCATTGGGCCTCACACAATCCAAAAGTGTCCAGTGTCCAAAAGTGTGTGCAGAGATTCAAACTCTCACTTATCCTCTAGTCACTTAGGTCACAGCTGTGCCATCGAGCTTGTCACATAGCGCTCAGATATTCATTTGGCCTCACACAATCCAAAAGTGTCCAGTGTCCAAAAGTGTGTGCAGAGATTCAAAATCTCACTTATTCTCTAGTCACTTAGGTCACAGCTGTGCCATCGAGCCTGTCACATAGCGCTCAGATATTCATTGGGCCTCACACAATCCAAAAGTGTCCAGTGTCCAAAAGTGTGTGCAGAGATTCAAACTCTCACTTATCCTCTAGTCACTTAGGTCACAGCTGTGCCATCGAGCTTGTCACATAGCGCTCAGATATTCATTGGGCCTCACACAATCCAAAAGTGTCCAGTGTCCAAAAGTGTGTGCAGAGATTCAAACTCTCACTTATCCTCTAGTCACTTAGGTCACAGCTGTGCCATCGAGCTTGTCACATAGCGCTCAGATATTCATTGGGCCTCACACAATCCAAAAGTGTCCAGTGTCCAAAAGTGTGTGCAGAGATTCAAAATCTCACTTATTCTCTAGTCACTTAGGTCACAGCTGTGCCATCGAGCCTGTCACATAGCGCTCAGATATTCATTGGGCCTCACACAATCCAAAAGGGTCCAGTGTCCAAAAGTGTGTGCAGAGATTCAAAATCTCACTTATTCTCTAGTCACTTAGGTCACAGCTGTGCCATCGAGCTTGTCACATAGCGCTCAGATATTCATTGGGCCTCACACAATCCAAAAGTGTCCAGTGTCCAAAAGTGTGCGCAGAGATTCAAACTCTCACTTATCCTCTAGTCACTTAGGTCACAGCTGTGCCATTGAGCTTGTCACATAGCACTCAGATATTCATTGGGCCTCACACAATCCAAAAGTGTCCAGTGTCCAAAAGTGTGTGCAGAGATTCAAACTCTCACTTATCCTCTAGTCACTTAGGTCACAGCTGTGCCATCGAGCTTGTCACATAGCGCTCAGATATTCATTGGGCCTCACACAATCCAAAAGTGTCCAGTGTCCAAAAGTGTGTGCAGAGATTCAAACTCTCATTTATCCTCTAGTCACTTAGGTCACAGCAGTGCCATCGAGCTTGTCACATAGCGCTCAGATATTCATTGGGCCTCACACAATCAAAAAATTGTCCAGTGTCCAAAAGTGTGTGCAGAGATTTAAAATCTCACTTATTCTCTAGTCACTTAGGTCACAGCTGTGCCATCGAGCTTGTCACATAGCGCTCAGATATTCATTGGGCCTCACACAATCCAAAAGTGTCCAGTGTCCAAAAGTGTGTGCAGAGATTCAAAATCTCACTTATTCTCTAGTCACTTAGGTCACAGCTGTGCCATCGAGCTTGTCACATAGCGCTCAGATATTCATTGGGCCTCACACAATCCAAAAGTGTCCAGTGTCCAAAAGTGTGTGCAGAGATTCAAAATCTCACTTATTCTCTAGTCACTTAGGTCACAGCTGTGCCATCGAGCTTGTCACATAGCGCTCAGATATTCATTGGGCCTCACACAATCCAAAAGTGTCCAGTGTCCAAAAGTGTGTGCAGAGATTCAAACTCTCACTTATCCTCTAGTCACTTAGGTCACAGCTGTGCCATCGAGCTTGTCACATAGCGCTCAGATATTCATTGGGCCTCACACAATCCAAAAGTGTCCAGTGTCCAAAAGTGTGTGCAGAGATTCAAACTCTCACTTATTCTCTAGTCACTTAGGTCACAGCTGTGCCATCGAGCTTGTCACATAGCGCTCAGATATTCATTGGGCCTCACACAATCCAAAAGTGTCCAGTGTCCAAAAGTGTGTGCAGAGATTCAAACTCTCACTTATCCTCTAGTCACTTAGGTCACAGCTGTGCCATCGAGCTTGTCACATAGCGCTCAGATATTCATTGGGCCTCACACAATCCAAAAGTGTCCAGTGTCCAAAAGTGTGTGCAGAGATTCAAACTCTCACTTATCCTCTAGTCACTTAGGTCACAGCTGTGCCATCGAGCTTGTCACATAGCGCTCAGATATTCATTGGGCCTCACACAATCCAAAAGTGTCCAGTGTCCAAAAGTGTGTGCAGAGATTCAAAATCTCACTTATTCTCTAGTCACTTAGGTCACAGCTGTGCCATCGAGCTTGTCACATAGCGCTCAGATATTCATTGGGCCTCACACAATCCAAAAGTGTCCAGTGTCCAAAAGTGTGTGCAGAGATTCAAACTCTCACTTATCCTCTAGTCACTTAGGTCACAGCTGTGCCATCGAGCCTGTCACATAGCGCTCAGATATCAGTGGGCCTCACACAATCCAAAAGTGTCCAGTGTCCAAAAGTGTGTGCAGAAATTCAAAATCTCCCCTGTCCTATAGACACCTTGTTTTACATACTATATAGTTTGTTGGATTTTGTCTACATTTCTACCAAAAATGAGGAAGGCTGGTGGAAGAGGCCGTGGAATTGGGCGGGGGTTGGCAGCTGGTAATGATGGTGTTGGTGGTGGATCTGATGGTAGTGGCAAGAGCAAAATAGGACCGAATGCAGGAGGTGTTGAGCCTGCGTCATCGTCTGGCTACATAAGGCCTCGAACGCTTAGTTTTCTAGGAGTTGGCAAACCGCTTTTAAAGCCAGAGCATCAGGAAAAAGTTTTGTCTTACATTGCTGACTCAGCCTCCAGCTCTATCGCCTCCTCTTCTTCAGTTGTAAAAAGTAAAAGCACTGAGTCGTCATTGGAGGCTCATGTTCATGAACCACACCTTTCCTTGTGTCCTTCACCCCAACCAAGATTGAAGGATGATGCAGGCCATACTACTGATTACTCCATGGAGCTTTTTTCACATACCATGCCTGGATTATCAAGTCAAATGGTGAATTACCCAGGCCAAGATGAATCTGACATGGAGTGCACTGATGCACAGCCGCTGATGGATGATTCTGCTGGTACATTCACTCAGAGCACTACATTGTCCTCGCAGTGTACAGAGCCAGATTCTGACCCTGATGAGATTCAGGTGCCCCTTCCCGCACACTATACCACCATACACGGTGACACAGAGGAAGGTGCACATGACATAGAAGAGGAGGTGATGGATGACCCAGTTGTTGACCCAGATTGGCATCCATTGGGGGAAGAGGGTGCTGCTTCCAATAGCTCAGATGAGGAGCATCCACAGCAGACATCGACATCGCAACAGCTGTTATCTGGCAGGCCCGGAGCACTCCAAAGACAGGTTCCAAACATCAAAAGAGTTGCTGGACAGCTTGTCCAGAGGGTCAAAAGATCACAGCGTGCTAGGCCGCAAAATGTCTGCCAAAGTAGGAAGAGTGCAGTGTGGCACTTTTTTGAACAAAATCCTCATGATCAGGCCAAGGTTATCTGTAAGAAGTGCGCAAAGACCTTTAGCCGAGGGAAAAATCTGAAAAATTTGAATACCAGTTGCATGCTTAGACATTTAACCAGCATGCACTTGCAAGCGTGGACACAACACCAAACCTCAAGTGCCACATGTGCAACTGATCACAACGAAGGTAGTCAGCAACGCTACATTGTTTCCCCCACTGTAAGCCCACCGGTTAGCACAGCAGCAAATGTTGAGGTGTCGTTGCAAGGCCACAGCAGTCAGGGAATCCCACTGTTATATCAACGAAAGACTGATTCTAGGCCATCAGAAAGAACACCAACTCCATCACCATCATCAACCCTCTCTCAGTCCGCCCTGTCCACCGCTACTTCCACCATATGCAGCTCTCAAGTCCAGCTCACCCTCCCAGACACTATGAGTAGGTCAAGAAAGTACTCAGTCTCTCATCCGCGTACACTGGGTTTGAACGCCCACATTGCCAAACTAATCTCGTTTGAGATGATGTCCTTTCGGTTGGTGGAAAGCACAGCTTTCCGCGAACTCATGGCCTATGCAGTACCACGCTATGACCTACCCAGTCGCCACTTCTCTCGCAAAGCCATCCCAGCCCTCCACCATCATGTGAAAGACCGCATTGTCCATGCACTCAAGCAGTCAGTGAGCGGAAAGGTGCACCTCACAACTGATGCATGGTCCAGTCGGCATGGCCAGGGCCGTTACGTGTCCATCACTGCGCACTGGGTTAATGTGGTGGATGCAGGGTCCACAGGGGACAGCGGTGGTGGGACAGTGCTGCCTAGCCCACGGTATAGGAAACAGTTGGCTGTAGGCGTTCGACCCTCCTCCTCCTCCACCTCCTCCAGAAGCGAAAGCTCGTCCACAGAGCGCAGTCGTACGAGCACTCCATCTGCAGCTGCCACTGTTGCACACGATGTGTCCCCCTATCGAGCAGCTAGTGGAAAGCGTCAGCAGGCTGTGTTGCAGATGATGTGTTTGGGCGACAGACACACCGCCGAGGTGCTGGCCGAGTACTTGAAGCGACAAACTGAGTCATGGCTGGGCAGTGTACATCTTGAGGCAGGCAAGGTAGTTAGTGATAACGGCCGTAATTTTGTGGCAGCCATAGCCCTTTCAAAACTCAGCCACATACCTTGCTTGGCTCACACCTTGAACCTGGTGGTGCAGTGCTTCCTCAAAAATTATCCGGAGTTAACAGCCCTGCTCCAGAAGGTGCGAAGACTGTGCGCGCACATCCGCCGGTCGCCTGTACACTCCGTTCGTATGCAGAAGCTGCAGCGATTGCTCCACCTTCCCAACCACCGCCTCATTATCGACATTGCAACAAGGTGGAACTCCACCCTGCACATGGTGGAGCGGCTGTGCGAGCAGAGGCAGGCCATAATGCATTTGTGGGAGGATACACGGCCAGGCACTTTGAGAGCAGACATGGAGTTGACAGGTGTGCAGTGGTCGAAGCTGAAAGACCTTTGTAAAGTCCTTCAGTGTTTTGAGGAATGCACACGGCTGGTAAGCGCAGACGACGCCATCCTAAGCATGAGCATCCCACTTATGTGTCTGCTCATGCAAACTTTGACGCACCTTACGGAGCAGGCGTCTGCAGCCAATGTTGATGAGGAGGAAGAGGAGGAGGGAATCCTTGATGACATTCAGCCATTGTCTGCTCAGGGACCTCTCCTGGACGAGGTGGAGGAAGAAGAGGAGGAGGAGGAGGATGATGGGGATGATTACTTAGGGGAGGAGGAGGATGCATCTCGTGGGGCAAGTGAAAATGTTGGCGTGGCAAGGTCTGGTACAGGGTTTGTGCGTGACTGGAGGGATGTGGATTTGCCAGAAAGTGCTCCTCCAACCAGCACTCGCAGTGCATCATTGACACCGGGAACATTGGCCCACATGTCAGATTATGCCTTGCAGATCCTAAAAAGGGACCCCCGCATTGCCAAAATGATGAACGATGACGACTACTGGTTGGCCAGCATCCTGGATCCACGCTATAAAGGCAAATTACAAAACATCATGCCACAGGAGAACCTTGACCTAATATTGGCTAATAAACAAGCAACTCTGGTAAATCGGTTGCTTGAGGCATTCCCAGCACACAGCAGCGGTGATGGTTCTCACACGAGCCGTACGGGCCGGGGGCAGCTTGGCAGAGGTGTTCGTGGTGCACACAGCAGAAGTGGTGTTGGAGACAGGGGTTTCATGACAATGTTGTGGACTGATTTTTCAAATACCGCTCACACAACTGGTAATACTGCATCGATGGAAAGTGACAGGAGACAGCAGTTGTCAACTATGGTAACAAACTACTTTTCCTCCCATATCGATGTTCTCCCACACAGGTCATTCCCCTTTGACTATTGGGCCGCTAAACTGGACACCTGGCCTGAATTGGCCCAATATGCCTTACAGGAGCTCGCTTGCCCAGCTGCAAGTGTGCTATCGGAAAGAGTCTTCAGTGCAGCTGGATCAATCCTGACAGAAAAAAGGACCCGTCTGTCAACCCAAAATGTGGATGATCTAACCTTCATTAAAATGAACCACGCATGGGTTTCCAAGGATTTTGTCCCACCTTCCCCTGATGACACATAGGGTGACAGAAAAATGGCTTGCTTTGGTCCACCTCTTCCTGGTACTTCACCTATTTCGCCTTTTGCATCAGCTGAATGTCCAACATCAACATATGCCACTTTCTAAAACTCCCTAACTGTGCTGCCTCCCCCTCCATGGCCGGGGTCACCACCTACCGCACGACACCGTGCGAGTGCCGTTGCCCTGGACAGGTGGGTAGGCCGACTCTTGGGCGCGGGCACTGGCACAGGGTCCCTCATAGTGCAATCAAGTGTCTCTGACGGTGGTGGTGCACACCCGCCGTCAGACACACCGCTGTACTATGAGGGGCCCAGTGCCAGTACCGACGCCCACGAGTGGGCCCCCCTTGCTTGGGCAGGGCCCCAGCATTTGCAATCTTTACCTCTCCCTGCTCCTCCGCTGTGTAATCTGGGCCGTCAAATCCATACTGTGCCTGACACCGTCTGAGCCTGCCTCCTGAGACATATATTTTGAATGTGTACGCTATCCATACATGTTATCCAGGGATACGGTACCCTTTCTAACCTTTGTGCAATCACGTGCAATCCATACTGGGCCTAACACCGTCTGAGCCTGCCTCCTGAGACATATATTTTGAATGTGTACGCTATCCATACTTGTTATCCAGGGATACGGTACCCTTTCTAACCTTTGTGCAATCACGTGCGATCCATACTGGGCCTAACACCATCTGAGCCTGCCTCCTGAGACATATATTTTGAATGTGTACGCTATCCATACATGTTATCCAGGGATACGGTACCCTTTCTAACCTTTGTGCAATCACGTGCAATCCATACTGGGCCTAACACCGTCTGAGCCTGCCTCCTGAAACATATATTTTGAATGTGTACGCTATCCATACATGTTATCCAGGGATACGGTACCCTTTCTAACCTTTGTGCAATCACGTGCAATCCATAATGGGCCTAACACCGTCTGAGCCTGCCTCTTGAGACATATATTTTGAATGTGTACGCTATCCATACTTGTTATCCAGGGATACGGTACCCTTTCTAACCTTTGTGTAATCACGTGCGATCCATACTGGGCCTAACACCGTCTGAGCCTGCCTCCTGAGACATATATTTTGAATGTGTACGCTATCCATACTTGTTATCCAGGGATACGGTACCCTTTCTAACCTTTGTGCAATCACGTGCGATCCATACTGGGCCTAACACCATCTGAGCCTGCCTCCTGAGACATATATTTTGAATGTGTACGCTATCCATACATGTTATCCAGGGATACGGTACCCTTTCTAACCTTTGTGCAATCACGTGCAATCCATACTGGGCCTAACACCGTCTGAGCCTGCCTCCTGAAACATATATTTTGAATGTGTACGCTATCCATACATGTTATCCAGGGATACGGTACCCTTTCTAACCTTTGTGAAATCACGTGCAATCCATAATGGGCCTAACACCGTCTGAGCCTGCCTCTTGAGACATATATTTTGAATGTGTACGCTATCCATACTTGTTATCCAGGGATACGGTACCCTTTCTAACCTTTGTGTAATCACGTGCGATCCATACTGGGCCTAACACCGTCTGAGCCTGCCTCCTGAGACATATATTTTGAATGTGTACGCTATCCATACATGTTATCCAGGGATACGGTACCCTTTCTAACCTTTGTGCAATCACGTGCAATCCATACTGGGCCTAACACCGTCTGAGCCTGCCTCATGCTGTATAGACATATATTTTGAATGTGTACGCTATCCATACATGTTATCCAGGGATACGGTACCCTTTCTAACCTTTGTGCAATCACGTGCAATCCATACTGGGCCTAACACCGTCTGAGCCTGCCTCCTGAGACATATATTTTGAATGTGTACGCTATCCATACATGTTATCCAGGGATACGGTACCCT
This sequence comes from Dendrobates tinctorius, assembly GCF_039654945.1. Taxonomy (NCBI): domain Eukaryota; kingdom Metazoa; phylum Chordata; class Amphibia; order Anura; family Dendrobatidae; genus Dendrobates; species Dendrobates tinctorius. Next base: position 2,516,778 of record NW_027361834.1, on the reverse strand, counting down.
TTCTAACCTTTGTGCAATCACGTGCAATCCATACTGGGCCTAACACCGTCTGAGCCTGCCTCCTGAGACATATATTTTGAATGTGTACGCTATCCATACATGTTATCCAGGGATACGGTACCCTTTCTAACCTTTGTGCAATCACGTGCAATCCATACTGGGCCTAACATCGTCTGAGCCTGCCTCCTGAGACATATATTTTGAATGTGTATGCTATCCATACTTGTTATCCAGGGATACGGTACCCTTTCTAACCTTTGTGCAATCACGTGCGATCCATACTGGGCCTAACACCGTCTGAGCCTGCCTCCTGAGACATATATTTTGAATGTGTACGCTATCCATACATGTTATCCAGGGATACGGTACCCTTTCTAACCTTTGTGCAATCACGTGCAATCCATACTGGGCCTAACACCGTCTGAGCCTGCCTCATGCTGTATAGACATATATTTTGAACGTGTACGCTATCCATACATGTTATCCAGGGACACGGTACCCTTTCTAACCTTTGTGCAATCACGTGCAATCCATACTGGGCCTAACACCGTCTGAGCCTGCCTCATGCTGTATAGACATATATTTTGAATGTGTACGCTATCCATACATGTTATCCGGGGATACGGTACCCTTTCTAACCTTTATGCAATCACGTGCAATCCATACTGGGCCTAACACCGTCTGAGCCTGCCTCCTGAGACATATATTCTGAATGTGTACGCTATCCATACATGTTATCCAGGGATACGGTACCCTTTCTAACCTTTTTGCAATCACGTGCAATCCATACTGGGCCTAACACCGTCTGAGCCTGCCTCCTGAGACATATATTTTGAATGTGTACGCTATCCATACTTGTTACCCAGGGATACGGTACCCTTTCTAACCTTTGTGCAATCACGTGCGATCCATACTGGGCCTAACACCGTCTGAGCCTGCCTCCTGAGACATATATTTTGAATGTGTACGCTATCCATACATGTTATCCAGGGATACGGTACCCTTTCTAACCTTTGTGCAATCACGTGCAATCCATACTGGGCCTAACACCGTCTGAGCCTGCCTCATGCTGTATAGACATATATTTTGAATGTGTACGCTATCCATACATGTTATCCAGGGATACGGTACCCTTTCTAACCTTTGTGCAATCACGTGCAATCCATACTGGGCCTAACACCGTCTGAGCCTGCCTCATGCTGTATAGACATATATTTTGAATGTGTACGCTATCCATACATGTTATCCGGGGATACGGTACCCTTTCTAACCTTTGTGCAATCACGTGCAATCCATACTGGGCCTAACACCATCTGAGCCTGCCTCATGCTGTATAGACATATATTTTGAATGTGTACGCTATCCATACATGTTATCCGGGGATACGGTACCCTTTCTAACCTTTGTGCAATCACGTGCAATCCATACTGGGCCTAACACCGTCTGAGCCTGCCTCCTGAGACATATATTTTGAATGTGTACGCTATCCATACATGTTATCTGGGGATACGGTACCCTTTCTCACCTTTGTGCAATCACGTGTAATCCATACTGGGCGTGAGAACGGCTGGCGAGCTGTTAAGCAAGCTACAGCACCTGTCCAGACAAGTACAGGGATTCCCTAGCGAGGAGACTTATTTGATTGTTTTCAATGTTGGGACAGCAATTTTTGGGGAGCACTATACTCTGGAGAATGATAGATGGGGCCCACCATACACTGGAACATTCCAAAGGTGGACATCAGACACTGGAGCAGCATTTACAGGGCCCATTATACACTAGAGCATTAGAAATGGGGCCCATTATGTTTGGAGCATTATTTGGGCCCATAAGACAGTGGAGCTTCATCCATGGGGACCAACATATACTGTAGCATTATGTGGAGCTCATCATATACTGTTTCAAACATTATATGGGACCAATGATTCTGTATGGAGAAATAGATGGGCCTCGTCATGAGATGTAAAAAGTGAGGTATTTTTCATTGTACTATACCGCTATTTCTCTGCCGTATCGGAGCATGATGAGTTGTGGTATGTGTTAAAGGGGCGCTCTTTCGCCCAGGGCACATGAAAACCTGGAGCCAGCCCTCCCCCCCACAGTTTGTAGCCAAATAACCCCCATTTTTCAGTGCGTAACTTGTATTATGAAGTTAATTAAGGTTGACAAGCTTAAGAAAGAAGAATTGATGCTTTTGGCATTCAAATGGGCACTGTAGGTGTGTTTCCTGTCCTCCTCTCACTGCCGACTTTTATTCCCCATTGACTTACATTGGGTTTCGTGTTTCGGGACGACCCCGACTTTTCCCTATAATCGGACGATCTTGCTCGACCCGACTTTTGGAAAAGTCGGGTTTCACGAAACGAAACGCGACCCTAAAAAAACAAAAGTCGCTCAACTCTACTAATGACCCTTATTTTCCATCATTATTTGAAAAATATATCTTGCCAAATCAGACAAGGTGATTTTCTGGATTTGTTTTCTCATTTTGACTCTCATAGTCGTGGTCTACCTATGATGTCAATCATAGGCCTCTCTCAACTTTTTAAGTGGGAGAACTTACACAATTGGTGGCTGACTAAATACTTTCTTCCCCACTATATTTAAGAACTAGAACAAGTGGGTGAGGTGTGTCATGAGATGAGACCTCAGATGCAGAATGGTAAGCTTCAGGGCTGTTATCTATGTCCACTGTGTTGATTGCGAGGGACTTTGATAATGAACCTGTTTTTTTTATGATCCATGGTGAAAAATCTGTTTAATAGACTAACAAAACTGGGGATAAAGAGACAAAAAACCTTCATTTTTCAATTTCTACTCCGCCAAAGATTATACTACCATAACCAACCTTGCAGTGAATATACTAAGAACAAGTATCTAGACATGTTAAACATTTAGGCCCCGGATTCATTACATTGTTTATAAAACTCTTTCCAATTTGACATTTTTGTGCGACATAAAGTTACACAAAAATTTAGCGACTTTTGGTGTTTTTACACATGTTTTGGTCATCTCTGCTAAAATGGGCGGATATGGGGTGGAGGCAAGGCGTGGAAAAGCCTATCTGACAAATTCATTTAAAGTGGTGTGGTATTCCTTACTTCGAAAAGGTTACTACAGTCCCTACCTGACCTAACATTTCTGGTGAGGCACATGCCAATGAAAAGATGGGTTTAATTCATTAAGTAGCATGTGTCTCTTCATAAAATAGGTGCGTCTTATTCCTTCACGGCAATCTTAATGAATTGGGGCTGTTATCTTCCCTTTTAAGTGTGGTACTTCTACTTTGGATTTATACTCTGAGTTTATGAGTGAATATGTCCAACATTTCCATTAAAATAGTCTTATCTGTTCAGTAAATTACATCATGTCATGATTTTTCCTTTGGAAAGGTAATGACTGCTTATGTATGTGTAAAACAAACTCCTCAACATTGTAACTGCAACACCAAGAAAGAAAAGTTGTGACATTTTTTGTAAATTGTAGGATGCGCAGACATGTTAATGATGTGCAAATGATGAAAAAATGGAAAGAAATGTTTCAAAACATCTCAATTTATTCAGTATTGACTATGAGCAACACTTGCAGAAATCTGCGCACTTCCATAATTTGGCATGCTGAGGTATTAATGGTTGTCAAAGGAATGTTCTGCATTGAGGAATGCACTTGAGCATACAAATCATCAAGCTGGCAGCTCCCATTGCAATAGGCCATGGTAGCACATTTAGGCAATGCATGAGCAACATGCTGCCTGGTGGCGGCATGTTGAAAATCAGCCCCTGAGATGCTTTAGAGAAATGGCAGGACCACTTCTTACACGGGTGATCTATTCGGTACTGTAAGTGAAATTGACTGTCACGTACCAAGCTTACGGCGACAAATAATGTCTACGCAAACCATCAGGAGAAATTTTCATGATATTGGGCCACAAGCCAAATGTCCAGCTACAGGTGCTCCATTAACCTCATGCCACCAGTCTCAAAGGCTGTCATGGTGCTGAGCACAACAGCAATGGACCCTGGAATAGAGGTCTACCTATCTATGAGTCCCGCTTTTGTCTTCGATGCAGTGAAGATTGGCCAACATCACGAAGCATCCTTCACAAAAGAACGTCACTCCAGTTCTAATTTTGGGATTGTAGTGTTAAGTACCATAATATGTGATAGCTGGACCCCTTTAGTTTACATTCCAGGTACACTAACAGCTTGCATTACATTAATGTGGTCATGGAACCAGTGGATCATCAATTTAACCTAAGTGACCCAAGAGTTATTTTTCAACAGCATCGCCTGGCTGCTTGTTGCTCTTGCTACTATAAGCAGTCTACATAGCACAAACGTGCTTCCCATGACCAGTAGCATCTCTGGATTTGTCTTCCATTGTCTTCCATTGAGCACATCTGGGACATCATCGGTCGGCAATTGCAAAGGAGCTGCCAGATCTTGACCATTTTCATGCCCAATTGCATTCATCGTGGCATAACATTCCTCATACAACCATTAAAAGCCTCATTGATAGCAGCTAAGATGTGTAAGTCTGTGTATTTCTGCACATGGTGCTCATACTCAATACTAAATAAATTGAGATGCTTTGAAAAATTGGTTTTATTTTTTCACTACTTCCATATCATTAACATGCCTATCCGTCCTGCAAGTTACATAACTCCATGTCTTTTCCTTCTTGATGATGCAATTTCAATGTTGATTAATGCAGTCAGAAGTATGGGCACTACATATGTAATGCTTTTAATAATCGGCTCCATAATGCAGAACAATTGTCTGAGATCAGAACCTTTTATAGTTGAAGCATGAAGACTTGTAAACCAGTTTTATTGAGTTTCCTCTAAAGGTTTACAAGCCTTTAAAAATCTAAAGTTCTGAAACTTTAATGTGCAAATTTGTAAAAATGTAAGAAATGTATAAACAGAATATTCCTTTTACTGGAATATACACAATCTAAATGGCAAATAGTACAAATAAAGATACTTAATGTCCATATTAGATGCTCTGTATTAGCATAAGATGTTGTAGTAGTAGCAAATTAAACATTTTTGGATAATTTAGTTGTTTTTTTACCTACTCATTTTTACTTTTGACCATATTCAAAACTTAAAAGTTTTTCCCACTATTTTAAGAAAATTGTTCACAAGGAAGATATGGTATAACGTAAATAAGTAACATTACTCACCCCTTTAATTGCCCTCTCTGGAGGTTCCCACTGATCTGTTTACCTCCTCTAGCAATGACAAGCCACCCATGTATACATGATTGCAGCAGTCAATCACTGACCTCAGTGGTCATACATCATTGCTGAGTTCTGCCATTGGCGGGGCCTAGTAGGATGCAAGCCACTGTAATACTGCCTGCATGATCGCATGCTAAAGTTCCCTAGTAGAACCAAAATCAGTCAGCATGACCGCAGTAGTCACACCCAGTCAACAGAACAGCGCATATGCTCTATTGACGTGATGTCACAGAAAGCTGCAGAATTGTCGGCAACAGCGATCCATGACCGCTCTGAGTCGCCAGAGAGTGTCGCCGAGCACAACAGACAAGTAAATAGCAACTACCTGCCTGTCACTTCTTGGGCCCATAAGAGAAAAATAAAATAGTCCCAGATAACCTTTTAACAGCTTCAGGCTTTGAAAGTTGTAAAGTGGCTAAAAGAAGTGACCTGATCATTATTCAGGAGGCTTCTGCTTTGAAACCACTAAATAGTTTTATATTAAAATGTCTAACGAAAAACTCTTTTAAAAATTAAAAAAAAAAGTTTGAAATGGTGCTGGAAAAAGATGCTTCTAACAAAAGACGTCGGCACGTCCTAAAGTGTCTTTCTCTGGCAATGCTCAGCAGGTACGTCGGCATCTCAAATTGGCTGTGTGCACACAGCCTAAAAATGTTCTAGAATTTTGGAGTGGAGGGATTAAAAAAAAAAAAAAAAGACCGTCATATATCACAACTGCCAAAATGCTATACTGGTAAGGTGTTAATGCCTATATCAAAGCACAAAAAGTACAATTTAGAAAAACAAAACTTTATAAGGTACTTGATTATCCCAGTCCTTGATTTGCAACAAAATTAAGGCTTCATTTAGAAATCCAAACATTGAATAAAAGTCACTGCATTATATACATGAGGCTTTTTGAAGGTCTTTATTATAAAGACAGATGTAAATCCTAAAGGAAAGGTAAGAAGAAAGAATAAGGTGTGCACCTAGCCTTACTCAGTAATTACTTAAACAATTTTTATACTATATAATTTAAACAATATTTGTACCTCATTAAAATCCCATGTGGATACATCATTGAAGGAGCAGTTTCTAAGGAGAACATTTTCATCTGTTACATCCAGACACAGAGATTCTGACGCTCTTAATTGCAGCTTCTTACCATAATAAACCAGTACCTAGGAAATAAAACATTTGTAAATTGATAAAAAATTAAAACATGTGAATCTCAGTATTATTTATACTCAGACAAAACAAAGTGATTGTTAGGAGTCAGATTTCTGGCTCTCCCTTGCTGAAATCTAGATCCTCACATTCTCCAGTCTCCTGCACTTTTCCTGCTGCAGAGGAGATTGCAGAGGAGATTGCCCTCTGGCAACTCTCTCCAGAGGCTAAGTCCTTTGTTCCCTCATATGAGCATGCTCATGGGACGAACTCCCATTGGAGTTCGGGAGTCAGGTGCTCAGGTACTGTGTCGAATCCCATTGGCTCTTCCTGGAGCCTTGGAGATTTCCGGAAGGTCCCGTTCGGTATAAAAAGCACGCATGGCTGTTCTGCCATGCGCTAGTATATTCATACTTGCTGCTGTATGTTTGTTGATGAATGCTTGGACTGGTGAATGACTCATTTGAAACCCCCATTCCTCTGGTACTACGTCTGTGTGAGTGTTTGAGCTCTGCCAGTAGCAGCGCTAGCGCCAGCGCGCATTTGCTCCATCTAGCTCAGCAGCTTAGCGTCTGCATTGCGCCAGCGTGATAGCGGCGTTTTGCCAGCGGCGCAATTATCGCCGCACTGCGTTTGCAGTCCTGCCGGGCGTTCGCAGTTGCAACGCCACGCACACGTGACTCAACGGTAGGTCTAGACTGAGTAGTCCTGCAGTCTAAGGCTACTTCTGTGACCACAAATACCACGTTTGTATCGCTGAGTGTCTGTGACCTTAAACAGACTCAGCGTTTCTGTGTTTGCTTTTTGCTGGTAGACTCTGTGATTGTAACAGAGCTTACTTAGTGCAATTGGGTGCAGTATAACCCTTTGCACACTGCTGACAGATTGCTCTGCCGTCACTTAGCTGCGGTTTTTCCATCTACCGCACGGGGGACCCCGAGTGGCGAAGGCACTTCATTTATATTTTTTATTTAGTGCCTTCCGCAACTCCTAACAGTTATGGAGCATATAGTGTGAAGTGTGGGGTGGTATAAAAAGAAGGGTTTATTATTTTCCGTTTATGTTGCTTACCGTGCTATGCATTGGCACAGATTATATCATAAAGTAAAAAAAGTTACATTTTAAAATCTAAATTTATTTTATATAATGTAGTGTCTGCAGCAAATAAAATCTGATTTCTTGTGAATATGTTAATGAATGGTATATTTGGGACAGATTTCCCCTTACGATCTAAGATTAAAAGCTAGATTTTGATTATGCTTTTTTTTCAATGTCTTTTTTGATGGTGAGAAAATACATTTTAATTTTTTGGATGTCAGAATATATTCCTTAACCCCTTCCTGCCATCCGACGTACTATCCCGTCCATGGGACCTGGGCCCCTATGCCCATGGACGGGATAGTACGTCTACTGCGATCAGCGGCGCCCACGTGGTGAGCGCCGCTGATCGCGGCCGGGTGTCAGCTGATTATCACAGCTGACACCCGGCACAATGTGTCAGGGGCGGTCACGGACCGCCCCCGACACGTTAACCCCTTGCACACCGCGATCAAACATGATCGCGGTGTATCGGGGGTTAAAGGGGAGCATCGGCAGGGAGGGGGCTCCCTCTGTGCTTCCCTGAGCCCCCCACGGCAGCGCAATGTGCAGCGCTGCTGCGGGGGGCTCCTTTCCTGCAGGCCCCCGAATCCAAGATGGCGACGGGGGCCTTCGGGGGCCTGCAGGAAGCTGGCTTCCTCAGTGCCTGCAAAGCACAGGCATGAGGAAGCCTTCTGCACTGCCTGTGACAGATCGCTGATTTGTCACAGTGATCTGTGATGTGACAGATCAACAATCTGTCACAGGACAGTGATGTCCCACCTGGGACTATTTAATAAAGTTAAAAAAAAATTAAAAAAAGTGTTAAAATAATTTAAAAAAAAAAATCGCCAAATAAATTAGAAAAAAAAAAAATATTCCCCCAATAAATCCATTTTTTGGAAATAAAAAAAACCAAAACAATAAAAGTACACATATTAGGTATCGACGCGTCTGTAACGACCCGCCCTATAAAACTGTCCCATTAGTTAACCCCTTTAGCGAACCCCTTAAAAAATAAAAATAAAAAACGAAGCAAAAAATAATGATTTATTATCATACTGCCAAACAAAAAGTGTAATAACGCGCGATCAAAAAGACGCATATAAATATCCATGGTACCGCTGAAAACATCATCTTGTCCCGCAAAAAACGAGCTGCCATACAGCATCATCAGCGAAAAAATAAAAAAGTTATAGCTCGCAGAATAAAGCGATGCAAAAATAATTATTTTTTATATAAAATAGTTTTCATTGCATAAAACCGACAAAACATAAAAAAACGACCTAAATGAGGTATCGCTGTAACCGTACTGACCCGAAGAATAAAACCGCTTTATCAATTTTACCGCATGCGGAACAGTGTAAACGCACCCCCCCAAATGAAATTCATGAAACGCTGGTTTTTGTTCATTCTGCTTCCCAAAAATCGGAATAAAAAGCGATCAAAAAATGTCACGTGCCCGAAAATGGTACCAATAAAAACGTCAACTCGTCCCGCAAAAAATAAGACCTCACATGACTCGGTGGGTCAAAATATGGAAAAATTATAGCTCTCAATATGTGGTGATGCAAAAACTATTTTTACAATAAAAAGCGTCTTTTAGCGTGCGATAGCTGCCAAACATAAAAACCGCCATAAATAGTAAATCAAACCCCCCGTTATCACCCCCTTAGTTAAGGAAAAATAATAAAATAAAAAAAATGTATTTATTTCCATTTTTCCATTAGGGTTAGGGTTAGGGCTAGGGTTAGGGTTAGGGCTAGGGTTAGGGTTAGGGTTAGGGCTGAGATTAGGGTTAGGGGTGTGTTGGGGTTCGGGTTGGAGTTAGAATTGGGGGTTTCCACTGTTTGGGCACATCAGGGGCTCTCCAAATGCAACATGGCGTCTGATCTCAATTCCAGCCAATTCTGAGTTGAAAAAGTCAAATGGTGCTCCTTCCCTTCCAAGCTCTGCCATGCGCTCAAACAGTGTTTTACCCCCACATGTAGGGTATGAGCCTACTCAGGACAAATTGCAAAACAATTTTTGGTGTCCAATTTCTCCTGTTACCCTTAGGAAAATAAAAAATTGAGGGCAAAAATATCATTTTTGTGGAAAAAAATGATTTTTTTATTTTCACGTCCGAGTGTTATAAACTTCTGTGAAGCACTTGGGGGTTCAAAGTGCTCACCACACATCTAGATAAGTTCCGTGGGGGGTCTAGTATCCAAAATGGGGTCACTTGTGGGGAGTTTCAATAGTTTAGGTACATCAGGGGCTCTCCAAATGGCCATGACACCCGCAGACCATTCCATCAAAGTCTGCATTCCAAAACGTCACTGCTTCCCTTCCGAGCCCCGACGTGTGTCCATACAGTAGTTTTCTCCCACATATGGGGTGTCAGCGTACTCAGGACAAACTGGACAACAACTTTTGGGGTCCAATCTCTCCTGTTACCCTTGGGAAAATAAAAAAATGGTGACTAAAAGATCATGTTTGTGGAAAAAATATGAATTTTTTATTTTCACGCCCGGGCGTTATAAACTTCTGTGAAGCACTGGGGGGTTCAAAGTGCTCACCACACATCTAGATAAGTTCCTTGGTGGGTCTAGTTTACAAAATGGTGTCATTTGTGGGGGGTTTCCACTGTTTAGGTACATTAGGGGCTCTCCAAAGGCAACATGACACCCGCAGACCATTCCATCAAAGTCTGCATTCCAAAACGTCACTACTTCCCTTCCGAGCCCCGACGTGTGCCCATACAGTAGTTTTCTCCAACATATGGGGTATCAGCATACTCAGGACAAATTGGACAACAACTTTTGGGGTTCAATTTCTCCTGGTACCCTTGGGAAAATAAAAAAATGGTGACTAAAAGATATTGTTTGTGGAAAAAATACGAATTTTTTATTTTCACGCCCGGGCGTTATAAACTTCTGTGAAGCACTGGGGGGTACAAAGTGCTCACCACACATCTAGATAAGTTCCTTGGGGGGTCTAGTTTACAAAATGGTGTCATTTGTGGGGGGGTTCCACTGTTTAGGTACATCAGGGGTTTTCCAATCGCGACATGGTGTCCGATCTCAATTCCAGCCAAAAACGTCAAATGGCGCTGCTTCCCTTCCGAGCTCTGCCATGCGCCCAAATAGTGGTTTACCCCCACATGTGGGGTATCAGCGTACTCAGGACAAATTGCACAATAACTTTTAGGGTCCTGTTACCCTTGGAAAAATAAGAATTGAGGGTGAAAAGATCATTTTTGTGGAAAAAATATGATTTTTTAATTGTATGGCTTTATGTTATAAACATCTGTGAAGCCCATGGGGGTTCAAAGTTCTCACCACACATCTAGATAAGTTCCTTAGGGGGTCTAGTTTCCAAAATGGTGTCATTTGTGGGGGTTTCCACTGTTTTGGTACATCAGGGGTTTTCCAATCACGACATGGTGTCCGATCTCAATTCCAGCCAAAAACGTCAAATGGCGCTGCTTCCCTTCCAAGCTCTGCCATGCGCCCAAATAGTGGTTTACCCCCACATGTGGGGTATCAGTGTATTCAGGACAAATTGCACAATAACTTTTGGGGTCCTGTTACCCTTGGGAAAATAAAAATTGGGGTGAAAAGATCATTTTTTTGGAAAAAATATGATTTTTTAATTGTACCGCTGTACGTTATAAACTTCTGTAAAGCCCTTGTGGGTTCAAAGTTCTCACCACATATCTAAATAAGTTCCTTAGGGGGTCTAGTTTCCAAAATGGGGTCAATTGTAGGGGGTTTCCACTGATTAGGTACATCAGGGACTCTCCAAACGTGACATGGCGTCCAATCTGAATTCCAGCCAATTTTGCATTGAAAAAGTCAAACGGCGCTCCTTCCATTCTGAGCTCTGTCATGCGCCGAAACAGTCATTCCCACCCACATATCAGGTATCAGCGTACTCAGGACAAATTGCACAATAACTTTTGCAGTCCAATTTCTCCTGTTACCATTGGTAAAATAAAAAAAATTGAACCTGAAGAATTTTTTTTATGAAAAAAAGTTAGATGTTCATTTTTTTTTAAATATTCAAAAAAATTCCTGTGACGCACCTAAAGGGTTAATAAACTTCTTGAATGTGGTTTTGAGCACCTTAAGGGGTGCAGTTTTTAGAATGGTGTCACTTTTGGGTATTTTCTATCATATAGACCCCTCAAAGTGGCTTCAAATGTGATGTGGTCCGTAAAAATAAAATGGTGTTGTAAAAATGAGAAATCGCTGGTCAACTTTTAACCCTTATAACTTCCTAACAAAAAAAAATTTTGGTTCCAAAATTGTGCTGATGTAAAGTAAACATGTGGGAAATGTTAGTTATCAAGTTTTTTGTGTGCCGTATCTCTGTGATTTAAGGGCATAAAAATTCAAAGTTGGAAAATTGCGAAATTTTCAAAATTTTCACCAAATTTCCGTTTTTCTCACAAATAAACGCAAGTTATTTGAATGAAATTTTACCACTAACATGAAGTACAATATGTCACGAGAAAACAATGTCAGAATCACCGGGATCCATGGAAGCATTCCAGAGTTATGACCTCATAAAGGTACAGTGGTCAGAATTGTAAAAATTGGCCCGGTCATGAACGTGCAAACCACCCTTGGGGGTGAAGGGGTTAAATTGATTATAACCAAAATGTAATGTTATAACCTATCTATCACAATAGTTGGACTAACACCAACCCAGAAAGCGTGGTTCTGAAATGCCCCATCTGAATGGGGAGATGACTGGCCATGCACGCCACCCTCTGCTCATTTTCTACTGGCATACTGGAGGTGAGTGCAGGATGGGCAATCTCTGGCAGTCTATGTGTAGTGCCAGTGTGGACAACATTTAATTCCGATAAAGCATTTCAGATCCCTGTTCTCTGGATTGGTGGAGATTTGACTGCTGGAATCCACACTGATCTACAGGTTTTCACCTATCTGGTGGATAGGTGATACATTCATTGTTGGGAACAACCTTTTTAGCACATAAAAAAAGGCTTTGAATCAGATTATTCGTGAAAAATATTTAAGGATTTCTTGATAGATTTGATTTAAAATAGAATTGTACTTTCAGCAAACTTTGCATAAATCAATAGTACTGGTGCTTATGATAAATATTGTGCTAGGAGTCGGATTCCTGCGTTTACTCAGCAGGGATCCAGATCCTCACATTCTGCACTCTCCTCCTATTTTTCCACGGCAGAGGAGATTGCAGAGGAGATTGCCTTGCAGCAAATCTCTCCTGATGCTAAGTCCTTCTGTCCTCTTACTGGGCATGCTCAAGGGATGATCTCCCATTGGAGATCTGGAGTCATGTGCTCAGGTCCCGCTCCAGTTCTCATTTGTACATCTCAAAGATCTGGAGGCGTGCAGAAGGTCCTGGCTACTATAAAAGGCGTGCATGGCTGTTCTGCCATGCGCTAGTATAGCCATACTTGCTGCTGTGTGTATGAGGACGGATGCATGATTCTGGTGACTGACTCATTTGAAACCCATTCCCTCTGATATTACGCATGTGAATAGGGATAGAGTTAGTATCAGCGCCAGCGCTCCTCTGCTTCAACTTGCACAGTGCTAGCGTCCGACATTGCGCTTGTGCCTTGCCTTTGATGTTAAGCGGCAGTGTCCACGCCGCGCTGCGGTAGCATCCTTCTTTGCGTTCGCAGTTGCAACACCGCACACACGGTAGGTCTAGACGGACGTAGTGCCGCCGTCTTGGGCTACTCCTGTGACCGTATACCGTGTGTGCATTTTTTACTGAGTCATGTGACTACAACAGGCTCAGTTATTTGTGTTTGTACTTTTTGCATCTCCGTGAGTTTAACTGAGACTGCTCTGCGCACCTGGGTGGAGTTTAACCCTGTGTGCAGTTCCGCCATATTGCTCCTGCCACCACTTAGCAGCGGTTATTTCACCTACTGCACGGTGGACGCTGAGCGGCAAATGCACTTTATTTATATTTTTATTTAGTGCGTTCCGCTGTTCCTAACATATTGCAGTGTATCTAATCAGATAAATCAGTGTCCTTCCCTACTTACAGCTCTAATGCTGGTGGGTGTGGACCCACTGCTCAGGGGCCATGCTTACCCAGAAGGAGTGTGGTTAAGTGTCTACCGGGTTTTCCCTAGGGCCTCTGATGGTGAGGATCGGCTGAGCTGCCGGTAGACACCAGGTACCACTTCAATGCAGTCCCCGCGACTGCAGCATCAGACCGGAGAGTCAGAGGTGCGGGTATGAAGATCAGAAAGGCGAGACAGAGGTGTACGCAGATGGTTCAAGGTCAGAGCAGGCAGCACGGATTCACAGTACAAAGCCAGAGTCACAGATGGAGAAGTCAAACAGAGCTGGTAAACAGGCCAGGTCGATAACAGGAGACAGAATACGATGTTATGCATAAACAAGGTGCTAGCAGGCTAGGAACCTACGTTCAGGAAGAAAGTGGTGGAGGAGCTGCTGAATATAGACCCTGCTGGCACAGGATAGGCCAAGGAATCTAATCTCTGCAGGACACAGCAGGGTTAAATTCCTGCAGACACCGCCCACACCCCCGAAAGACAAATGGAAACCACTTGCAAATGCAGCAGTGCTGAGGAGTGCTGCACAAGGCAAACTTAGCAAGACTGCCTGACAATAGGAGAAGCTGCATGTTGACCACAATGAGTTAAGTGGCCCTGAGGAGGCATGCGTGTTCTGTCCTAGCAGTAAATTTGCTTTCTAAAGTCGTCATTTGGTGCCTCACATTTATTGCAAGTATATTTTTCTAAGTATTTAATCCTTCCTATATTTTTATATTGAATGGTAACAGCACCATCTTCTGGCGATTTGGTGTATGTATTCTGGTGCAATTTGCAATGCATTATTGGAAGTTCCTAGGGCATTGTGGGATTGTTCCTGTTGCATTGTGGTCTTGTTATGACACTGTGAAAGGAACAGCAGCCATTGTTCATATATGTTCCTGAGGAGAAACCATATCACTTGTTTTTCTGTCTTGCTCTTTGTAAACAGCCTGCTCTTAGCATAGTTTGTAAGCCACTATCTATGGGTTACAGCCCTGTGTTTATAAGGATGTTTGCTGTATTAAATAGGTAGTCATCACCTTGTATATTACCTCATGTTACTGTGTATTGCAAACTGTCTGTATTTTATGCACTGTACAGCTATATATTCTGAAATGCTCCCGTTATTGCATCCTATAGTTTCACCCTTTCCTGTCACATCTACAATCAATAAAAGAAGGTTACAACTTTACAGCCTCTTTTTCTGAAAGAAGACAGGGGGTTTAGCTACATGTCTCATTACACACTGTGCTAATGTGTATGAGGACAGCATAATGAAAGTTACTGCCATAACAACAAGAAACTTCTTACCCTGCTCCTGCCTCCTGTACTCATTATCCACTGTGAAAAATCAGCTCAAGTCCATATTGCTCAGAGATGATGGATTGCAGGGATCGTGTGACATAAACAAGTACAGTTGTGCTCAAAAGTTTACATACCCCGGCAGAATTTTTGCCTTCTTGGCCTTCTTTTTAGAGACTATAAATGATAACACCAAAACTTTTTCTCCACTCATGGTTAGTGGTCGGGTGAAGCCATTTAATGTCAAACTACTTTGTTTCCTCTTTTTAAATCATAATGACAACCTAAAACATCCAAATGACCCTGATCAAAAGTTCACATACCCTATTTCTTAATACTGTGTATTGCCTCCTCTAACATCAATGATAGCTTGAAGTCTTTTGAGGTAGTTGTGGATGAGGTTTTTCATTTTCTCAGATGGTAAATCTGCCCACTCTTCTTGGCAAAAAGCCTCCAGTTCCTGTAAATTCCTGTGCTGTCTAGCATGAACTGCTCGCTTGAGATCTCCCCAGAGTGGCTCAATGATATTGAGGTCAGAAGACTGAGATGGCCACTTCAGAACCTCCATTTTGTTCTGCTATAGCCAATGACAGGTAGACTTGGCCTTGTGTTTTGGATTGTTGTCATGCTGGAACATCCAAGTACATCCCATGCGCAGCTTCCGAGCTGATAATTGCAAATTTGCCTCCAGTATTTGCTGATAACGTGCTGCATTCATCTTTCCTTCAACTTTGGCCAAGTTTTCTGTGCCTTTGTAGCCTACACATCCCCAAAACATCAGCGATCCACCTCCTTGCTTTACAGCAGGAATGGTGTTCCTTTCATCATAGGCCTTGTTGACCTCTCTCCAAATTTAACGTTTATGGTTGTGGCCAAAACGTTCAATTTTGGTGTCATCATTCCAAATTACCTTGTTCCAGAAATTTTGAGGCTTGTCTCTGTGCTGTTTTGCATATTGTAGGTGAGATACAGTACTTTGTGGCATTTGCTCTGTAATGGCTTTCTTCTGGCAACTAGACCATGCAGCCCATTTTTTTTCAAGCGTCTCCTTATTGTGCATCTCAAAACAGCTTCACCACTAGTTTTCAGAGAGTTCAGTAATTCAGCTGATGTTATTTGCAGGTTTTTCTTTGCATCCCGAACAATTTTCATGGCAGTTGTGAACAAAATTTTTGTTGGTCTACCCTGACAGTGGTTTTGTTTGTACAGAGCCCCTGATTTTCCATTTTTTAATCACAGTTTGAACGCTGCTGACTGGCATTATCAAGTCCTTGGATATCTTTTTGTATCCTTTACCTGTTTTATACAGTTCAACTACCTTTTCCTGTAGATCCGTTGACAATTCTTTTGCTTTCCCCATGACTCACAATTCAGAAATGTCAGGATTAAAGATGCAAGAGTCTGTCTGGATCCCAGAAACTCATTCAACTTTTATGCAAACACACTGATTACAAGCAAACAGGTCACAGGTGAGGATATTACCTTTAGTAGCCATTCAAACCCATTTGTGTCAACTTCTGAATGGGAGGAGACACAGATTAGATATTAGAAAAAACTTTTTGACAGTTAGAGTGATCAATGAATGGAACAGGCTGCCACGAGAAGTGGTGAGTTCTCCTTCAATGGAAGTCTTCAAACAGAGGCTGGACAGACATCTGACGGATGATTTAGCGAATCCTGCTTTGAGCAGGGGGTTGGACCAGAGGGCCCAGGAGGTCCCTTCCAACTCTACGATTCTATGATTCTATGATTCTGTGCATGTTATCAGGCCAAAATCACCAGGGTATGTGAACTTTTGATCAGGGTCATTTGGATGTTTTGGGTTGTCATTTTGATTTAAAAAGAGAAATCACAGTAGTTTGACAACAAATGGCTTTACCCAACCACTAACCATGAGTGGAGAAAAAGTTTTGGTGTTATCATTTTCTCTGAAAAAAAAGGCCAAGAATGCCGGGGTATGTAAACTTTTGAGCACAACTGTATTCTCTATTGAGCAGGGTAGTAAGGAGGAGGAGTGACCAGAAGGGAAAGGAACAGAGAATCAGACAGAAAAACATGGTGCAGTGTTCTATAACAAGTGTTTTATATCAGAGCTTGATTCGGATCCATACATCTCAGCTCTGCTGCATAATGTTCTCCATGTTGCTGCAGCTTTTCTCTGTGAGCTATAAAGTGAATGAAGGTCAGGTCTTCCCTCTCTCTGCTGTGCTGTCTATAGGAGAGATCACTGCAGCTCATTTCCTCCCCTTGTTCCCACTGCACTGCAAATGACAAATAGCATACAGAGGGGAAAACTGGTGAAAATGTAGGATATAAGTTGCTTAATGGACAAGAAATGGAGTTATTCCAGAGATACACACACAAGAAGCTTATTCTGAAAAGTTATGTGAAAGCAGTTACCCTTTATTTTTATCTTGCTGCCTACAAAAAAATTTGAAAGACACAAATTAAAACTACCTGATTCACTTTGTCATCACAATGGGAAAGCTCTACCAGCTGATTGCTTCCGTTATATGAATACTGCACACACTGTCCAGCATCTGAATTTAATAGCTGTAAAAGTTAAAAAGACAGAGTTAACCAAATGTGAATTCTGTAGGTTTATAAGCACACATTTTCTATATTTAATAGTGTTTTATAGTTTTGCCATTTATGGTAATTTTGTAAAAACTTTTAAAAAAATGGCGTTACAGTGGTTTTCCGGTCATAAAGATATTGATGACCTTTCCATTGGATGGGTCATCAATGTCAGATCAGTGAGGGTCTAGCAAAGGGTACTCCCTCTGCTCAATGTAATAAGCTCCGACAGCCACCTGATGTGAACATGATGAACTGAACTGCAATGCAATTCAGGCCGGGTTCACATGAGCATATGTTCTCTCATACTAGAGAATTGGGCCAACTATGCAAATGACTCTTGGATCAAACGCTCATTAAAAAGAAAGAGAGCAGCATCCCATCCAGGTGAAAAATCGTGTCAGAGATTTATTCTGCCAGTGAAAAAATACAACGTTTCGGCCATATTGTGGCCTTTTTCACCTGGATAGGATGCTGCTCTCTTTCTTTTTATTGGACACTTGTGTTCACTTGGGTTCGTGAACTTGGAGCTTGCATCCATAATACTCCTGCTGTGCTGTCGGCTGTCTTTTGCTGTATTATCTTGGATCAAACGCTGTCAGCATTTGAGCCGAGTTTCAGTGCACTGTGCTCCAATTCTCACTCATGAGTGAATCACAGCACAGGTGTGGCGCAGACGGAGAGAGTAATTTCTCCATCTCCTTCATTGCCTGCATGCGCAGTAATCGGACTGCATTAGGATGACATCAGAGTGCAGTCTGATGTTTCACACACACCCATAGAATTGTATGATTGTGCAAGGTCCAGTTCTTGGATGCCCTTGCAGCGTGAGAAAATAATTGCAGATCTGCATGGCCCCATAGTACAACATTTGGCCGAGTGCTCTCTGAATTTTATTTGGATTACACTTGTCCAATTTATGCGCCTGTGTGAGCGAGTCCTTAATGCAGAGGTGGGGAATCTTTTTTCTGCCAAGGGCCATTTGGATATTTATACCATCCTTCGGGGGCCATAGAAATTCCGCCCACAAAGTACATCCTGACTCTGGCACTGGTGTCAGGACGTAATCTTTCATTGCATGCCCTTCAGTGTTCAGTAGTGAACACTGCGTGTGTGTGCTCACAGAGCAAGAAGAAATTAATGAGCTGTGGCAATCAAAATATAACTCCCTGTCAAAGTACTGTGGTCCCTGAGAATCTGCCCAGGGGCCGGATTAAAGGTCATGGAGGGCCGTAAATGGCCCTGGGGCCTGAGGTTCCCCACCCCTGCCTTAATGTGTGGCTGCTGCTGCATACGGAAGATCAGTGTTTACATATATTTACAAAACTATTCCAAACTAACAAAACTATTTCCGTCTTAATCAATATTTATTACTTGTCCTGTTGATTCGAGAACTGGAAACATAGTGCTCATAGCGGGATCAATATTGGATAAAAACCATGTGAATCCTTTACATCCCAATCGCATGCGGAGTTGTTTCAGCTCAGTAACATCATTCATCTCTATCTAAGGCAGAAAGAAAACATGTTGTAATTCCAAATACTGACACCGGATAGAAGGAAAAGTAAAATCCCATTATCTGTTCTGAAATTTTGCTTATCCCAGATACTTTATTAGGATGAGGGTGATTAATCCTACATCAAATTCCTAAAGATTTTTGGCTATTAATTTTGGTATAAACTATGCACTTCAGTTTACAGATTTTCTTAATACAACTGAACACTACTTTAGGAACCTAGATTGGCTTGCAAAAGTATTCACCCCCTTGGCATTTTTTGGTGTTTTTCTACCTCACAACCTGGAATTTCACAGTTTTTTTAGGATTTGCATCAGTTCATGTAAAAACATGCCTACAACTGTGAACATTTGGTTTTCTTTTTTTTATGAAGCAAACAACAAATAGGACAAAATAACTGAAAACTTCAATGTAGTGTACATAACTATTAACCCCCCTAAAGTCAGTACTTTGTAGAGCCTCCTTTTGCAGCAATTACAGCTGCAAGTCACTTTGGATAAGTATCTATGAGCTTTCCACATCTTGCCACTGGGATTTTTGCCCATTCTTCAAGGTAAAACTGTTCCAGCTCCTTCAAGTTAGATGCTTTCTCTGGTGAACAGCAATCATCAAGTCTGACCACAGATTCTTAATTGGATTAAGGTCCGGGCTTTGACTAGGCCACTCCAAAACTTTTACACCTTTTCCCTTAAACCAATCGAGTTTTGTTTCAGCAGTATGCCTTGGGTCATTGTATTGTTAGAAGGTGAACCTCCATCCCAGTCTCAAATCACTAAGTGACTGAAACTGGTTTTGCTCAAGAATATCCCTGAATTTCGCACCATCCATCTTCCTTTCAACTCGGACCATTTTCCCTGTCCATGCTGCTGAAAAACATCCCCACAGCATGATGTTGGCACTACCATGTTTCACTGTGGGGATGGTGTTCTTAGGATGATGAGCTGTGTTGGTTTGGTTCCAGATATCTAAAAATATTTAAACATAGGTTGTAATGTAACAAAATAGGTAAAAAGCTAAAGTGGGTGAATACTTTCACAAGCAACTGTAGAGGTCAGTCTCACATAGTTTGACTATACTTTCCTAGATGTAGCAGAGCAAGTTATGTGCAGACAGTCAACAAGCAGAGACTAATGGGAGATTTAAGCTCAGGCACCTGCAGAACTACAGTATGTATGAACTGTAATGACCCTCATGAGCTTAATGGTAGTGATCAAAACTCACAAATATGCATATGAGCATTTACAAAGAAAAGGTTAGTGGCAAGCAAACTAAAACACCCTGTAGCCATTCAGCAACATCTACTTACAACATTCTCATACACCACAATATGCTTTTTGCCCAAAGCTGCTTAATAGTGCATTTTCACAGTCTTCGGGAGATTCACTCTCCTTTAAGTAATTTTTTTAACAAACTTTCCTTCTCCTTTGCTCTGCTATCTGTTTCCAAATAAAGCTAATTGGTTCAAGTTGTTAACACTGATTCTACAACGCTTGTAGCCATGCGGATCAAGCAGAAAGATGTAGGTCCAGGTTGGATATATACTGTAGATCCATGCTCTTTTGATGCGATATTCCGCACTAATTTTAAAGCAACAAATATTCCATAGTCCAAAGCACATGAAGCAGAATAAAACTTCACATTTAGTTACAGATTTACAGTACCAGTCAAAAATTATGATACAACAGGTCATGCAATTGTTTCCTTATTTTTATAAGAATGTACACATTGCGTATTCAGACTAAAGGCAGCAAAACCACAAATGAATAAATCTGGAAATGAGGAGTAAAAAAGAAACAAATATGAAATCAGAATATGAGTTAAACCTTAGATTCCTCAAAGTACCCCCCTTTTACTCTTATGACTGCTTTACAGCCCCTTGGCATTCTCTCAAGCAACTTCATTTCTTAGTCACCTGGAATAACTTTCACAGTCTTGAAGGCATTCTCTGAGATGCTGAACACTTCTTGGCTGGTTTGCCTTCACTCTATTGTTCAACTCATCCCAAGCTATCTCAACTGGGTTGAGATTGGGAAGTTGTGGAAGCCATATCATCTGGTGCAGTACTTAATCGCTTCCTTTTTGGTCACATACCTCTTCCATAGCCTTAAGGTGTGTTTTGGGTCATTGTCCTGTTGCAACACTATTAATGGTAACAATAAGTGCAAACCAGATGGATGTCATGTTATTGCAGAATGTTGTGCTGGCCATGCTGGATTAGCATACCTTGAATTTGTAGTAAATAACCAACAGTGTCACCAGCAAAGTACCCCCACACCATCACAAGTTACCCCCCATGCTTCATAGTGGGTACCACATACGCAGAGACCATCCACTCTTCTTTTCTTTGTCTCACAAAGACATGGTGGTTGGTACCAAAAATCTCAAAACAAACTACAGTATATGTTTCCATTGATCTGTTCTCCTGTCCTTGTGTTTCTGTCTCAAATAATAAGTCTCCTCTTCTTATTCACGTTCCTCACTAGTGGCTTTTTTTTGCATCAGTTCGACCAGAAAGACCTGCTTCTCATTGTCTCCTGTGAACAGTTGATATTGAGATGTGCCTGTTACTTGATGACTATGCATCACTTATACTGATATCTGAAATGCTGTCAATTTTCAGTTTCTGAGGCTCTGATGCCTCCACATGCGTCGTTTTGACGGTGCGGCGTCCTGCGCAGAAAGCAACGTGTTGCATTTTGTTGCGGTCGCCGCACCATCAAAATGACGCATGTGGAGGCATCCACATACATCGGCATGGCCTGCGTACCCAATGCTAAAGATAGGTACGCAGGCCGCATGCCGATGTAGGCGGAGCTGAATGGAGGAGGTGCAGCAGGGGGTGAAGCTTTACGGAGGAAGTCTGCATCCCTCCGCAGCTCCTCCATACGCTAGTGTAAAACTAGCCTTAGTCTTACCCAATTTTTTTCCTATGGATGGTCATCAGTAGATCGGTGGATCTGCTTCAGTGAATATTCCTATAAGCTCAATCATAACTCCATCTGGTGAGTACAATTCAATTGTATCAAACCATTTATATCTTGGATAAGACCCTAGTTGCGCTATTTTCTCCAGCAGCACTTATAAGCTTAATGTGATGGAAGAAAGTGACCAATTAATATATAAACCTACACAAAAAGGTGTTAAAAACAATACACAATAAGTTCTTACCGGCTTAGTTACCAATTCTTTTCCAATATTATGGTAGAAGATATCTTTGTAAAAGTCCATCCAAACTTCTGCTATTCGGATCTTATTTTTTAGAAGTGTTTCATTTTGATATGTATTATATGTTTGATTCTTAAGCAAATGGCCAACTCTTGAACATGGCACGATTTCTAATGATCCACCACAGAGCCAAACCTAAGTAGGAAATAAATTTAATGATGCTAAATACTAATACTAAGTACTCACTACTAGAGTAGTACACATAAAAATGCCCCAGCCACTAAAATTTAACACAATAGTAAATTAAAGGGAACCCATCGTGATTTATACTGCCCAATCTTAAAGCAGCCTATCATAGAAAAAAAATGAGCTCCATAATATACAAGTTTATTTCTGTCATGATCCAGTCCAGAGTTTGTTTTCTGCTGTCTTCTCTTTGGACTGGTCATGTGGAGGTTAATCCCCTCTGCTTCGTTCTGGAGGTGGCTGGGCTATTTCAGTCCTCATAGCTTGCAGGCCAGTGTCAGCTATACTGCAAGCTTCCAAGCTAGAGCCTCTGACCTGTATTCCTTTAGTGTTCCTTCTGCCCCTGATTACCTGGACTTGTTTATGACTCAGCTTGATCTCTGGACTCTGCTTCTGGTTTTCCGTTTCTGATACGCTTCACGACTGGCTTTTGACCCTATGGGTTGTACCCTGATTACGTCTTATGTTTCTGATACCACGTTCCCGGTCCCGACTTCTTGCTCGTCCCTGACTACGCACTTGCTGTCTCCCTCGGTACTTCTGCTCCTGACAGTTGCTGACTTCAGCTAGTCTGACCACTCTTTTGTTACCTGTGACACCTGTGCTGCTGCTCTGTGTTACTACACTGTGTGTGCAACCTCTCTTCCCTCATCAACATCCCTTGGTGGAGGTTGCGTTGTACTGCACTGCAGCAGCACGTTACAATTTTTTTGGAAACTACAGAGTAACTTTTGACAGGACTCCTGGGAAAGCCAATGAGAGACCTTCTTACCCTGCACACAAATACAGTGTGTACAAGCTTCTCTGTGCATACAATATGAAGTAAGATGTCAATCAGCCTGTGTAAGCGGGGCTTTCAATATCAGTTTAAGTAGTGCTGTCGGGATTTTCTTTCATTTTTACTAAGAAGAGACAATTAGCATATTTCCCAGAGGAGCATTGCAGCTTTAAGTCGCCTCATCTCGGCATCCTTAGCATGTCAATCTCCGAAAGGAGAAACAATGCTTTTTGGATATCGGTCAGACGCCTCTCAAACAGCCAAACCAGATCTCACACTTTGCACTGATGAGGGGCAGTACCCAGAAACAGTGTCTGCAAATTGAGAATCTGGTTTGGCTTCTTATCCTAAGTCATATGACAAGGCTCGTTAAAGGGTCGACATTGACTTTTAGGATTGCTACTTACAATAGGTGGCACTAGAGTTCTAGGTCTCTTCTTCTCTGTTAGAGACAATTTGCATATTTCCCAGAGGAGCATTGGAGCTTTAAGTCTCCTCATCTCGGCATGCTTAGCATGTCAGTCTCCGCAAGGGGAAACTATACTTCTTGGCTTTCATTTTTGCTAGGAAATTCTTCATCAGTCATGTAAATCTTATCATGAAGCCAACATAAGATGTACAACCTCCAGGTCACTAATAGATTTGACTCAAGTTAAGCCAGAGAGCTGAGTCTAAAAATATTTGGTCTCCCTCCAGAGCTTGGAGAATTCCCAGGTTACTGCCCCTGGTGTATTCTCTTTTTGTAATCGCTTGTGAGTAGACGTACTGGAGACGCCAAGTCACAGTAGCAGGGCAGAGTAGGAATTGTAATCAGACAGTACACTGGTAAAGGCAGGTGGACATCAGTCACAGGCAGGATTTAGGGCATACAAAAAATGTAGTCAAGAATACAAGGAACGACACATGTTAGCAAACATAAGAAACCACAAGGATCTTATTGCACATTGCATTGTAGGAGTGCGTACCTTGATATTGGTTGAAGTTATGGGCACTTGATGAACCCTTGAAGAAATTGGGAGGCAGCACATGAATGCAACACACACAAAATGGCATAATGAGGTAGGAAGAATGACATCGGGCACCTCTCTGGGTGAGGCAGCATCCTGCTTAATACCTGTATATCAAATACAGTAGGTCAGCTTCTCCCTCTGTGCCAATATTTAAACTCATGGATCAGAACTGGATCCATTAGGCAAATGTAGTCAATTATTGAAGTCTTCTATCATGACCAAACTGTAGTATCTTAAGAGAGTGGCAAGAATCTTTGAACTTTTACTTAATTTTAGTCACCTGTTTCTCGTGGAATATAGATGGCAGGTGATACAGAGCAGTAAGACGACTAAGTATTGTGGTTCCGCCCAGCCTAGAAGATTAGGGATTTATTCCTTGTTAGTTCGTGTTTCTGCCTGCTATCAACTCTAGACAAGACTACTCTATATTTAAACTCCTAAGAGTCAATTTCCTTTTCCAATTATAGTGAATACTACTTTGGTTGTCGACAGTCTGTTTCCTCCTGTTTTGACCTCAGCCTGGTTTCTAATGATTCTCCTGAACTACAATTCTGCCTCTGACTTTGATCACTTGGTGCCAGCCTTGCATGACAAACCTTCTTGCCGCCAACTTGCTACAATGGCCAGCAGTTGACTCCATGGCACTCAAACCAGGACCACTGTGTATCTCCAAATCTCTGTACATGGATTAAATGGTGAAGGCCAGGGCAACCCTGGGATCTGGTAGCCGAAGTGGCTTGTGCTGAGCCTTGTTTGTAGAAGCCCTATTAACATTTGTCTGGCTGTCATGAACGGTGCCTCCATAATAGCTATGTATTTTGGTATCCTAATTTCTTAGTAGGTCATGGTCTAATAGCAGTCCTGATATTTGTGGTTGATCCAAGCTTGTCAATAGCTAAGCAAAATGTTAGTCACAAATGAAGCATTAGGGGAAAAAGTCATACTTGTGTTTTTGCCTTGCATTGACCTGGCCTTGGCTTAATATCATGTGCACGGGCTGCATTTCACTACTACAATGCTGCAGGGTTTGGCTCATCTTGTTCTAAACCTTATTAAAGACTGCAGTCTGTTTGGGTTTTAATGTGGACCCTATTTTATTTGTAAAAAAAAATACATATTTTTAATAATTTACCCGGATAGAAAGCTCTATATTTTCCACGCCTGAAACATTCATGAATGTATCAAATGCCCCAATGTTCTGGAAGTAGTGACGATCAACAGCTATAACGCATCCGGGTATTACTGGAGTCCTGGTTACATAGAACACATAAAATGTAAAACATTTCTACATTTATTAACATATTGTAAGTAAATAACATGCTTTAATACAAGAACTTCAAGTTAGTAATCTATAAAAATGCCGTATTTCTATCACAACAAAATGGTCACGTTTCTTACATTTAACACATAGGTAGAGCAGGGCCACCAGTGTTAGATCTATTTGTTAGCTACTCTCCACTTAAAAGCGGTGTCCTAAACAGTGGACCCACCTCTGATTTTTGTATGCTCATTAAGGACAAATATAATGTGGTCACATAGAGATCTGTTCTATCATTTACAATAAATGCTTATGTGAGTGTCTGACAACTTCATCCTGAGCAGTGCATGAAAATATTACCTGAATGGAACGATGGGGGATTGCCGTACCTTCTGGTCACTTTCTGATAGAGTAACCCAGTGAAAATCAAGGCTCCAGTCAAACACTCCTTGTCTCAAGTCTGTAGAGTGATAATACTTGAACGTTCTCCAGTCAATTATATCTAAAACAGGCGACACTATACAATTCCTTAAAACAAAAAGAAAAATATCTGTTTGCTTTTATTGTGAACAAGGTTACATAAAATGTTTACTATGAGTCACGGATTATATTTTTTAGAATATTTCCTTTTAGGATCATTCACAAAATATAATTTATTGCCCTAATGGGATGTGAAAAAAAAGTGTTTCTTATTGTCCTATGATGAGATATCTTTTAATTTTTAGTATTTATTTGATACACTGTATATTAAAGTATCATATACAGCCATGTACAGTACTTATAATGTTTATTTCAGCAATCTAGAGAAAAAAAGTTGAAATTGGCATCACCATATATTTCAGCAGTTTATCAACCAATGTAGAATCCATGCATGAAGTAATACAAAAATGATGAGACCAATAAATCAATAATTATACCTTTATTAATGCAAACAAAATATAAAAAGCATATAACACAAAAGACATTTTAAAAATGGAAGTAGGCTGGAGGAGCAGAAAGTTGCCCCCAAAAAATGTTGTCAAAGATGAGATCATAATAATTAAAAGTGATAATGAGGCCATATATATATATGTATTGTAAGGTGGCTGCCGGACACATAGTTGATTGGAGATATGTATCATGGATGTGAATGTCCTCTGTGATGTAAACCTGGAGTAATGCTCTAGTGCACATAGTACTAAGACATTTGTTTTGTGCGCCTCCTTCAGGTTTGTGGGCAGCCTGAGATGGGCGAGTCTGGCTGCCCACATACCCCACCTGTGGGTGTGGTTCACAGGGTAAAATGTAGTCTGTTTGACACATGGTCTGTGTGTGGAGGTAAAAAGAACTCCTGTGTGATATCTCCAGACTGAGCCAGTATACGGAATGCTATCCAGCCTGTACGTCCTAGACTGTCTCTAAAGTGACTTTTTTAGAACTGTTTACTTTGTTTTGCCTGCACTGAAAGGCTGTTTATTTTCCTTTGCATGTGGCATGGTTTATGAAGCTCCAAAAAACCAACCTGGACATTTGAACGGAAACTGTACTCGTGGTATCTCACCACGCACCAAGTGCATAGCATTCCCACTGTATATATGTATATATTGATATATTGTGGAAGGTTGGTTCATTTAGCTGCTCCTCGAAGTAGACACATGCACACGTGGGTTTAAAGTCTTTGGGTGGTTTATTGTAATCATAAACCCAAAATGGTACAAGAAAAAACAACCTTTATGTCTTAAAAGGAAATAAAAAGTTCATAAACAGTCCTGCCCTGCTCTTCTGGGCCAACACATATGGCAGCTCTCACAGGAACGTCGGCCTAGATGCTTGCTTGCCTCTACACAACACAGACCAAAGAGAAAAAAAACTGGCTGGACATTTATTTTCCCAGCCACACCCTTGAGGAGGAAATATGGTGAGTAGGTGTCCCACCCATCTCTTATCTACTCACCTAGAAACCCACCCATAACATGGCCGCTTAACTCCTTCAGCACATATCATGCTGAAAAGAAACGTATGAGTTTCTAGATCACCCATGAAAGCAGTCTCCATGACACATATCTCTCCTCACATACCGTGACAGTGATTCTGTCAATGTATCCAAGGCCCATTTTATGGCTAGACACACTTGATGATGGCGTAGTTCTTCTCGAATGACAAGAGCTTCCGGCTCTTGAGCAACCCCATCAAAGACATATTTTTAAAAGCCCATTTTAGGGTAAGATCCCGCATTTGAGCAGTCCCCAAATTTTCCTCAGCAACCCCCAGCTCAGGAACCTCGGCCTCACTGGTCACCGTTTTGTTTTCTTTCCAACTAGGACACACAAGGGGAACTCCTCCACCTCCGACTAGGAAGGGAATTCTTCAGGGTGGCGCAGGCTCCTGTCTGAGCCACTGGGAAACCCTGCCTTTCCCCATAAGCCCCACAACAAGCTGAAATCCCACCCGATTATCACAGGGTGTAGTGAGTCTCTGACTACCCTGACCTCATGGAACTCCATACAATGGCTCATTTTAATCAACACTCTGGCAACCATGTAGTCTTTGGCATCCCCGTGGAAGCAGCGCACATCCACATATTTACTGTCATGGTTTGAACAGGGTTCTTGCCCTGCACTCACAGGGTTAAGTGTTCGTGGCCTCTTTCTGGATCTGGGAGGGGTATTTATACTCACTCTTTACCAGGGTTCTCTGTCAGCTATACTGTTGTTCTGGTGTGTCTGACCCCTGGTGTGCGTGTATGCTGCGTTGCTTGTTTGCTTCCCGTGTATGACCCGGCCTGTTCCCTCACTCTGTACTCCGTCTCTCGCTTTGGTACTACTGTCTTCTCCGGTTCTGACCTCCTGGCTTGGCTATCGTTACTCCGTTACAGTTTGTCCCTATTGTACCGTCTATTGCCCGTTCTGGTTTTCTGACCTATTGCTACGTCCTGACTATCCTTTCTGTCTAAACCCCGTGGTACTGTATTGCTATCTGGTGCTTTGACCCTGGTTTCGTCTGGTTTCTGTCTCTGTCTATGCCCCTTGGTAACATTGCCCCGTAGTTACCTTTCTAGGAGTTTCCCTGCAGCTCCTAGATCTGTGGAGCTTAGGCCACGCCCCCAGCAGTCATGTGCTTCAGGTCCGGATACTCTGAAGCACGCATCGTCACCGCTGCTGCCCTGCTAAACAGGTATCTGTGAGTACTGTCTTTGTACTCAGGACACCCGCACTGGCACAGTGAGCAAGTGCAGTGCGGTGTTCCTGACATTATAGCTGACCATTTCAGTTTTTTTTTTTCCCCCTCTGAGGGAAAAAAAAAAAAAAAGTGTGTTATCCTCATGGATCCCATACAAGCTTTGGCTGATTAGGTCAAGCACCTGACCCAAATGTTCCACAAACTTAATGTGGAACAGCGCACGATGGCCCAGACCCAGCAACAGTTGGTGGATACGGTACAGGGGGCTGCCGCTACAGGGGATTCTTGTGCTGGGGATAGAGATGTGTCATTGGCATTCCCAGAATCTCCGGTCAAATTGCCAGACCTTTTCTCAGGGATAAAAAGGAGTTCAGGTCGTTCAGAGAAGGATGCAAGCTTTTTTTTTCTCTGAGACACCGCTCTTCCGGGGATGAGTTCCAGAGGGTGGGGGTCGTCATTTCCCTACTTCGGGGGGCTCCACAGGCATGGGCTTACTCTCTCTCTTCCTCTGCTCCTGAACGCATGTCTGTGAATTTGTTCTTTGAGGCTCTGGGGCACATTTATGATGAGCCTGATAGAGTGCGTCTGGCAGAGGATATGGTGATGAATGTGACACAGGGAAGGAACTCTGCTGAATGGTTCTGCTCTGAGTTCAGATGCTGGGCAGCGGAGGTCTCCTGGGATGACGCTGCCCTCCGGGGTTTGTTCTGCAGAGGCCTGTCCGAACGTTTGAAAGATGCCCTAGCCCTTCATCCTCCACCGGATTCTTTGGAGGACGCTATGATCCAGGCTGTCCGCATGGACCGTAGGCTGCGGGCAAGAGGGGTCATGCTACAGGAGACCCCTTTATTCTCCAATCTGAGAGACTCTGCATCTAGTCCTGAGCCCATGGAGGTTGGTGCCACATCATTGGAGGAAAAAGAGAGGCGACACCGAAGAAACAACCAATTGTGCTTTTACTGTGTATCCGCAGGACATTGGAGAAGGAACTGTCCTTCTTGCCCTTCTTCAGTGAAGCCGTCAGGAAAACGACTGAGTCTGGGTAACAATCGAGGAGGTTGCCCAGACTTCCAGGTACCCTTTTACTCGCTTACTAAAATTCTGCTTCCGGTGGAACTGGAACTTACAGGCGGTCCGGTTGGGACTACCGCCTTTGTTGACTGTGGTTCTTCTATTAATCTGATCGATGCCAGAGTTGTGACTTTTCATAAGATAGGGACAGTCAGGTTAAAAGATCCTGTTAAAATCGTGGCAATTGATTCTTCTCCTATCACCCAGGAGGGAATTTGTTTCATGACTTATACCTTTTCTCTGAAAGTGGGTTCCACTCACGTGGAAAAATTAAGATGTTTTGTCATAAATAATCTGCCGGCTGGACTGATACTGGGTATGCCTTGGCTTCAACGTCACAATCCTACTATTGACTGGGTCACAGGGGAGATCATTCAGTGGGGTTGTATGGCTAACGGTCTATGTTGTAACTTGACAACTCTTGTCACCCCAGTAAAATCTGTGTCAGTGTCGTCTGTCGATCTGGAAGGTATTCCGGAGTGCCTGAAAGATTTTGAAGACGTATTTTCTGAAAGTGAGGCTGAGGCGCTACCACCACATAGACCCTTTGATTGTGCCATTAATCTAGTCCCTGGAGCCAAGTTACCCAAGGCTCGCCTGTTCAATTTGTCCGGGCCCGAACGTCTAGCCATGAAGGAGTACATTACTGAGAGCCTCCGCAAAGGGCATATTAGGCCTTCTGTTTCACCTGTGGCAGCGGGCTTCTTTTTTGTTAAGAAAAAAGATGGTGGTTTGCGGCCGTGCCTCGACTTTCGGGAATTAAACAAAATTACTGTGAAAAATACATACCCTCTCCCCCTAATTCCTGATCTATGTAACCAACTCACCGGGGCCAAGTGGTTCTCTAAACTGGATTTACGTGGGGCATATAACCTTATAAGAGTCCGTGAAGGGGACGAATGGAAAACAGCATTCCTGACGACTGAAGGGCTGTTCGAAAACTTGGTCATGCCCTTTGGTCTCACCAACGCTCCTGCTGTTTTTCAGAATTTTATTAATGTAATTTTCTCTGATTTAATCGGTCGTTTTGTGGTTATCTATTTGGATGACATTCTGGTGTACTCGGTGGACAGTCAATCTCACTTGCACCATTTGCAGATGGTTCTCATGAGACTGAGGGAGAATCATTTGTATGCCAAGCTGGAAAAATGCTCATTTTTCATGCAAGAAGTATCCTTTCTGGGGTTGATTGTGTCAGGGGAGGGGTTCCGCATGGATCCTAAGAAAGTCCAGGCTGTTACGGAGTGGGTGCAACCTCATGACTTGAAAGGGTTGCAACGATTTTTGGGCTTTGCCAACTTTTATAGGAAATTTATTAAGGGCTTTTCGCAGGTGGTAAAGCCTCTAACGGACCTCACTCTCAAGGGAGCTGATGTAAAAAATTGGTCTGTAGCTGCAAAAAACTCTTTCATGACATTAAAAAAGTGCTTTTCTTCAGCCCCTGTATTGGTACAACCCGACCCGTCAAGACCTTTTGTCATGGAGGTTGACGCCTCGGAAGTGGGGGTGGGGGCAGTTTTGTCTCAGGGCCCTCCTACCCTTACTAACCTGAGGCCTTGCGCCTTCTTCTCTAAAAAATTTTCCTCTGCCGAGAGAAATTACGATGTCGGCAATAGAGAGTTGTTGGCGGTAAAGTTGGCTTTTGAAGAATGGAGGCATTTCCTGGAGGGGTCTGTTCATCCCATTACAGTCATCACTGATCACAAAAATTTGGCCTATATCGAGTCTGCCAAGAGATTGACCCCCAGACAGGCTCGGTGGGCGCTTTTTTTTTCTCGTTTTCAGTTTACCATCACATTCCGCCCGGGATCTAAAAACATCAAGGCTGATGCCTTATCCCGAAGCTTTGATTCGGTGTCCCCTCCAGAACCTCCCTCCTCCATTCTTCAGCCAGGAGTAGTGGTGGCCGAAATCTCATCTGAGTTACAGAGAGGGATTTTGGAGGCCCAGGCTCGGGCTCCTGGTGGTAAACCCCCGGGTAAATTGTTTGTACCGGAACGTTTCCATCTTGGACTTATGCAGGAATTTCATGATTCTGTGTTGAGTGCTCATCCTGGGATTGCAGCTACCCGGGGGGCAATTGCAAGGGATTTCTGGTGGCCCTCTATGGTAACAGATATTAAAAAGTTTGTGACTGCATGTGGGGTGTGCGCTCGTTCCAAAAGTTCTCAGGTCCGGCCGGCCGGGGAATTGGTGCCTTTGCTAATTCCGGATAGACCATGGACACATTTGTCCATGGATTTAATCACAAATCTTCCTCCTTCCAGGGGCAACTCGGTGATATGGGTGGTGGTGGATAGGTTTTCAAAACAAGCTCACTTTGTACCTCTCCCCACGTTACCATCTGCTGAAACCCTGGCCCGCTTATTTATGCAGCATATAATTAGGTTACATGGAGTGCCTATGAATGTGGTATCAGACAGAGGGGTACAGTTTGTAGCCAGGTTCTGGAGGGCTTTTTGCAAAAAGCTGGGGATTTCGTTGTCCTTCTCCTCTGCCTACCACCCAGAGTCTAATGGACAGACGGAGCGCACGAACCAATCGTTGGAGCAGATTCTGAGATGCTTGGCCTCTTCCAGGCAGGAGGACTGGTGTGAGGTATTGCCCATGGCAGAGTTTGCATTCAACGGTCGTGTGAGTCAGTCTACTGGGAAGTCTCCTTTTCAGGTCAACTATGGCTTTAACCCACATTTTGGAGAGTTTTCCCGTATGGATTCAGGTTGTCCTGGTGCTGAGGATGTGACACAACGTCTTAGAATTCTCTGGAGGGAGGTTCAGAGGAATATTTCCAAGGCCCAGGAAAACTATAAGCGGTTTGCTGACAGGAGGAGGGGGCCAGGTCCAGCATTTGCAGTAGGGGAGAAGGTGTGGCTATCCACCCGCAATATCAAGCTTAAGATACCTTCTATAAAGCTGGGCCCCAAGTTTATTGGCCCATACAAAGTTGTGGAGGTTGTTAACCCAGTAGCCTACCGACTGCAGCTGCCCACCTCCTTTAAAATTTCTAATGTCTTCCACAGGTCCCTGTTAAAGCCTGTGGGGACAGTGAGAGAGGATCCCTCATCAAATGCTCCGCCAGTGCTGGTAGAGGGGCAGCTGGAGTATGAAGTAGGGCGCATTGTTGACTCCCGGTGGGTGCGCTGGAGACTCCAGTATCTGATACACTGGAAGGGGTACTCTCTGGAGGATCGGTCATGGGTTCCGGCCAGTTCGGTGCATGCCGATCGTCTGGTGCGGGCTTTCCACGCCAGATACCCAGACAAGCCTGGGGGTCCAGTGGCCCCCCATTAAGAGGGGGGTACTGTCATGGTTTGAACAGGGTTCTTGCCCTGCACTCACAGGGTTAAGTGTTCGTGGCCTCTTTCTGGATCTGGGAGGGGTATTTATACTCACTCTTTACCAGGGTTCTCTGTCAGCTATACTGTTGTTCTGGTGTGTCTGACCCCTGGTGTGCGTGTATGCTGCGTTGCTTGTTTGCTTCCCGTGTATGACCCGGCCTGTTCCCTCACTCTGTACTCCGTCTCTCGCTTTGGTACTACTGTCTTCTCCGGTTCTGACCTCCTGGCTTGGCTATCGTTACTCCGTTACAGTTTGTCCCTATTGTACCGTCTATTGCCCGTTCTGGTTTTCTGACCTATTGCTACGTCCTGACTATCCTTTCTGTCTAAACCCCGTGGTACTGTATTGCTATCTGGTGCTTTGACCCTGGTTTCGTCTGGTTTCTGTCTCTGTCTATGCCCCTTGGTAACATTGCCCCGTAGTTACCTTTCTAGGAGTTTCCCTGCAGCTCCTAGATCTGTGGAGCTTAGGCCACGCCCCCAGCAGTCATGTGCTTCAGGTCCTGATACTCTGAAGCACGCATCGTCACCGCTGCTGCCCTGCTCCACAGGTATCTGTGAGTACTGTCTTTGTACTCAGGACACCCGCACTGGCACAGTGAGCAAGTGCAGTGCGGTGTTCCTGACATTTACCTGGGTTCAATTGGTGGGGAAGCCTGGCCGTTATAAAGGTCACCAACCTCCCGGAGTCTAAGAGTCCTGATACCAGTACTCCGTTTATGGTCACGGGGCATGACTGCGGCACGTCTCTGGGATGATAGTCCACACTGCAGGCTGGGTAGACATAATATGAGCAACACCTGCCCATGCTATAATCCATCAACTTGGCAGACACAGAACAACAGGCCACTATGTGTCCAGGACCGTGACTCCGCCAGCAGATCAGGCCTTTACCAGTAGCCTTTGGTAGCCCCTCAGTGGTTTCTTGGAACCTCGGACTCCCCCCAGTGGTGGCTCTGTTACCCTTCTTTTGGGATTCAGTCTCCTGCTGGGTATCTTAGTATGGAGATATACCACCCCCTGGCTTTCTCAGGGACCTCTCGACCACTTGGTACCTTTCTACGAGGCCCACCAGGTCATCCATATTCCGGGGGTCTCCTTGGGCAACCCAGGCCTGCACCGGCCTGGGGAAAGAGTGAATAAATCTGTCCATGATGACCCACTCGACCATCTGGGCTGGAGTGGAGGACTCCGGCTGCAACCATTTCTGGACCAAATGCAACAAGTCATTTGGTCTTTGGGCTCTAACAGACATAGTGACCCCTGAGCATGACAATATCTCAGTTTTCAACTTGGCATATTCCCGGGCATCCTACAAGGCCAAGTCAAAATAGGCTTTCTGGGGTTCACCTGTCAGATAGGGGGCCAGCACCGCCGCCCACTGCTCCAGGGGAAGCCTCTCCCGCTCTTTAACCAATTCAGAAACAGTCAAAAATGCCTCTTTATCATCCCCTTGGGTTATCTTTTGCAAATCTCATCTTACCGCTTTCCAGACACAGGAGTCATCACCTTAACGTGGTGGAGGGGCAGTTTCTCTGCTGCAGACCTCTCCCATCAGTAGTTCCATCTGTCTTTGCTGTTGTTTCAACTGTTGCATTAGGAGCTTATCAGTCTCCTGCTGTACCTGGTGCTGTTGCTAGTGGCTCAGGATCAGGTGCTTGAGTAGTTCGTCCATTTTGTCAAACTGCTGTTCCATCTCTGTAGCAGCCTTAACCCAGGACATACGATTTGTCTGCCGCTGCTACACGTGTTCCTGTAACGTTTGCCCGCATCCAAAACACCACTTGCGGAAGGTCGTCTCACTTAGCTGCTCCCCGAGGTAGACACAGGTACACGTGGGGTTATAGTCTCTGGGTGGTTTATTGTATCATAAACCCAAACTGGTGATAGAAAAAACAGCCTTTTTGGCTCAAAAGGAAATAAAAGTTTATAAACAATCCTGCCCAGCACTTCTGGGGCAACACATATGGCAGCTCTCACAGCAGCGTCAGCCTAAAGGCTTGCTTGCCTCTAAACAAAACACATACCAAAGAAAAAAAAACTGGCTGGACATTTATTTCCCCAGCCCCAATCTTGAGGTTGAGATATGGTGAGTAGGCGTCCCACCCATCTCTTACCTACTCACCTAAAAACTTGCCCATAACATGATCGCCTAACTCCTTTAGCACATATCATGCTGAAAAGAAATTCGAAATTGTTCCAGAAAATGAAATATTTATCCCACAAAATTATTGCAATTGTTATACAGACTGGCACGACAGGTGCAGATGGGTCTGGCTGAAATACAAACTGACATGGAAGGCATTGGCACACAGGTTTGCAACGGACAGACACTAGCGGAACAAGTGGGAACTAACGGACAGGGACCTGAAAATTAGCAAGTGTGTTGGAAACAAACTAACAATGTTTCACAGGCACCTACATGCAGGTGGAGGTGCCTTAAATAATAAGTGTCTCCCAGCCATTGGCTGGAGACACTTTAGGATGGCGCGTGCGGCCCTAATAAGAAGGAGGGAGTGTGTGCCCTAAGCACAGTGCCTGGGGGAGGAGCAGCGCACAGAGATGTCGGCACATCACCTATAACTAAAGCTTCAAGATTAGGTCATAAAAATAAATTGTTTATCTAGTGCAAAATACCTTTGCAGATTGTAAAGGGGGTACAAAGGATGAGGCCAAATAAGATTTTGCAAAATAGCACAAACCACAAAACTACTAGCCAAACAAGTAATTGGTGAATAGACTAAGGGGGAAATTTATCATGAAGAGTATTTTTTAAGTCAGTTTTGCTGAACTGATGTTTCTTTGTGCTAAATTTAGCAAAGTGTTGCACAATGTTTGATACATTTGGTGCATTTTTATACATAACACTTCAGTTAACAGTTTAAGATGAAAATCTGCAGTCACTCTGTGTGGCTGTAGACTTGTAAAAATCCTAGCAGAGCGAGCTGTCATGGGTCTCCGATGCTGGCAACGAGATTGAGTGGTCCTGTGACTGCACAGGATGCATACTCCTGACCAGATTCCGAGTATAGAGTGACTGCACACTTTGGTGACAAACCTGGACAACCCTTTTAAACTAATTTACCTATCTACTGTAATAAAGCTTAAAGGGGTTTTCCGGGCTTTTCACATAATCGCAGTACATATCTGGGCTGCAGAATTATGACAATAAGTAATTTACTTTCTGTCACTAGTTTGCACGGTTTTCTAGATATTCTGAACAGAACGTCCAAGGGGGGGTATGTTATGGCATTGAGATGAGAACTGGTCGTAACCTCCTACTCTACTCCAAACATGCCCTCTATAGCAACAACCCCACCCTCCATAGCTACAGGCCCTCCCCGTCCACATGAAGAAGCCGTCATCACACAGTAACAAATTCTTCCCCTCCAGCAGCTTCAGTGCAGAGAGCAGAGAGCTGCTCCTCCCCCAGACACACGCTGAACAGTTATCTATGGAAAGTGAAAGTAGTGAGGAGGAGGGAAAATCGTCCTGTATTCTGGGCCACTCCATGATGACAATACATAACTCATTATCAGTAATTCCTTCCCTCACTGTCCCAGGCTGCTGGCAGCAGTGAGAACAGACTGTGTGATGGCCAGTGATGGGAGTCTGCAGCTTCTAATCTGCACAGGGGATGGCAGTCACTGATGTAATCTGTTGTGTGACAAAGCCTCTGCTGTGTGAATGAGACAGCTCTGTGTCACTGATGTCTTTACACAGCAGCAGATCTCATTTCAATGCCATAACACCCCTTCCCCCTTGGATGTTCTGTTCAGAATATCTAGAAAACTGTGCAAACTAGTGACAGAAAGTAAATTACTTATTGTCATAATTCTGCAGCCCAGATATGTACTGAGATTATGTGAAAAGCTCGAACAACCCCTTTAATTTCCCACCGACTATTAAAAGTGGCAAGTGTGGCACAGAATCATAAAAGGTTGCTAATTTTTGCCCAAATGCAATGTGTGCCAAAATTATGAAAATTATATTCTAATGCTCCAATAAGAATCCATTCAAATTAATAACTCCTTGATAATAACTAATCAAAATTGCTGTGTGGTGAACTTGAGAAGAAGAACTGTGTCACTATTTTCAACTGGAAAACAATATCCGTTAGTCTTCTGACATAAAACTATGCAAAGCAAGAGTGTAAATTTTAGCAACTTTTTATGCAGTAAATGTACCTTTTCACAATATTAGTGATAATACCTTTTAATATTCTAAGTATTTACAAAGTCAACAGCAGTCATTCACAATTTTGAATTGAAATAGCAATACACATTTGTCAGGATGTTAGAGTAAAATGAAAGTATCGTGTGGTGTATTTCTAATCTTCAGAACTGCTACAAATTAGACGAAACAATAAAAACATTATTGTAGACATCAGGATTTTGACCATAGATTATTTTTAGAGTTTTACTTTTTATAATTAAATTTAGAAGTTTATTTCTGGCATCCACATAATGTAACATATGAGCAGTCACTCCCCTGGGAAATTATTTGGTTTCAGAAGCTTTTACATTGTTATTAAGTCCTTATTGGCTATAGTACATTGTGTAAAAAGCAGATTTATAAAGAGTCTAGTAATAACATCTGTTTTCTGGAGAATATTTGAATTCATTTAAATTAATTATTGAGGGAGAAAATATTTAAAAAGTATTAGCCAATTGCAGCCACAATAATATTTCTCTCCAACTGCTACACTGATGCTGCCATACTTTACATTACCAGTCTTTACACTTGGTTGCTCCTGCCCTACAGAGTCCAATATAAACTTAGTTCTGCACCACCCTTCCTCTTCTCCCTCATTCCCTCATCTCTGTCTACTACCCTACCCATTCTCTCCATCACTAATAACTGGAGACTAACATCCTCTATAATCCTAACCACCTACTTCTGTCTCCAGAACTTCTCTCGTGCTGCACCAGTTTTCTGGAGTGCACTACCCCAGACAATCCAGTTAATTACAAGTATCCACAGTTTCAAGTGTGCACTAAAGACACATTTCTTTAGACTGACCTATCATTTCACCTTCCTAATCTATTCCTTGTTCTCCCTGCTATGCATTCAATAGCAGCTTTTATCTATACTCATACAGATTTTATCTGGGGACTGGTTCATGCAGTGTAATTTGAATTACCCTATTTATTATATTGATGGCTGGACTGTACATGACAAGCACTTTAATTTTACCCATTGCGTCATCCCTATTTCCTCAAAGATTGTAAGCTTGCGAGCACGGCCCTCACTTATCGTGGTATGTGCTGATCTATGTCTTACTCTGAAATGTCCTCTCTAAATTGCAAGGTGCTTCAGAATATATTGGCGCTATAGAAATAAAAAATATTATGTTATTATTACAAACCAAAGCAAAATTTCAATTTTTGCTGAAAAATGTAAAACATTCCTCTTTAACAATGTGCATAATGCTACTTTCACACCATGTTTTGTGGTGTCCTGGATGTGTGTGTTTGACTTAGAAAAAAAATTATTTAAACGGATATGCTGGTGTGACATAAAATATAGTGGGTGAAATGTAATTTAAATGGGTATCCGTTTGTCATATGTCTGTGCATTTTTCCTTTTAGATCCGTTTTTTGGGGGATGAAAATAGCGTCGTCTTCTGTGTTTTATTATCATTATCCTTTTTTATTCTTATTTTATTTTTCTTTTTTCTGGCTTATTTGTATCATTCAAGAAATCTATTTTGAAACTAAAGAATAATGATACAAGTTTGCTGCCTGTGTCAGACAGGGGTTCTTTGGGTCTAACAGAAAAAAATATTCTAAGAACTCACCCTCTTTCCATAAAGAAGACATGCCCATACACGCTTCTTGGTTGTCAACATAGCACACAGATAACATTTCCTTAGTAAAGGTCAATAGATTACTTGAGAATTAGCTCTTGCCGCTAAGAAAGTCTTTAGTTGAAGTAACTGGCTTCACAGTCACCTCCAAATGGATTTGTGCTCAATTGAAACTCCAAGCCCTGATTTATTAGTGTCCATTATTATGCTAGTGTCTATACCTACCTAAGGGATATCTGGCACTCATGGGTCGAATATACCCAGTGTTGGACTGGGGTGCCAAAGTCCCACCAGTAACCAACTCCAGGGCACCACCTTTCACCTACAGTATATACAAATGTGACATTATCTTCAAACACAAATTTATAGAACAATGAACTGGGTAGATTGTTAAATGAATAAGATGCCACCTCTGTCTGTACATAGTGATTCAAGAATATTGTGCCAAGTAATGCATATGTGGGAGAGAGGGTCCCCGTTGAGTGTCCGGGTCAGAACCAAGGGGACCGTCACCTGGGTTCCCGGGGGAAACTGTTTCCGGGGGACAGAGTTCAGGGACGGACTGTGGAGACTGACAGGTGGACTGGGGGAGGAGCCAATATAAAAGGGGCGGGGAACGCGAGTCACAGTGAGTCAGCAGAACGAGACAGAAGGAGCAGGAGATCGTGGGAGCGACTGAGAGCCAGAGCGACTCACCAGAGCCAGGAAGGAGGCCAGATACAGAAGAGATACTTCCCCTGGACATCAGTGCTATGGCGCCGAGACGACTGTCTGAGACCCGCTGCCCCGCGTCGACCAGCGGCCGCTGCCTTCCTCCAGCCCGCGGGTGCGGCCTGCCCGTGGTCACCAGCGGCCGTTGCCGCCTCGCTCATGCCCGCGGCTGCGGCCTGCCTGTGGTCACCAGAGGCTGTTGCCGCCTTTCTCCTGCCCGTGGCTGCAGCCTGCCCACGGACACCAGCAGCCACTGCCGCCTCGCTCCTACCCGCGGCTGCGGCCTGCCCGCAGATACCAGTGGCCGCTGCCGCCTCACTCCAGCCCGCGGCTGCGGCCTGTGTCCCGCCGCCCGCAGCCGCTCTGCCCTCACCCGTGGTGGCGGCAAGTCCAGTGCCGTCGGCGGCCACCACTTTCCCGCTCCGATCTGTGGCAGGGGCCCAGCCTCTGCTTTCCACAGATTCCCCGTCGGAGCTGCTAGCTGCACAGGTGGCCTGCCACTCGCCACCCCGCACCGCTACCACTTACCCCAGCCCTGGGGCCGTGGCTCACTCATCCAAGGACTCCTCTGGGGCCAGAGGTGCCCCAGTGTCACAGGAGCGTCGGAACGCTCGAAGACTACGTCGACTCTTCAGCAGCTGGGCCCAGCGGCTGCTCCACCGAAGAACCACCGTCCAGGACGCCGAGGGACGTCAGAACGGCTAAGTTGACTATATAGTTAAGGACCCGTAGTCGGCCATACCGCGGCCCTATAGTGATCGGCTTTCGCCGGACGTAGTCGTGTTCTACTCTGGTTGTGTTTGCTTGTATTGAGCCCCTGCGAGGGCAACCTTTGTTACCCCTTTTGTTGGTCAGGCTGTGACTGCAGATAGTTACCTCTAGGCCTATAAACATTATTATAAAAGCACCAAACCGTCTCGCGACTCGTCACTGCATCCTGCGTACCTGCAAGTACCACACACATATCAGAGGTTTTCCTGTGGGTCAGTCCATACCTGGATGTACCATTTACTGGAATGTAACAGTAAGTAAGACACCGATATAGAAAGCATTCCAGTCATATAAGCAGACTACTTTTTTGTTAAACAGGTCTATTGAACAGAGTGCTAATATATAATAGAATAGAATAATCTCACACCTGTCAGTCATTATTCTACTCAAAAGTGGTTCTAGCCAGCCTGGGTGGCACTCACAATATGGGTCCATAAATACAAGAATTTCCCCAGTTGCCCTTGCTGCCCCAAGCATCCGACCTCCAATAACACCAAGTCTCTTGTTGCTTCTTATTAGCTTCACTCCATCTATTCTAGAGACATATTCACTTAGGGCAGTCTTGAGATGGCCTAGGAACATAAGGACATACTGTATATAAGTACAAATATGCAATGTATATCAAATATAATATAATTGCTATTATTCAAAATATGTATCAGGTTAGTTTCTCACAATCTCACTTTTCAATGTTAATATAACTGTAGTTTTACCATATTGTGTAGATAGGATAACTGAATATTCATTAAAGTCTATAGAAATTGCTCAAAATACAAATGTGCCATATTTGATTCAGATTACAAACTGTAAGAAATGTCAGATACTCAGGTTAGTTTTTCTTTGGTGAAGTCATCATTTGGGGTATATTGCTATTAAATCACATGGTTAATTCAGACATAAAAAAAGCTATGACTAACCCTCAGTGTGAATAAAAATGTATTAATATTATTGTGATGAGACTGTACAGAAGATGGTTTACTAAATGAACCCCTTCTGAACATTTGACATAAGTTTACGACATGGTCAGGAAGGGGATCCCGCAAAATGATGTAAACTTACTTCATGGTAAATTATTTTCTACTATTATTCTTTTTGAAAATTAAAAACTTGAGGCCAAAGCAACATTTTAGTGTAAATTTTCCATTTACTCAGCCCAATGTTATACAATTCTGTGAATCTCCTGAGGGTTAGAAATGCTTACTACACCCTTAGATGAATTCCTCCAAAGATGTAGTTTGCAAAATGGGGTCACTTGTGGGGGTTTCTGCTGTTTTGACATGTCAGGGGCTCTTCAAATGTGACATGACATCTATTCCAGCCAAAATTGTGCTCTAGAATTCAATTGGCGCTCATTCCCTTCCGAACCCTTCCGTGTGCCCAAACAGTAGTTTTCCACTATATATTGGGTGTCAGTGCACTCAGGAGAAATTGCTCAACAAACTGTATGGTCCATTTTCTTCTGTAACCCTTGTGAAAATGAAACAGTTGGAGCTCAAGCAACATTTTTGAGGGAAAAATGTATTTTTTCCATTTTCATGGCTCAATGTTGTAAAATTCTGTGAAACATCTGTGGGCTGAAGGTGCTCACCACATCTCTAAATAAAGTCCCTGGGGGGTGTGGATACCAAAATGGGGTTTTTCTACTGTTTAGGCACATCAGGGGCTCTTCAAACGTCGATATATATTCTAGCCAGTTTTGTATTCCAAAAGTCAAATGGTGCTCCTTCCCTTACGAGCCCTGCCATGCACCCAAACAATAGTTTTTCACTACTCATGGGGTATACTATCTACGTACTTAGGAAAAATTGCACAACAAAGATTCTCATGCTATCCTTGTGAAAATGCAAAATTTGATGCTAAAGCAACATTTGTTGGAAAAAGTAAAATTTTCATTTGTTTTCCTCATTGCTTTAATTCCTGTGAAGCATCTGAATGGTTAATAAACTTCTTGAATGTTTTGAGCACTTTGAGGGGTGCAGTTTTTAAAATAGTGTCACTTTTGGGTATTTTCTGTCATATAGACCCCCAAAGTCACTTCAAATGTGATGTGGTCCCTAAAAAAACTGGTTTTGTAAATTTTGACAGAAAAATTAGAAATTGCTGATAAACTTTTAACATTTCTAACTTCCTAACTAAGAAAAAATAAAAGTTTGAAAAATGCAAAATTTTTGCTAAAATTCCAATATTTTCACAAACACAAAAATAGTTTACCTAAATTTACCACTAAGAAAGTACAGTGCGTCACAAAAAAACATTCTAATAATCACTGGGATACCTTGAAACGTTCCAGAGTTCTTACGACATAAAGTGACACTGATCAGAATTGTAAAATTTGGCCTGGTCAGGAACATAAAAAAAGGCTCTAGAGTAAAGGGGTAAAAGGATCTTAATGAAGCCTTGCAGCTCTGGGGTCCTGGGTTCAAATCCTACTAAGGAGAACATCTGCAAGGAGGTTATATGGTCTCTCCGTGTATGTATGGGTTTCCTCCGGCTTCCTCCCACACTCCAAAAACATACTGATAGGGAATTTAGATTGTGAGTTATGACCCCCCAATGGGAACAATAATGGTGATGAAGTGTATAAAGAGCTGTGAAATATGCTGGCGGTACTTAAGGAAGGAAAATAAATAAATCACTGGCTTCCATGCACCATTAAAGTTTATTGAAAGAAATTAATAGAATGTTCTTACCTAGCCCTTTATTAAAGCCTAAAAGTGTTACCTTTGTGACTTAGGTCATCCACGAGTATTATTTCCTTCAAGATCTTTTTTGGAGAGTTGTCTAACACACTATGAACAGTTCTCAGTAACGTAGACCATGCTTCATTATGGAAGGCAATGATAACGCTGGTGGTAGGAAGCTTCTCATTGTAAATTTGCTTCAGACATCTGTTCAAACAGAAATCTTTTCTCTTAAAATAAATATGAATTTCTTTGCTTACTTACATACAATAATTGCCATGGTTAAAATAAATGAACACATATGACACCATAAAAGTATGATAAAACTGACAAAAATGCTTTCTTACTTCAACAAGCTAATGCGTTTACTCAAAAATAGTTGCTATCTCAGCTTAAATCAAGAATACCTTCCTGCATGTAATGCATTTTAGACAAGTCTGTCATTTATCCTACTCGTACATCGACAGCTGTATATACACAGCACGTCCCCCAAACTCACTATAAATGCCGCGGCCCTGCAGGTAAACAGCTTGTAAGTGCATTAACCAGAGTTCTAGGGTGTGTGCACACGTTGCGGATTCTGCTGCGGATATTTCCGCCCAGATTTGTCTAAATCCACAGGTAAATCCGTAGGTCAAAAGACCTGCGGTTTATCTGCGGATTTATTGCAGATTTGCCTGCGATTTGACACCTGTCATGGAGCAGGTGCCAAACCGCTGCGGAATCCGCACAAAGAAGTGACAAGCTGTGGATTTCAAACCGCAGCAAA
The DNA here is from genome assembly GCF_039654945.1 of Dendrobates tinctorius. Classification (NCBI taxonomy): domain Eukaryota; kingdom Metazoa; phylum Chordata; class Amphibia; order Anura; family Dendrobatidae; genus Dendrobates; species Dendrobates tinctorius. The sequence goes on along the minus strand of NW_027361834.1, from coordinate 2,473,095 downwards.
TCCGCACCGTGTGCACTCCGTTTTTCATTTTGTATTGACTTAAATGGTTCTGCGGATCCGCAGCAGAATCCGCAACGTGTGCACACACCCATATTGAAAGGTTCATTTAACCTCTTAAGGACCAAGGGTATTTCCGTTTTTGAGTCTCCATTTTTTTGCTCCCCTTCTTCCCAGAGCCTTAACTTTTTTATTTTTCAGTCAACATGGCCATCTGAGGGCTTGTTTTTTTGTGGCATGAGTTGTACTTTATAATGATCCAATTGGATTTACCAAATAGTGTACTGGAAAACGGGAAAAAAATTCAAAGTGCGGTGAAATTGCAAAAAAAGTGCAATCCCACAGTTGTTTTTCTTTCATTTTTTTTATCGTGTTCATAAAATGCTAAAATTAACCTGCCAGTATGATTCCCCAGGGCATTATGAGTTTGTAGATACCAAACATGTATAAGTTCTTTTTTATTTAAGTGGTGAAAAAAAATCCAAAGCTTGTAAAAAAAAAAGTTGCCATTCTCTGAGACTTGTAGAATCTTTATGTGATCTGGGGCTGAGTGATCACTTATTTCACCCATTATTCGTTTTAATGCAATGGTGCAACAACCAAAAAAATGTAATTCTGGCGTTTTGATTTTTTTTTTGCCTTACGTCGTCTACCGATTGGGTTAATTCTTTTGGTATATTGATAGATCGGGCAATTCTGAATGCGGCGATACCAAATATGTGTATTTTTTAATTTTTTAATTTTGAATGGGGCCCTGCTCTGTGTAGCAGAAATGCTCACTTGCTATGAGTGACAGCCACAGGGCGGCGCTCATAGCCATCAGGCAGTGACAACCACAGGGGTCTCCTGCAGTCCCCGGGTTGTCATGCCAACCCATCAGCAACCCGCGGTCATGTGACATGGGTGCTAATGCCATACGGTTCCATAGATGCAGTCCATTTTTTTCAGTGCACATTTTTACGGTCTTCTTTACTAAAGGGGTGTGGCTCATAGGATTCTCTGGGGGCGTGCCTTTTGGCTTATCTGCATAATTACATTGTGATCAATGCCACCTTTGTAAAGATGATAAAATTTAACACTAATAAAAACGTCCATATCTCTGAAACTATATGGAGGATTTAAGGGAAAAAAAATAAATTGATATCCATAGGATCAGTGGGATTAACATAAGAGCAAAACCTGGCCACTTTGTACCTGGTGTTAGGTCCTCATTGAAAACCTTTGAGGTAATGTTTTATTTCAAATTGACATATAATAATAATAAATTTTATTTCTATAGCGCTGACATATTCCGCAGCACTTAACATTTCAAAGGGGATTTGTACAGACAATAGACATTACAGCATAACAATAATCACATAGATCATAACAGACACCAAGAGGAATGAGGGCCCTGCTCACAAGCTTACAGTCTATGAGGAAAGAGGTAGACACGAAAGGTGGGTGGTAACAATTGCCCTGATTGTTTGGACTGTATTAAAAAGACACAAACCCTGAAATCATATCATTTTCAGTAGTCATCCCATTATAATTACAGGTACTCTGATGCTCCATGGCCTCTGCACAGATCACCGAGAAACTGTTTTACAGAAGCCAATGAACATCTCCAGACCATTGCTTCCTATGGGCCACGCATTATGTTCCTTGCTACAAAACGTCTTTCAAAATGATACTAATAGAACATACTATGTACTGAACATAAATTTAAAATATCTATAGTCACAAAAGAAAAGCAGAGAAAATGTATGCTTTAATATCAGGATATTTAAAAAATAAATAAAATATATACCACCAGTAGGATAACAAGAACCTGTACCAGAATGTATAAAGCTTGTTAATTTTAACTTAAAAGTTCTTTCATTAGTACTCACAGTGAATGTCGGCCCTCGGGTATCTCCCTGTGTAAAGAAATTTTCTGGCTGCCGTCTTCATCAAGTCCAGGTATGGTCCTTGCTTTTTCAGTCTGCACACTGTTAGTCACTGCATCGTTTTCATTGCTCCTCTTGTGCTGCTTGACTATCCTGTACATGCTCTTCCTGACCTTGTCAAAGGTTCTTCTACTTCCAGACATCCCAATAGCTATTAGTTCCTCATCCCTAAAAGAGGAAAGTGGAGACAAAATCTCCACCTTATATTGATTAGTTTCTTCTACAGACTCCAGCAGTGAGTTGACACCTGCCCATCGATGTCCTCCTCCACCACCATGATGCTGGGTAAGATAGCTGGAATGGTCCTCATTCTGGTCTTCTGGATCCAGTATCGCTACCATAACTAGCAGCAAAACGAATGCAAACATAAGAATTAGTATCTGCAGTTGGCACAGCCGTGATCTGCACCTTCTCCTCAACAGCATGGTTCTTGTGATTTAGAAAGGCACACACCGTCATGGTATTTGTAAATATCTTCATTCCAGATCTGTTCCCTTCACTGACTCATGTGTGTTTTCCCACATACAGGTCCGTCTTTACTCTCAAAATTCCACTTGCAAGTTCCTTCTTCGTATATTTTCTTTTTCAATCCCTCTCTTTAAATAAATTCCTTCCCGTCAGTGTAAGAAAATATTTAGAATAAACAAGTAACAGTATTCCAAGGGATTTCATCAGGATTATACATCTTCAAAAGAATCCCACATAAGAAAAAGGCAAAAAAAAATTCCTAGATTTTCTAGATATCATCCTCTTCTAGGAAATGGGCAATTCTATCCCATAATGGTGTTATCGTGTTCTCCCGGCAGCCCAGATGTTGGATGGCTGCTCTGTTGTGATACTGCACTGAGCTCTGATGAACAGATGTGAATAGGCAGCCACTGCCTCTCACAGAACTTCTCCGCAGCCAGACCCTCCTCGTCACTGCATCCTGGTCCTAACGCCCACTATGTTTCCTGTGTTATTGTGTCCTTACAACATATTATGCAATAACAATGGACTTTAAATCTGAACTAGTAGTAAAATCATATGAAGCAGAGGGATGGGGTGTAGCTGCCAAAGTAATATTAAACTATAACTATACAACTAGTATTACTGATTAGTTCCAGCTGAACATTTGGAAATAAAATGATGCATTTAAATGTTGTAGTTTGAAATATTAAAGAAAGAAAAATAGCAGCACAAGAAAGGACACAGTGACCAATGCTCTTCTTGCCATGTAGAGCAGTATTTTTCCAAAATGTCATTGCCATTAATTTTGTTGACAGACGTTTTAATAAAACAATGCACTAATTCGCATCACCCAAACTATGTGCTGATCTTCGCTTGAGGATGCAAGGTTCTATGCCTTTTTCCAGACCATCTTCTAGGAAATCTAGGATCTGGTCAATGTCCAGATGAAGGGGGTCCAGAGGACTAGAGCCACATCTTGCCATAAATGTCATTTTTTATCAGTTTCCTACTTTTTTGAGGGGTTATGGGGTACGTTTGACTTTATCTTAGAGGCCCTTAACTTTTATGATCCAAACTCAGAAGCTAAGCAGCCATACACAGGCTCCCTGTGTCTGGGTGGTAGATCAGACCCTGGTGAAGAAGGCTGCTGACAGGCTGAAGAATTAGAGAACCTTCTAACTTTAGGCTGTTCAAAGTCCCGAATCTGCATCTATTTTGGCCAGAGAGGTGCTACTAAGATTGTTCTGACCTTCTTGGTCCTTATCTTCTGTAGTGTCATTGGCTAGACCGGAATTTGTGAAAATGTATATGCCAAGTTGAATCCCATGGGGTGGACAAATGCATTCACCACTATACAGGCATCGTCTGGGTTCAGGGAGAAGTCCTGATCTTCCTTTGCATTCTGATAGCCTGCAAATAGGTCTGCTTCTGGACTGCCCCATCTTTTGTTCATCATTTAGAAAGTCCCCATATCTAGACTCCATTCGCCTGCTCAGAAAGTTGACTTCGATGTTGGCGGTGCCTTTTATGTGGAGATCTGATGGAGAAAGGAGATGTTCCTCTGCTCAAGAGAAAATTCTTGTCTGACTGACTTTAGATCCTTGTACTTGATGCTACCTTGATGGTGAAGGTGAGCTAACATGGTCATGTTGTTAGAATTACTCTTTAAATGGGTGTCCTGTACTATGGACGTCTACAGACCAGAAGACCTCCTTTACTGCCTTTAGCTCCCTGAAGTTGGAAGATTCTCCGCTGATTTCTTGTGTCCAGTTCACCTGGAGAAGTTTTGGAGATCATAGCTCTCCATTCTCTTTTGCTGGCACCCACTGATATCATTGTTGGAGGATTCTGAATCCAGAAGACTCCTTTCACTATATTTCTTGGATTGAGTCACCAGGCTAGAGAGAACACTAAACGATCAGGTACAAAGATCTTCTTGCTCAGGGACTTTAGGGATCCGTCCCAGCTTGAAAGGATGTAGGTTTGCAGAACTCTGGCATGGGCTTGGGACCATACCACTGACTGAATGTATAATGTCATGGAACCCAAGACTGACAGCTCAAATCTTAAGGATTTTATAAACACTCGAGGTACTGATAACCGCGAATCTTAAGAATTTCCGTTAGGGAACATGAGAATTGGCATTTTGTAAGTCTATGGTTGCTATCACGAAGTTCTCCCTTATCAGGGGGATGGTATATTTTATGGACTCCATCCTGAACCTTCTGTAAGTGATGTATTGGTATAGAGGCTTTCGGTTTATGATAATTCTGTAAACTCCGCTTTGGTTTTCTCCCAAGTAATTTTAGCCAGTAATAATGACCTCTGCCTCTTTCTATTTCTGGAACTGCAGAATTTACTCTCAAAGAGATCAAATCCTGGAGGCCAGACATCAGGGCATTTCGTAGTTCCTGGGAAGAAAGGTTAGTTACTTTCGGGCTCTGCAGGAGATCGGAGGAGAATTCTATTGTTACTCCTCTGATGGATTACAGCATCCACTGATTTGAACAAATCATCTGCCACTTGAGGAAGAATCCTGAGATCCAGCCCCCTATCATTCTGGCATCATTGTTTATCTTGTCGCTGGTTCTGAGAGAGAAAGATGTTTCTGATTTGTCCTCCTTTTGGGTAACTCCATCATCCCGATTTTCCATTCCCTCTGCTTCTAAGGGGCTGGTTCTATGGTAGACGAAAGGGTTTCCTGTTGGAGTTTTTTGGTTTAGTCAAAGAATTCTTCTTATCTGTGGCCTTTTCTAGCGCCAGGCCGAACATGTATACTCCCTGGAAGGGAATGGAACAAAGATTAACTTTGGAAACCACATCTCCATTCCACGATTTCAATCAGAGTGCTCACCTCACGGAGTTTGACAGAACTGAAGATCTGACCACAACTCTCACTGACTCCCCGACACATCTGCCAGGTATCCTGGGGCCTTCTGCAGAAAATGCAGGGAAGCTAGTAGATCCTCTCTGGGAGTGCCCATACTGAGATGATTGTGACGTATGCTGTGATAACAAATAGGTTACGTCCGAGAGTGGACCCTCTGGATCGCGGCACTGGAGCTCCCAGGGGTGAGCGCGCCAGGTGGTGCCGACCCCTATACAGGGGCCGTTAGGGGCAGACCCTAGGAAGACAGATGCCGCGACTGCTAGAACCAAGAGGGGCGACTCGAAGGACTGAGTGGAGGGTGCCAGACTGAGAACTGGTGTATAGGACTGGGCACTGGAGTACAGGACGGAGACACAGAGTACAGGACGGAGACACGGAGTACAGGACTGGGCAGTGGAGTGTAGGACTGGGTACTGGAGCATAGGACTGGGCACTGGAGCACAGGACGGAGGCAAGGAGTACAGGAGGGAGACCCGGAGTACAGGACTGGGCAGTGGGGTAAAGGAATGGGCACAGGAGTACAGGACCGAGACATGGAGTACCGGGCTGGGCAGCGGAGTACAGGACTGGGCACAGGAGTACAAGGAGTGAGAAGGGGAGAAACCCCTAAACACCCAGGCCAGGATACCGTAAGGGAAATCCACACGATAATCAGGCGTCTCCACCATGATGGAGACGCCTGATATACCCTGTTGCAGTCGGCTGGTTGGGCGCTCAGACCTCTGGGCGGGCGCTGCAGGGTTAAAGGATCTGCAGAGCGCGCGCCCGCGGCCTAAGGCGCCCGCAGGAAGCAGGCACATGCCGGACGGAGGAGAAGGAAGAGGAGGGGGGCACAGAGCGGTGCGGCGAGCGCGGGTAAGTAAAGGCGGCGGGCCCCGCTGTTGCTGGGACGGCGGCAGCTACCACCGCCGACGTGACAATGATCTTCTAATTGACTCAGCCACTGGATCATAATTCTCACCACACATGTAGAAACGACATTCATTTTCAGTAAAGCTGAAAAAGTTTCCCAGGATTTTCTCAACAGTTTATCCATTTTCTGATCCAACAGGTCCTTAAGCGGATAATTATCTTCAAACAGCAAGGTCATCTTTTTAGCAACTGTTGCCACCTGGATGTTGACTTTTGGTACCTCAGACCAACATCTGGATATCTCCTCTTCTACCTGGAATCTGTCTTTTAGTTCACCAGGAATACCCAATTGTTTCTCAGGAATTCCCACTCATCCAAGATCACACATTGAACATTTTCGTGTATAGGAAACACAACCTTCTTTTTTGATCTGGACCGCTTCTTCCACTTTCACAGTATTCCTTACTGCTGTAAAGAGTTCCTCCATATATTCGGATGAGAAATAATATTTCTTGTCCTTCAGGGCCAAGTCCGGGGTCGAGGTTAATTCTCCCTCTTTCATCAATTCTTCGGAAACAGACATACAATCTCTCTGAGAGTCTGAGTCTGACTCCTCTTCTAGACTAATTTTTCTCTTCTTAGCCCCTAAAGGAGCAAAGGATGTGGATCGGGAAAAGGAGGCCAGAGAAGATTGAATCTCTTCTTGAACCATCCCCTTAATTTCTTACATTAAGGAAGGCTGTTCCTCTTTAACAGCCTTGTCTGTGCATCCCTGGCATAGTGGTTTCAAAACTATGAAAATTTACGACTTGCCTGCAACTTTACTTTTTGGTGCAGGATCCTTGTCCCCCCTGAAAGTGAGGGGAGAAGGAAGACGATAAGGATAAAGAAATACAACCTGCACCAAAGAGAAAGACTTACCAATGCCATAAAACTTACTGGGATTGGTTTAGCATTGGGCTCAGCAAATGCAGAGTGGGAAGAACATAAACCCTCCAGAAGCCAAAAGGATAGGTCCTACCTTAGGGAGTCTTTTGTCGTGGTCACTTATATCTAAGTGACTGGACCCAGCGCAACCTAATCTCACCGGCAGAGACTCCTCCCTCTGGTCCGAAGGTAAAAACAAGGAAGGATCTCTTGTAATCACAATCGGAGAGCCTGTCCACTGAATCCCCTCCAACATAGCTGTAACATAAAAAACATGCATTTCACCATGGAACGCAACTGGAAGTGATGCCATATGAGATAGTAACATAGTAACATAGTAATTAAGGTTGAAGGGAGACTTTAAGTCCATCTAGTTCAACCCATATCCTATCCTAACTTGCCCTAACATGTTGATCCAGAGGAAGGCAAAAAAAACCCATGTGGCAAACAGTAAGCTTCACATTGGGGGAAAAAAATTATTTCCCGACTCCACATACGGCAATCAGACTAGCTCCCTGGATCAACACAACACTAAGGAAACTAGTGTATATACCCTGTAATATTTTACTTTTCAAGAAAGGCATCCAGTCCCCTCTTAAATTTTAGTAGGGAATCACTCATTACAACATCATATGGCAGAGAGTTCCATAGTCTCACTGCTCGTACAGTAAAGAATCCGCGTCTGTTATTATGCTTAAACCTTCTTTCCTCCAGACGTAGAGGATGCCCCCTTGTCCCCGTCACAGGTCTAAGAATAAAAAGATCATTAGAAAGGTCTTGGTATTGTCCCCGCATATATTTATACATTGTAATAAGATCACCCCTAAGCCTTCGATTCTCCAAACTAAATAACCCCAAGTGTAATAACCTGTCTTGGTATTGCAGACCCCCCAGTTCCCTAATAACCTTGGTCGCTCTTCTCTGCACCCGCTCCAGTTCAGCTATGTCTTTCTTATACACCGGAGACCAGAACTGTACACAGTATTCTAAGTGTGGTCGCACTAGTGACTTATATAGAGGTAAAATTATGTTCTCCTCCTGAGCATCTATGCCTCTTTTAATGCATCCCATTATTTTATTTGCCTTTGCAGCAGCTGCCTGACACTGGCCACTAAATGTGAGTTTGTCGTCCACCCATACACCCAGGTCTTTTTCAGTGACAGTTTTGCCCAGTGTTTTAAAATTAAGCACATAATTATACATCTTGTTCGTTCTACCCAAGTGCATGACCTTACATTTTGTCATGTCGGACGCTGTTCACACCACAGCATCCGGCAGGCAGAGGTAGTTCCACCTCCAGCCACTATAGCCTCAGTGGCGCCGGCCTGATCTTCAGGCTCTTGGGGGTTAATCCTGCTGGAGACCAGGTTGGATGGTTAGTCACGCCCACGGTCTTTAAATAGTCATGCTGGCCTATGGGCGTCGCCGATTATAGCTTGTGTTTCATACCAAGTGGTTCCGGTCTGGAGTGGAGGTGTTCAAGAGAGAGAGATTCATATCTGGTGTCGTATGATCCGTCGTTATCCTTTCTCCTTCCCATATTTGTGTTTAGTTGTGCCCTGTTCACATTACTGTTTATTCCTGTGTGTGTGCGGCGCAGTGCAGTTTAAGTTCTCCCTGTCTGTCATTATTTGTGTGGGAGCTTTGGTGGTGACTTCTCACTGGGTGGAGGGTGGAGGGTTAAGTGCAGGGCTGAGCAGGAGATAAGGAAAGGTCGGAGGCTCAGGCATTTGCACCTTCAGCAAAAACCCTGGGTTGAGGGTCAGACAGGGTTTCCCCTAGTAAAGGGACACCACAGGGGCCCCGGGTATTTCAGCCTTAGTTGAACTAAGCCCCCGTGACATTATAATCGGCCCACATTTTTTCAGGAGTCCATGGATCCATTAGATTCCATAACCCGCCAGTTGGCGGCGCTGTCCATACAGGTCTCCGAGTTGAATGGGGCAGTTCAGCAGCAGGGCCTGGTAGTAGCAAAGGTGCAAACGGCATCTGCAGGTATCGGTGCAGAGCCGAAGTTTCCGCTGCCAGAACGATTTTCAGGCGATCGCAGCAAATTTGTCGTATTTCGGGAGGCCTGCAAATTATACTTCCGCATGCGGCCAATATCCTCAGGTAATGAGGCCCAGCGAGTAGGGCTGGTGTTGTCATTACTGAGTGGTGACCCCCAAGCATGGGCATTTTCCTTACCACCTGACTCTGCTACATTTCATTCGGTCGATAATGTTTTTTCTGCCCTCGGGCTCATTTACGATGACCCTGACCGACTGGCTCTAGCGGAATCTAAAATCCGCGCCCTCCGCCAGGGGGAGCGCTTGGCAGAAGACTATTGTTCGGAATTTCGCCGCTGGGCTGTAGACACACAGTGGAATGACCCAGCACTGCGGAGCCAGTTTATTCATGGGGTATCAGGGAGGGTGAAACAAGCCCTCCTGATGTATGAGACTCCGGCATCATTGGAGTCTGCCATGAGTTTGGTGATACGTATTGATCGCCGTTTTCGTCAGGGGGCACAGGAGACGCTACCTCTGGGGGAAAACAGAGGTGCAGGTGTGGTTGAAGTAGATGAGTCCCCTGAACCTATGCAGATTGCTGGCGTGGCACAGGTTCAGCCTCGCGCTCCGGGATTCCGGAAGCCCGGAGCATGTTTCTACTGTGGTAAAGGAGGTCATTATGTTAACGTTTGCCCGGTACTACCTAAGAGGGTCACACCGGCGGAAAACTGTTAAGCTCAGAGGGTATGGAGGAGACCCAACTGAGCGTATGCATATCCTCCATGATGGTATCTCAATGTATGCTCCCTGCCAAGGTTATTGTCGCCGGCAGAGAGCTACCTATATCAGTGTTTGTGGATAGCGGTTCCGCCACTAATCTCATAGACGAGGAGTTTGCACACACCGCCGGGTTTAAGATTGAAAAACTTCCTCACCCCATACAGGTGGTGACCATTAATGCTGTTCCCCTCCCTCAAGGGGAGATTACTGAGTTTGTGGCAGAGGTGAAACTCCACATTGGGGTCCTACATTCTGAGTCGGTTACATGTAGGGTCCTCCGTAATCTCCCAGCTCAAATGGTCCTGGGTTTTCCATGGCTGTCCAGGCACAACCCGGTAATTGATTGGAAAACTCAGGACATAGTACAATGGAGTGGTTTCTGCCAAGACAATTGCTTGGCCACATGTGTGTCCGCCGTGACGCCCAGCCTGCCGGAGGCTTTGCAGGATTTCGCGGATGTTTTCTCTGAGAAGGGTTGCTCAGAACTGCCTCCACATAGAGCCTATGACTGTGCTATTAGGTTAAAACCCGAGGCCAAATTACCTAAGGCCAGGATGTTTAATATTTCTGGTCCTGAGAGACAAGCTCTGAAAGACTACATCGCGGAGAGTCTGAGCAAAGGTCACATCCGGCCTTCGTCCTCGCCTGTAGCCGCGGGGTTTTTCTTCATTAAGAAGAAAGATGGGGGGTTACGCCCGTGTCTGGATTTCCGAGAGTTAAACCAGATTACTATCCGTGATCCCTACCCAATGCCGTTGATCCCGGATTTGTTCAACCAGGTAGCGGGGGCAAAATGGTTTTCCAAGCTGGACCTCAGGGGGGCGTATAACCTCATAAGGGTCCGTCAGGGGGATGAGTGGAAGACGGCGTTTAACACTCCTGAGGGTCATTTTGAGAGTCTGGTTATGCCGTTTGGGTTGACCACCGCGCCTGCCGTTTTCCAACATTTTATTAATGATGTCTTTGCTCATGTCCTGGGGAGATTTGTGATTGTATACCTGGATGATATCCTCATTTATTCTAGCGATCGGGACACTCATTTGCAGCATGTTAGGCAGGTGTTACAGTTGCTCCGGGAGAACCAGCTCTATGCTAAGCTGGAAAAATGTTTATTTTTTGTCCAGGAGTTGCCCTTTTTGGGATATATTGTGTCCGCAGCTGGTTTTAAAATGGACACCGCTAAGGTGCAAGCGGTGTTGCAATGGGAGAGGCCGGAGAGTCTGAAAGCACTCCAGCGGTTCCTTGGGTTTGCGAATTATTATAGGAAATTTATAAAACACTTTTCGACTGTCGCCAAACCGCTCACGGACATGACAAAAAAGGGTGCCGATCTGGCGAACTGGCCTGAGGTGGCTATACGTGCATTTGAGCGTCTGAAGAATAGTTTTGCTTCAGCCCCCATTCTGGTGCAACCAGACGTGTCTAAACCTTTTGTGGTAGAGGTTGATGCGTCGGAGGTGGGAGTGGGGGCAGTACTGTCTCAAGGCTCGTCCTTGAGCGAGATGCATCCTTGCGCCTACTTCTCCAAGAAGTTGTCGCCGGCCGAACGGAATTATGATATCGGCAACAGGGAGTTGTTGGCCATCAAGCTGGCTTTTGAGGAATGGCGACACTTCTTGGAGGGGGCGGCTCACCAGGTCACAGTTATCACCGACCATAAGAATCTGCTCTACCTGGAGTCGGCCAAGCGTCTGTCTCCTAGGCAGGCTCGCTGGGCATTGTTTTTTACTCGTTTCAATTTTCTTGTGACGTACCGTCCCGGGGCTAAAAACACCAAGGCGGATGCTTTGTCTAGGTGTTTTCCGGGGGGAGAACCTCGGGAAGAGCCGGTACCCATCCTCCAGATAGGGGTAGTGGTCTCGGCTCTCACGACTGAGGTAGAGGCGGAGATTGCCGAGGCCCAAGAGGAGGTACCACCAGGACTTCCCGCCAACAAATCATTTGTACCCCTGCATCTTCGGCCTAAGGTGTTGAAGGAACACCACGATTCGGTACTGGCTGGTCACCCAGGGGTGAAGGGCACCTTAGAGCTGGTATCGCGTCGTTTCTGGTGGCCCAAAATCCGGCAGGACGTGGTCTCGTACGTGGCAGCTTGCATCACGTGCGCTAGGGCTAAGTCACCCCGAACCCGTCCTGCTGGCACGCTACAGCCTCTGGGGGTACCCAATAGGCCATGGACAGAAATCTCCATGGATTTTATCACTGACTTGCCAGCCTCAGCAGGGAACACGGTCATCCTGGTGGTGGTTGACCGTTTTTCAAAGATGGCGCATTTTGTGGCGTTGTCCTCTTTGCCCAATGCTAAGACGTTGGCTCAGGTATTTGTGAAGGAGGTGGTCAGACTCCACGGAGTACCGTCTGACATAGTATCTGATAGGGGTACGCAATTTGTGGCGAGGTTTTGGAAAGCTTTTTGCTCAAGGTTGGGGATCAAGTTGTCACATTCATCGGCGTTTCATCCACAGTCTAATGGACAAACTGAGCGCATGAACCAAAATCTAGAACAGTATTTACGATGCTTTGTGTCCGACAACCAGGAGGAGTGGTCTACTTTCCTTCCTCTGGCCGAATTCGCATTAAATAATCACCGCCAAGAGTCATCAGGAGAGTCTCCATTCTTTTGTGTGTACGGTCAACATCCTCAGTTTTGTACCTTACGTCAGGGTGACTCCGGGGGTGTCCCGGAGGAGGATCAGCTAGGAGCCCAATTGTCATCAGTCTGGAGGCGGGTGAAACAGCGTTTGTTGAGCATGAGTGCCAGGTACAAACGGGTGGCTGACAGTAGACGCGTGCCAGGTCCGGACCTGTGTGTGGGTGAATGGGTGTGGTTAGCTACGAAGAACATAAAACTCAAAATCCCTTCTTTAAAACTGGGTCCAAGGTTTATTGGGCCTTTTAGGATTTCTGCCATCATTAACCCAGTAGCTTATCGCTTGGAACTTCCCGCGGTGTACAAGATACACAACGTGTTTCACAGGGCTTTATTGAAAAAGGTGGTAGGCTTGGTGGACACGACGCCGATGCCACCTCCAGTCATGGTGGATGGCGAGTTAGAGTTCGAGGTCGCCAAGGTAGTGGACTCTCGAGTAGTACGCCGTACTCTTCAGTATTTGGTGCACTGGCGGGGGTATGGTCCAGAGGAGAGGTCTTGGGTTCCAGCCTCAGACATACATGCGGATCGGCTGGTCAGTTCTTTTCACCATCGTCATCCGGACAAGCCGGGTCCTATGAGTCTTGAGGGCCCTGGGGTCCCTCGTAGAAGACGGGGTACTGTCATGTCGGACGCTGTTCACACCACAGCATCCGGCAGGCAGAGGTAGTTCCACCTCCAGCCACTATAGCCTCAGTGGCGCCGGCCTGATCTTCAGGCTCTTGGGGGTTAATCCTGCTGGAGACCAGGTTGGATGGTTAGTCACGCCCACGGTCTTTAAATAGTCATGCTGGCCTATGGGCGTCGCCGATTATAGCTTGTGTTTCATACCAAGTGGTTCCGGTCTGGAGTGGAGGTGTTCAAGAGAGAGAGATTCATATCTGGTGTCGTATGATCCGTCGTTATCCTTTCTCCTTCCCATATTTGTGTTTAGTTGTGCCCTGTTCACATTACTGTTTATTCCTGTGTGTGTGCGGCGCAGTGCAGTTTAAGTTCTCCCTGTCTGTCATTATTTGTGTGGGAGCTTTGGTGGTGACTTCTCACTGGGTGGAGGGTGGAGGGTTAAGTGCAGGGCTGAGCAGGAGATAAGGAAAGGTCGGAGGCTCAGGCATTTGCACCTTCAGCAAAAACCCTGGGTTGAGGGTCAGACAGGGTTTCCCCTAGTAAAGGGACACCACAGGGGCCCCGGGTATTTCAGCCTTAGTTGAACTAAGCCCCCGTGACACATTTATCCCCATTAAAGCTCATTTGCCATTTATCAGCCCAAGCTTCTAGTTTACATAAATCCTCCTGTAATATAAAATTGTCCTCCTTTGTATTGATTACCCTGCAGAGTTTAGTGTCATCTGCAAATATTGAAATTCTACTCTCTATGCCCCTTACAAGGTTAATAAATATGTTAAAAAGAAGCGGGCCCAAAACTGACCCCTGTGGTACCCCACTGCTAACCGTGACCCAGTCCGAGTGTGCTCCATTAATAACCACCCTTTGTTTCCTATCCCTGAGCCAGCTCTTAACCCACCTACACATATTTTCCCCTATCCCCATTGTTCTCATTTTATGTATCACCCTTTTGTGTGGCACCGTATCAAAAGCTTTTGAAAAGTCCATGTACACCACGTCCACTGTATTCCCTTGGTTCAGTCCGGAACTTACCTCTTCATAAAAGCTTATCAGATTAGTCTGACAGGAACGGTCCCTTGTAAACCCATGTTGATATTGGGTCATAAGTTTATTCTTATCCAGATACTCCAGCATAGTATCTCTCAGAGAACCCTCCAGGATTTTACCCACAGTTGAAATTAAACTCACTGGCCTATAATTTCCAAGTTCAGTTTTTGTCCCCTTTTTGAATATTGGCACCACATTTGCTATACGCCAGTCCTGTGGTAAGATAACTCGGCGTCTGATGTCACGTCCGGTAATCGCACGCACTGGATAAAAAAGGAGTAAAGCTGGGGAGCTCAGGGAGGCCCCCAGTCTGTAGCCATTCTAGTTTACCTGAAGGCGCAGGGGGAACTGCCTGTCATGTGTCTGAAGGAGACAGGAGCAGCAAGCGAGGAGGAAAGTGCAGCGATCGTCATTCTCTGACTAGCCCGAATATCAGATATACAGAAGGCTCTGCTGCCGACCACAGAACACCACAGAATGACCTCCTGATGCCCCATAGGGACAGGAAAAAACACTGGAGAGAGGGTGTGAATGGGACTATTTGACAACTTTGTGTTTCTTGTCCCCATTAGGGTGGTGAGTCATTTTTCAGGGGTGCTTATGTGGCACCCCTGAGGGTTCAGTCACCACAGAGGTACTGCACCTCCTCCTGAGGTGTAGTATCCCATTCTCCAGGTGAGATGGTAACACATGACCAGCCTCCAACACCTGCATCCCACACAAACACAGTAGTGTAGCAGAGCAACCTTCATGGCTCCCTGTTTGAAACACAGAGTGCTGGGAGGTGGGTGGAGCTTAGACTGCACAAGAGAACGGGAGAATATTAGGAAAAGGTTAGTCTGCGAGAGAAGATTCCGAGAGAGGGATGGAGTGAAGGAAATGCTGCAGCAGACTTCAGTGACCTGGAGCTGCTGGCACGGGGAAGAGAAATAGAAAGCCTGATTCTTCAGAAGAAAGAAAGTTTAGTACAGAACGTAAGGAGAAGAAGAGAACTAAGGACTAGGGTCAGAGCAGAACCCTTCTTGAGGTTTGAAGCACACGGCCGTAGTCCAGTCCCCGAGGCTGTTTGTGAAACTAATGTTCCCGCAGCAGACACCGGATGAATAGGAGCTGTGACCACTCTATTCCCACAAAAGACTCGAAGACACGGTGGCAACCTATGTGTGAGCCGGGACATGATGGATGGAGTCCCCGAAGCAGGCTACAGTCACTTGTCATGCGAGTAGAGTTCTAAGGAACATCTGAGAGGAGGAACTTGGGTTTAACACACAACTACAAGTACTTCAGTATAAGCGCTAGTGAGGAGACGTTCAGAACAGGCACATGAAGGGGAGAGCTGGAAAGGTTAATTCCATCTGCCTGGGAGTTGGCTGAGCCCCTGATCTGGAGACCGCAGCATCTAAGCGGGCACCTGTCTGTGCCAAGAACGTGAGTAAAAGAACTGGAACTGCATTCATCTGTCTCATTGCCTTCTTCCTGTGCCAACCCACTCAGCACTGCTACAACTCTGTGCCTAACACTGCACCATCTACTTCTCCTCACTATCTACTCATTTGCCAACCTCATCTACTCTGCCCTGGGACTACAGCCCTACCTGTTGAGGGCTACAACATCGTTGCTGTACCACACCATCTGTCCCAGAGAAGCAACCCTGCAGCACTGGTCAAACTGACCAGAAACCACAGGTGGCATCATAAATCATCTCAATAACTTTATCCCCATTACTCTACCCCTTTTTACATTGACCGCCTGTGGCCACAGACCGGGTCACTGCCACTGTGACATCTCCCATTGAAAGCAATGGGCCCGGCACGGAGTACCCCATGTCCTCTAGGGGCGAGTCACTGTCATGGAGGGTGATTAGAGGTAATGGCAACAAAATGTTGAAAACAACTCAATTTATTCAGTTTTGAGTATGAGTGCCACACAACAACACCAGGCTTGTGCTACTGCGAACTGCCTGTGTAGCCTAAACATGAAATCTGTCAGGAACACCGCACTACACTTGCTCACTGAGCCAGTGTGCGTGTCTTGAGTAGAACAAACTATGCCAAACTACCAGTGGAGCTGGGCATCAGCAGTGGGGATGCATGCTTCAGGCAAACAGGACCTGAAGCACGTGACTGCCAAGGGGCAGAGCCAGCTGCAGGTCTCCCAGAGGGAGCAGGAGCAGAGAGAAATGCTGGCCAGAAATAAGGATCCTACCAGCAGGTATAGCACAAACAGAAGCGCCGATAACCGCTAGACAGTAGGGATGTCTGGGACAGGCTAAGGGTCACAACCGTACGGACAGCAGAAGTACCAGGGGCATAGACAGGAGAATCACCAGAGACGTAGTGAAGTCAGAAACCAGGAAAATAGACACACTGTACCGAATGAGCAGACAGAACGGATAGTCAGGACATAGCAAGAGATCAGTAAACCAGATTGGGCAATAGACGGTACAGAAACTGCAGGCAGGTGCACAACAGGGAAAGACCGGGTCAGAAGCCAAGATATCAAACACAGAAGCATGCACACTGCACAAGGCACCAACGCACAGGGGTCACTTAAACTAAGCCAAGGGCAAAAGTATAGCTGACAGAGAACCCTGGTAAAGAGTGAGTATAAATACCCCTCCCAGATCCAGAAAGAGGCCACATACACTTAACCCTGTGAGTGCAGGGCAAGAATCCCATCCACACCATGACAATATCATGGTCTGTATTGTCTCTGAACTTGTCTCCCGGAGAGCACGTCTGAGACATCATTGGTCAGTCATTCCAAATGGATCTGCCAGCAGTAGATCATTATGATTCAGAGACACAAATGCATTTTAATGCTAGTCATGACTCACGGATAAACCGTGAGGCTGGGTAGTCAAAAGTTCCGGGGTCAGTTACCAAGAGATCATGTTGTAAACTAAATGGGAAAGACAGAGGCATAGTTAGGTCACAGTCCAAGGTCAGAATAGATAGGTCAAAAGATAGTGGATCAAAGCAAAGGTGTTTTGTAAATGGAAGGTCAGAGCAAGGCTCAAGGTCAGGCAGCAATAGATCAACAAACAGAGGACTGATACTGTATATAACGCAAACATCCACCACCAAGCGAATGCTACAACTGGCAGAGATATGAGACTGACAGCTTGGTCAGCGGAGCTGTCTATTAAAATCCTGACAGCTCAGCACGCCCCTGCACTAGATTGGACAACTGGGCAGAACATTCCCCAGACATTAACCCCTTCGCGTCTCAGCCTGATTTCACCTTTCTGACCCGGCCAATTTTTACAATTCTGACCACTGTCCCTTTATGAGGTAACTCTGGAACGCTTCAATGGATCCCACTGATTCAGAGACTGTTTTCTCATGACATATTGTACCTTATGATAGCAGTAATATTTCTTCTATATAACTTGCGTTTTCGTGAAAAAAACGGAAATTTGGTGAAAATTTTGAAAATTTCATAATTTTCCAACTTTTAATTTTTATGCCCTTAAATCAGAGAGTCATATTGCACAATATAGTTAATAACTAACATTTCCCACGTGTCTACTTTATATCAGCACAATTTTGGAACCAAAATTTTTTTTTCTTAGGAAGTTATAAGGGTTAAAGTTTGACTAGCAATTTCTAATTTTTTCAACAAATTTTACAGAGCCACTTTTTTAGAGACCACATCACATTTGAAGTGACATTGAGGGGTCTATTTGATAGAAAATAACCAAAAGTGACACCATTCTAAAAACTGCACCCCTCAAGGCACTCAAAACAATATTCAAGAAGTTTATTAACACTTCAGGTGCTTCACAGGAATTTTTGGAATGTTTAAAAAAAGAACATTTAACTTTTTTCACAAAAAATTTACTTCAGATCCAATTTGTTTTATTTTACCAAGGGTAACAGGAGAAATTGTACCCCAAAAGTTGTTGTACAATTTGTCCTGAGTACGCTGATACCCCATATATGCAGGTAAACCACTGTTTGTGCGCACGGCAGAGTTCGGAAGGGAAGGAGTGCCGTTTGACTTTTACAATACCAAATTGGCTGGAATTGAGATCGGATGCCATGTCACGTTTGGAGAGCCCCTGATGTGCCTAATCTGTGGAAACCCCCCACAAGTGACACCATTTTGGAAAGTAGACCCCTAAGGAACTTATCTAGATGCGTGGTGAGCACGTTGAACCCCCCAGTGCTTCACAGAAGTTTATAATATAGAGCCGTAAAAATAAAAAATCTTATTTTTTCACAAAAATGATCTTTTCGCCTCCAATTTTTTTTCTCAGAGTAACAGGAGAAATTGGACCCCAAATGTTGTGGAATTTTTTCTGAGTATGCTGATACCCATATGTGGGGGTAAACCATTGTTTGGGCGCAAGGCAGAGATCGGAAGGGAAGAAGCGCCGTTTGACTTTTCAATGCAAAATTGACTGGAATTGAGATCAGACGCCATGTCACATTTGGAGAGCCCCTGATGTCCTAAACAGTGAAAAAACCCCAATTCTTACTCCAACCATAACCCCAACACACCCCTAACCCTAATCCCAACCCTAACCATATCCCTAACCACAAACCTAACCCTAGCACACCCCTAACTCAAATCCTAACCCTAACCCTAATCCCAAACCTAACCCTAACTTAGCCCCAACCCTAACCCCAACCCCAGGGGCAGGACTACCGTGGTCGCAGCTGCGATAGGGCTCGGAGTCCTCAGGGGCCTGATCGCGGAGCTGCAGCCGCTCATTGACTGTGCAGCCCCGTCCTTTGATTGGCTGCAACTGGCTGCTCTGTGCGCACAGGACCTGTGATGATGTCACAGGAGGGAAGGAGTCAGGGATCACATGATCAGGGGCCTCTGTCTGAGGCCCCTGATCATGTGACCACCTAACTCCTCCCCTCCTGTGACCTCATCACAGGTCCTGTGGGCACAGCCCTCAGTGTATGCAGGACTCTGCTCTGCTGGTTGTCATGGTTCTCTGCTGGATGAGGGTAAGTTTATGTGTGGGGGTGAGGGGTTTACAGGGTGGATGTAGCAGAGCCGTGTGTGTATGAAGTGTGGGGAGCCATATGTGTACGAAGTGTATTGACAGGAGCCATGTGTACGAAGTGTATGGAGCGCAGCCATGTGTGTACGAGGCGTACGGAGCGAAGCCGTGTGAATCCGATGTGTATGGAGCGGAGTCGTGTGTGTACGAGGTGAGCGGAGCCGTGTGTGCGTGTAGGGGCCCATTTGAAAGTTTACACCGGGGCCCATAACTTTGTAGTTACGCCACTGTCCAACCCTAATGGGAAAATGGAAATAAATACATTTTTTTTAATTTTATTATTTTTCTCTAACAAGGGGGGTGGTGAAGGGGTTTGATTTACTATTTATAGTGGGTTTTTATAGCGGGTTTTTATGTTTGGCAGCTGTCACACACTAAAAGACGCTTTTTATTGCAAAAAATAGTTTTTCCATCACCACATTTTGAGAGCTATAATTTTTCCATACTTTGGCCACAGAGTCATATGAGGTCTTGTTTTTTGCAGGACGAGTTGACGTTTTTATTGGTATCATTTTCGGGCACATGACATTTTTTGATCGCTTTTTATTCCGATTTTTGGGAGGCAGAATGAACAAAAACCTGCAATTCATGAATTTCTTTTGGGGGGGGGCGTTTATACCGTTCCGCGTGTGGTAAAATTGATAAGGCGGTTTTATTCTTCGGGTCAGTATGAATACAGCCATACCTTATTTATGTCATTTTTTTATGTTTTGGCGCTTTTATACAATAAAAACTATTTTATAGAAAAAATAATTATTTTTGCATCGTTTTATTCTGAGAGCTATAACTTTTTTTATTTTTTCGGTGATGGAGCTATATGGAGGCTTGCTTTTTGCGGGACAAGATGACGTTTTGCAGTAGTACCACGTTTATTTATATCTGTCTTTTTGATTGCATGATATTCCACTTTTTGTTCGGTGATATAATGATAAAGCATTGTTTTCTTGCCTTGTTTTTTTTTAATGGTGTTCACTAAAGAGGTTAAATAGTGGGACAGTTTTATAGGTCGGATCATTACGGACGCGGCGATACCAAATATGTGTACTTTTATTGTTTTTTTTTAATTTACATAAATGTATATTTTGGGAAAATATTTATTTATTTTCTTTGTTTGGAGATTTTTTTAATATATTTTTACACACTATAATATTTTTTTTACTTTATTACATTATTACATGTCCAAGGATGGGACATTACTATATAAAGCCAGATCACTGATCTGACACTTTGCACAGCATTGTGTCAGATCAGCAATCTGACAGGCAGTGTAAGAGGCTTGCCGGTGCCTGCTCTCAAGCTGAAGGACCCGGAAGGACCCCGTGGCCATCTTGGAGCCGGGGGTCTCCATGGAGACCACAGGAATAACATGATCGCATCACGTTGATCCGGTGGGAGAGCGCAGGGAACCCCCTCTCTGCGCAATTGATCTTTATGCCGCTCACAGTACTGACAGTGTCATCAGAGGGGTTAAATGCCCTCGATCGGTGCTAGCACCGATTGTGGACGTTGCTGCGGGGTGTCAGTTGTCACATACAGCTGACACCCGAACCCGATCACCGCGGCGCTCAGCATGAGGCCGCGGTGATCATGCTGCCATACTAGTACTGCTGCGGGCGGAAATGCACTTCCTGCAGAGCTGAACTATTACGGCGAAGGTCAGGAAGGGGTTAATAACCCCATTTACAGCATGCCGAGGCGAGTAAATGTGTATATTTTGTATGTGTTGCTCATACTTAATGTTGTCTGAATCGAGATGTTTAGAAAATGTTGTTTACATTTTTTCTACAATTGCATGTTACTAATATGTGATTTATCCATCCTGTGATTTCCATAATTCCATGGCTTTTCCTTCTTAGGCCGGAGTCACACTGGCGAGGAATACGGGAGAGTGAGAGGCGCTAAAAGCACACATTAGACACAGACAAATGATTCTCTATGGGGTCACTCGCACGAGGCGTATATTTCTCCTCCGTATCCTCCGCTCCGTGCCACTCGCAGCATGCTGCGATTGTCAGCGTACTACGCCCGTAGTACGCCAATGCAAGTCTATGGGTGCGCAAAAAATACGGATTACACACTGAACACACGTGTGACCTGCGAGCAATACGCAGGTCTTTTGGCTGGTGAACAGGAAATGGGCCAATCCATCATCAGGAAGCCTAGACATGCAAATGAGCTCAAAAAGCGCTCCAGACATCCAGGAAGTACGCCTCCACGGAGCAGCAGCATGGCGTCCACATATATTAATGTAGAGATGCTAATTGTGCTGGTGCAGGAGCGTCCAGAAATATGGGACCCACGCGACGCAAACTATGCGAACCGCACAAGAAAGGAGGCGTCATGGAGGCGCATCTGTCGCCAGATGTACCATGACTTTGGTGACAGACCACGTGATGAGCACATAAAATTCGTAAGTGCAACCATAAAAATATAATTAACGTTAGCGCGCGCTATAAAATGACTCTACAATCAGCCCCCCCCCTTCCTGTGCATGTACTTTTATTAGCCTCATGAGGCCGTTACATTAGGATGTGACACGTGGCTTCACACAGCCATAATTAGGGGTTAGGCCACAGGCTCCTCATCCTCCTAGCCACTAAAATTAGTTTCAGGGGAGCTAATGGGTATCGGCCCAATTACATATGCCACCATGGGTAGAACGCACACCCCCATAAGGCCCCATGCCTAGACTACAGTTTGAAAATGTGACCTCTCAAATATGTGATTTTGACAATCTTTCCTGTCACATTGAAGTGGAAGATGTGATGAAACGGTGGAGAAGCATCCGGGACCAGTAGCGCCGGGAACGCCAGCAGCGGTCCAGGAGTGGGGATGCTGGCCATGTCAAGCGCAAATACATCTACTAGGACCGGCTGAACTTCCTCGCCCCAATTCTGGCTCTGAGACCGTAAGTACATACCTCACACCACATGACACAAAAACATTACACAAATACTTTACAGGGACAAAAATATTGATGTATTTTTGCCTCTGTTCTATTTCATAACAGAACTCAATCTAACCTTACGGATCGAGGAACGGCCTCAGAGGCAGAGCCCATTATTGATCCTGTAGGGGATGAGGTGGCTGGCCCATCTTCTCCCCCTACAAGAAGGATGGCTGAAGAGGAGGCATCACCAGAACACACAATGGCTGCCCGACACAACACACCACCAGGACGGTCTGCAGCTGCAACCTCACCCATCCTGGAAGAGATGGGCAACTTGAGCAGCAGCCCAACTGCCCAGATCAGGCCCTCCCCACAGGCTGCTCTTGCATCACGGCGAATAAGAAGAAGGCGCCAGGTCGCCATTCAAGAGAGCCGGACCCATGTGGACACTGGGGTGCTGAATTACTTGTCCAGAGTCACTACAGATGATGGTGAGGAGGCCTATGCACGTAGCCTCACCCTTTATCTCCGTGCCCTTACCCGTGAGGTCAGGCTCCGTATTAGGGGGTGTATTCAGATCCTGCTTGATGCAAGCACCCCCCAATACCCCATATGAGGTGTTTGAATTTCTGGAGAGGTGGCAGCTCTCACCAAGAAATTTAATGCGCATGAGACCATCCACACAGATGCTTGCTCAAGCAGGGTCTGAACAGCCCCTAATACGTGGGCCAACACCTCAAGCCCTTCCTCCCCCTACCCATCCTTCTATTCCGCAGCCCCAAATGTCTTCATCAAGCCAACCCCACCAATATGGCCACTTGTACCCACCCAGTGTTGGAGGCTGGTCCCAACCTGGTTGGGGACGATCTGGCTATCTTGGTGGGTATGATCCACGGGCCTACCAGAGCCAACAAGAAGCCCCTCACCATCATCATTATTCTGGCCAGTATCACCAACAGGCCCAGGAGGCTGGACAACAACAGCATCATGGGCAACAGTATGGCCCCACACAGGGCGATGTTGCCCACAATGTCCAGCAGCACCCACAGGCTGTTCCTCCCCGTTCCCCTTCCCCTACATATGAGGATTTATGACTCTAAAATTTGGAGTTGTCCAGTTACATGGAACTGGTGCTTCTAATCTAGACGAAAAAACAGGTGTTCTCCTTCACCAACATTTCTAACATAATTTCACACTCACATTTTTAAACAATGTTTTCCAAACATATGAAACAATCCATCATGACAGGCAACGCTACCTCACGCCTTTCACACAGATATTACATGTGTGTATAAAAGAGAATATTTAAATGCGCTATACTGTGACATGAAAGGATGAAAATACAGTAATCACTTGCTAATGCATAGGAAAGGCGTGCTTGACTTTAGTTAAGTAGTCAACTTTGTTATTAGCATTCTCTAGTAAACCAATTTGAGGCGACCAGCATTCACAATATCACGCTCTCTCTATGTCTTAACAAGTGAGTTTTGTATTGTCATCCTTTCCAGTATAGCATGCTTAAATATTGTCTGTTCTATAGACAGGTAATATCTGTCTGAAAGATGTTAGGTAGCCTTGCCTGTCATGGTGGAATCTTTCTATGATTGGAAAACATTATGAGGAAATGTGAGTGTTATCTTATTCACTTTATTTTGGTGATGGAGCTCACCCTTTGTTGCCTAATCAAGGTTAATGTAGGCATGCAGCAATGTTGTTATTGCATAATGTTTGGTGCATTTTTTTTCGGTAATGTTATTGTTACACCAAGTTAAAGAAGGCCCAAAGGGTCATTTTGGCCATTGCCAAATTTGTGTTCTGGCAAAATTATGTTTGCCTTTAAGCAAAACAAAAAAAAAAAAGGCAAAACTAAAAATTTGTCTACTCTAGTTAACGTCTCTGTATGATTTCTCACTATCCATCACAACATACTTACAGACACCAACCAATGCAAAGAAACACTCATAGAATCATAAAAAGGCTTGAGTAATATATATTTAGACACACTTTGAAAAAAAAATTATAACATAGACACAGCATTCTCTTGCCAAGACGTTGCCCCCTCAGGTGAGATAAAGTAATTCGTGAATATATCACGCACTTTGAGGCCAGAGAGCGGTCTACGTTGAGGGATGATAGGTGGTCTCACCCTGCGCACATTGTCCGGCCTACGCACAACACCATCAGAGGAGGAACAATCATGGATCCTGGTGAAGTTATGCAGAACAACACAGGCTTTCACAACTTCATTCACATTTTGCTCACTCAACTGAATGGCAGACTGGAGTACCCGCCATTTGGCACAAAGAATCCCAAAGGAACACTCCACCAGTCGCCTAGCACGTGATAGACGCAAGTTAAAAATTCTGCGCCTGTGGTCAAGGTTGCGCCGGGGATATGGCCTCATGACATTACGTGATAACTGAAAGGCCTCATCTGCCACAAGGACATAAGGGACTGATTGTTCAGGGGAGCCTGGTAGCTGGCGTGGTGGTGGTAGATCCAACTGGTTGGTGCGTAGCCGCCGACCCATTATGGAAGTATTGAAGACTCTAGAGTCTCCCGTCCTTCCATAGGCCCCAATGTCAACAATTATAAACTTGTATTGAGGGTCTACCAGAGTCAACAATACAACAGAAAAGTATTGCTTATAATTGAAGAATTGGGACCCTGAGTTCGGCGGCTTACGCACCCTGATATGTTTGCCATCCAGGGCCCCAATACAATTTGGAAACTGGCAGTCCTCCTCAAAGTCCCTTGAAATCCTTAACCAGTCTTCCATCCTGGGCTCGGGTAGGACCACCTGATGGAGTCTTGTCCAGATTTCTGCACATGTAGACCTCACTATGCCTGAAATGGTGGACTTTCCAATGAGAAACTCATGGTGGAGGGCGGCATAAGACAGGCCAGTGGACAGGAAGCTGTAGAACAACAGAAATAGTACAGGTTAGAATGGCTAAAGTAAAAAAAAATCATACATGCCGACCAAACTTGGTAGGAAATGAGAGATAACAACACACACATATTTGGTGGCACAATGACTAAGTGATATGCAGGACATATTAGATGTAACATTCTGCTGTGTCAGGTGAAACATATTTTGAGTAAGATGAGGGTATTAAACATTGTCCAAGAAGGCCAAAAAACATAAATTAACACACACATTATGAACATAGAGAATGTGGTTGTGGAGTACATACCGTATTGTGAGTAGAAGTCGCTCCTCTGCAGATATGGCTTTGCGCATCCTAGTGTCCTGAAAGGTGATCCCTGGGCGCACTGTCTCCAAGAGGCGATCAAATGTGGAAATGCTCATTCGACAGTACTGGTAAAATTTGTCCGGATGCTCCCGCAGAGACGAATAGAGGCGGTGAAAATGCCCTCTTGTGAGTCGTTGCCTCAAAAGTGGATGTACCCACATGCGTCTCCTCCTCCGCGGATCCACTATCACAGGATATGGTTGCCCAAAGCGCCGTGACAAAAGCCAGGTAAAGAGAACCTGCTCGGTTGTATTGAATGTCAGACCCTCTGCCATGCTGCACAAAGAACACCAACACACCTCGTGAAAGCAAGGTGAGAAATGTACAGAATGTAGGCAGCCACCTGTTTCTGAGTGTCTAAATAGGGTGCAGGCTAATGATTTAAATTGTTTGCAGGCCTCAAAACCGTTAAATGTCCATTTTGCAAGGCTGCGAGAAAATCTCACCATACGGATTGCATACGGATTACATACGGAGACACACATGCGCAAAATACGCGACCTCACCTTGCTTACGGATGACCTACGGACCACTATTTAGTGGTCATTGATCCGTATTACGCATGTAAAATACTGACCGTAATTTGCGCAGGTTAGTGTGACTCCAGCCTTAGTGTTGTCATTTTAGTGTTGAGGAGCATGTATATCCACACTTGATAATGTGATGACGGCATTCTTTGTTTAAAATCTTATGTATTTACTGTCCATGGTTGTTTTTTGGATGAGGTCACATTTTAGGGGTCATGATGTCATTATTTGGTAAATATACTGTAAGTTCACTTGTTGTCTGTCATGCTTGAGAATGGCTAATGTTGCAATCAAAACGTTGAATGTTGGACTAAGGCCTCATACTCACTGGCGAATAAAAAACGGTCCGATTTCTGGACTGGAAAAAAGGGTGGCGTGTTATGCCAGTGTCATGCGATTTCTATGCGTTTTTTTATTTTTCCATCCGTTTTCCATCCGTTTTTTTTCCCAGCCAATCTTTATCTACAGTCATTTACAGGACCATTTACAGTGTTCTATACCACAGAATGGTAATGTATCCGTTAAAAACGGATGGTCCGTTTTTGGTCCTTTTTTTAATCGCACCCATTGACTTCTATTGGCGAAAATCGCTGCAAATCGCAGCATGCTGCGATTTTTTTTCTCAGACCTATTTTGGCTGAGAAAAAAATCGCAAGTGAGATGTCACCCATTCACTAACATGGGTCAGAGTCTAATCCGATTTTATCGCCAGTGAGTATGAGGCCTAATACACATATATGCGCCAAACTTTGAGTGCTGCCTCCTTCATCCATTACTATGCTGTTTGTGTGTCATGCTGCAAAATGCTCTTCCAGGTTGAAATCTTGAAGTCTGCTTTGGGGATCTGCGTATATTGGTGCAGTTGGAAACAGCACTTCTGGAAATAGCAAAACTTATGGACACACCCTAAGGACTTCCTAAATTGTGGCAGCAAAAGGAGAAACACTCCAAAAAATTTGTGACTGTCAGCTACAGTGGGGGAAATAAGTAATTGATCCCTTGCTGATTTTGTAAGGTTGCCCTCTGAAAAGACATGAACAGTCTATAATTTTAAGGGTTGGTTAATTTTAACATTGAGAGATAGAATATCAAAAATAAAATCCATAAAATCACATTGTATAAATTATATTATATAAATTTAAGGGTGTGGGCACACGCTGCAGTTTCTGCTGCGGTGTACAGTACCATTGTAGTCTATGAGAATTAAAAACCGCTGTGCACATGCTGCGGAAAAAAGCGCGCGGAAATGCTGCGGTTTTTTTTCCCACAGCATGTCAATTCTTTGTGCGGTTCTGCAGCGGTTCCGCACCTATTGACTTTCATTGATTGTGGAAAATCCGCAGAAAAGCCGCAGATATAAAAAGATCTGCGGTTTTTCGTGTGGATTGGGTGTAAAAACTGCTGCAGAATGGGGGGAAATGATGTCATGTGGGAGGAAGTGTAGTGTGTGGGCGGAGTATAGTGTGCAGTCACCATATTTCCTGGAAGATGGAGGGCTACCGTCGCATGGAGATGGACGTGGGACATTTGATAGACTTGGTATGTATATGTGTGTCTGTGTGTGTCTCCATGCGACGGTAGTGCGACAATTGTGCTCAATCGCCGCATGGGCCTGCTGCTCCCATCCGGCTATGGGATGGGAGAGAAGGCCCTTCGGCCACCGAGCACAATTGTACAGTGCTAAACATGTAACAAAACACATATCATACATTTAACATACATTACATACATGTAACAGACATGACATACAACACCAAACATATTCTATATACTCACCATACAGGCCCAGCCATATTGTTCCCCGAAGCCCTCGCTCCCCTCGGTGGTTAATAAAGAACAAAAAAAAACATTTCCAAAAAAAAAAAATACTGTCCGTCGAAAATAGGCCAAAAAATAGCGTCTCACATGCGCAGTACACACTGCAGGAGCTTAGCTCCTGTCAGTGTGTTTGTGCAGCCATGGAGAATGGTCACATCTGCTGATGTGACTGTTCTCCATGGCAGATCGTCGTGGGATACTCGTTTAATGGACTGCGACGGAACGGTAGGTATATAATTGGTTTGTTTTTTTAATTTTTCTCTAGGTGATCGAGGGCGTCGCATTGGATTAAGTGTTTAATAAAATATTGTCAAAAACACTTTTTATTTCATTAAAAAATGTTTTTAATGTGTCTGTGTTTTTTTTCACATTGTAACATTGGATTAATAATGGATCAGCGTTTTATTGACGCCTCTCCATTATTAACCGGGCTTAATGTCATCGATCAAAGGTGTGCGGGAGTGGGAAGAGAGGGGCTAAGTGCCGGAATTGGCACATCTTATTGATGCGCCATTTCTGGGGCGGCTGTGGGCTGATATTTGTAGCCGGGGGGGGCAATATCCATGGCCTCTTCTTAGGCTATGAATATCAGCCCGCAGCTGTCTGCGTAGCCTTTCTGGCCCTAAAATATGGGGACCCCCACGTAATTTTTTTGGGGGGTCGCCCTTTTTTTTTAGAGCCAGAAAGGCTACGCAGACAGCTGCGGGCTGATATTCATAGCCTTGGAAAGGGGACATGGATATTAACCCCTTCCCAGGTTGGAAATATCAGCTCGCAGTTGTCTGCTTAGCATTTCTGGCCCCAAAATATGGGGGATCCCCACGTCATTTTTTTGCGGGGTCCCCCTTTTTTTTAGAGCCAGAAAGGCTACACAGACAGCTGCGGGCTGATATTCATAGCCTGGGAAAGGGGACATGGATATTAACCCCTTCCCAGGTTGGAAATATCAGCTCGCAGTTGTCTGCTTAGCATTTCTGGCCCCAAAATATGGGGGATCCCCACGTCATTTTTTGGGGGGGGGGTCCCCCTTTTTTTTTTAGATCCAGAAAGGCTATGCAGACAGCTGTGGGCTGATATTCATAGCCTGGGAAAGGGGAGAAGGATATTAACCCCTTCCCAGGTTGGAAATATCATCTCGCAGTTGTCTGCTTAGCCTTTCTGGCCTTACAATATGGGGGGCCCCCCACGTCATAATTTTTTTTTTGAGGCCCTTTTTTAGAGCCAGATAAGCTATGGGAAAGGGGACCTGGATATTAACCCCTTCCCAGGTGGTACATATCAGGCCGCAGCTGTCTGCGTAACTTTTCTGGCTATAAAAAAGGGCCTCAAAAAAACAAATAATGTCGTGGGGGTCCCCCCTAATTTTAGGGCCACAAAGCCTATGCAGACAGCTGCGGCCTGATATCTACCACCTGGGAAAGGGGACCTGGATATTAATTACTCCTTAACAGGTTGTACATATCAGGCCGCAGCTGTCTGTGTAGGCTTTCTGGCCCTAAAATATTGGGGGGACAACCACTTCCTTATTTTATTTTTTGGCCCCTTTTTTTACAGCCAGATAAGCTACACAGAAATCTGCGGCCTGATATGTACAACCTGGGAAGGGGTTAATATCCATGTCCCCTTTCCCAGGCTAGGGATATTAGGCCGTAGCTGTCTGCTTAGCCTTTCTGCCCCTAAAATATAGGGGGGACGTTGCGGCTACACTCAAGTTTCGAGGCAGAAAGGATCCGCAGACAACTGCGGGCTGATATTCATAGACTAGGAAAAGGACATGGGTATTAACCACTTCACATTCTAAAAATATCAAGCCCCTGCGGTCTGGCTAGTCTTTATAGCCATACAATATTGGGGCTCACTACCTAAATTATTTGTTTAACATTTTAGTTTGGCTAAAAAAAAAAAATGTTGCCATTTACCGAAAAAAATAACATGATTTTAACACATCATGTGTGGGGATTAGGTTTAACTTGGGTTAGAGATGTGATTTATGGTTAGGCCAATGGTAGGGCTTATATGGAAATGTATGTTTTGGGGTTTTTATTACTGTAAATGATATAGTACCTAATTCCATTTTCCGTTTGTTTGTAGGTGCGTGATTTCCCAGCACTTTGGGACCCCACAGACAGTCTGTACAAAGACCGTGGCCACTGGGATCGATGCTGGTGTAAAATTTTCTGTGATATGTACCCTGACTGGCATGCCTTGCCAAAAGCAACCCAGTCTAAAATTGGTAACTAAGTTTTTCTGGATCATTTTTTGTATCACGTGTTAATAAAGCAATAAAGATTGTACAAATTGTGTGTTGACTTTATTTTTTAGACAATGATGTGAAACAACGCTGGCGTTTTGTTCGGGACCGATTCAACAAATTCTTTGCAAGTTGCCAAAAAAGTGGAGCATCCCCAACCAGCTGAACATTCCCCTACTTTGCAGAGTTTCAATTTATGATATCCAGCCGGACATTGCGGAGGTAAGTTCACCAAAAAAAAAAAAAAATTCTACATACCTTCTCATTCAAACAGTTTTCTTTATTTACACTACTTCTAGGTTCTTCAAAGTAGCCATCTTTTACTTTTATTAATGCTTTGCACACTCCTGGTTTTACTTAGTCCTTGGAAATGGTCTTCCAACAGTCTTGAAAGAGTTCACAGAGATGCTTAGCACTCGTTGGGCCTTTTGCCTTCACTCTGCGGGTCCACCTCACCCCAAACCATCTCCATAGGGTTTAGGTCTGGTGACTGAGGAGGCCAGGTCATGTGGCGTAGCACCCCATCACTCCCCTTCTAGGTCAAATAGCCCTTACACAGCCTGGAGGTGTGTTTGTGGTCATTGTCCTGTTGAAAAATAAATGATGGTCCAACTAAACGCAAACCGGATGGAATAGCATGCTGCTGCAAGATGCTGTGGTAGCCATGCTGGTTCAGTATGCCATCAATTTTGAAAAAATCACCAACAGTGTCAACAGCAAAGCACCCCCACACCATCACACCTCCTCCTCCATGCTACACGGTGTAAACCAAGCATGTCAAGTCCATCCGTTCACCTTTGTAATTTTATACTTTTTAGGCCTTCATAGTGATTCTACAATTTTCGTTCTGATGAAAATACATAAATCTCTTTGAATAAGAAGATGTGGGCCAACTTTTGGTCTGTAATGTACATCTTCATTATGTGTAATAAAGCGCTTGTGAAGCAACCAAAAATTCAGACATGCGGCGCAGCTTATCACAATACTGCATGTTTATTTATCTGGCATTCGTTGCCGCTGATTGTCAGCAATGATAAGTCGCACAGTGTATTGATAGCATGCGTTGATTACAAATTTGTACAATACAAACATGCGCTATCATCATGCTATGCAAAATGGGGCACCGCAGTGTGCAAAAATATTTTTTGTAGTTGGCCAAAGAGTTGCTCATACAAAGCATTTTAAATTTGATTAATAATTTTTTACTTTTTTCTCTCAACAGCACTCAAGGGAACATACTGTACTTCCACAAGTCGATGATTCAGAAGATGCAGCAGGGTCCGGTGAAGCAGGTGACATCTTTGCACCATGTACTGACACCCCTTCTGATGGAGACCCATCTTCATCAGCTGCAGGAACATCTGTTTCTGCAGCTGATGAACCATCGGGTTCCTCAGAAGCTAGTGTACCCAAAAATCCTGCCTTGCCGGTGTCTGGAGAGCCAACCAAAAAAACAAACAAAAAAAAAAACACCTGGACACCACCTTGAAGGCAACATCTGAAACACTGGATTTGATTCAAAAAACGACCACTGAGGACGAGTTTGATTTCTTTGGGATGACAATAGCCAGTAAAACTCGAGCACTGACACCGGAGAGGCAGTCTATCCTAATGACCATGGTGCAGATGTCACTCACTGCTTTTCAGGACCCTGCTCCCATAGCTTCCTATAACAATATCTTAATGGCCATTTTTGGCCTGTTCCGCCCAACACCACCCACACAACAGCAGCGACCAGTCGAGTACAGGCCACCAATTAACCACCAAAATTACTATAACCAGTCTGACTCAGGCAGCTCCCAGGCAAACTATCCCTATACTCCTGAGTACCAGTATCTGCCATAATTTTGCAATGGTCACCATAATATTGTTTACATTTACTAGACATGGTGTCTGTTTATAACACCATGGCCGCTTCCACAAAATAATCCCAAAAAAGTTCTTGTTGCCTCAAAATGTCTGGTTTGTTGTTGATACAATAAAATTATATTTCGGTGTATTTCTGTTTGGATATGCCAACAATGACCTTGAATTTATCTATTTTTTTCTAAATAAAAAAAACATTTATTTACAATTTGGTTTTTTTTTGAGTCCAAATTTCAAAAACTGACCGTCACATCCAAGCATAAGCATAGCGTGAACAGGTGCTTAACCTAGAGTCACCAAGTCATATACATTCAAGGAAAAAAGGAAGCACACTGTAGCAGCATAACATGCAAATATGAAAATAGAAAAATGAATTGCATTGCTGCATTAGAAATATGAAAAATTGAGAAAGTTTAGAACATAAAATGGCCAAGTTATGGCGTTTTTAATAAAACCAGGGCCACTTCCCTCCACAGAGATATAGACTTCAGTCTAAACGGAGGATTTTTCATAGGTTCCCATTCAGATGGAGACTTCAGTCTAGTGAGGATTGGCATAGACAGGGACCTGGAAAACGAGAAATGCCGTAACAGGGCTTCCAGGTACACATAGCTTGGCCATTTTATGTACTAAAATTTCTCACTTTTTCATATTTCTAATGCAGCAATGCAATTCATTTTTCTATTTTAATATTTGCATGTTATGGCGCTACAGTGTGCTTGTTTTTTTGGGTAGACATTAATGTAAGTCTGTTACAAAATCCATTGATCTCTGACTGTCATGGGTCGAGTATCACAGGACTATAGGATGGAGGATCAAAGTGAATGTAGATGGAGCAGGAATTGTAGGATTTCTAGCCACTGTGCAGTGTGAAGGCTTGGAAGAATGAAAATTGCAAGGATGAAAATTTGTTACAAGAAATCAATCACTCACCGGCAATAAGAATCACACTTTTTTTATTGATTAACACAACATAATTTTTTTAGAAATTTTTTTGAAAAAATATTCATAACATTTACATATTACTTGAGTGGTCCTTTGTGACACTCTGTTCTTCCATCTTTCACTGCTGGTCAGGCTGCCCAACACCAGCACAGGAGTATTGGTCAATGCACGGCACCTTCGGGACTCATAAAATAGTAAAGGTTTCTCTCACACGCACACCAGAGTTGGATGGTCTTCCCAGACTCACGTTGCGCAGAGGATTACATTGTGACCGCTGGTACTCCAAATCTACCTCTGAGCTGTACTCCCGAGCATAGTTACGGAGTACACAGCATGCCTTAATCACAGCGCCAACGGTGTCTGTATCCAACTGGATGGCAGTGTGAAAGATCCTCCACTGACTAGTCATGATCCTGAAGGTGCATTCCACATATCTGCGTGCACGACTCAGCAGATAATTTAAAATCCTCCGCCGGTCATCCAGTCCCCTTCGTGGGTATGGGCGCAGCAGGGTTGTCATTAAGGGAAACGCCTCATCCGATACCATCACAAAGGGCACTGGATCTGTGGAACCCGGCAAAGGTCTTGGGGCTGGGAGCGTTCCGCAATTTTGAAGAATTTGCTGACCAATCTGTGATGTTCGCAACACCCGAGAGTCCCCAGTACTGCCATAGGCACCAACGTCGATGGCAAATTTGTAATGTGCATCAGCCACCGCCATCAGGACCACCGAAAAATACTTCTTATAATTAAAGAAGCGTGATCCTGATCGCGGTGGCTGCTGAACCCTTACATGTTTACCATCAACTGCACCTATGCAGCTTGGGATATTGGCCACAGACCGAAAGCCTGCTGCAACCTGCAGCCAAGTCTCCTTGGTTGGGGAAGGCATCACCATGGGCTGCAATTTCTGCCAGATCACGTTACATGTGCACCTCACAATTTGAGAGATGGTGGATTTACCAACTCTAAATTGGAGGTGTAGGGATGTATAGCTCTCTCCTGTGGCCAAAAACCCGCAAAGAAAAAGAAAAAAAATATTAGAAATGTGACAAAAACATGTAATTAAACGTGTTTTACATATCCCAATCTAAGAGTCACCATGAAAAAATGTACAAAAGATATCCACGTCCATCTATGTGTCAGTGTGTGTGCGGCAGATATATGTCAACCGTCTGCTGCCCATGCAGTGTATCATTCCCACACGGATGGCTGCCAGGGAAGAAGTGCAACAGGAAGCAAAGACACGGTATCAGGTAGCGAAGAAAAAGCCCATTATTCCCTGATGGCAATGAAATACAGCAAAGAAGGGGAGAATGATGGCAGCATCTTCATCACCTGATGCCAGGGAACAGCGCTTTATGCAGCGCTTCTTCACCTGTGCAATGCGTGTCACACAGAGGACATCAATGTGTGTTGTCTGTGTCCACGTGTTCGTGACACTTTGAGAACCGTGCAACTGTTCTAAATCAGACATGTCAGCGTTTTGGACACACGGACACACGGGCCACAAAAACACGCTGACATGTGCCTCAACCCATCAATTGGAGTGGGTGTACGTGTGTCAGTGTCTCAGGTACATGTGAAAAGTTTCCGCAAATGGACCTGACACACTGACGTGTGAAAGAGCCTCAATCACATACAAACAAAAAACTATATACTTACCGCAAGGTGATGAGCAGCCTTTCCTCAGCAGTGATCGCCTTCCTCATTATGGTATCGGCAAAGGTCAGATGCGGTGCTAATATATCTAACAATCGGTCGAAAGCCGGGATGGACAGCCGGCAGAACAAGATGAATTTGTCCAGAAATCTGAAATTAAATGATGAAAAAAATGGTTATTTGCTGTTGATAATATTTTAATAGACGGATTAAAGATATTTTGAACTTACCGCCTCAAATCTTGGTAAAGGACATAAAAATGTCCCTTCTCCTGTCGCTCAGCTACAAGCGGGTGCACCCACATTCTTCTGTTTCACTTCCTCCTTCGTCGCTCCTGCAACTAAAATATAAATAAATGTTACTGATAAAAAAAAGAGGCGATGTGCACACGTAGCGTAATAGCTGGGCAAAGTTCACCGCAATTAAATAATCTCACACCGCCGCCTATTCTGCATCTGTCCTAAAAGACAGCATGTTCCAAAAAAACAAAACTAATGTCCCCCAATAGACTCAGCGGTGCTCAGGGCATGTTCGGCTCCCAATTCTTTTTAAAAAAGTGATGTTAGGTGACGTGACGGTTGCCAGAACGCGACGGTTGCCAGAACGCGATGTCATGAGACCTAATTTGCACATACCATTATGGCAACGGAATGGAAGATGCCGGGAGCGTGGTGAAAGGAAAGGACTCCGTTGGCTGCCGGAGGGTGAGTATATCCCTATTGTATTTTTTTTTTATATATTGTTTACCAGATTATTTTAGCCTGGCCTGGAACACAGTATACACTACTCCAGACCCTGGGTACCATCCGCACATCAAGCACTAAATTTACGTATGGTGGCCATAGCCGCATGCATTATATGATCGTTTCAGTGCACTCCTATAGCAACGTTATCGCCACCATTCCCCTCCAAAAATTATGATGCTGCATATTTTGCCACTATAGGAGTGCATAGGAGGCATTTTTTTAAACAGGTTGTGCGGAAAATTAAAATGTAGTGTCTATAGTGTCAGGGCGCACACCTGTCAAATGCACAGGGCACAAAACCGCTGATGAACGCATTCAAGCGCTATACCCTGCGGCCGCCATGTTAAAGATAGGGTACCATTGCACATGCGACCTATAGCGCAGGATGTGCTGCGCGATAAAACGTAATGTGAAACCAGCCTTACCTCCTCTCTGTGGCGATTAATGTTTTGCAGCATAAACCACATCAAAAGGATTCTACATGGCCTGCGGAGCAGGCATCGCTGTGTGATCTGGTTCTTGGGCCGCGGGGCAATATGCTGGGCGCTCCAATGCTGGATATTTGTGCTACTCATACTTGCTTTTGGATAGCAAAATGGAGATTGGGGGTTGGACAAGGAAATGACATCACCTTCCTTTTTTTTTTCCTCATTCAAGTTGACTTAACTTTATGTATGTTTTTGCTGTTAAAAACACTGACAAAACTGCATCAAAAACCGCACTGAAAACTGTTGAAAAACCGCAGAAAAACCGCACATGCGTTTTTTGCCAGCTGCAGTTTATTGGTGAAAAAAAAGGCACCAGAATCCGCAGCGTGTGCACATACCCTAAGAGTTCTGACTGCTACAGACCAGTTAGACGCTCCTAATCAACTCGTTACCTGCAAATTAAAGGCAGCTGTCTTAGTCATAGTTACCATTATAAAAGACTCCTGTCCACAGACTCAATTAATCAGTCAGTCTCTAACCTCTACAATACTGGCAAGACCAAAGTGCTTTCTAAGGATGTCAGGGACAAGATCATAGACTTGCACAAATCTGGAATGGGCTACAAAACCATAAGTAAGATGCTGGGTGAGAAGGAGACAACTGTTGGTGCAAAAGTAAGAAAATGGAAGAATTACAAAATGACTGTCAATCGACATCGATCTGGGGCACCATGCAAAATCTCACCTCGTGGGGTATCCTTAATCATGAGGAAGGTGAAAGATCAGCCTAAAACTACACGGGGGAAACTTGTTAATCATCTCAAGGCAGCTGGGAGCACAGTCTCCAAGAAAACCATTGATAACACATTACACTGTAAAGGTCTAAAATCCTACAGTTCCTGCAAGGTCCCCCTGCTCAAGAAGGCACATGTGCAGGTCCGTCTGAAGTTTGCCAATGAACACCTGGATGATTCTGTGAGTGATTGAGAGAAGGTGTTGTGGTCAGATGAGACAAAGATTGAGGTCTTTGGCATTAACTTAACTCGCCGTGTTTGGAGGAAGAGAAATGCTGCCTATGACCCAAAGACCCAAAGACCAAGTATGTCAAGTATGGAGGTGGAAACATTATGTTTTGGGGGTGTTTCTCTGCTAAGGGCACAGGACTACTTCACCGCATCAATGGGAGAATGGATGGAGCCATGTACCGTAAAATCCTGAGTGACAACCTCCTTCCCTCCACCAGGACATTAAAAATGGGTTGTGGCTGGTTCTTCCAGTAAGACAATGACCCAAAACATGCAGCCAAGGCAACAAAGGAGTGGCTCAAAAAGAAGCACAATAAGGTCATGGAGTGGCCTAGCCAGTCTCCAGACCTTAATCCCATAGAAAACTTATGGAGGTTGCTGACGCTCAGAGGTGACAAGTGACAGCCCCAAAATCTTACTGATTTAGAGATGATCTGCAAAAAGGAGTAGACAAAAATTCCTCCTGACATGTGCGCAAACCTCATCATCAGCTGCAAAAAACGTCTGACTGCTGTGCTTGCCAACAATGGTTTTGCCACCAAGTATTAAGTCTTGTTTGCCAGAGGGATCAAATACTTATTTTTCACTGCAAAATGCAAATAAATTTATATAATTTTATACAATGTGATTTTCTGGATTTTATTTTTGATATTCTATCTCTCAATGTTAAAATTAACCTACCCTTAAAATTATAGACTGTTCATGTCCAGTGGGCAAACTTACAAAATCAGGGATCAAGTACGTATTTCCCCCACTGTATGTATCCACAAGCAACACTTAAAGTGAACCTGTCCTATTTATTAGGCTACCTAAACCAATACCATGCCACAATTATTGTCATGACACAGCTGTCGGGTGACTCGGGGTCAGGGGCACCTTTCCTGGCCCTAACACTAGGGGGTGCCCTAGCTTGCCCTGTTCCCCAGAATACTTCAGATGGTGAAGATGCTGGGGCCTCCGCCCAAACCTTATCTCCTAAGTTAGCCTTCCATCTGTTCCCTTCCCCCACCCAGGGAAGAGGGGGCCCTACATTGCACTGCAGTACACCAACCCGCAGGGCTGCCATCAGGGCATGACAGCCCTAACAAGTGTATGGGGTCCGGTGATTAGGGGGCCCGACCATGCTGGCAGCCCGGTCTGCGCTAGGGCCCCCCTACATTTTATTCAGGCTTCTCCAGCTTACACTAAATGAAAGCCCAGCGCATGTCGGGCCCCCCCGGGCCCCGGGCAGACCCGCCCGCGCCATGGTTCAGCCGCAATCCCCCCATGCACAATAGTCCATCCTCAGCGCCGCCCCCTCATGTGACGTTACATGCTGCTCTGCTCCACTTCCTCATTCCGGAGCAGAGAGAGCAGCATGCTGCAGTGTGCCATGTGGGATTGGGAGGCAGTGGGAGGCTGCAGTCGGACTCGCAGAAGACGGTGGACGTGGACGGCAGCAGGGTAAGGTAAGTAGTCTGTTAGTGTCTCTCTCTGCGGGGGAATGCTTTAACCCTATGTGCGGTCATCCTCTAGGTCAGTGATACTCAGCTTGTGGCTTTGAAGCCGCCGGAATACTACAAGTCCCAGCATGCCCGGTCATCCACAGTCTGTAGGTCTTCACATTATACTGCCCACTGCACGGATCCTGGAACCATCCTCACCGCGATCCACAAACCAGTCACCCTGTTGTCAAACGCCACTTGCTGGCTGTGCCCAGCCCTCCATATTCTCCTCCGCGGGCATCTCCACCCACAGCGCTGGCATCGCTGGTCTATGCCTCCTCTTCAATGTTTACTGCTCCGAGCCCACAATCCGGGACCAGAAGTCAGGATGCCCTATCAGACGGTGCAGAAGCCATTGTACCAAGTCTAAGGAAGGAAAGCCACTGGTTACTCTTATCAGGGACCCCCATGTCCTGGGAGAGACCCCATACCCGAAGGGCACAAAAGAGACCCTTGTCCTAAGATAGACAGCTGTGACCCCTATATCCTGCTATATCCTGAGGGGGCAAAGGCTGTATATCTAGCAGGGGGTGGAAGGAACCCCTATATCAGGCAGGGAGGCAGGAACACTTTATCCTAAGGGGTAGAGACCCCTATACCCATGGGAGGGGGGGCAGAGACCCCTATATCTAGGGGTGGGGGTAGATACTCCTATATCCAGGGGTGGGGGCCACAGACCCCTATTTCCGGGGAGGGTTGGGAGGGCAGAGACCACTATATCCAGGGGTGGGGGGAGAGAACCCTATATTCAGGGGTGGGGGCAGATACTCCTATATCCAGGGGTGGGGCCCGCAGACCCCTATTTCCAGGGAGGGGTGGGAGGGCAGAGTCCCCTATATCCAGGGGTGGGGGGAGTGAACCCTATATTCAGGGGTGGGGGCAGATACTTCTATATCCAGGGGTGGGGCCCGCAGACCCCTATTTCCAAGGTGGGGGGGCAGATACTCCTATATCTAGGGGTAGGGGGGCATAGTTCCATTTTTCCAGTTGGGGGGCTATATCCAGGGGTGGGGGACAGAGACCCCTATATCCAGGGTTAGGGGAAGTGACCCCTATATACACGAGGGGCAGGAACCCTGTATCCTAAGGGGGAAGGGACCCCTATGTCTAGGGGGGTGGGGGAGAAGACCTCTAAATCCAGGGGGATGGCACAGGGAAGCAATATATACTGGGTACATACTGTGTGGGGGCTTGAGCCTATATCTAGAGGAATGAGAAAATGGAAACGGTCTTAGGAGTGCAGGAAAGAGACTCAGACAAGAGATGGGCTTAAACCACAACGCGTTTTGACGGAGGATCCGTCTTCATCAGGTGGAAGTTTATTAATGACATAGGGGATGGGGTATTTAAATGGGAGGCAGCCAATCACAACAGTCAAAACAGTCACATGTTATGATAGTCACATGTTACGACAAGATGACATCATATATTATAAAAAAAAAAAAGGAAATAGAAACGACTTACATAAAACGTGAGATAAAACAGCATGAGGTAAACAAGTTTTAAATGTATAAAATGTGCAAAAAGGAGCAATAAAATAATATAGATAAAAATGAATAAAATTATTAACAGGTTAGTAGACCAGTAAAAAGACCAATAAAAAAGCGAGAACCCATATTAATAATAAAAGCATGTAAACAATAGCATCTAGGTAAAACGCACTGATGCTAAAAAGGCAGAATATCCGAAATGGCTTTCTCCTGCACAGCCTTTCCAAACATTTTTTAACTGTGCATCAAAAAAATCCAAAAACTTTGAAACTAACGATTATTGACCACATACCTGATACCGTGGCTGATCGCTTCAACAGTTTAATCAATAAAGAAAGCTTTTGGATATTCAAGCTTGGCACACTTGCCCCTGAAGGCCTGAATTTAACTATAGATAAAGTGACCAGATAACTTTATTTTCCTTTTTTTTTTTTTAAGAAATTACCACATGTACAAACCACACAACAATTGCTAATAACTCCTCCAGCACTCCTTTTCATACCAACTACTTTCCCTCCGTTAGCCATGTAGCATAAAGCTAGCTCTGACAAAAATTAGTAGTAGAGCCCAGATAGGAAAAGGAGTGGCTAACCATGGCCGATTAACCCCTGTTCTGCCAGAAAAAATAAACACATTTAATATGATGGAGAAGTGCTTCTTATCAGCGCTGTATTGGGAGCAATCGGACGCTGAGGTCTTCTGGATCCACTCTGTCGCGGTAACCCCTTGACAATTTTGCCATTTTTCAGTATTTCGATAATTTCTAGTAACTCTGTCAGGTTTAGCTTTATTGGGGTCGTGAGCCCCATGCCAGTTACCCTCTTCCAGTTATCCTGGCTTTTCCAGGAGCAGTTCAGAAGTAGCCGCTGTAATCCAACCCCTGGGCATGATTGATGTCCTCCAAACTGAAACAGTCTGTCCCATCTGTTTTGTGTGGAAGACATTAATCATGCCCGGATTGTGGGGTTGCAGAATCTGTGGCTGGAACTATTCCAGTATAAGGTTCCGACCTGATGACTAAAAGAGGGTAATGTGATTCTATAGGTGCTGCTGCAAAATATTTAAAATTTCTGAATGTCACAATTTTTTTAACTTACAGAGACACTTCACTAAATGTCAAGGTCACTGCACTACTAGATCATGACCATGGCTAGAGCATTTACATGCTAGCTTTTAACTAGTTATGTACTGGTTATTTTCCTGCGACAGTTGTGGTCAATATACTCACTGTCCATGGTCCTGAATAAGGACAAGTGTATTCTCATTTCAATTACTTTCTCTTAAATGTACACCAAACATCCCACCCAATAAACCTGTAGACTTCACACTCAAAAGTATTACTCTTCTTAACATGTGCACAACTCATGATTTTTATTATATGCTGTGATTTATTCCCTCAAACATTAAGCAGTGATATGTCTTCAAATAATTTGCAGCTGTCACCATAAGTAGAGTGCTACAAAACCTCATACTTTACCTTTCACAGGATAATCACTAATGACTTATTATTATTCCTTTACATTCATATATTAATACGTCAAACTTTTTTAATGTTTTAAACAAATCACTGTACCCTATTCTTAATAGTGCCTAAAGAACAACTAAGAATGGGGGTTCTACTTCTTTATTTAGGAGCAAAATGAGTCAATAAGATTCAGAATCAATGGGGTCTTTACCAGACTTAGGGACTCTTGTAAATGATCCAGAAACAATCCAGTTTGTAGGATAGAATTATACAGCTTAAGCAATTTGGGGGACGAAAAAATCTGCTTTATGTTTGTACAACTCAATAGGAAAACCATCAGTCCCTAAGGATTTTTTTCTGGTAAAGGACATGATGGTATCCATCAACTGCTTTTCAGTTAGGCTGCACTGTCTGGGGAGAGTGTAAGAAGATGAGCCAAGAGAGTCACCGGTTTCCAGTGCACTTTAGGGCCTGCACTATCAGGACTGTCATCACTGTTACCAGGGGAGGTTTCCTGTGGGAGGGAAGGGCCTTCACACTGGACAGCAGGGGGCACGGGGAATATAAGGAAGACTGAGCACGGGAATGGGTCAGACTTGGCGGGAAAGCGACAGGAGAAGGTTGACTCCATCTCCATTGCTCCGGCTGACCCTAAGATTGACTTTGACGCTATTAAGTTATCGTCTGACCCTGTTCTTTTGGACAGCCCAGTCCTGCCTGTGGTAACAGATAAGTTGACTTGCTCTGTTCCTAGAGACTACTC
Organism: Dendrobates tinctorius; assembly: GCF_039654945.1. Taxonomy (NCBI): domain Eukaryota; kingdom Metazoa; phylum Chordata; class Amphibia; order Anura; family Dendrobatidae; genus Dendrobates; species Dendrobates tinctorius. The sequence goes on along the minus strand of NW_027361834.1, from coordinate 2,431,323 downwards.
CAGAGGACCGCCTGATACCGTGGTCTGTGAGCGTGCACAAGGCTCGTGTTGAGCACCATCCCTGAGGAATCTACACAAAGGACTGTTTCTACATTCCAGCGCACTCAAGCCAAACATGACGGATCCATCAGCATCATCGGGAGACAGTGCTTCTCCTTCCTCCGTAATAGAGCCAGAGACTTTGTCCACGATTTGCGACGCCTTATGGAGATTTTTCAGCCTTTCCCCTGCAAGAACTGCAAGAGATTAGTTACTTTGTTTTTGCATATCTTTCTCTTGTGCATTGTGTTTGTGCTCAATTTCCGTAGTGACAAAAAACCTTTAAGTGCCATTATATTGATATCTAATGATATAGTGATAAACAGACACTCTAAATGTGGATTGTCTATATGCTGCGTTGGATTTTAGTTTATGTAGGCAAAAAAAACAAGGCACTCCAGAGAAAAAGGAAGGTTGTTCGGTGCTCAAGTAAGGTTTCCAACCCATAAATATGTACAAAAATACTTGGCACTCAAAAATGAAGAAGCAGTATATTCTTTATTTAGCATCCAGACAAAAATAGACTCATATCGTATGAACGTTTTCGGTCCAACAACGGACCTTCATCAGAAAGGTTTTTTGGTTTCTTTTTGTAGAAAACTATAATTTACAGACAGAGTAAACAAGAGAACAAAACAAAAAAATTTTTTTGTCAGAAACTGCAACGAACATACACTCACTGGCCACTTTATTAGGTACACCATGCTAGTAAGGGGTTGGACCCCCTTTTGCCTTCAGAACTGCCTCAATTCTTCGTGGCAGAGATTCAACAAGGTGCTGGAAGCATTCCTCAGAGATTTTGGACCATATTGACATGATGGCATCACACAGTTGGCGCAGATTTGTCGGCTGCACATCCCTGATGCGAATCTCCCGTTCCACCACATCCCAAAGATGCTCTATTGGATTGAGATCTGGTGACTGAGGAGGCCATTTGAGTAGAGTAAACTCATTGTCATGTTCAAGAAACCAATCTGAGATGATTCGAGCTTTATGACATGGCGCATTATCCTGCTGAAAGTAGCCATCAGATGTTGGGTACATTGTGGTCATAAAGGGATGGACATGGTCAGCAACAATACTCAGGTAGGCTGTGGCGTTGCAACGATGCTCAATTGGTACCAAGGGGCCCAAAGAGTGCCCAGAAAAAATTCCCCACACCATGACACCACCACCACCAGCCTGAACCGTTGATACAAGGCAGGATGGATCCATGCTTTCATGTTGTTTACGCCAAATTCTGACCCTACCATCCGAATGTCGCAGCAGAAATCGAGACTCATCAGACCAGGCAACGTTTTTCCAATCTTCTACTGTCCAATTTCGATGAGCTTGTGCAAATTGTAGCCTCAGTTTCCTGTTCTTAGCTGAGAGGAGTGGTACCCAGTGTGGTCTTCTGCTGCTGTAGCCCATCTGCCTCAAAGTTCGACGCACTGTGCGTTCAGAGATGCTCTTCTGCCTACCTTGGTTGTAACGGGTGGCAATTTGAGTCACTGTTGCCTTTCTATCAGCTCGAACCAGTCTGCCCATTCTCCTCTGACCTCTGGCATCAACATGGCATTTCCGGCCACAGAACTGCCGCTCACTGGATTTTTTTTCTTTTTCGGACCATTCTCTGTAAACCCTAGAGATGGTTGTGCGTGAAAATCCCAGTAGATCAGCAGTTTCTGAAATTCTCAGACCAGCCCTTCTGGCACCAACAATCATGCCACGTTCAAAGGCACTCAAATCACCTTTCTTCCCCATACTGATGCTCGGTTTGAACTGCAGGAGATTGTCTTGACCATGTCTACATGCCTAAATGCACTGAGTTGCCGCCATGTGATTGGCTGATTAGAAATTAAGTCTTAACACACAGTTGGACAGGTGTACCTAATAAAGTGGCCAGTGAGTGTATGTTTCTATTACAATTGCATTTAAAAGGGTCAAACGTCAGAAGAATAAACTAACGTGAAGGATGGTGACTGCAGAAATTCATTCCAGCAGTGTAGAAGAAGCTCTCAAAATTGATCTGTGTCATATTTGAAGCTATGTGCTCCCGGAGTGTTCATCAGTACGAGAGAGATGCCTACAGTGACATAAATGTTTATCTGAAAGAGATATAACTGGTATTATATAGAGGCTGGAGCACGAGTCTATCTGGTTGGAATTAGATAAATGTGACTGGATAAAGCAGGGCTACAGGAATGGGTTAACAGGAATGGGTTAACAGCGCTAGGAGTGCAGGCTCTGCAAACAGATACAGCGCTTAGTGCCTGCAGGAGAAATCCAGGGTGCCGCCATGTGAGGCCATATTAAGAAGGGAATGTCTATATGATGCGTAGTAAATTGCAATGTGGCCACAAGTACCTTCTTTAGATCATGTGACATACTGCGCAGACGCACTGTTTACACAGATGATAGGGACAGGGCCTGCAACTTCAATGCGGAGACGCGATACTTAGCGTCTCTTGTTACTATGACACCGTCTCTGCTCTTGCGCGATTTCCGGTCTAGCGGTAACACCCTGACACAGTACGCGTCCTCCATGCGGTAAGCTTAAACAACTGTTGAGAATCAGTAATTACCTTTTGTGTATATAAATTAAGGGGACTCACAAGCATCACCATGCCTTTCCACCCCTGATGAAGTCACGACAGTGACGATACGCGTCGGGTTATGGGAGCCAGAACTTGTACCTTAACATTCATGAATCTATTATGAGTACACATGTTTTGTGAGCATGTCTGGTCTAATTGCAGCTTAGGTTGGTAAAGTATGATAGGGGTGTACACACATCTGTGGATATCTGACAAAAAAAACCCTACCTTGCTTTTCTAGAGATGTTTTTGAGGTGCAGATGACAAGAGCGAGCCAGTGATCGAATGTGGGGGGGCGAAGGAAAGCTCGGAGTCAAGTATGACCCCAAGACAGCGGGCATGTTGCTGGGGAGTAATAGTGGAACGACACACGGAAATGGCAATGTCGGGTATAGGTACATTAGTAGAGGGAGGAAGCACAAGGAGTTCAGTCTTTGACAGGTTCAGTTTCAGATAGAGGAAAACAAAAATGTGTAAAAAACTCTATCGCTAATATGTATGCCTTTATGCAGATTTGAAATATCATGCGATTTTGGGGACTGGTTTGTCTATTACTAAACCCTTAGACTGATATTTGGTGCCAATCCTTATCATATTCTGGCTTATTATCGTCTTTACTATGGACTTTATACTGTATATACTGTATATACTGCCTCTACCTTGTGCAAGTCATTACACTGGCTACCCATCCACTCCAGAATCCAGTACAAACTTATTACCCTCACCCACAAAGCTCTCCATGGCTCAGCACCACCCTACATCTCCTCCCTTGTTTCAGTATACCACCCTACCCATGCTCTCCGTTCTGCTGATGATCTGAGGTTAGCATCCTCAATAATCAGAACCTCCCACTCCCGTCTCCAAGACTTTACACGTGCTGCGCCAATTCTTTGGAATGCACTTCCCAGGTCAATACAATTAGTCCCCAATCCCCACAATTTTAAGCGTGCCCTGAAAACGCATTTATTCAGACTGGCCTACCGCCTCAACACATTAACCTAATCTATCCCTGCTTGGCCCAGCAAAAAGTTTTACCATAACCAGGTTCCCCGCATCAAGTTCCCACATGCTTTATGCATCCATTAGCCCTCTGTGTCTGAACTGTTACACACTTAACATTATGGGTGGTCCATACAATTAGGGCAACTGTTACCACCCACCTTTCGTATCTACCTTTTTCCTCATAGATTGTAAGCTTGCAAGCAGGGCCCTCATTCCTCTTGGTATCTGTTATGATCTATGTGATTATTGTTATGCTGTAATATCTATTGTCTGTACATGTCCCCTCTGGATTGTAAAGAGCTGCGGAATATGTCAGCGCTATAGAAATAAAATGTATTATTATTATTATATTCCTTATATATAGAGCTGTATATTCATATTTTGTAAGCTTATTTATATGGACACCTGTTATGAATGGGTCAGTGAGGAGGATGGCAGGAACAGGCTAAGCCACCAGAAAACCAGAGAGGTTGGTAACTAAGCAGATTGCAGACCCCTGATCCTATCAACACAACTAGTAGTAGCCGTGGAGCGTTCCTATGATGCCCTAGACGCCTCGGCATAGCCGGAGAACTAACTAAGCCTAAAGCCAGAAAGGTGAAATCTAAACTGCCCCGGAACAGATCCCCAAAGGAATAGACAGCCCCCAAACATATATTGTCTGTGAGACAAGATGAGACACAAACACAGGCAGAAAACAGACTGAGCAAACGGTGGGGCCCAAGCTGTCTAGTCAGGGCAGGACAGAAAAGATACTGTCTGCAATCACGCAAAAACCCTAAAAATCCAACACATCTGATATACAAAAAACCTGAGGTCACACAACCTCTCCCCCGCTAGATCAGCACTCTAGTATGAACTGGAAGCAAAGCAAAAGATACTAACATAACAGGGGACTGAGCAAACTGACACAAGCTGTAACATATGAGCGGGGCCAGCGCTGCCCCCAGCAGGGAGTACGCTGAACCCTAGCAACAAAGCAGAAAGCAAAAAAAAGGTATAACCAGATTAGATGCAAAGGATTTGCAAAAGAATCACTTAACTGAACCATGCAGATCAGGCAGGAGACAAAAGAACTCCAAATGCACAAGGAGGAAATCACCAGCAACCACCAAGGGAATGTTAGAAGTCGGATTCCTGCGTTTACTCAGCAGGGATCCAGATCCTCACATTCTGCACTCTCCTCCTATTTTTCCACTGCAGAGGAGATTTCAGAGGAGATTGCCTTGCAGCAAATCTCTCCTGAGGCTAAGCCCTTCTGTCCTCTTACTGGGCATGCTCATGATTTCCCATTGGAGATCGGGAGTCATGTGCTCAGGTCCCACTCCAGTTCTCATTGGTCCATCTCAGAGATCTGGAAGCGTGCAGAAGGTCCCGGCTGCTATAAAAGGCACGCCTGGCTTTTCCGCCATGCGCAAGTATAGTTATACTTGCTGCTGTGTGTATGACGACTGATGCATGATTCTGGTGACTGACTCATTTGAAACCCCTTCCCTCTGATATTACGCATGTGAATAGGGACTGAGTTAGTTTCAGCACCAGCGCTCCTCTACTTCAACTTGCACAGCTGCTAGCGTCCGACATTGCGATTGCGCCTTGCCTTTGTCGGCAGTGTCCACGCCGCGCTGCAGTAGCAGCCTCCTTTGCGTTCGCAGTTGCAACACCGCGCACACGGTAGGTCTAGATGGAGGTAGTGCCGCCTTGGACTACTCCTGTGACCGTATACCATGTGTGCGTTTTTTACTGAGTATTGTGACTACAACAGGCTCAGTTATTTGTGTTTGTACTTTTGGCATCTCCAAGAGTTTAACTGAGATTGTTCTGCGCACCTGGGTGGAGTTTAACCCTGTGTGCAATTCCGCCATATTGCTCCTGCCACCACTTAGCAGCGGTTATTTCACCTACTGCACGGTGGACCCCGAGTGGCGAACGCACTTTATTTATATTTTTATTTAGTGCGTTCCGCCGTTCCTAACAGGGAAGCCTGCTCAATTATATGCTCCCAGCCAGTAATCCCAGCTTCCCAATTATCATCATCAGGTGGCAAACTCCCATCAACCTGGCCAGGTCCACTACTCCCAGTAACCACCAGAGGGAGCAGAGGGGGCTTCGGCTCAGGAGTCGGAGCAAGGGAATTCACAACAGACACCTTATACTGTATATTCCTTATATATAGAGCTGTATATTCATATTTTGTAAGCTTATTTATATGGACATGTTTACATATTGATTTGATATCCATCTAGATAGCTGTACATCTTTTCTATATGGTACAGGGTTATTCGCTGCTCCCATTTACATAGGTTACCACTAGGTAATTATGTGCATATTTTAAATGTTTTTAAACTTTTGTGGTGTTGTGTATGTCCCATGAAATAAAATTGTTATTTTTGTAAGGTAATCCCTGCTTTTGTATATGTCTCTTTGGCTTTTTGGTTTATATCAATTTCCGTAGTTGCTGTTATTAGTCTTGCCTCCCTGCATGGAGTATTCCTTGTTTAACTGCCTGTACAGTAAATTCTGTTAACCCCTTCTCTGTCTCCGGCTCTCCACTGCATTCAACGAACTTCTTCCCTTTACAAGAGCACTCCAAAGGAGATCATATACAAATTTGTCATTTGATTGGGCCAACCTAGACTTGTAAACTCTGCAAATGCCGATTTTAGTTTCAAAGTTCAGTAGCCATGATACCATTCATATCCTGAACTGCTACAACAGGCGGTTCAGCATTCTCCCTTTTTGCTAAACAAAGAATAAGTGCCCTTTTTTGTCTTCTTGATCAGAGATATGATACCAGGTATATATGTTTTCTTTAAGTATAATCAGTTAACAAGATTTTAAATATTTTTTTTTTGGTGGTTCAGATTGAAAGTGGTTATTTGGTAAGGGGTGTTACACATAAGTAGTCTCAGCTTGAGACAGTTGATCATCCAAGGCCAATCTAGTTCTGTGTAATGATTTCCTGTACAAAGAAGAAGGACCCCCTTCTAAAGGCTATTATAAGCTTCCCATACATCCCTCTCAGGAGATGAGTCAACATTAACAACCCAATATATTTTAGTCTCCTTAATCATATGATTTTGCACTTACCGTATATCCTTTCTAACCAGAGGGTACTAAATCTACAAGAGGGACAGCTCTGAATTGAATTGAATAAGTCTAGAACCTACTTGGAAGGGAGAGAGGATTAGTATTCCTCTGGGAAGATGTATAATTTACTAAAGGAAGGCATTCTGCAGATCCAAAACATAATCAATATGGGAAAATGTCTTATGTGTATGAGAATGACAAGAATACAGTACATCATGTGGGTGCTGAAGTCTCCACACCTCTTGAAGTGAGTAAGCGGAGGCCCAGTTGGATAAATGCGGAGGGGTTGGTTGGTGTGCGTGAGATGATCTCTGACATGGTCCATTTCCAGGTAGAGTCCCCTAAAAATATTACTGAGGCTAGATGCAATTCTGCAGTGTTGCTATCAGTGTATCAAGAGTGGGAGAAGAGGGTTGCATTGACAATCCAACACAATGAGCAGCACTTCGAACACATTTTATAAGTGGTCATAAACTTGTAAATAACTCATGAAAGAATAAAGTTACGTTAAAACCAAGCACACCATTGTTTTTCTTGTGAAATTCTCAATAAGTTTGATGTGTCATATGACCCTCTTCCCACAGAAAAAAATAAAGATTAATCCAAAATGGCCGACTTCAAAATGGCCACCATGGTCACCACCCCATCTTGAAAGTTTCCCCCCTCCCATATACTAATGTGCCACAAACAGGACGTTGATATCACCAACCATTCCCATTTTATTTAGCTGTATCCGTATAAATGATCCCAGCAAAGAGCAAACAGATGAACGGCATACTAGGGCACACAAATCACCACATTACCAGACGAAGCTATTTATCTGAAGTATTGCGGCATATGATTCAGTCAAAAAATGGAGGTGCTTGCATGAAAAAACGTGAATATTTCAATGTGAAGCGAAAAAAGAAATACCGTATTTTTCGGACTATAAGACGCACTGGACCATAAGATGCAACCCAATTTTCAGAAGGAAAATAGGGGGAAAAAAATAATGTGTCAAATGGGGGTCCGTCTTACAGTCCGAATTCAGCTTACCTGGGAAGGGATCCGGCACAGGTGGAGAAGTAGTCACAGGGGTCACTCAGTGGTCCAGGCTCGTGCGGTGGCGGCTCTGTGCTGGGGCAGGTTGGTTGTGCTGGGGCAGCTGTGCTGGGGTAGGTGCAGCTGTGCTGGGGCTGTGACAGCTGTCCTGGGGTAGGGGCAGCTGTGCTGGGGTAGGTGCAGCTGGGGCAGCTGTGCTGGGGTAGGTGCAGCTGTGCTGGGGCAGGGGCAGCTGTGCTGGGGTAGGTGCAGCTGTGCTGGGGCAGCTGTGCTGGGGCAGGTGGGCTCTGCGCTGGTGGCAGCGGGCGGCGCTCTGTGATGCGGTGGTGGCAGCGGGCTGTGCTCCGGTGCAGGGGCGGCGGCTCCGCCGGCATTTCTTGGCAGCCCGGAGGCCCTCGCACAGCCCATGTTGCGGTGGCCTCCGGGAGCATGGACGCCGGGAAGATGGCCGCCGGTCCGGGGACGGCGCATGCGCGGCTTAAGATCTCGTTTATATTATTTTTTGCCCATGTGGTTATTTTTATATTGGAAAAACTATAAGACCACTTACGATACGTTTTGGTGAACACTATAGATCTATTACATCAGGAAAGGGCTCACTGCGATTAATTAAGCATATTCAAGATGTGCATAAAGCTAACCCAGAAATTTTGAGTTTTGCAGGGATTGAAAAGGTCAATTTTCCACCTCAAGGAGGTAACCATGACAAAGCTTTATTGCAACAAGAAGCAAAATGGATCCTGAAAGCGAACACACAAGGTCCTTTAGGACTAAATGACCGGATCGATCTATCAGTATTTTTATAAAAAATGTTATATAAAAAATTGTATGTAAAGTTATTTAGATTATAATCTTTCTATGATATTGTAAAAATATAGATCATCTTGTAAATCGATATGGAAAGATTTATTCTTTACTAGTATCTTGCACTCTGTATATTGAATAACTGTATTTTTTTGTAAATGTTTGTTTCACAACTTGTTATGTATGTTAATTAGTAAGGTCTGTGATCCTATAAAGGGAATGACCTTTAGCTAAACCCCTCACCTGGACCCGTAGAAGCGAGTAATCGCGAAACGGCCGTTGTCCGGCACCTCCCTCCCCTAGCATTCCTCTAACGTCCTGCATGTCCACACTTTTGATGGAATTTATGTGAAATAAAGACGCACAGTTTTTCATCTGTATAAATGGCCCACCCTCTATTTTTAAGTACAGTTGTGGCCAATAAGTACTTCTCTTGTATCATTAGAATATTTTACCAGCATGTCCAAATTCATTCAGCAAAAAAGATTAACTGTCTGCATATATGAAGTTATTTGAAGAAAGAAATAAGAAGTATGAGTATGACATGTAAAAAAATTAATTTTAATACTTGGTTGCACAATCTTTGGCAACAATGAAAGCCTCCAGTTATTGTAGTCATCTCTGAGCTTCTTACATCTCTCTCCTGGTAGGTTCTTCTGCTCTTTCATTGCATTTCTTTTAAGCTTATGAATATACGCTGGGTTTCTTTTCCTGATAGCAGATTTGATCTCCAAACATTTTCAGTTGGTCTCATTACTGAGCAGTTTAAAAAGTACATTTTTCTTCTTCGCCATTCTTGTACACTTTTGGATGTGTGCTTTGGATCATTATCCCGCTGTAGGACCCATTTTGCTCAACTCAAACCTGTTTTTTTTACACTTGGGAGCACGTATTCATTCTAAATACTCTGATAATCCTCTGATTTAATTGTTCCCGTAGCATGTTAAAGGTCTCCAGTCCCATAGGCAGCAAAACAGAGCCGTAGTTTGATTTAATCCCTCCATAGAAGTTTTTCCCAGAAGGATTGTGGTCTGCCAATGTAACTTTTAGCAGAGTTCAATCACTCTTTTAAATGCCTTTCTGTAAGCAGTGGGGTTGTTCATGGCCATAGAGCCTTGTTTTGTTCAGTGTGCTGCTGATGGTGCTGGTTGAAACCATCGCAGTCTCCAGCTCTGCCCGAAGTTCTTTAGATCTTGTGCAGTTTCTTTGCCACATTTGTTATTTTTCTGTACGTTGCTTTTCTTTATCATACCGGACAACCCCAGCTTAATCGATGCAGAACACAAATTAAAATAAAAAACGTGTACAGTCACCTCCTGCTGCAGGAGGTGACTGTACACGTGTCAATTCGGCAGTGTCGGCACCGCTGTTCCCTACAGTGACCTGACATGGTTGTGTCACGTGCCAGCTGCAGCCAGTGGACAGACACTCATCAGTTGCTTCCTTGACTATTTTATCAGAGCGGACATCCACCCTGACAGAATATTGATGAGCGGTTGCTGACGAGCGGCCGCTCATTACTTGGAACCAGCACACAACACAACAATGTCACATCACCATTGAGAACAGCGGTGCCGACATTGTGGGAATTATGCCAATGCAGAAGGTGAGTGTACATGGCTTTTATTTCAATTTGGGTCCTCAATTGATTAAGCTTGGGTTGGGTTGTCGGGTAGTTGACGACACCTTTAATATTATTTCAAGCCAATAATGAAGACCACATCAGTATTTATTCTTTATACATTGAGTACACATTGAAAGTCGTGGGTTGTTCATATAATGGTCCTCTTTGTAGCCACCCTCAAAATAACTAACAAATGAAATATCCCTTTAATAACATATTCTTTAGTAACTTGATACGTAAACTGCATAGTAAGGCTCTTGAAATCTGATAGCTCATTTATGTATTTATTATAATGGGTTAGAAAAAGACCCTAGTTGCCCTTTATAGCCTACAGCCACTCCTAGCAATAGGTCAACAGTTTTAGAATTATACTGTATTTACCGAATTTATTTCATAGGATTCAGCATCTAAATGTGTATGTGAATATACTTTATACTGTACTTATTAGCAGCTTCATACTTATACTTATGAATATATCATAATATATATATATATATATATTATACACACTTATTCCTATATATTTTACAGCAGAGCTTCATCTTTCTACTGCAGTTTTGCTCATGTGACAATGTGGCGCCCCTGAGGCTTCAGTCGCCACAGAGGTACTGCACCTTCTCCTAAGGTGTAGTGCCCCACCATCCAGGTAAGGTGGGAACTCCTGACCACGCTCCACACCTGCATTCCACACACAGGATAGTTCAGTGGGGCCACCTAACAGCTTCAGGCTGGGGGTTAGCAGAGCACCCCTCGTGGAACCCTGCTTTGCAACACGAGATGTGCTTGGAGGCGGGTGGAGTGAGATGATACAAAAGAGTGGGAAGAGTGAAAGTTAGTGGTTAGTGCTGCTGCGGAGAAGAAGAGAGAAGATGGGTGTCTGAGGGACGTGCTGCAGCAGGTCCCAGTGATCTGGGCTGCTGGCACGAGAAAGACCAGAGAAAGAGACTGATAAGACTGATAACCTAACCTTCCATAAGAGAGAGAGAACAGATCGGAACGAAGGAGAATAGAAGGACGGTGGGAAGCAGGTTGAGAAAGAGAGAGAACCCTTTCAGTCCAGAGAGCGCAAAGGCCGGGGCTCGATCCCCGAGGTTGATTGGATCTTTATGTCCGGCAACAGACACCGGAGAAGTAGTGAGCCGCTAACGCCTTGCTCCCATCATAGACTTGGGACACAACAGCAACTGAAGAGAGAGCCGGGACGCAGTGAGGAGTCCCAGAAGCAGGCTACAGCTGTCTGTCATACAAGTAAAGACTAGGAACACCTAGAGAGAGGCATTCCAGGGTAACTAAGTACTGGAGTGCTTCGCACCTAAAGGCGCATTGGAGGAGTCGTTCAGTAAGGTACATGTTGGCGGAGTGTGGAAGGGAGAATCCTATCCTGCCTGGAGGTTGGCTGGAGCCCTGACCTGGAGAACACAGTACGGAGGCAGGCAGTTGTGTGAACTGCAAACAGTGAGTAAAGCTTTGGAACCGCATACTCTGGTGTCCTCCAGTTATTCCAACACCGCTACACCTGGGTAACAACATCTATACCATTCTGCGCCTCTCCTCATCCATTGCACCTACACTGCCCTGGGACTACAGCTCCACCTGTGGGGAGCTATACCATCTCTGCTGCACCACACCATCAGTCCCAGCGGATCTGCATGCAGCGTTGGCTCAACATCTTACTTGCCAAACACCACGGGTGGCGTCACGAACTACCCAATAAACTTTAACACCATTAACATCACCGCCATTGATATTGGGCGCCCAGGGCCACGGACTGGGTCACCGCTGCTGTGACACATTCCCGCCTTGACACCGGCCCGGTACCGAGTACCCCACAGCCCTGGGAGGGCGACCCAACAAGACTTGTTTTTAATCTTACATTTGGAGAAGTAGAAGTTTAGGCAATCCATTTCATAGTACATACTTACAGATGAATTTTCTTTTTTTCCCTGTGTTTACCATGAAGGACAATTATTTTATTGTTATAACTGGTGATAGCTGCAGCGATACTGATTATATATAAGATTTCACCTTTTGTTTTATTTTTCTGATAATATACAGTCTTTTGTAAGGGAAACTAAACTTATTTATCACTAGCTGAAGAGCCTGATGTTGCCCGGGCATAGTAACTATCTGCAGTTAGTTATAACAAATTATAATGATTATATCTATATATATAAAGCTGAGTGTATAGCTCCGCCCACTCCACATAGCCACATTCACTATCATATCCCACATCATCCCGTCAGCCAGAGCCACTGGACTATTACCCCTAATATCCCACATCATCCCGTCAGAGCCACTGGACTATTACCCCTAATATCCCACATCATTCCGTCAAAGCCACCAGACAACTACCCCTAATATCCCACATCATCCCGTCAGCCAGAGCCACCGGTCAACTACCACTAATATCCCACATCATCCCGTCACAGCAGCATGACTACTACCACTAATATCCCACATCATCCCTTCAGACTACTACCCTTAATATCCCACATCATTCCATCAGAGACACCGGACTACTACCCCTATTATCCCACATCATCCCGTCAGCCAGAGCCACCGGACTACTAACCCTAATATCCCACATCATCCCGTCAGAGGCACCGGACTACTACCCCTAATATCCCACATCATCCCATCAGCCAGAGCCACCGGAGTACTCCCCCTAATATCCAACATCATCCTGTCAGCCAGAGCCACCAGAATACTCCCCCTAATATCCCACATCATCCCGTCAGCCAGAGCCACCGGACTACTACCCCTAATATCCCACATCATCCCGTCAGCCTGGGGTCAGAACCAGAGCGCTGAGTGGAACGGTCCTAACTTCCATACTGGGGATACCTTTAAGAGAGGCCTGGCATCAGAACCAGAGCGCTGACTGGATTTGCCCTGACTTCCATACCAAAGATCCCTTTAATGGAAGCCTGGGGTGAGAATCAGAGCACTTAGTGGAATTGCCCTAACTTCCATACCAATGATCCCTTTAAGAGACCCTGGGGTCAGAACCACAGCGCTGAGTGGAACAGTCCTAACTTCCATACCAGGGATCCCTTTAAGAGAGGCCTGGGGGTCAAAATCAAAGTGCTAGATGGATTTACCCTGACTTCCATACCAATGATCCCTTTAATAGAAGCCTGGGGTCAGAATCAGAGTGCTGAGGGATTTTCCCTAACTTCCATACCAGAGATCCCTTTAAGAGGGAAGATGTGCCTATGGGATGGAGGATGTGTGATGGGTATATGGGCAGGGAGGGGGGGGAGTCATTTCTGTCATGTGCTCTCTGCTCCTTTCTGGGGGGGCAGACAATGGCTGGGAGCTTATGTTCCCGGGGATGCTAGATTTCTCCCAGCCGGTCAGTGTCTGCAGAGGTGTTCTGGAGTGCGAAAACTGTTGCTCATAGCAACCCATCACAGCTCAGCTTCTTTTAAACAGCTCTGGTGAAATGAAAGATGCTTTGTGATTGGTTGGTGATACACACATACATTCAATTTTATATATATAGATTTACTGCATCTATACAGAACAATTTTTTTGGCAGTGAGACGTCGGTGGGTAGATATACATAGAGGACTTTTGATGTCCTCCATTACACTTATGTGTTTTTAATCACGCCTGAGAATGTCTGGAAGAACACTGGTTGTGACAATTTGCACTGACCGGATGCATATTGGAAAAGTGAAGAGGGAAAGCAGTGTTGAATTGAGAAGTATCCGTAACTGCTCCCCAAGTAGTAAGTGTAGCCAAGAAAACATTTCCATGAATACTTTGTGGTGAGAATTTTTCAGTAGTTTTAAAAATCTCATCTCAATTCCGAGGCAATGGACCTTTTTTTCTGACTTTTTATGATCTTTTTAAATGCTTGAAGGTACAGTTAAGTTTCATTTTATAGGTTCTGTAGGTTGTGCCATGCCGCCCAGATGGCTTCTCTAATCCATATTAATAAAAGGTTTTCATAGCTAACCAATCACAATGTCATACTAATTCTGCTATCCGAAAATAGGATTATAGTAATATTTAACACAACCATGAAGTGAAATGGTAATATTGGAATAATCAATTAGAAGCCATTATATGGCCTAAAAATTGGCATTAAGTATGGAAAATTGGCCCATTCAAATAAAAAAGCAAATAGAGCCTTTCCAATAAAAGCCAGACTAAAACTGTATTAATATATCTGGCATCCTTATAGTAACTAAATGCTCCCATTTGAATAAGGATCCAGTTGAAACCTCTTCACCAGCATATGATACAACACATGCTGTGATAGGTTTTAACTCCTTCCCAACACAGCCTATTTTCATTTTTGCTTTCTTTTAGTACATATTTTTCTTCAATTGACATAGTCATGAAAGTGCTTTTTTATGGCATACATTCTAATTTTGAATTATACCATTCCTTTTACCATATACTGTATTGCGAAACGGAAAACAAAGTGCGGTGAAATTGCAAAACAGAACCATAACTCTACCATTGTTTTCTGGGTTTAGTTTTTACACCATTCATTGCATGATAAAAATGAACTGGCAACTTGAGCCTTCAGATGAGTACATTTACGCAAAACCAAACTTGTATAGTTTTTTTGCTTGTTTTTTTTTTAAACCCCTTTGTGACATTGGATGTACTATTCCGTCCATGTGCCCTGGGACTTAATGCCCATGGATGGAATAGTACGTCATACGCGATCAGCTGCGCTCACGGGGGGAGCGTGGCTGGGTGTAAGGTGATTTTCACAGCTGACACCCAGAACTAAGTGCCAGGAGAGGTCTCGGACTGCTCCCGGCAGTTTAACCCCCGGAACACTGCAATCAAGCATGATCGCAGCATTCTGGAGCCGGCAAAGGGGCTGACAGTCCCTCTGACCTTGGATAGGAGACCCCACGTCATGACGCGGGGTCCCGATCGCTCCCATGGTAACCCGATCTCGTAATGATGACATCCGGGTTAGCAGAGCTCAGAGATTTCCTGTCATGCGCAGTGCATGTCAGGAAGTCTCTGAGGACAGTGTGCACAGAATGCAGTGCTGACAGCTTATATGGAATGCAGATCTGCATGCTATAAAAGCGATCAGCCTGCACAAAATGAATGTCCCATAGTGGGAAACAGTGTAAAAGTAAGAATGAAGTAAAAAAAATATATATTGTAAAATATTAAATAAAATAATAAAAAATAATAAAATCAATGTTTATTCTATCATTAAATCAATATTTGAATAAAGTAATCTAAACAATAAAAGGACACATATTTAGTATCGCAGTGTCTGTAACGACCCGACCTATAAAACTGTCTCACTAGTTAACCACTTTAGTGAACACCATTAGAAAAAGGCAAAAAAACAATGCTTTATCATACCGCCGAACAAAAAGTAGAATAGCATTTGATCAAAATGACAGATATAAATAAACGTGGTACCGCTGGAAACGTCATCTTGTCCCACAAAAAAACAAGCCACCATTCAGCTCCATCACCGGAAAAATAGAAAAGTTATAGTTCTCAGAATAAAGCGATGCAAAAATAATTATTTTTTCTATAAAATAGTTTTTATTGTATAAAACCGACAAAACATAAAAAAATATATAAATGAGGTATCACTGTCATCGTACTGACCTGAAGAATAAAACTGCTTTATCAATCTCACCACATGCGGAATAGTATAAACGCACCCCCCAAAAGAAATTCATGAATTGGTGGTTTTTGTTCATTTTGCCTCACAAAAATCAGAATAAAATGCGATCAAAAAATGTCATGTGCCCGAAAATGGTACTAATAAAGACGTCAACTCGTCCCGCAAAAAACAAGACCTCATATGACTCTGTGGGCCAAAATATGGAAAAATTATAGCTCTCAAAATATGGTGATGCAAAAACTATTTTTTGCAATAAAAAGCGTCTTTTAGCGTGTGACAGCTGCCAAACATAAAAACCTACCATAAATAGTAAATCAAACCCCCATTTATCACCCCCTTAGTTAGGGAAAAATAATAAAATAAAAAAATGTATTTATTTCCGTTTTCCCATTAGGGTTAGGGTTGGGGTTAAAGTTAGGGTTAGGATTGGGGGCTAAAGTTAGGGATTAGGGTTATGGGTGTGTTAGTTAGGGTTGGGATTAGGGGTGTTTTGGGGCTAGGGTTGGAGTTACAATTGGGGGTTTCCACTGTTTAGGCACATCAGGGGCTCTCCAAACGCGACATGCATCTGATCTCAATTCCAGTCAATTCTGAGTTGAAAAAGTCAAACGGCGCTCCTTCCCTTCCGAACTCTGCCATGCGCCCAAACAGTGGTTTACCCCCACATATGGGGTATCACCATACTCAGGACAAATTGCACAACAACATTTGGTGTCCAATTTCTCTTGTTACCCTTGAGAAAATTAGAAATTGGGGTCGAAAAGATAATTTAAAAAAAAAATACGATTTTTTATTTTTACGGCTCTACATTATAAACATCTGTGAAGCACTTGGGGGTTCAAAGTGCTCACCACACATCTAGATAAGTTCCTTAGGGGTCTACTTTCCAAAATGGTGTCACTTGTGAGGGTTTCCACTGTTTACGCACATCAGGGGCTCGTCCGATCTCAATTCCAGCCAATTTTGCTTTGAAAAGTCAAACGGCGCGCCTTCCATTCCGCGCTCTGCCATGTGCCCAGTGGTTTACCTGCATATATGGGGTATCAGCTTACTCAGGAAAAATTGTACAACAGCTTATGGCGTCCAATTTCTCCAGATACCCTTGGTAAAATAAAGCAAATTGGATCTGAAGTAAATTTTTTGTGAAAAAAAGTTAAATGTTCATTTTTCTTTAAACATTCCAAAAATTTCTGTGAAGCACCTAAAGGGTTAATAAACTTCTTAAATGTGGTTTTGAGCACCTTCAGGGGTGCAGTTTTTAGAATGGTGTCAATTTGGGTATTTTCTATCATACAGACCCCTCAAAGTGGCTTCAAATGTGATGTGGTCCCTAAAAAAAATGGTGTTGTAAAAAGGAGAAATCGTTGGTCAACTTTTAACCCTTATAACTTCCTAGAAAACAAAAATTTTGATTCCAAAGTTGTGCTGATGTAAAGTAGACACGTGGGAAATGTTATTTATTAACTATTTTGTGTGACACATTTCTCTGTTTTATGGACATGAAAATTCAAAGTTGGAGAATTGCAAAATTTTCAAAATTTTCGCCAAATTTCCATCTTTTTCACAAAAAATGCAAGTCATATCAAAGAAATTTTACCACTAGCATGAAGTACAATATGTCACTAGAAAATACTGTCAGAATCACCAGGATCCATGGAAGCGTTCCAGAGTTATTACCTCATAAAGGGACAGTGGTCAGAACTGTAAAATTGGCCTGGTCATTAACATGCAAACCACCCTTGGGGGAAAAGGGGTTAAATAGCAGTGAAAATAAATTCCGAAACTTGTAAAGCAAAAAAATTTGGGGGTTGCTATTTTCAGAGACTAGTAACTGTGCACCTTAAGGTTTTAATAGGAGCGATTGGCGTTCAGATCCTATTGCTGCTGTTACAAGTAGGTGACAACTGTATAACACCCTGCCATCTGCAACAACAATGGTGATTAGTATGGCATCGATGTGGACTATGAAAGCATGCTTCATACACCCGCACCTGACTCGTGACATATACAGTGGATGTGAGGAAGGGGTTAAAAAATACTGATTGCTTAAAATCTGCCATTTTTACAAAACTACTGCAAAATTGAAGTGGATTAGTGAGTTATATTTTGATAAAAAAGAAAAAAAATGTTTCCCTTTTTTTATGTATTTAGATTTTTAATATACAGTATACTGCATAATTTCGCATGTTTGTACTTTTTTACATTTTATCATGTGTTGCTAATAAAATATAAAATTTTTCACCGGTATACTCCTGTTTTCTCCTCTTCTTATAGTATTGCATAGTATGTATTTGTTGGATTTAATTTATAGCAAATTGTTTGAACAGCGCCTTGTGATATTGCTTTATTACAGAATATGGGCCTAAAGGATGTTGTGACTGCAAAAGCACATTCACTCTGGTAACGTGCAAGCTAGGAAGACAAATACCTGAACCCAACAGGTCTTTGTTCAGACTAGGAAAAGCCCTTCTCTGATCCTGGTCTGTCTCTGTCTGACTGCGGAGGTTGACAACCTAAAGTAACGCAACGGTGCCCCCATTTGATGGCGGCTTACTTTGAATGTGCTTAGCAGCTCCTTGTTGTCATGACTCTGTTGTCGGGTGTCCCGAGACCAGGGACTCCTTCCCTCTTTCTAAGGCTAGGGGCGCCCTAGCTTGCCCTGTTCCCCAGATTACTTCTGATGGTGAAGATGTCGGGGCCATGTCCTGAATCCGCCCTCAGTCTACGTCCTTCCCCCACCCAGGGAGGTGGGGAGTAGTAGTGTACCGTAATACACCAACCAGACTAACAAGGTTATACGAACAGGGGTAACAAAAGAAAGCAAAAATACAAATATATTCTAATACATAACAGATTAATGCAACGAGGAGCGGAGGATGAGGTTAAACTAAAGTAGGAAAAGAAAGGGAATTATCACACGCTCTAAACCTAGCAACAGTCACAGATAAATCCAATAAAAGCCTTCTCCTATAAATCAACAACAACCTCTAGCCATGCAGCATAAGCATATCTGATAATGAGTGCTAGCCAGGGCCTAGTTTATATAGGAGATGGGAGTGGCTAACAGTGCACAGCTGAGAGCTTAAAGGATCCAGGAGTGCTCAACAGAGCAGATTAACCCCTGCACTGCCAAAAGAAATTTACACCGTTTAATTAGAAGGTGAAGTGCTTCTAATCAGTGCAGGTGTAGGAGAAATCAGATCCCGAGGTCTTCTGGCTCCTCTCTGTGGCGGTAAAACTGTGACACTAGGATCGCTAGAGTAGCAGTTCCCTAAGGAATAAAGGAATTAGACAAAAGCAACTGCAGCCAACACAAACTACAGCACAGTGAATGAATAAAACAAAGTCTATCACCAGCATGAAACAACAGTAGAGGAAGGTATTTAAAGTTGCACACTAAAGGTGATGGGACAGACAAACAGAGTAAATGAAAAACAACTGTTACCCAAAACCAACAGAAACAAAGATAACAGAACTAAAACACCAAAAGACATGAAGGTTTGTCAGTTGTTCCTCAGCGACAGAGACGTCGACTGCAATACACAGAATCAAGGGTTCTAATCCAGACGCGTGAAAAAGGGACTGCTCTTACACCCATATATCGATATAGTTATTTTCTGCTTATTTGAACATTTTGATGGTCATAGGAGAGGCTACGTATCAGGCAAACCCAACATTTCCTCACAGCACAAGAATAGCATTTAGTGAAGCATGGCGGTGACAGCATCATGCTGGGAGGATGCTTTTCATAAGTAGGGACAAGAAAACTGGTCAAGATTGCAGGAAATATGGATAGCAGCAAATACAAAGAAATTCTGGAGGAAAGCCTGACTCCGCTTGCTTGAGATGTGAAACTGGGATGGAAGTACAGCTTCTAGCACGACAATGAGCATAAACGTACTGCTAAAGCTCTGCTGGAGGGATTTAAGGGGAAACGCTTAAGTTGTCTTGAAATGATTTAAAGCCCAGACCTCAAATCAGTTGAGAATTTGTGTCATGAGCTGAAGCCTGCTCCCCACTAATGCAACACATTTAACATCAAGGATTTGGAGCAGTTTTGCCTGGGAGAAGAATTCCAATGTCTTGATGTTTTTAGCTAACAGCGACATACTCCTGGAGACTTCCATCTGTAATTACAGTGAAAGGTGGCTCCACGCAGTATTGAATGTCTGTGGTTTGAATACTTATGCACATTTAAACTCTGTGTTCTGTTTGCCTTATTGTTTGTTTCACAGAATCAATTATTGTGCAGCTTTAGGGTGTGTGCACACGCTGAGGATTTTTCCCCACGGATTTTGCAAAATCCGCAGGTCAAAAAACCTGCGGTTTATCTGCGGATTAGCCTGCGGTTTTCCCCTGTGGTTTGACACCTGGACAATGGAGCAGGTGTAAAACCGCTGCGGAATCAGCACAAAGAAGTGACATCCTGAGGTTTTGAAACTGCAGCAAATCCACGTGGAAAAATCCGCACCGTGTGCACTGCGGTTTTTATTTTCCATAGAATTTAAAGGTCATGTACACCGCAGCAAAAACTACTGTGGATCTGCAGGGCCAAAACCGCTGCTGATCCGCAGCAGAATCCACAGCGTGTGCACACACCCTTACAAGAAGTAGCTATGTTGAGTACATGACATAGTACAAATCCCCCAAACTCCAGGTTATTATGCAACAAAACAGAAAATAACACCTTGCAGAAGTATTCACCCCATTGATTTAAACCTCTTGGATCCGGGCTCTGGCTGTTTATTGTAGAAAACATAAAATTTATATGTACTAAAATATGTAGTGTATCTATTTTTCCAACATGACCCATTAGACCTTTGTACATCTGTGTTCAATGTCTGCATTGTCTGTATTACTTGACAGAACAGTTCATAGCTAAAAGGATTTAACAACAGTTACAGAGAGTCTGTCACCCAAAACTGAAATTTAACCATTATGGACCGTGATATAGAGGCCTTAGCCCCTTTTTAAAATCTTAAACTGTGGGTGCTTGGGTCCTGCAGTTCCATAATGCTCTCACATCTCCCCCTCCTGCCAACATCGGGTGCCCACTGCTATTTGATCCTATTTACATCAAGCTGCTGCTGCAGACAGGAGAGGAGGATGATTGGGCACTCACACTGATAATGTATTAGCCCTCGGCTTCTGCAGTGTCAGTGTGTGCACAGCTGAGGATTCAATACAGGCAGCACTCTTTAGGCTATGTGCGCACAATGGGTATTTGCTTGCAGAAGTTTCTGAAGGTTTCTGCATCTTTTGGCAGCAAAAATGCTGTGGCAAAAAACATTCGTTTTGCCACGATTTTTGGTGCGTTTTTGTATTCATTTTTTGCATATGTTTCTGTACGGCAATGAAGGATTTTACAGCTAAATAAAGATATTTTAAAAAATTGAAAAAAAAAAAAAAAGAAAAAAAAATTGTGTGGGCTCCCTTATTTTTCATAACCAGCAGAGGGAAAGATGACAGGTGAGGGCTGATGTTACTATTTTGGGAAGGAGCCAATAGCCATAAAGGTTCCCAGGCTATTAATATCAGCTCACAGCTGCCAACTTAGACTTTACTGGCTAATTTACAGGGGGACCCCAGAAAAAAATTGTCATAGGGTCCCCCTATAAAATCTAACCAACGAAGGAGCCATGGATATTGGCCCCCTCCCAGACTAAAAACACCAGCTCTCAGCCGCCCCAGAAAAGGCTCATCTATAAGATGCACCAAATCTGGTGCTTAGCACTAATGACACTCTTTCCACTTGCTATGTAGCAGTGGCAAGTGGGGTAATGGTTGGGGGGGTTGATGTCACCTTTGTATTGTTAGGTGACATCAAGCCCACAGGTTAGTAATGGAGAGGCATCTATAAGATGCCCTCATTACTGACCTCATAGTGATATTATAAAAACACACACACACACACAGAATAAAGTTCTTTATTTGAAATAATAACAGACTCCTTTATTGAATGTAAATTAAACCATTCTCACCGAATGCCTAATCCACCAAAGCCAATGTCTCCTGCAACAAAAATAAAATAATAAACCACAATATTCCTCACCTGTCCATAGAGAAGATAATGCATAATGTCCCACGACGATCCTGATGACTTTGAGAGCAGTCACTGATGTAATTGCTCTCAAAGATAGCCAGAGATATACTGACACAAGGTAATCGCTCCAGCAGTGTATAGCACTGAGTTGCCATGAGAGAGTTCACCGGAGTTCATCAGCTGATCAGCTTCAGTGATCTCCCTTACGACACCACTGCTGCTTGAGAAAGTTCTCATGCAGTGGTGGTGCTGTAAGTGAGAGCACCGGATTTGATCAACTGATGAACTCCGGTGAATTCTCTCAATGGCAGCTCAGTGATACACTGAGGGAGCGATTACCTCCTGCCAGTGTATCGTCGGAGGCCGGGTAGAACAGTCACATCTCTCAATGTGACAGTTCTACACGTGAGATCGCTGTGGGACACTCGGGATTACGTGGAGTACGGTGGACAGGTGAGTATATGGTGGTTTATTATTTTTGATTTTTTTCTAGGAGACATGGGCATCGGGGATTTGGTGTTAGGTGAGTATAATTTTTTTTATTTGAATACGTATGTAATGATTTTATATGTTTTTTTTCTTTTTAAGTGTGAGCACAGGACCTGGCTGACGAGACTATCTCTCCCATCAGAGGCTCCTGCTATCACTGTTATCAGTGACAGCAGACATAGCCTGATGGGAGGAGTAGTCTCATCAGCCCATGCCTGCTGACCTGCAGTAAGCTTTTTACCGCAGGTTACAGCTGCAGATTACAGTATCTCTGTGGGGTCACACTGACATCTGACAGCACAACCCCGCAGCGTTCTGACCGACGGTCTTACCGGCGGTAGCATTACCGCTGACAAGAACCACCACACCAGTGTTTCCCACGCTGTTAGGGCAGTTTCACATGTCAGTGTCTCCGGTACGTGTAGTGACAGTTTTCTCATGTACCGGAGACACTGACACACGTAGACACATTGTAATGAATGTGTCTATGCAGATGTCAGCGTGTTTTCACGGACCGTGTGTCCATGTGCAAAACACGCTGACATATCCGTTTTTGTGCAACAGCACAGATCACACGGACCCATACAAGTCAATGGGTCCGTGTAAACACGTACCGCACATGGATGCTGTCCGTGTGCTGTCTGTGTGCGATCCGTGTGCGTTTGTAAAAGTCAAAGGGTTAACATTGAAAATAATTTTTCAAAAACACGGACACGGACAGCATACGGACAGCACACGGACAGCACACGGATGGTACACATGGACATACGGATAGCACACGGATGTCACACAGATGGCATACGTATGCACACGGACACGGATAGCTCCGGTATCGGTTTTTCCGGTACCGTGAAACTGCCCTAAAAGTGTTGTTTCTAACTTTTCATGAAGAAGAGGAAAAACATGTATTATCAGATAACTCCAGTGGGAGAAGACTGGAAGTACACCAGAGCTAATCACAACAGATGAAACATATTATTCGGAATTTACCGTACCTCTTTTAGGATTTTTTTTTTTTTTTTTACACATTTGTTTTTTTCTTTTAATCAATTGTTACAATTTATTATCAAGTATATCTGATACCTGCTTACTTTCCCCGGGTCGACCACAGCTCTCCGCTGCTGCACTAGTCTCAATATTTTGGCTGCATCTGTAATGTCATATTGACAGCGCACGTCACTGCTGCAGTCAATCACTGTGCTCAGCTGATGCAGATGGCATAAACCCTCGAGCTTAGTGATTAGCTCCTGCCATCTACATCAGTGATTGGATATGAGCTGTTGAAGTAACTTCACCCCTGCAGCCAAAACGCAGAGACCAAAAAAGCAGAGGAAAGCCCGTGCTGTACCCATGGAGGATGACTACCCGCTCTGTTTTTTATGTTAAATCTATAAAAGGATTTGAGTTTGACATTTCTTTAAGTGGAAAACGCTTTAACAAAACAGTTATCTCCCTAAGCGCAGATACTCACGTCAATTTTCGCACCCGAGATAATTGGGCCGATTATGCAAATGACACTCTGATCAAACTATGACCAGAATTTAATCAGAGTGTCAACATAGTGTGATCTGATTCTCTCAGATGACAGAATCAGAGCACACTGTGAGGAAAAGATGGAGAATAAAATGTCTCCACTGTTTGTGTGCGGAAATTGGACTGCACTCAAATGTCATCCGAGTGCAGTGCGATCATTCCCACGCACTCATTGACTTGCATGGCCGAGTGCAATCTGAATATATGATCAAACTTGGACATGCTGCTATTTTTCTCTTCAGACCTGTTTGATATAAGGAAAAAATGAGAAGTGTGCGTCCCCATAGAATAACATTGGTCCCAGTGCGATTCAATGTTTTGTCAGATCGCACTCTGATGGAAAATTCGGTGGTGTGAGTGAGCCCTTAGGGTGTGTGCTCACGCTGCGGATTCTGCTGCGGATCCACAGTGGATTTGGCCGCTGCGGATCCACAGCAGTTTTTGTTGTGGTGTACAGTAACATTCAAACCCATGGAAAAAAAAAAAAACGCTGTGCAGACGCTGCGGAGTTTTCCTTGCGGATTTGCTGCGGTTTCAAAACCGCAAAGAATTGACATGTCAATTCTTTCTGCGGATTCCGCTGCAGTTTGCCATCTCCTCCATTGAGGAGATGAAAAACCGCAGGGCCAAACCGCAGAGCAATCCGCAGGTAAAACCGCAGGTCTTTTGACCTGCAGATTTACCTGTGGATTTTACAAAATCCACACGGCCAAATCCGCAGAGCATTCCGCAGCGTGTGCACGTAGTCTTAGAGGCATTATCCAACTATGTAAACTATTTTGTAAAAGTGGTTAAGAATGGCGTATTGTCCCCAGCCACTCCCATTCTAACACTACCCTCTCCCTTGCAAGTGTTTAGACTTTCTGCTCCAGCTATGATGTCCCGGCACAGACATCTGACCACTAGTGATGATTGAGCACTAAAATGCTTAAGTGCTTGGTACTTGAATCGAGCAGGTCAGATGCTCGGGCACACTCAACTCGAGTACAGAGTATAATGGAAGTCAATGGGAAACTTGAGCATTTTTCCAGAAGACCCTAAGGGCTGGGCAGGCAGGAAAATCACTGAAATGAATGGAAACAGAGCTCAAATGGAAAGGGAACAGCAAGGAGAAGACATCTGGATGCATCTCTGACTCCCATTCTGCTGCTGTGAACAATGTTGTCAGAGTATTACTGCACTTTTACAGACTGACACTAAAACATACAAAACCGAAGATAAAATGGATTTTACAGGAACAAAGTTAGAAAACTTTCTTTCCTGTATACTGACTTGTATATAAGGCCTAATTAAAAATATTAAAAAAAAACCTCCTGCACCCCTTAGTAACCATCTTTCACTGCATTTCCCCATCGCCTATGACTACAGTAGATGACATAGTAGAGAGGAAAATAATGCTATACCCACCGGTAATCACTGGTAAGGCTGTGTGCACACGATTGCCAACGCTGGCGTTTTGGACAGTGTGTTCTCGCTGATTTCAAAATGCTGTGTTGAAATGGCAAATTTATTCACCAGACTTCATACATGGAGGATAAAAATCTTCGTTACAGTGGCAGACAAGTGATAGTATTGACGCATTTCTGGAGATTAAGCTCCCTTAACCATGAAGTATGGTGAATAAATTTGCCATTTCATTAAGTTGGTCGAGCTGGACGCTTTTTTCTTTGGATGTTTCATGCCCTGACACAGCGGGTCCGTGCTCTCAAGATCAGGATGCACTGACGGGTGAGCTGGAATTTGTCTTAGGCTGGAGTCACACACAATGAATAAAAAAAATCGGTCCCATTTTAACGGTACGAAATCGCACAAAGATTTCTTGTCCAGGGATCCGTCTGTCATCCCATTTTCCGGCGATGAACCGATTTTATTCGCTTCAAAGCATCAAATTGACATCCAATGCCTGATGCTCTTTGCTGTGACCAGGAGAAGTCTTGCGATTTAATCGCAATTCACACGTGTGGTGCGTTTTCAATGCGTTTTTAATCGCATCCGTAGACTTGCATTGTCGAATCCGATCTGAAAATCGGTGACAATTGCAGCATGCTGCGATTGTCTTGGTCCGAGGAACGGATCCGATAAAAAAAGGCATGATGGGAGCAGCACCATTGAATAACATTGGGACAAATGCAATGCGATTTTTTATCGCATTGCACTCGTCCGATTTTATCGCTAGTGTGACTCCGGCCTTAGGGCAGTTTCACACGTCCAGATAATTCCGGTACCGGAAAAACCGGTACAGGAGCTATCCGTGTCCGTGTGCATACGTATGCCATCCGTGTGACATCCGTGTGCTGTCCGTGTGCTGTCCGTATGCTGACCGTGTGTCCGTGTCCTTGAAAAATTATTATCAATGTTAACCCTTTGACTTTTAAAAACGCACATGGGTCGCCCTCCCAGGGCTGCGGGGTACTCGGTACCGGCCGGTGTCAGGGGGATGTGTCACAGCAGCGGTGACCCGGACCGTGGCCCTGGGCGCCCAAGTCAATGGCGGAATGTATATGTAGTTAATGGAATGAAATAGTTTGTGACGCCACCTGTGGTGCTCGGCAAGGGAGGTGTTAAGCTGACGCTGCAGACAGATCCTCTGGGACAGATGGCAGGATGCAGCAGTGGTGGTATAGCCCGCCACAGGCAGGGCTGATGTCCCAGGGCAGTGTAGTTGTAATGGTTGAGGAAAGGCGCAGGTAGTGTAAAGAATGGTACCCAGATGTAGCGGTGCTGAGCAGGTTGGCGCAGGAATGAATGGAGGACACCGAGGCTTGCAGTTCCAAAGCTTTACTCACAGTCTGCGGTACACAAGGGTGCCTGCCTCCGGGCCGTGTCCTCCGGGTCAGAGACTCAGCCAACCTCCAGGCCAGATGGAAAGCTCCTCTCCAACACTCTGCCAACATGTACCTTTCCTGAACGACTCCTCTATTGCGCCTTAAGGTGTGAAGATCTCCAGTACCGTGGTACTCTGAAGTTCCTCCTGTCAGATGTTCCTAACAATTCTACTCGTATGGCAGACAGCTGTAGCCTCTCTGTGGGACTCCTTTCTCGGGAGTTCTGGCTCTCTATTCAGTTGCTGTTGTGCCCCAAGTCTTTGTTGGGAGTAGTGCATTTACAGCCAACTACTCCACCTGTGTCTGCTGCAGAACCATAAGTGTCCATACAACCTCGGGGACCAGGCCCCGGCCTTGCGCTGAGAACCTATAGGCAGGGTTCCTCTTCCAACCCACGTCTCCTCTCTGTTCTCCTACTCCTTCGTTCCGTACTGAACCTTCTCTCTCTTATGGAAGCTTAGGTTGCAGTTCTATGTCTTTCTCCTTCTGTTCCTTTCCCGTGCCGGCTGGCTCAGATCACTGAGGCAGCTGCAGCACTCTTTCCTCCACCATCCCTTCGTCCAGGGATCCTCACTCCTGTCTGAGTGACTTCTTACCCACCTGACCTTCTGCCAGACTGAACCCCCAGACTGAACCTCTCATCCTACACTTTCCCACTCTTTTATATATCTAAACTCCACCCACCTCCCAGCACATCCAGTGTTCCATGCAGGGAACCACCAGAGGTGCTCTGCTACTCTCTAAGCACTGAACCGCAATGGGGTTGTGCAGAACTACCCTGTTGTGTGGGGTTCGAGTGTTGGAGCGTGGAAAGGAGTTCCCACCTTACCTGGATGGTGGGGCACTACACCTTAGGAGAAGGTTAAAAACATATGTGACATGCACAAGTGTGAACAAGTCGGTAAGACAATGCTCACACCACCCAATGGCTGAAACACAACAAGAAAACACAAAATGACAAATTTGCAAAAAATACTCTGCAGTAAAAAACATGACAGTAATCAGCAAGTGCTGTATAACAAATACAGGGTATTTAGTCGATACGTTTTTTGCAAAAAATATATATACCAAGCCGCTTCACCACGTCACGGTAACCCTTCACGAAGCAGTCCCTATCTAATGTATTTTTTGCAAATTTGTCATTTTGTGTTTCAACCTTAGGAGAAGGTGCAGTACCTCTGTGGCGACTGAGCCTCAGGGGCGCCACACACACGGATCGCACACAGACAGCACACGGACAGCATCTGTGTGTGGTACGTGTTTACACGGACCCATTGACTTGTATGGGTCCGTGTGATCCGTTCTGTTGCACAAAAACGGACATGTCAGCGTGTTTTGCACATGGACACACGGTGTCCACTACATGTGTCAGTGTCTCCGGTACATGAGAAAACTGTCACTACACGTACCAGAGACACTGACGTGTGAAACTGTCCTTACTGTGTTGTCCAGTACAAACACAGTGGATGGGGTTAATAGAAATCCCATGCCCACTGTGCTTCTTTTTACACTGCATAAACTCATCTGTGGTGCATGTTTCTGAGCTGCAGCATGTCAATTTCTCTGGCAGGAAATTCTCAGTCTTCTGTGCAAAATTAGCTCATAGACTTGCATTGGATGCGGTATATCCACAGTAACAAAAAAAAAAAGCACATGCATTGTAGGTGGGTTTATGCAGGTATTTTTAGCCTGGTTTTAACAAATAAATAATCAAAAAAAATCACGTGGGGTCCTCCTATTTTTAATAACTAGCCCAGATAAAGCAGACAGCTGTGGGCTTACAATATCACATTGGGAAGGTCCCTGGTTATTGGGCCCTACCCAGCCTAAAAAATCTAGCCTGCAGCCACCCCAGAATTGACGCATCACATTAGATGCGCCAATTCTGGCGCTTTGCCCGGCTCTTCCCTGACTGCCCTAATAACATACAAAAGACGCAAAAACGCATGATTCAAAGACGAGGCAAAAAACACATACAAAAATGCAAGGTAAAACACAAGTGAGCTGAGGTGCGGGATTCATATGGAAATCCAGTTGCTTTAAAGCCCGAACAAACACTGATCGTGGGAATGTAACCCTAACAACCACAAAACATCTGAGGTGGGGACTTGAGCATGGCTCTCAAGCACCCGTGAGTAACTAGTGCAACAGAGTATCAAGCAGCGGAGAGCTAATCACTACTGTCCACCACAGCAAATCCCTAGTCATATTGGGTATGGAGAAAGGCATGCGACTGGAAAGCAACAGAATGGTTGTGATGTGATCGTCCGGGGAAGTAGAACATTTAGCTCTATGAGAAAAGTAAATAATTTCTACAACTAATAAAAAATAAGTAATAAATGATAAAATTGTGAATAAATCTTTAACTAGTGCAGACAGTATTTGTACACTTATTACTGGCAGATTACTCTTCTAATAATGTATTGAATTATATTTTGGGGAATTTTACTTCTATGACTGATTCCCCTTTTGTACATGTAGACAGTACTCTTGAATGTAATAATTTTTTTAAGGTCTCTTTGGGTAACATGCTAGATAACAGAACGTAGTTGAAAGCAACAAGGCCACATCCAGTCTTACATAACGTGGCTCAGATTCTCAAGAACTTTTGCTATATTTATGTTGGATTAGTAATTTCATACACACCCAACGGTGAAGGGTCACCGTGGATAAAATAAATCACATATTCATGTTAGATTATTTATACAGCACTGTATGACACACGGGCAGCACTTCTGCTAGGGTGTCAGTTTATTGCCGCTTAAACAGATTAAATCAGAACCACTTTAAAGATATCCCCAGACAGAAGTATTTTTCTCCATGTCTACAAGTATTGGCATTTAAAAGCATTTTTTAAAAAAACAGCCGTAGAGTGCTAATTCAATACATATCCAAATTGTCTTACTCTTACTTTTCCATATTAAGGGCTCAAACCCATATGTGAGAAAAAAAAAGGTCTGATTTCCGGATCGAAAAAATGGACGAGTGCTATGCGAGTGTCATGCGAGTGTCTTGTCAGTGTAATGCGATTTCCATGCGATTTTTCCACGGAACATGCGTATGACATGCGTATGCAATGCGATTTTAACATGAGGCTTTACATACAGCAGTTCTCAGTATGTAAAATCTCATGTTAAAATCGCATTGTAATACACAACTGTACACATTGTTTTAAAATCAAATAATCTTCCAAACATAGATAGATAGATAGATAGATAGATAGATAGATAGATAGATAGATTGATTAAAAGCCAGAAGATGCTGCATACAGTATAGAATTGAATGGGTTAGAATAGATATATACACATAGAATAGGTGTATATTGTGGTACAGCAAAGGGTGTTTTGCTGGATGGGAGATACATTGCTCCGAGCAGGTTAAAGTTTGGCCGGGATTTTCCCTAAAGACAAGGACCTGCAATGATGTCATGGTCACGTGATCAGCCCATGTGATTGTCAACCTCACCTGTGGGTGAGGCTATGGGCTATATAATGGAGGTTGGTATTTGGCACATGGTGAGTGTGTGTTGAAGATACAGGAACTTGGCTGGAGTTAGCCTGAATTTGTTAGCAGGATTACCTGTGCTGCAGAGCTATAGCAGCAAGACTCCAAACAACCCTGGGAATGGCACCTGGCGGATGCCGCTGACCTGGCAGCGGCTTAGTTAAGCCCGTCCCATGCAAGCGTGAGTCTGGGACCAGTGGTTCTCCAAGCTGGAGCATGTTTATGTTTTCCGTTACTTCCTGTTATCCTGCTGTTTTTCAAAGTGACCACTGAAGTTGGACGTTAAGCCTGTGTGTTGCCTCGTTACTGCGGCCCTGTCATTGCCTACCAGAGCAAATCCCTACAATTGGTGGCTTGAATGCGGGCATACGCAGTGAGGCTGCTTTTGCTAATATTTTGCTCTGCACTCCAGCTTATGTCCTGGGTAAAAAGAGTGCTGCAGACCCAGGTGGGGAACTTTCCAGAAATGGAGACAACAGTAAAAATGTTTTTGGAGGCCATGCTACAGCAGCAGCAGGCTACACAGCAGCAACAGGAAACAAACTGGCTGTTGATAGAGCACGTCACGATGGCACAAACAACAAGACTGAGAGGAGATTTAATAGCTGTCTACAAATATCTTAAGGGCTGTCACATTGTAGAAGGATCATCTTTATTCTCATTTTCACAAGGAAAGACTAGAAGCAATGGGATGAAACTGAATGGGAGGAGACACAGATTAGATATTAGAAAAAACTTTTTGACAGTTAGAGTGATCAACGAGTGGCACAGGCTGCCACGAGAGGTGGTGAGTTCTCCTTCAATAGAAGTCTTCAAACTGAGGCTGGAGAGACATCTGTCTGGGATGATTTAGCGAATCCTGCTTTGAGCAGGGGGTTGGACCAGATGGCCCAGGAGGTCCCTTCCAACTCTACGATTCTATGATTCTAATTACCCGGGCAATCCATGATGTCCGGAAAGCGGTTCGTACAGCGGTTCCCAAAATGGAGAAGTCTGACGATGTTGAGACGTACCTGGAGATGTTTGAAGAAGTGGCTGAGAGGGAGAAATTACCCCGGGACCAGTGGGCAGAAATCATCTCTCCCTTTCTGGCCCCAGGACCGCAGAAAGCCTATATGGACTTA